>NC_082710.1:85261570-85899456 GCF_030144855.1 Hypanus sabinus | reverse complement strand
TGAAATGTGTAATTGCATTAATAGCTAACACATTCAAAGCTGTACTGGGCCTAGCCCACAAAGTGGTAACAATGTAGTGAGATCAGCATCAGGTTTATTATCACTGGGCATGTGTTGTGAAATTTGTTAACTTAGCAGCAACAGTTCAATGAAATACATAATATAGTAAAATAAATAATTGTGGCGACCCACTTTCTGCGCAGGCGAACCGGCTCACAAATGGCCAGCGTGTGGAGGGAGACTTTGGTAATGCACCTCTGACGTAATTTCTGCCCAGAGAGGGCGGGAACTAGGGATTAAATGCCAGTGCCACAAAGTTTGATTAAACCAGTCTCGAAACGACTTACCGATTGCATGTCGTCGTTTCAGCGCTGTGTGTAGCACATCGCTACATAATAATAATTATAATAAATAAATCAATTACAGTATACGTATATTGAATAGATAAAAAATCATGTCAAAACCAGAAATAATATATACTAAAAACTGAGCTCGTGTTCATGGGTTTAATGTCCAATTAGGAATCAGATGGCAGAGGGGAAGAAACTGTTCCTGAATCGTTGAGTGTGTGCCTGATGGTAATGGTGAGAAAAGGGCATGTCTTGTGTGCTGGGGGTCCTTAATAATGGACACTGCCCTTCTAAGACACCGCTGCTTGAAGATGTCCTGGGTATTTTGTAGGCTGGTACTCAAGATGGAGCCAACTAGATTTACGACCTTCTGTAGATTCATAAGAAATAGGAGCAGAATCAGGCTATTCAGCTCATTAAATATAACTGTACTTTATTCATGCACTGTCATTCTCTGTTCCAGCTGCTGAAGTGTTTTTTTAGTTATTGCTATCATATCTGCTTTCACCACCTTCTCTGACAGTGCATCTCAGACAGCTACCACAAGTTTGTGTTCTAAACAATTCATTCATCACACATCTCCTTTAAACTTCCCCTTATCACCTTAAAAGGTATGCCACCTAGTAATTGACATTTCTGCAGGAAAGCATGGCCCTACATTAATCAGATTAAAATTTAAAATTAAAGATTAATATTTGTGTGCCATGGTAGCCTAGCAGTTAGCACAACAACATTACAGCTCAGAGAACGGAGTTAGGAGTTCAATTCCAACATCATATGGAAGGAGTATTGTATGTTTCTCCCCATGAATATGTGGGTTTCCTCCAGGCGATCTAGTTTCCTCCCACATTCCAAATACGGCTCGGTTAGTAGATTAATTATTCATTGCAAATTGTTCTGTGATTTAGCAAGGATTGAATAGGTGGGGCGCTGGGCGGTGCAGTTCGTTGGGCCAGAAGGGCCTTTTCAATGCTGTATCTCTAGATAAATAAATCAACTTAATAAATTAATCTTAATTGTCACATGCACATACTCTCAAGTGGCCATTTTATTGGTACCTCCTGTACTTATTAAAGTGACCACTGAGTGTATGTTCATGGTCTTCCATTGCTGTAGCCCACCCACTGCAACGTTCAATGTGCTGTGCATTCAGAGATGCCCTTTTGCACGCCACTGTTGTAATGCATAGTTATTTGTTACTATCGCATAAATCACAGAACCTGAAACATAAAACAGCACACAATGTTGCACTGAGATATATAGACCTATGCCGTGATCAATCTAACACTTCCCTCCTATGTAGGTCAAGCCCTCTATTTTTCTTATATCTATGTTTCTACCCAACAGTCTTTCAAAATGTCCTTATGTAGTTAGCCACTTCTATTATCCCTGGCAGTGTAATCCATGCAGCCATCACTTTGTGTAAAACAGCTACCTCTGGTATCTCCCCTAAATATTTCCCCACTCACTTTAACACTTACTCTACCCAGTCATGACCTTTCAGAATCTTTTCTTTCAATAATTTCCTAAGGATATGGACTCCAAAGAATACTGAACTCCAAAGACTTGTAAACCTAATATCTTTGGTAAGTGAAACGTTAGGAGGTAAGCTTCTGAGAACTGGACATATACATAGAGAGTAAAGGTGTAAAAGGTTGGTATGAATCAGTTGTGCCACAGGGCCTGTTTCCACATAAACACTCATCCAGAAGTGTAGGGTTTGATTAGGGATAGGCAACTTGGCTTTGTGTGTGGGAGATCCTGTCTTACGAACTTGATTGATCTTTTTAATGACGCAATCAAGAGAGTAGATGATGGCAGGGTACTAGATGTGGTCTATATGAACTTCCGTAACACCTTTAATAAGATCTCACAAGTCAAATGTCTAGACCAGGAGTTCCCAATTTAGGGTGCATGAACGCTTTGGTTCCACTGTATAAAAAAAGTTGGGAGCCCCTGGTATAGACCAACATTCGTCCAACTAACTAATTTTGATGCCACTATATTATAGAAACATAAACAATCCTTAAGAAATGATAGAATAGGTGTGGGATAAAATTTTCTCCTGGCTGGGGCACCTAGAACGCTATTCAGGACAGAGATGAAAAGAAAAGTCTTTAATCAGAGCAAATTCTCTCTCTAATTACGTGGTATAGGCTCAGTGAAAACTAATATTGATAACTTTTGATATCTATAAGATTGAAAGCATAAAGAATATCAATAGGATTGAAAGAGTCTAGGAAAATTTTACAAGAGTGTTGCTGGGACTTCAGGATGTGAGTTATAGGGAAAGATTAAAAAGGTTAGGAATTTATTCCCTGGAGACAGGAGAATGAGGGGAAATCTGATAGAGATATATAAAATTATGAGTTGCATAGACAGAGCAAATGCAAGCAGGATTGTTCCTTTGATGCCTGTTGGAAAACAGCAAGGGAGCTGTGTGGCCTCGGTCTGGTGAGGACCCGGCTTCAAGCGGTGGTGTTGCCTGCTTGCAGCCACCCAGGAGAGACGTCCCTTGTCAACGCACTCCACTGGAGTACAAGAGGTGGCATGGTGCGACGTCCATTCTGTTCTCCAACGACCACTCGTCAGAAGACTAGATCTATTGTGTTTTTCTGCAGACTGCTGCAGCATTCATAGACTCAAGAACTTGGACTAAATATATCTTTGTTGTGCAACTATATTATATTGCTCTTATGTGTGCTATGTGTCCAGTGTTTTGCCCAATGGTCTCGTAGTAATCCCGAATCATTTTGAAGTTTCATGTTTCAAAGTACATTTAATATCAGAGTATGTCTCCAGTATACAACCTGAAATTCACCCTCTTCATAGACATCCATGAAACAAAGAAACCCCATCGAATGATATAAACATCGAAGACCCCCTCTCTTCACACAATCAGCAGCAAAAAGCATCAACCCCACCCGCATCAGCAAGCAACAGCAGAACAGCAGAGGCCCCAACTAATCCATTGATCCATAGTTCATCAAACCACAGTCCACAAAATAGCTCAGACAGGCTCTCTCTCACTAGCGAGGGCAAAACAGGTCACTCCTGCAACAGCGACAGTGGAGACCAGCAGCTCACTGCTCCAATGTAACAGTTGCCAGCGTTGGCTGCTGGCTTCATTTGGCTTTATTCATGGTTATTCATGTATGGTTGAAAAACAATTGAATTTGAACTTCAGTTTGCCATTTAAAATAAGTTTGGATAAGTACATTGGACAGGACAGGTTTGGAGGACAGTGGTCCAGGTGTGGGTCCATGGGACTAGGGAGAATAATAGTTCAGTATGGACTAGATGGGCCATAATGCTCTATGACACTAATAAAAAAATCGTCCCATGAAGGTTGTTTAGTAAAGTGGCAATGAGGGAAATATGGAGCCATGTTTTATTAAATAATGATGAGAGCTTGAGAGGCTAAATGGTCTCTTCCTCATTTTATTTCTTATTGGTGAAGGACTTATTAAATTTATGAATGCACACAAGGACAAAACCGTGGAGGTTTAAGATTACTGTCGACTTGCATGAAGTTTCAAAACTGAGGAGTGACAAAGCCGGAGAGGCAATTAAAAACAAGCAAGTTATATCAATAGAATGTTATGGAATTTTTCAAGGGAACAATATGCTCAAGGCAATGCTTCCTGATAATGTTAATAAAGGCTAAAGATGTTTAACTATGCATCCCACAGGATGAGCAACTCAGTTAGGAATAATGCCACATTGTTTTTACCAGATAATGTGAAACCAAGTGAGCCTCGGATTAAACCTGTGAATAAAATGTAATCTGCTCATTAATGCAAGGCAACATCCTCGGCATAATTGAAACACTTAACTCTGTTCACTAGTCCTAATGATAATCTTAACTGTCTGAGAATCAGACAATAATCCTCTTAGGTAGGCCTTCAGGGTCAGGGATGCCTCGATCACTGAAATGATTCCACAATGTATGGATAGCCCAGGGACTCTTTTTTTAAAGGATTCTGCAATTTCTGTTCTTGATATTCATTACTATGTATTTGTTATTATTATTATTATTACTGTTCTTGTATTTGCATAGTTTGTTGTCTTTTGCATGTTGGCTGTGCTTGTGTGTGATTTCATTGATTCTGTTGTGTTTCTTTATACTTACAGTGAATGCCCACAAGAATCTCAGGGTAGAAAATGGTGACATATATGTACAGTACTTAGATAATAAGTTTACTTTAACTCTGCCTTGCCTCCAGTCCATTCTGTGCACTCTGAGGTGGCTCATGAGATTCTATGCAAGCCCTTGCACAGATGAGTGGGTACTTTGTGAACTGGTGCTTTTCTTCCACCATTTCTACTGAACACTGGTATGTTTCTGATGCACAGACTTGAATTGTCAGTACTCCTCCATTTTGAGTTACAGTGGACCAAAGATTTGCATCAGTTGGTGCAGATGTTACAAATTTTTCAAGGAAGCATGGATAAAATCCTTGAATCCATCCATTTAGTTAACTGCTGTCATTACTGGTCTTAGAGATGAGTGCCTCTTTCAAAAATCACATATCAATATCACAGAGGGCTAATGGCAGTATTCTTAACAGGGAACTTGGGGTTTCCTGCCCATCAATCTCTCAAAGTTGCTGCACAAGTTGATATGGTGGTTTAGAAAACATCTGGTGTATTGGGCTTCATTAGTTGGGGCATTGAATTTAAGACCCATGAGGAAATATTGCAGTATTAGAAAACTCTGGTTAGACTACATGTGGAGTATTGTGTTCACTTGGGATGCCTAATTATGGAAAGGATGTGAAAGCTTCAGAGAGGGTGCAGAGGAGATTTACCAGGATGCTGCCTGGATTACAGAGCATGTCTTATAAGGGTAGGTTGAGTGAGCTAGGGCAGGGGTCACCAACCTTTTTTGCAACACAGACCACTTTAATATTGACAATATTCTTGTGGACCGGCCAATGGGGGGGGGGGGGGGTGTTAATCACGATCAAAACATAGCTTATAAATCAAGTATAAGTCACTTATGAATGGCTAATACACTCAATTTCATTTCTAAAAGGGTTTACTAACAAATTTAATTTTAAACACACAGCGCATATTTTCCATGCATGAATATAGTGATATGTCAAATATAACTCACTTATAAGTCAAAAGCATCATTACATTTTAAATGACGTTTGGATATTAAACACAGTGCATATTTTCCTCGTATGAACATATAAAATCATTGCAACACGCCAATATCACCAAATCAGTGGGAGCCCTGGGCTTGTTTCCCTGCAACAAGACAGTCCCATTGAGGGGTGATGGGAGACAGGGATACTCGAAGGGGGTTCCTTATGTCCAGTCCATTAGACAATTTAGTTTTCGTCGCCCTCAGCACTTGCTTCTGTCCCGCTTGCTCATGTTTTTTCTGCCTCATTAGACAGTTTCCTGCCCACCCGCTGCCCCCCCCCCCCAGTAGGTCAGTAGGATCTATCGGCTGACAAAAGCTTGCCTCGAGGGATGACTTTCAGTAGATCGCAGCGAGGTAGCTGCTCTGCGACTTAAGAAACCCTGAGCCCGAATTAGGTTGTCTGCAAATATTTTAGCACCGGGTTCCCCACGAACATTCGGTGTACTAAACAGGTTTAGAGGCGGTGCCCATCTGTCCGCGCTCCAGGCCAGAAGCAACAGCTCTTCTCGCCGGCCGTGCAAGGCGGCTGGTTACCCGAGGCCAACCAGTGATCCCTGGCATGAGGTTATCACAGTGTTTAGGTGACGGATGGCCTTGCGTGTGTTCAAGTTCAACAGTTGGTGTGACAGGGAATGAGGAAAGGTGCAGCTGACTCATATCGTTTCCTCGTGGCCCGGTAGCACATGCTTTGCTAGTGTTTTGCTTTGCTTTGCTCTGTTAGTCCTGACGAAGGGTCTCGGCCCAAAACGTCAACAGTGCTTCTCCTATAGATGCTGCCTGGCCTGCTGTGTTCCACCAGCATTTTGTGTGTGTTGCTTGAATTTCCAGCATCTGCAGATTCCCTTGTGTTTGCTCTGTAATTTTGGAGGATTTTGTGGACAGGCAGCATTGGAGGCATCTCTTCACTCACTGCAATAGCTACTGAATATTTTAGATGCATAAATTGTTTACATTGTAGAGAGAACATAGACCAGTGCACCATTGGAACAGTCCTTCAGCCCATAATGTCTGCACCAAAAACAATGTTGAATTAAATTACATCTCTTCTGCTTTAAGAAGGCAAGATCCATTCATCACTACCCTTGACATACCCTCTTCTCATTACTACCATCATGGTTACAATGAACCTGAAGAAGCACACTCAACAGTATAGGAACATGTTCTCCTCTACCACCAGATTTTTGAATGGTCCATGAACCCATGAACAATATCTGCTGTCTCTTCTCCTCACCTGCCTATTATCTCCCCCTGGTACTCCTCCTCCTTTGCTTTCTTCCATGGTCCACTCTCCTCTGATTTCTTCTTCTCCAGCCCTTAACCATTTCCATCTATCACTTCCCAGCTTTTTACTTCATTCACCTTTCCTCACCCACCTGGCTTCACCTATCATCCTCTAGCTTGTACTCCTTCCCCTCTCCACCTTCTATTTCGGTTCCTTCCCCCTTCCTTTCCAATCCTTATGAAGAGTTTCAGCCCAAAATGTGACTGTTTATTCCTTTCCATAGATGCTGCCTGACCTGCCGAATTCCTCTAACATATTGTGTTTTGCTCTGGACTTCCAGCATCTACAGAATCTCTTGTGTTATTCCTCTTTTCCACTATTATTTTTGTTATAATTCTTCTTTGTCTTGCACTGTACTGCTGTCACAAAACAACAAGTTTCATGACATATGTCTTTGATTTGACATTATCAAGCTGGAAGAAAGATTCTGACTGCCTACCTTATCTATGTCTCCATGAATTTAATAAATTTCTATCAGGTCTCATCTCAGATTCTGACACTGATGAGCAGATGATGAGCCTAATAAATAACCTTTGTCATCATGCATTTTTTCTTCCAAATATTTATAGGTTGTGATAGTCCACTGAACCAAATGGTGAATTTCATCATCATTGTTTGCCTTTGTGGAAAGGTGGCTTTTGAGACCCACTGCAGATCTCATTATTAGAGATTCAGCAATGAACATGCCCCTTCCCATTCTTTGAGATGCACCCACCCCCAGCATCCCACTGATAACAACACCTAACCCAATCATGGGACAATTTGCATTGACCAATTAGCCTACGAACTAGTACATCTTTGAACTGCAGGAGGAAACTGAAGCATCCAAAGGAAACCGCGACACACACAGGAAGGAATGTTCCTTACCAAGGACACTGAAATTGAACTCCAAACTCTGATGCCGCAGCCGTATTGGAGGGTGATATTGCACAGCGGGGGACAAACTGGTGGAGGACTTGCATTTTGCAGATATGAAGCATAAAGCCTATCACAACATAATCTTCAAAGGATAATTTAATGATGTTGAGAGACATAGGAGATACAAGAGATGACTGGTGTTGGCATGTAGAGCAAAAAATAAACTGGTGGAACTCAGCAAGTTAGTCAGCATCTGTGGTGGCAATGTGATAGTCAATATTTCAGTTTGAGCCACTGCATAGGGACTGAACTTCAACAGCAATCTCTGAATGCACACATGGAAAATCGCTGACTATAAAACCTTGATATAAGATTGCAAGGACTCTTCAACTATCTATAAGAAAAGTCAAAGAATATTTCAAAGAGAATTGCCAGGACCTTTAACTACCTAATCTTACAGAGTTTTTCAAGCATGTTACCAGGAAAGTTGATGAAGTCAAGACAGTGGATGTTGTCCACATGGACTTTAGCAAGGTCTTTGATAAGGTTCCGGGTGGGAGGTTGGTCAAGAAGGTTCAGTTGCTTACCATCCGAAGATGAGGTAGTAATTTGGATTAGATATTGGCTTTGCAAAAGAAGGCAGAGAATGGTAGTAGATGGTTGCCTCTCTGACTGCAGGCTTGTGATTAGTGGAGTGCCACAGGGACCACTACAGGGTCTTGTTGTTTGTCAACAATCTGAATGATAATGTGGTTAACTGGATCAGCAAATTTCTGGATGACACTAAGCTTGGGAGAGTAGTGGACAGTGAGAAAGACTATCCAAAGCTTGCAGCAGGATCTGGACCAGCTGGAAAAATGAGCTGGAAAATAGCAGACGGAATTTACTGTAGACAAGTGTGAGGTGTTGCTCTTCTGGAGGATCAACCAGGGCAGGTTGAGCAGTGAGCAGTAGGACACTGAGGAGTGTGGTAGAACAAAAGGATCTGGGAATACAAATCCATAATTCATTGGAAGTGGCATCACAGGGGAATAAAGTTGTAAAAATGCTTTTGACACATTGGCCTTCAAAGTTGAAAGTATAGAGTAGAAGAGTTGGGGTGTTATGTTGAAGTTGCATAAGAAGTTGGTAGGCCTTACTTAGAGTACTGTGTGCAGTTTTGCCAAGCTACCTACCGGAAAGGTGTAAATAAGATTGAGAGAGTATAGAGAAAATTTACGAGGATGTGGCCGGAACTGGAGGACTTGAGTTATAAGGAAAGATTGAATAGATTAAAATTTTATTCGCTAGAATGCAGAAGATTGAGGGGAGATTTGATGGAAGTATTCAAAATTATGTGAAGTATAGATAGGGTAAATACAAGCAGGCTTTTTCCACCGAGGTTGGGTGAGACTACAACTAGCAGGCATGGGTTAAAAATGAAAGGGGAACATGAAGGTAAACTTCTTCACTCAGAGTGTTCTGAGAATGTGGAATGAGTCACCAGTGCAAGTGGTGGATGCAGGGTTAACTTCAACATTTAAGAGAAATTTGGATAGGTACATAGATGGGAAATGTATGGAGTGGTATCTTCTGGGTGCAGGTAAATGGGACAAGACAGGTTAATGGTTTGGCACAGACTAGATGTGTGAAAGGCACATTTCTGTGGTTCAGTGTTCTATGACTTTCTGACTCTAAATGCAAGATGTTCTTAGTTTCGGAACTCCACCAACCCTTTATCAAACAACACAGCTCTATAGACTCCTGTTGGTCAAGGTCTAACACTAAATATATATGATCTAAATAAATGCAGCTGGCGGGCAGTGAAGATTGACAAGTGATTGATAATTCTGATGAGTGAATTTTTCAGCAAATATAAAGTGTTTATACAACCTCGTAGTAACTATTTAAAAAACTGATCTTTATCTACAAGTGAAATTTTTGCTATACATCTTAATCTGTGAAACTCAAATGTTAAGAGCATATTGATATTCTATTTTAAATTCACCTTTTAATACTTCTGTTCTGTGGAGATATTATAAGGTCAAATATTCCTAAACATTCTTGAATTGGATAGAGGATAGATCCTCAATTTGAAGCAAAACAAACTGCAGATGCTCAAAATCTGAAACAAAAAATGAAAAATGCTTGAAATTCTCAGCAGGTTGTTTCAGGTCATCACTTTTCATTGGTAGAACAAGAGAAGCTTTTAGTTATAGAGAGCCTGGCTAGGCTGGGTCTTTATTATTTGAAACCGAGGGAATGAGATTTGTTTAAATCATGAGAAGCACAGATAAGGTAGATGGTTACAGTCATATTCTCAGTCTAGGGGAGACAGATATACTATGAGAGTGGAAATATTTGGAAGGTGATTTTTCCATGCAAAGGGTGCTGAATGTAAGGAATGATCTGTCAGGGGTCTTTGATTGTGGCAGGTATGATACTATCATTTAAGAAATACCTGGAGGGAGTTAGGGCCAAACACAGATGATTGGGATTAGCTGGGTGGACACCATCGTGGACATGGACTCATTGGGCTGATTTGACGTGACAATAATGAACCATCTACCAGCACACTTTAGAAGTCCAATGGGATCTTTAAAATAATACTGCTGACTGCAGTTGTAAATTAAGTTTTGCAAATATAGCTGACCTTGACAGGCTACACAGCTGATATTTCATAAATAAAAATATCTCCAGGCAATGAAATATTGAGTATTTGGCCTTGAAGACTTTACAATTATGATTAACATTTGCTAATTGAAATAAAGCAGAGAAAAACTATGATGGATGTAACTTTTAAAGAAATTATACATTAAGAAACACCCAAATTTTGGGGGAGGATAAAGACACAGTGTGAATCACACTCAGGGCTGTAGGCAGTAGGAGTAATCACCTACAAAGCAGCCATATAACTGCCAAATTTCTACTTGTTATTTTTAACTCATACAAGTTACAGACTTGCTTAGTTGTAACAGGTAATTAGGGTGTGTAGCAATGTTATTACAGCTTTTTCATTATCAGGATTCATTGAATGTACTTTACATGCTTATGCATGATTGAGACTGTTCCGACAAGAACATATTGAGTCTTCCCAAACCAGAAGGTCTCCTGAACCAGAAGATTTGATGTCTGTTGAGGGCTAGATCTGTGGTGTTCTAGACCAGTGATACAGAATCCTGCAAAAGGTCAAGTTACAACCTAGTGAAGGCCATTGTGAGATTGAAAAGACAAGTCTGTGTTAAATTAGAGCCACACAGCTGCTGTGGGAGGGTTTGTGAGTCATTACTTGCTCTAAATTGAAACCTAACAGCATAAATGGCAGCAAATCATAAACACAAGAGATGCTGCACATGCTGGAAATCCAGAGCAACACACACAAAATATTGGAGGCATTCCACAGGTCAGACAGCATCTATGAAGAGGAATAAACTGTTGATGTCTCAAGCCAAAACCCTTCATCAGAACTGGAAAGTAAGGGGGCAAAATCCAGAAAAAAGTTGGTAGGGAGGAGGGGAAAGAATGTAAACTGACAAGTAATAGGTCAAACCAGGTGAGTTGAGTTCACTCTTTGTCTGCATGCATTGAAAATGACTATGTCACTACACCTGTGTAAATCCCCACAGCATGTGGCAACCCTGTGATATGTGTCTTGAAGACCAAGGGCACAACATCTTTCAAGAGGGTGAACCTCAAAAGCTGTCAGGCCCTGATGGTGCATCTGGTCATGTACTGAAAATCTGTGCTGACCAACTGGCTGTAGTGTTCAAGCACATCTTCAACCTCTCACTGCCATTGCCTTAGGTCCCCACCTGCTCCAAAAGGGCAGCAAGCTTACCAGTGCCCATGAAGAACAGGGTGAGATACCTCAATAACTATAAACTAATGGAACCAACATTTGCTCCAATGAAACGTTTGGTTATAGCCAGAATTAACTTTTAACTGAGCTAGGACCTTGTCCTGCTGTAATACACCTACTTCTGCAATCCATCTACAGCAGCCACAAACTCACTGGCTTTTCACTCTGCTTTGGAGCACCTAAAAAACAGCAAACCATATGTCCTTTATAGCTTGACATTCAATAGTATCATCCCAATATTAATCACTGGTCTTGTAAACCTGGGACCTCTGTACTTCCCATTACAAATGGGTCCTCAACTTCCTGATCAGGAGACCACTGTCAGTACAGATTAGTAATAAGAATATGTGCTGAATCCACTACACTACTCTCTCCACACATACAACTGTGTGGCTAGGCAAAGTTTAAATGTCAGTTTTGAGTTTGTTTCTGACACCACTGTTGATAAAATTTCAGAGAGCAACTAGGTCAGGGGTCAGGACCCTGCGGCTCCAGAGCCGCATGTGGCTCTTTCATCTCTGTGCTGCTGCTCCCTGTGGCTTTGGAAAATAAATGATGAGTATTTAATTAAAATGTATTTTATGTTAGTTTGTTAGTTTTTGAAATGTAATTCTAAATTTGAAGATTATGGTGATCTTGTACAATCTAAATAAAACGTGTTTTTTGTTGCTATTAATATACGTCACCACTGCCAATGCCTGACACCCGCCAGTGTGCGATTTCTTTAATTTTTCAATCCAAGGTAGGCTAACTATGGAGAATTCTAAAAAAAGAAAAGTGACTGAAGAAAACAGAACGTTTAATGATAACGTGGGCAGATTCATTTGCTTTCACTGCTGACGAGACTGGTTTATCGGTATGCTTAATATGCAATGAGAAACTAGCAAACAACAAAAAGTCAAATGTCGCAAGACATTTCCAGAATAAACATGCAGCTTTTGCTCAAAAATATCCGGATGGAGATGAGAGAAAAAAAGCTGTTTCGGAACTGATGCGGAAGGTTGATCTGAGCAAAAATCATTTCAAGAAGTGGATGAAGTCTGGAAAATCAACTACATATGCTAGTTCTGTTGCCGCTCAGGAAATAAGCAGGCACGGGAAGCAGTTTACAGATGGTGAATATATAAAAGAATCTTTCATTAAGATTTCAGAACATCTATTCACGGACTTTAAAAGCAAGATTGAAATTGTGCAGAAAATCAGGGATATGCCCCTCTCTGCAAATACTGTCAAAGACAGAACCATAAAAATGGCAGAAGACATCACAAGACAGCAAATTAAAGACATCAGTTCAGCTGTAGGCTACTCGATTGCCTGTGACGAGTCCAAAAACAAAGGTGATATTGAACAAATAGCGCTGTTCTGCTGGTATGTAAACTCTGCCAGGCCACAGGAAGAAATGATTGAGTTGATACCTCTAAAAGGCCAAACACGGGGGGAGGACATCTGTGAGGCTGTCTTGAATTGTTTAAGAGCCAAAGGCATAAAGACCACCCACCTGGTGTCAGTAGCTACTGATGGGGCACCGTATGACAGGAGCGCACAAGGGATTTGTGGCTTGACTGCAGAAGTCGCTGGACAGAAAGCTGCTGACTTTTCACTGCATCTTGCACCAAGAGGCACTGTGTGCTCAAACATTTCCTCCGGAATGCACAGAAGTAATGGATGTTGTCATTCAGATTGTCAATAAAATAATGGCAAGAAGTTTAAATCACCGTCAATTCCGTTTGTTACTGGACGAGCTGGAAAGCGCATATTCTGATCTCCTGCTGCATAACAAAGTCCGGTGGCTGTCCAGAGGGGAGGTGCTGAAACGCTTTGTTGCGTGTCTGGAAGAAGTGAAAACTTTCCTGGGCAGCAAAGGGCTCACCTTTCCTGAACTGGAACAGCCAGAGTGGCTGGAAAAGCTACACTTCATGGTAGACATGACAGCGCACCTGAACACGGTGAACACAGCTCTTCAGGGGAAAGGACGCACAGCCCTGCACATGTTGGAGGATGTTTTGGCATTTGAGCGCAAGTTGATAGTGCTTGCCAGAGATTTACAGAAAGGCACACTGTCTCACTTCCCCAATTTGAGAGAGTTCAAACAAGCTCACGACATGATAAATTCAGAGTATTTACATTCTGTAATCATCGCAATGCAAACATCGTTTGGGAAACGCTTCTGTGAGTTCAGAGAGGAAAAAAACACATTATCCTTCCCGGTCACTCCCCTAAGCATCGATCCATCCCTACTGAATACGACTGCATTGGCAGGTGTGAGTCAACCTGATCTTGAGATGGAACTGGCCGACATAGCCGACAAAGACATATGGGTGTCCAAGTTTAGACGCTTGACAGCAGACCTTGAAGATGTTGCCCGACAGAAGGCCGTTCTTGCTCAGAATCACAAATGGAGTGATATTGAAAACCTTCTCTAACCGGACAAACTTGTGTTCGAAACATGGAATGCTATTCCCGACATTTATGTAAACATTAAAAAGTATGCGCTTGGAGTCCTGTCGATCTTTGGATCCACATATGTATGTGAGGAGGTGTTCTCCAACATGAACTTTATTAAAAACAAACATCGTGCACGCCTCACAGATGACAGCTTGCGATCTTGTGTAAAGATGAAGGTGACGTCATACAGCCCTGATGTGCAGACGCTGTGCGCTGAGGTCCAGGAGCAGAAATCCCATGAACCAAGTATGATAAATATTTTAATTGCCTGTTATTTTACGTATATTCATATTTTTTCATTGTTCAGTGAAATAGTCCTTTTATTTTTCAGGTTGACAGCTGGCTGACGTTATTTTTGGTTTGCTGCTGGCGGACAATTTAAGTTCGGCGTTTTTCATAAATACAAGAAGGACTCAAATAGACATTGAGTATTTTACTTAAAGGTAACCTTCAACCCAACGTCTTTTTTCGGAGTTCAAAATGTTTTTGTTGCATGCAGAAATGTAATTTTGTTTTCTCTGTAGGAGTTCATCGATTTCATAAATGCAACACATTATAGTTTGTTTATACATAGCATAAAGGCAAAAAAAACGTTGTATGCAGTGTTATTTCATTTTAAATGTCAAACGGGTTTAGTGGCTCCCAGTGTTTTCTTTTCTGTGGGAAACGGGTCCAAATGGTTTTTTCAGTGGTAAAGGTTGCCGACCCCTGAACTAGGTGGTGTACAGGAACAAAATAAACTGGTTAAGTGGAAATGCAACAACATCCTTGCTCACATCAGGAACGCCAATGAGCTGATTGTAGATTTCAGGAAGGGGATGTCAGAAGCACACACACCAGACCTCTTTGAGGATTTGGAGGTGACATAGCTGAGCAGCTTAAAGTTGCTGTGTATCAGCAGCTTCTTTAGGAGTTTGAGAATATTTAGTATGTCACAAAAGTCTCTTGCCAGTTTCTATAGATTAACAGTGGAGAGCATATGAACTGGTTACATCACAGTCAAGGATGGTGAAAGGTTGTAGACTCAGCTGGCACCACCATGGGCAGAGCCCTCCTGATCATTGAGGCCAACTTGAAGAGGCAGTGTCTCAAGAAGACAGCATCCATTACTAAGAATCCTCACTATCTGAGACATGCCGACTTCTCATCACAGGATATCCACTCCATAAACTGGTTTGTCATTAGGTTTCTAAATAGTTTATGAATCCATGAACAATACCTCATTATTCCCTATTCTGCATAATTTATTTAATTATTTTGTCATTTATAGTAGGGTTTTCTTGTTTTTGCAATTTTCTGATTCTATTGGTAATTAGCATATGTGGAATTTAGAAACCTTCTTGTGACAGTTTACCTAGAATCACTTGTTGATTATTAAGTAAAAGAAACTTATTCTTGGAATTGTTCAAACTTCAAAGTAAATCTATTCTTAAAATACATAATTATCACTAAATATTACTTTGAAATAATTTTTCTTGCACTGAACAAAATAAAGAAATACAATTGTAACGTTCTCCTTCGCGTGTAACGAAACGCTGAATTAAACGTCGAGATAAACCACAGTTAATAAGAACCAGATCGCAGTAAGATTAACCATTTACTGTTCACTCTTCACATTAACATATGGTGAAAACTGTTGATAAAACAATACAAGATTGATACAGTATTTGTTCCTTCCTTAATATCACATTTCAATTGTAAATACTTGCAAAGGTGACTATAACTACATTACACTAAGGTGCAGTATACAGGGAGAGTTTACCTGCTCCATTGACTACTTTAAATACACTTCCATGCAAACTATCCGCGACTCTTTAACTAACGAAAGCATAAACATTATCGACCGTCGTTACTTCTAACAGGATCGGCATTAACATCTTAGTTCAACTTACAGCGTTGCTCTCACTGTGATTTCTCATGCCTGCAAAACAACTTCTGCTCAGGTGTGCCTCGTGGTAAGCCCCCACCCTCGCGCTAATTTCAAACCGGTATTTTCCCACAAGACGCGGCGAAACCGGATGTGACGTCATCGCATGCCGATATATTTTACATGCAATGAATATACTTTAAACACTTCTAATTCTAACTAGAAAATACTATCGAATGAATTACTAAGCGGAAATATTATAAACTAAATAACTGTCGTAAAGACAGCACAACAATATAATCAATAAAAGAACTACACACGGACTAACAAGAAACCAATCCGCAAAAGAGAAATGCATAAATAACAAATATATAAATAACTTCGCGAACAATACCATGTGATTCTGGGGGTATGTCACCTCCTTCCTGATGGCAAAAGCGAGAGGAGAGTATGGTCTGGATGGTGTGTGTCCTTGATGATGGATGCACCTTTCTTTTGGCAGTGCTCTTTGTAGATGTGCAAATGGTGGGGAGGGCTTTTCTTGTGAACTGCCCTGCATCCAATAGTCTTTGTAAACTTTTCCATTTCTGGGCCCTTCTGAGCAATTTCCATTGTACACCAAGCCATGATTCAACCAGTTAAGATGCTCTCCACTGTGCATCTATGGAAGGCTGTCAAAGTTTTTGGTAACATGCCAAATCTGCACAAAATTCTAAGAAAGTAGAGGTGCTGCCAATGCTTTCTTTGTGATGACAATTACAATTACAATTCCAGGACCCCAGGACAAACCCTTTGATATGCTAATGCAAATTAATGTAAATCTACTGACCTTCTTCACCTGAGATCCCCAAATGAGGACTGGCTCATGGACCCCCAAAGACTTCCTCTTGCAGTCAATAATCGACTCTTTGGTTTTGCTGATGGTGAGTGAGAGATCATTGTTTTGGCACCCCTCAGACAGAATTTCAATCTCCCTCCTACAGTAAATGCAAATTCACTACCACCTCTGACTTAGCTAACAACAGTAGTGTTGTCAGGAAATAAAAATATGCCGCTGGAGCTGTACTTAGCCTCAAAGTCATAATGATAAAGTGAGCAGAGCAGGGGACTAAGCACACAGCCTCATGGTGCACCTGTGCTGATGGTGATTGTGGAGGAGATGTTGTTGCCAATCCGGACTAACTGTGACCTGCAAGTGAGGAAATTGCGGATCCACTAGAACAATTAGGTATCGAGGCCTAGGTGATGAATTGGCCATACCATGGATCTGAAAGCTGTTGGAGAAGGCAGAAGGGTAATTGATGATTGACTTATAACTTCTAGTCAATTCCTTTAATAAATCCGTGTAGATATACTTTGGGAAAATTGTACAAACTGAATAATGCATTGCCCAAAGTGTTGCTCCTACCTACAATTAATATTTCTGAACAAAATGTTTATTTATTTATTTTGAGATACAGAGTGGAAAAGGGCCTTCCAGCCCAACAAGCCGCTCCAATTTAACCCTAGCCCAATCACATGGTAATTTACAATGAACAATTGACACACTGAGCAGTATGCCTTTGGAATGCAGGAGGAAACCAGAACACCTGGAAGAAACCCACGTGTTTTCAGATTCCTTACAGATAATGTCAAGATTGAACTGTAAACTCAGACACCCCCTAGATCTTATATCAACTGCATTTGCAGTGTTCAAGTAAACATAATCAAGATTCAAGTCAGACTAAAGGTCTGAGTAAAATGTAGTCACCAATTGTTCAATCACGTATGAGACTATTCTGTTCACATCAAATTTAAAGACTATTGTAAAACACTTTTAATAATGTTTATACTGGTTTTCAAATTAGATGTTGGATGAGAAAAAAGATATGAAGAATACAATACAAGAAGTGGCTTCATCAAATTGGCTGGTTCACATTATATACAATAGAGTTACGTGATTGAATCACAATAAGTTTGAATCACAAATTAGGGCATTTGCAGATCATCACAGAAGTAATTTGCATCAAGACACATTAATTTGCATTAACTCAGAATAAATTTGCATGTGTCACCAACCACTAAAGCATTGGGTACAAGAACGTTCATGCTAGAAAGTGTGATAGCAAAGTATGATAGCAGCTTGACACACAGGAAATGCGACAAAATAGCGCGTGAAATGTGGTTTTCTCACAATATTACCAGTTCTCCCATGGTGCTGTTGATGATAATTAGGAGGAAATAACATTTTATAATAATAATATTACATGCTATAATTTGTCATTTGGGTAAAATAGTGAAAATGCTGATTTATAGTCATTGGATGTGTCAAAAATGTTTTTAATTATGTGTTTCTATGGGAACTTAGTGATGAGATGTACATATTCTGACTGCTTTCTGTATAAATGGCAAATAATAACCTTAATCAGAAAAAGTCACCACTGGGATAATGGGCAAGCATTTAATGACATCAGATTTTGACCTTTTTAATAACAAAAGCAAAAACATCTGGAAACACTCAATAGGTCAGGTATCATCTGTGGAAAGAGAAGATGCTTCTTCAAAATCAGGAAAATGCCAATTCGCAGTTCAAATAAACCGTTCTGGATCTGGAATGCAAATTCAGTTTCATAGGCACGACACACCAAGTATTTCCAAAATATTTGGATTTTATTTCAAATCTATTTTTTTTTCATTTTCATTGGAAAAGTACACCAGCAGGTAAAATGGCAGACAGAATTTAATGCAGACACATGTGAGATGTTTCACTTTAGCAGGACAAACCAGTGTAGAACTTACAGAGTGAACAGTGGGGAATTGAGTTGGTGCAGGAGAACAAAGGTATCTGAGAGTACAGATCCACGATTCGTTGAAAGTAGCAACACAGGTAGATAGGGACTTTACGAAAGTATCTAGCGCATTGGCCTTCATTAGTCATTCGTGAGGCCAGATTTGGAGCATTGTGTGCTGTTCTGGTCACCTCCCTATAGGTAGAATATCAATGCTTGAAAGATTGAAGAGAAAATTTATAAGGATGTTGCAAGGACTTGAGTACCTGAGTTATAGAGGAAGGTTAGATAGACATTAATCCACAATGTGTAGGAGATAGTGGGGAGATCTGATAGAAGTATACAAAATTATGAGGGTTATGGATAGTGCAAATGCAAGCAAGTTTTTTTCCCTGTGACTAGAACTAGAGGTCAGGGTGAAAAGTGAACTATTCAATGGGAAAATTTGTTCAGAGTTCAAATAAATTTATTATTAAAGTATACATAATCATATAATACCTTAAAATTCATTTTTGTGGGCATTCACAGTAGATAAAAATACAATAGAATGAATGAACAACTACACACAATGACTGACAAGCCACCAAGGTGGGGGTGGGGTGAAAGAAAGAAAGAGACAGACAGGCAGACTGAGAACATGAGTTGTGGAGCACTTGAAAGTGAAGTCCATAGGTTGTGAGATCAGTTCAGATTGAGAGTGAGTCCATGCTGGGTCAGAAGCTGATGACTAAAGGGTAATAACTGTTCCTGAGCCTGGAGCTGTGGGACCAGGAGGTTCCTGTACCTCCTGTCCAATGGCAGCAGCAAAAAGAGAGCGTGGATGATGGGGTCCTTGATGATGGACACTGCTTTCTTGTAACAGTGGTCCTTGTCATGCCTTCTTTGTGATGGCTCATGTGCTGGTCCCAGGACAGATTTTCTAATACAATAATGCTAGGCTGTTGAAAGTCTGAGGGGGAGTTCTTCAATCAGGGCAGTGCGAGCATGGAATGAGTAGTGGAGATGGTTGCAAAGTTTCAAAATTTAAGAGAAGTTTGGATAAGTACTTGGATGAGAGGATACAAGGGACTTTTTTCTGGATGCAGGGAGAATGGAATCAGAATCAAGTTTAATATCACAGGTACGTCATGAACTTTTTTGTTTTCCAGCAGCAGTACATTGCAATACATAGTACACATATTGCATAGGACTAGACAGGAAAACAGGTCAACATGGACTGGATGGGCTGAATGGTCTGTTTCTGTTCTGTAGTGCTTTGTGTCTCTATGATTATTTGACCTATCGGCTTTTGCTCTACATATTATAATGAAGCAAACATGGAATTGTTCAACCACCATGCCTGCCGGCAAGGTAACGTAGCAGTTAGCACAAAGTTTTACAGCACCAGTTGTAGCACCGGGCTTTGATTTCACACTGTCTGTAAGGAGGTTGTACGCTCTCCCAGTTACTGTGTGCATTTCCTCTGGGTGTTCCAGTTTGCTTCCACATTGCAAAGAGGTACAGTTAGTATTAGTGAATTATGGACATTCTACGTTGACAAGAGACGCACGGTGACACTGGGCTGCTCAGCACACTCTCTGCTGATTTGACTTGATGCAAACAAAGTAGTTCACTGTACGTTTTGATGTACGTGTGACAAACTTAGCAGAATTTTCACCTTTATCAATGTGCTTCAAAGGATCATTACAACAGAACCTGATGCTGAATAACATCTAGCTTAATAGATTTCAACTAATATTTTAAGAGGGGAGAGAGAGAAAGAGAGAAAGCTGGCAGAGTGTAGTGTGTAGAGAAGAAGAAATACATCAGAAAATTGTAACAAAAACAGCTTGAAGTACAGAGCACTTGCAAGAAGAGAAGCAGAGTTAATGTTCCCTCATCAGCCGAAACTCCTGATTGAGTTTCTTTCGCTGCTCTAGCTGCTTGACCTGTTGAGTCTTCTTCTTAAGCCCTGCATCCATATTGAGGAATATGCTGTTGATAGCACCTTGTCCTAGGCCAGCCTTTCAAATCATTGCCAGGTGTATCCCATCTTTGAAGATCCTTCCTCTCCCAGCGATGAGGTCTTTGGAGCATATGCTGGATTTTCTGTAGTGATGAACTTTTATGAGATGGAGTTGCTAGCCCCATAACCAACCCTCTTTTCACAACCAGGCTTGGCACCATCCATGGCACTGTGTGCCATGTTCACTCTGACAGAAGCATTGTGCAAGCCTCCCTCCTCAATGTGCTGAAAAGCAAGGAGTCGTTCTCTGCCACTCAAGGTAAGCCAGAGTAAGCTCAAAGTTGTAAGTAATTTTTTCACGCAAATACATATGGCACCATATACTAGTCAGAGATTAATTTTCTGGCAAGCATTCACAATAGAACAAAGAAATACAATAGAATCAATGAAAAACTGCACATAAAGACTGACAAGCAATCAATAGGCAAAAGAAGACAAATATAAAAAAAACAGCAAGTCAGGCAGCATCTATTCTTCTTACGCCGATTACCCCTACTGCGGCATAGGCTCACCAAAGTCCTCAGTTCTGGGCCAAAGGTTCTGGCTTCTGCTTTCACCAAACAACCTCATCCATCTTTGAGGCAAAGATCCGCACTCTCCCAGGGATGAGGACTTGAGCTTCTGGTGGCACTTGTGTAGCTTTGTATTTTTCATGGAATGGTGTCAGTAGCCCCCTGCCCTCCTCTTCTCACCCTCCTCCTTCCACAGCTCCAGCATTTTCTGTTTGGTTTTGGATTTCCAGAATTTGTACATTTTATTCCAGTGACTTAACCGTAATTGTGAGAGACTAGGAAAGAAAGCGTTCGAAGAAATCAGGGCATCACCATTCACAAAACACAATATTCAAGTACAACTAATAATTAGGAAGGCACTTAGAATGCCAGGGTTTATTTCAAATAAGGATAATATCCAAACGTAAGCAAGCCTTGGCATTCATAGCCAGAGTATTTGTGAGAGGATACCTGGAAACCTGCTGTTAGCATTGTAAGTACATGCCGGTATTTATGTATTAAGCATATTTTATTCACACATGTACTTTAACCTCTGACTTTATTTTTTATATAATTACTTATAATTGTCAAATGTTTTTTTGTTGTTGCATGCCATGCCGTGTAAATGTATGCGGGAAATAAAGTTAATCCTTGCTCTCTGATACTTGAATTTTGTGTTCAGCCAGGATTTACAGATTTGGCTTTAAAACCTCTGCCTTTGCTTTCTCAAAACATTACTGAGGTTTGACATGTCACTGAGCATTCCAACAACCTTTTGCAGATTTGCTGTAGAGAGTATCCTGACAAGTTGCATCATATTCTTGGTCAGCAATCTGAATTGAAGGATCATAAGTTGTTGCAGAGAGCAGTGCCCACAGCTCAACACATCATAGGCACATCACTTCCCACCATTGGTAGATCTACAGGAGACACTACAGGAAACAACAGCTATCATCAAAGTTCCCCGCTAGTCATACAATACCACGTGTTTACAGCTGCCACTGGACAGGAGGTACTGAAATTCAAAGCCCATAATCACCAAGTTTTCGGTGTTGTAGCTTCTAGAACAGCTATTTCCCTTCATCCTTTCAGTTCCATAGCCAAACTGCGCAAAATTAATCGCTACTTCAGGACGGCAGAATTCTGACCATTTAGATCACTTTTTACATTGTTGATTGTATCCAATTTCAGTTTATCTTGTGAATGTTGCTCACCTGATTCTGTGGTGCTTCTGCAAACAAGCTTTCCATTGCACTTGTGCATAGATATAATGGGATATATGACAATGTAATGACTTTGATTCACCTTGAAGATTTAATAGGTTTAGATGAACGAGTGGTTCTGTGTAAAAAGATCAGGCCTAGGTTGCGTGGAGTTAAGAACAATGAAAGATGATCAAATTGAAACACAGCATTTTGAGGGGATGTAGCAATGTTGTAAGGATGGGAATTGGTGTGGATTTCAGAACTTCGGAATGTGGTTTCAGAGTACGAGCTTGTTCATCTAGGAAGCATATTAAGATGAAGTTCTTCTGTCAGAGAGTTAGAAATCCTTGAAAAATTCAGACTGCAATGAAGTCTGATCACTCACATGGCTAGTTTTCTGGACTATCAACAAAATGTGGAGATTAGGAAGGAAAGTAGAATTCTAGCAAATGATCAGATCAGTCAGGATTTGTGTGGGTGGACATCACCACACGACCGTAAGACAAAGGAGCAGAATTAGGCCATTCAGCCTATTAAGTCTCCTTTGACATTCCATTATGGCTGATTTATTATCAGTCTCAACCCTGCCTTCTCCCCATAACCTTTAATGCTCTTACTAATCAAGAACCTGTCAACCTCTACTTTAAATATACCCAATAATGTGACCTCCACAGCCATCTGTGGCAATGAACTCCTCAGGTTCACCACAGTCTGGCTGAAGAAATTCCTCCTTATCTTTAGGATACCTTTAGGATAAAGGGACATCTTTCCATTTAAAGGGTGTGCCCTTTGGTCCTAGACTTCCCCATGATAAGAGACATCCCCTCCACATCAACTCATCTAGCATGTTCAATATTCAATAGGTTTCCATGAGATCTCCCATCATTTTCAAGAAAACTTATAACACAGTTCTGTTCCTGAAGATTATGTTCTTGAGTTCTCTTGGAATTTCCTGGCTTAAGTACTGTTGGGATTACTTCTAATACAGTCAATATCTATTGTGAGCATAGGGTGGGGGGTACGGCAGGTGGAATAAAAGGGAGCACAAAAAATTAAGTAAAAATGTAAATATTATGATTTTTTTAAAGCTAAGCCAAGCTTTTCAAAGACACTTTACCATATTGTGGATCTGCATGTGTTAAACTTAATTCTTCTGAGATTTATTTTTGGAAAGCAACAGGAATCCCAAATCATGCTTGCTAATCATGGTATTTTTGTCTTAAGTGTGACTCACAGTATCCCGACTTAAATGCTGATCCAATTACAAAAGCCAGCATTTGAAACAGAGTGAACCTCTATACCTATCACAATAGTTGACAGACAAAGCAAAAAAATGCTAAATGTTGGACATTTGACAATAAAACAGAAAATGATGGGAATTTTTATCCATTCAAGTGGTGTTAATGGAGGGAATCTTTTCAAGGTCATTCACTTGGATCAATGTGTATCTTTCTCACTCTACAGTGTTCAGCATTTCCAGTATTTTGAGTTTTATAGAACAGAGATGAGCACAGCACTGGAACAGACCTTTCAGCACACAATGTTATGCTGAACCAAATAAATTAGTAATCAAATACCAACTAATCTCCTCAGCCTGTAGGAGCCTGTATGTCCATATCCTTCTATGTTTCTCAAATTTATGTAGCTATCTAAATGTCTCTTGAATGTGCATAATGCGTCTGCCTCTACCAGGCAACACATTCCAAGCACCCATCAGTCTCTGTAAAAAAACCTGTCCCTCACATCTCCTTTGAAGTTATCCCATCACCTTATATGTATGTCTTCTGGTTTTAGACATTTCAACCCTGGGAAAAAGGATACTGTCTGTCTACTCTATCTTTGCCTCACATAATCTAATATAAACCTCTATCGGATCTCCCCTCAGCCTCCGCCACTCCAGAGAAAACAACCCACATTGCCCTCCAATCCATGTAGCATCCTGATAAACCTCCTCTGCAGCTCTCCAAAACCTTTGTATCATGTCTATAATTGGGTGACTAGAACTGTATACAATATTCCATATGGAGCCTAATGAGAGGTTTATAAAGTTATAAGCTTCCTGACTTTTGAACTCAATGCTTTGACAAACACAGGGAAGCATTCCTTATGCCTTCTAAACCACCCTATCAAACTGTGTAGCCACTTTCAGGGTGTCTTTAACTTGGACCCCAAGATTCTTCTGCTCATCAGTGGTGTTAAGGGTTTCTTTATATTTGACCTGCCAAGGTGCAACACTACACACTTGTTCAGGTTAAGATTCATCCGCCATTTCTCCAATCATATGTGCAAATGATCTATATCCCACTGTACTCTTTACCAGACTTCTATGCTATCCACGTTACAACCTATCTTCATATCATCTGCAAACTTACTAACCTCCTCTTCTGCATGTTCATATGTCATTTATATACATCACAAACAGCAGAGGACCCTGGACCCTGCAGAATGCAACAATCGCAGACCTCCAGCTAGAATAAGTCCCTTTGACCACTACCTCTGCCTTCAAAGGGGCCAGCCAGCTCAGAACCTAAATGGCCAATTCACCATGGATCCAATGTATCTTACTCTTCTGGATGAGCCTCCCATGACGGACCTTGTCAAATACCTTATGAAAATCCATGTAGAGAACATTCACCTTCAGCAATCACCCTTGTCAATAAACTCAATCAAGTTAGTAAGAAACGACTTGATCCGATCAAAGCCATGCTGGCTCTCCATAATTAGGCTGGGGTTTTCTAAATGCTCATAAATGCTATCCTAAGAATTCTCTCCAGTAACTTCCCTGCCACTGATGTGAAGCTCACTGGTTGGGGGATTCCAGCATTATCCGTGGTTCCCTTCTTAAACAATGGAACAACATTAGCGACTTGCCAGTCCTCCAGGATCATACCGGTGGTTGGACAGGACATGACATTGCCTCAGCAATCTTTTCTCTTGCCTCTCTCAATAACCTGGGTTATATCCCCATCAGACCTTGGATTCTTAGCTACCCTAATGTTCTTTAAAAAGACATAATACTACTTTCTCCTTCATCTCAAAATGCTCTGGCTTATCAATACTCTCAGCACTGATCACCTTACCCTCTACACACAAAATGCTGGTAGAACACTGCAGGCCAGGCAACATCTAAGAGGAGAAGCACTGTCAACGTTTCGGGCCGAGACCCTTCGTCAGGACTAACTGAAAGGAAAGATACTAAGAGATTTGAAAGTAGTGGGGGGAGGGGGAAATGCAAAATGATAGGAGAAGACCGGACGGGGTGGGATGAAGACTGGAGGGGGTCGAGTTCTTAGCTTCATCCCACCCCCTCTGGTCTTCTCCTATCATTTCACATTTCACCCTCACTCACTACTTTCAAATCTCTTAGTATCTTTCCTTTCAGTTAGTCCTGACAAAGGGTCTCGGCCTGAAACGTCAACAGTGCTTCTCCTTATAGATGCTGCCTGGCCTGCTGTGTTCCACCAGCATTTTGTGTGTGTTGTTTGAATTTCCAGCATCTGCAGATTTCCTCGTGTTTGTACCTTACCCTCGAAGTCCTTCTCCATGTAAATACGGAAGTAAAGTACTGAAGAAAGACTTTACCTAAGTCCTCTGCATCCAAGTTAATGTTACCCTCTCCCTAGTTATTCCAATGCTCTTGATGTAGAATCCACTCCAGAATATAGAATCCCTTGGGATTCCCTTAAATCTACTTGCCATGAACTTCTCATGGCCCATCCTGCTTTCCTAATTCACTTCTTGAGGTCTTTTCTGGCTTCTTTATAATCCTCAAGGGCTTCTGTTTGATTCTAGCTTCCTAAGCTCTTTTAAAATTATTTCTCACATATGGTTTAACACTACTAATAACACTTATTTTTAGACAAGCTACAAATTTAGTAGAGCCACAAGAGACTGAGATGCTGTTATCTGGAGCAAACCGTGAGCTGCTGTAGGTTCAGTGGGCAAGAGAGCATCTGCAGAGAGGAATAAACATTAAGTGTTCTTAGAGGAAGGGTCCTGACCTGAAAGCATTTCCTTCTTCAGAAGTTACCTTACCCACCAAATTTATCCAGAAGCTTCCTACTTGCCACAATCTCAGTGGTTGGGGCCAGACACAAAATACTCCAACTTGTCAATTGTCAAACAAGTCTTCAACCTCTCATATCAGTATCAAGCTTTGCCATTGGCCCAGGTTTCACATTTTTTTTGTCTCAATAGTCTTCTTTACCCTCTGATGTGTTTTACACTCCCTTGTGAAACTCTCACTCCAACTTAATTTTCAAAGTTCAAAATTTAAGAAAAGTTCACATTTAAGAAAACCCAATGTGTGAAAATAGAACAAATTGTGCAAACAAATTGTTAGTTAACAAATAACACACAAAACATGAACTACAGAGATCCTCCTGAAAATAAGTCCACAGCCACAGAGCCACGCAAGATTCTGGAGAAACTCAGGCAGCATCTATGGAGAAGAATAAATAGTCAACTATTTTGGGCCGAGACCTTTCATCAGAACTGTTGACTGTTTAATTCTCACCATAGATGCTGCCTCACCTGCTGAGTTCCTCCAGCATTTTGTGTGTGTTCCTCTGGATTTCCATCATCTGTAGAGTCTCTTGTATTTATGATTTGCTGCTCAACCTGCTGAGTTTGTCCAGCAGATTGTTTGTTGCACCAGATTCCCGCATCTGCAGTTCCTTGTGTCTTTGAGTCTTCAAGTCGTAGAACACTACAGCATAGAAACAAGTCATTTAGAAAGTCTAGTCCATGCCAAACTATTACTTTGCTTCATCCCATCAACCTGCAGCCAGACCATATCTGTCCAAACCCCTCCCATCCTTATACCTATCCAAATTTCTCTTAAATGTTGAAATCAAACCCACATCTACCTCTTCTTCTAGCAGCTCTTGGCACATTGTCTCTTTGTCTTCTTAATATAGGTGGGTGACGGTTGACAGACTTGCCTCTTACTTTACTGACAGGGTTTAAACCATACCATGACCCAACTGTGTACAAGCTTTTCGAGCTATCTATTATAGATCGCAAGACTGTATGCAAAGCCCATAATATTTGTTTTGTTTCTTGCAGTCCACAATTGAAATCCCTGGTCCCTAGCAAAACACCATCTACATCCTTTTTCTGTCATAATCTAATCAGAGCAAGCCAGATCCGAAGACAATACTCAACCTGAAACTGAACCAGGATTTTATATTTAATAAGTGGATCTTGGTTAATTGGGCCATCAGTTGGCAAGAAATATGCAGGCAAGTCAAAAACTGTTTTACTCAGTGTGGATTCAAGCAATCAGATTACAAGATGCCAGAATGAGCCAGGAGTGAAAATGAAACGTTTTCTCTATTTCAACTAACTAGGAACTACAAAGAATTTGAAGGTATCAGCAATTAACTTCAATGGGACAATGAAAGTAAAAACTTGGAGGATGCAGTCATCATTGTGTTTTTTATAATTCTATGAAACTTCAGTTAATTGGGGCTGCCGCTTAATAGGGCCAAAATATGTCCTAATTAATCCACTTTATACAGTGCCTATAAAAAGTATTCACCTGCTTTGGAAGTTTTCTTGTTTTATTACTTTACAACATTGAATCATAGTGGATTTAATTTAGCTTTTTTTGTCAAAAAATCATTTTCCTGTCAAAGTGAAAACAGATCTCTACAAAGTGATCTAAATTAATTACAAATATAAAACATAAAGTAATTGATTACATAAGTATTCAGCCCTTTCAAGTATTTAGTAGATGCACCTTTGGCAGCAATTATAGCCTTGAGTCTGAGTGAATAGGTCTCTATCAGCTTTGCATATCTGGAAATTGCAATTTTTGTCCCATTCTTCTATACAAAACAGCTCAAGCTCCATCAGATTGCATGGGGATCATGAGTGAACAGCCCTTTTCATGTCCAGCCACAAATTCTCAATTGGATTGAGGTCTATATATATGGAGAGCTGAGAGGTTCAGTGCTGGAGATATTCAATATCAATGAAGTGTGTTGCAATATCAACCTGTTAACACATTACAAAACCGGGAGATAATAAAGAGGAGGAGAGGGTAAAAGGTTATAAACTGAGTGGGCAAAGACAGTGGAATATAATATGGGGGGGGGGGGAGAAGTATAAGGTCATCCACTTTGGTAGGTTTCTTCCATGTGCTCCAGTTTTGCAAATTCCAAAAGATGAGTCTATATGTTCATTGGGTGTAATTGTATGGCACAGGATCTTAGGGCTGGAAGGGCCTGTTACTCTACTGTATCACTATATTTAAAAAAAATGTAGATTAACAGATTATTCTCAAATGAGAGAAAGGAGGTTATTGGCATTTGGAGGGACCTGGGTTTCCTGTATATGATTCCTTGAAAGTCAACAGTTAAGCCATTAGAAAGGCAAATAGTCTTTAGTGCAGGAGGAATTGAGCACAGGAGTAAAGACATTTTACGGGACTATACACTCAGTGGCCACTTTATTAGGTATACCTACACATTAATGTAAGTATCTAATCAGCCATACATGGGGCAGCAACTCAATGCATAAAAGCCTGCAGACATGGTCAAGAGGTTCAGTTGTTGTTCAGACCAAACTTCAGAATGGGGAAGAAATATAATCTAAGTGACTTTGATCATGAAAAAATTGTTGGTGCCAGATGGGGTGGCTTGAATATCTCATAAACTGCTGAACTCCTGGGATTTTCATGCACAACAGTCTCAAGAGTTGACAGAGAATAGTGTGAAAAACCAAAAAAATACATCCAGTGAGTGGGAATTCTGTGGACAAAAATGCCTTGTATTTTTACTGCCTTGTATTGTATGAGAGAGGTCAAAAGAGAGTGACCAGACTGGTTCAAATTGACATGAAGGTGAAAATAACTCAAATAACCATGCATCACAATAGTGATGTGTACGAGAGTATCTCTAAATGCACGTCGAACCTTGAAGCAGAAGCCCATAAACAGGCACTCATGGGCCACTTTATTATAGGGTATGGCAAGCACTAAATAAAGTGGTCACAGAGTGTAAGTTATGCATGTAAAGTGAATTTCAACACTGCAGTCTTCTGCTATGTTTGGTGGTGGAACTGCAGTCAGAGCTTCAGATCAGTCTGGCTGAAGAGCAATGCCAATGGATCAGTCTGACAGTTTTCTCGTCTTGTTTCCTGGTGCTACAAGTCTGGCACTGAAAGGAGAATTTGCACATCAACAACTGATACCTTGCCCCAAGAGAGATCTGGATGTATTGCTGTTTAACTCAAGCTGTGAGAATTAGTTTCCTTTCAAACTAATACATTGTTAGAAGATTAGCATTTAAAGATAATAACATGGGCTGAATCTCTCAAAGGAAAGATTGAAACTCAGGCAATTTCATTCAAACGAGAGAACCTTTCCTCATACTTACATGCAAAAATAAACAGATACAGAAATGCCAAAAATAAAAGAAAATGTTTGTTACTGAAAATGAAAACTGTGGCAAGAATTTAAAGTATTACATTTAATAATCCATACCTCAATACAACAGTACCATGATCATTTTGCATGGCATGAATTTTGGGTTTTAATTTTGTCCTAATCATGTTATTCTTGTAAAATACATTTAATTTTGCTTTCTTCTGGTGAGGTTGTATCACTAATGGTATGTGCCTGTGATGCTGCGGCAAGCCAGTTTTTCATTTTACTGCTGCATATGATAACCGTGACCCTGCCTCATCATGAGGGGTGATTGATATGTTTGTGGCCTAAGGTAGAAGGAAACAATTTCAGAAAACCTAGCACATTTAATATTCAACATAGCCTCCTACATTTACACACTTAGTCCAGCAGTTGTAGAACATACAGATCTTGGACCTCCAGAAAGTGTCCACAGCATGCGTGATTGATAAGTTTGTGGCCTAAGGTAGAAGGAGGTGAGCTATACAGCTCTTGTTACATGCTCATGCAAGTCAACTCTTTGAGTGATTAGGCAGAAAGTTTGAAGTTAATAACTCATCATCAGGGGTGATGCATAAATTTGTGGCCTAAGGTAGAATGAGATGAGCTATTAACTTCAAGCCTTCTGCATAATCACTGAAAAAGTTGACTTGCATGTGCACGTAACGAGAGCTATATAACTCATCTCCTTCAACCTTAGGCCATGAATGTATCTATCACCCATCTGCGAGTACTTTCTGGAGGTCCAAGACCCGTATGCTCCACGACCACTGGACTAAGTGTATAAATGTAGGAGGGGACTATGTTGAAAAATAAATGTGCTAGGTTTTCTAAAATTGACTCCTTCTTCCTTAGGCCACAAACATACTAATCATCCCTCATATTTTATTACTCTCTTTTTGTATTACTGATTTAATTTAATTTTATACATGTTTATCATTGGAATTAATCATTTTAAAGTTATGTATTGCAATGTTCTGCTGCCACAAAACTTTTCATGACATTAAAACTGATATTAGACTGGATTCTGATTTTGACTTTTTGACTGTGAGTTTGATTTGAGTTTGTTATAAATGTGCTTCTAAGAGAAAGGGATATGGACAGCAGAGGATAAAAATGAAGTGTCAGGTATCAATCATGCATATGACGTCCACTGCCCTGAAGTACCACATGTTGGTGATCTCATTGAAAACAATACATATTGTAGGTCTCGTGGTGATGTGTACATGGCTGCTGAGGTGTATATTAAGGAATACATTGTGATCCCTGCTCCCAAAATTGCCCTGATAGCACTGATATCCAGCACACCACCACCTCAGCTGCATTATTTAGCTATTTTTTTGTGCATTTGAAATCCAGAGGCGTGTGAAACTATTAAAGTTGATTTTTTTAAAAATAAAGCTACATTAAAAAAGGCACTTGAAGACACATGTAATTAAATATTTAAAATTAAGGTAAAAAGAACATAAGAACTCAGTAACTGAAACTTCCCTGTCATTCTTTATGATGTTGGCTAATCTATGCTGGCCTCAACTGCTCGTTGGTGCCAGTTCTGTGTGCTTAATTCTTTCATTGTTCAAAAATAACTTCACTCAAATTCATCTCATCTCAAACCCATTTTGAACTCTTTCCACAACCAATGGACTCACTTTCAAGGACTCTTCATCTCATGTTCTCAATATTTAATTGCTTGATTGTGTATTTATTTGGGGGGCGGTGTGTGTGTGTGTGTGTGTGTGTGTGTGTGTGTGTGTGTGTGTGTGTGTGTGTGTGTGTGTGTGTGTGTGTGTGTGTGTGTGTGTGTGTGTGTGTGTGTGTGTGTGTGTGAGTGTGTGAGTGTGTGTGTGTGTTTATTTTTTTTGGATATGTGGATATGCACTGGTTGTTTGTCCATAGTGTTGGAAGTGGTCCAACAGTGATTCTATGGCATTTCTTGTATTTACTAAGGATGCCCACAAGAAATTGAATCTCAGGATTGTATATGATGACATATATGTACATTGATAATAAATTTAATGTGATATATGAGATTTTTTCAGCTACTCCTTAAATGGTTCCAATGATTGAGCTTCCATAGCCTGCTGGGGTAGAGCATTCCAGAGATATACCACCCAGAAGATACATAGGCCTGCTTAGGTACAGCTTCTATTCTGCTCTTATCAGATTCACTAACAGACTTCTTCTACGATAAGCTGGCCTCTTCATCTCACAATCTACATCATTATGATTTTACACTTTATCTCTTACCTGCACTGTACTTTCCATGTAGGTTTACACTTTATTCTGCATTGTCACGGTGTTACCTAAATGCACTGTGTTAATGATTTGATCTGTATCAGCAATATGCAAGTCAAGATTTTCATTGTTTCTTAGTACATGCAACAATAATAAAATACAAAGTTCAAAGTAAATTTATAATCAAAGTACATTAATGTTACCATATAGCACCCTGAGATTCATTTTCTTGTGAGCATAATCAATAAATCCATAATGGAAGCAATGAAAGATCGCTCCAACTGGGCGTTCGACCAGTATGCAAAAGACAACATACATTGCAAATACAAAAAGAATGAAATTAATAATAATAATAATAATAATAATAATAATAATAATAATAATAATAATAATAATAATAATAATAATAATAAAACAATAAATGTCAAGAGCATGAGATAAAGAGTCCCTGAAAGTGAGTTCATAGGTTGTAGGAGCATCTCAATGATGAAGTTGAATGAAGTTATTCCCTCTCATTCAAGAAACTGATGTTTGAGGAGTAATAACTGTTTCTGAACCTGGTGGTGTAAGTCCTGGGGTTCCCATACCTTTTTCAGATGGCAGTAGCAAGAAGAGAGCATGACCTGGATGGTGTAGGCCCCTGATGATGCAAGTGACACTTCGTGTAGATGTGCTAAGTGGGGGGATGGCTTTACCCATGATAGATTGGGCCATATCCATCACTTTTGTGTAGGAGTTTCCATTCAAGGGCATTGGTGATTCAAGCTGTGATGCAGCCAGTCAATATACTCTCTAGTACACATCTATGAAAGTTTGCCAGTTTTGGATGTCATGTTGAATCTTCACACATTGCTAAGGAAGTAGAGGTGCTGCTTACATACTTCATAACTGCACTTATGTGCTGGGCCCAGGCCAGTTCCTCCGAAATACTAACTCCAAAGAATTAATATTAAAGTTACTGACCCTCTCTGTCTCTGGCCCACTGCTGAGGACTGGCCCATGGATCTCTGGTTTCCTTCTCCTGAAGTCAATAATCAACTCCTTCGTCTTGCTGACATTGAGTAAGAAGTTGTTGTTATGGTATCATTGAGCCTGATTTGTAAGTCCCTCCGATATGCTGATTCTTCCCCTGATTCGGCTCAGTGACATTTTTAGCAAGCTTGAAAATGGAATTGGAGCTGTATTTAGTCACCCAGTCATTAGTATAATGCAGGTAGAGAAACTTCTGGTGCACCCATGCAGATGGAGATTGTGGAGGAGTTGTCAATCCAAACTGACTGGGATCTGCAAGTGAGGAAATCAAGGATCCAATACCACAAGCTGGTATTAAAGCTAAGGTTTGAAGCTTATTGATTAGTTTTTAGGGGTTAATGGTTTTGAATGCTGAGCTGTAGTCAATATAGAGCGTCCTGATGTATGCGCCCTTACTGTTCTGGTGTTCCAGAATTGAGTGAAAAACCAATGAGATGGCACCTATTGTGGACTTTTTGCAAATCGGCAAACTGGAGCAGATCCAAGTCCCTTCTCAGGTAGGAGTTGATACGTTTCATTACCAATCTCTCAAAACTCTTCATCACAGTTGATGCTAGTGCTACTGGATAATAGTCTTTGAGGCAGGTTATCACATTCTTCTTTGTCACCAGTATATTTGAAGCCAGCTCAAAGCAGGTAGATTCTGCAGACTGACTCAGTGAGAGGTTAAACATCTTAGGGAATACTCCATCAAACATAGGAGCAGCATTTGGCCCATCGAGTCTGCTCCACCATTCAATTATGACTGATCCTTTTGACCCCCTCCTCAGCCTTCTTCCAGTTCATCAACACAAGTCTTTAGTACTTGGCCACATAGCCCATCTGGGCTAGACACATTTCAAGAGTTCACCCTTCTGAAGGCTACTCACATATTCGCCTCAGAGACTGAAATCACTGGATTTTCAAGCGCTATGGAAGTTTGTGATGGCACTTCCATGTTTTGATGATCAATGTGAACGCTGAATGCATTAAGCTCAATTGGAAACAAAGTCCTATGTCGCTTGATTTATCATCTTAAGAGGCGATAGCATTCAAGCCTTGCCACAACTGTTGGGCATCCGTCAATGATTCGAGTTTGCTCTGGAGCTGCCTCTTCCCCCATGAGATGGCTTTGAGGACAATGCACCGAAACCAAAACAAAAATAAATTTCTACATCCCTTTGACCTCTCCTTTGGAATTGTTTATCATTGCCACATTTATAGAGGTACAGTGAAAACCGTGTTTTGCATACTGCTCACACAGATCAGATCAGTACACAGTGCATTGAGGTAGTTCAAGGTAAAACATCAAAAGAATGCAAAATGAAGTTTAATTGCTATGGAATAAATCCCTACCCTAGGAAAACTTGACTTATGGACATCTTTTACATGCAAATAAGCATTTGAGAAATGACAGAATGCATTTTCCTACTCTGCACAGCTGCAGGCATTCTCTGCCTGATGGAAACAGGGCCTTCTCCCCCTCAGATCTACAATAATTGCATGTTATTATCTTCTCAGACGATCTGTCCTGGGTCCATTACAGAGAAAGCAGGGCAGTGCCTTTACTTGCTTAGAAGTTCAAGAAGATTTGGCATGTCATCTAAAACTCTGTCAAACTCCCATGTATGTGTGAAGGAGTACATATTTACTGGTTGCATTGAGGTCTGGTATGAAAAAACGCCAATGCCCTTGAATGGAAAAGTCTACACAGGTTAGTGGATATGCCCCAGTCCATCACGGATAAAGCCCTCCTCACTACTGAGCACAGCTACATGAAGCAATGTCACAGGAAAGCAGTAGCCATTATCAAGGACCCCCACCATCAAGACACCATGCTCTCTTCTCACTGCTGCCATCAGAAAGAAGATACAGGAGCCTCAGGACCCACACCTCCAGATTCAAGCCCTCACACCATCACAGCCCTGTTCCCACAACATACAGACTCACTTTCAAAGACTCTTCAGCTCATGTTGTTAATATTTATTGCCATTGTTATTACTATTTTTTCCTCTTTTTTTTGCATTTGCACGGTATATTGTCTTTTGCTGATTGGCTGTTTGCCTACCCCTTAGTGTGCGGCTTTCACTAATTCTATTCTGTTTTTGTATTTACTAAGAATGCCCACAAGAAAATGAATCTCAGGGTAGTATATGGTGAAATATATGTACTTTGATAATATATTTACTTTGAAGTTTGAATGGGGGGGGGGTGCTGGTCAGGAGGCACGGAGCAGTCTTCCTCATTCACTTACTGAGTCAGTGTGGCAGCAAACAACCAATGCTCTTGCACCGGTTTGCTCTCCCTTGACAGCTGTTCCTGCAGGCCTCCACACAACGTTCATTAAACTCTGACATACGAATTGTTGTTAGGAACAGAATCCCATCATAACCTGGGGACTACCTGCATCAGCAGTCCGTTCAATCAGAATCAAGTGTATTAACACTGACAAATGTGAAATTTACTTTAAGACAGCAATATGATACAATACACAAAACATTACTGTAAGCTACATAATAAATAAACAAAAAAAATAAACAAGTAGCACAAAAAGAGAGCAGAATAGTACGGTAGTGTTCATGGACCATTCAGAAACCTGGTATTAGAGGTGAAGAAGCTATTTTTAAATGTTGAATGTGCATGTTGTGCCTCATGCATCTCCTCCCTAATGGTAGCCTATCCGAGGGGATGGGGGTCCTTAATGATGGATGTTGCTGATTTAAGGCATCGCTTTTTGAAGATGCTCTTGATGCTAGTAAAGTTGGTTCTCATGATGGAGCTGGATGAGTGTACAGCCCTCTGCAGCTTTTTACATTCAGGTGCATTACAGAGTCCACACTAAAAGATGATGTAATCAGTGATAGTGCTCTCCATGGTGCACCTGTACAGATTTGCTTGACTCTTTAGTGACATATCAACTCTCCTTAAACCCCTTATGAAATATAGTTGTTGTGTGCTTTCTTTGTAATTGCATCGATATGTTGGGCCCAGGATAGATCTTCAAAGATGTTGACAACCAGGAACTTGATTGTCCTCACCCTTTCCACTGTAAACATCTCACTAAGGACTTGTGTGTGTTGCCTTGTCATTAGCCAACAAGGTCTGGCCAGCATTGTCTTTCCACAAGTACTGCCTAAACTATTCCATAGTTTGAGCATTTGTTATAACAATATCATGTCATATCATTCTCAGTATTTTCCCTTTAAGCTAACTTCCACAATTCAGGATATGCCTGCATCCGATCTGACTGCAGTATGACAATCAATGGATTAAACTATTGATCTTCATCTAATGATTTTATAACAAGAACCATTATTCATGGTCACTACCATGATAAATTCCACAGGCATGTTTAGTAGGTCCTTTCTGTTAAACCTCGGGAGAATTTTGATATTATCTCCTCAGCAGTTCTATTCTCCATTTCAGAGGGGACTGACGGATAATGTGGTTGATTTCAATTATATTATATTGCTTTAAATCACTTTCTTTCACACTTTAAGCAGCATCCTACAAGTTATTGCTCCCCTATCCTTACTGAGTCAGATTAGGGGCTGAGAAATAAATTGGCAGCTACGATGGTGGACTGAAGTCATCACCAGATAAGCCATCATTGGAAGTGTACCTACTGTTAAGAATTCAGAGTTGTACAGAAGAGCAATACATCTAACAAATAATCTGCTGGATGAACCCAAAGGGTCAGACAGTGTCTGTGAGACAAATGGAATTATCAACGTTATGGGTCAAAACCCTGTATCAAAGTTTAAAACAGAAAGTACAAAGTATGTATATGTCACCATATACTACCCTGGGATTTATTTGTTAGGACAGTTTCCTAAAATTGGGGAGTCTAAGAGCAGGGAGCACAGCTTCAGAATTGAGGGACAGCTATTTAGAACAGAGAGGAGGAGGAACTTCTTTTGCCAGAGCATCGTGAATCTGTGGAATTCAATGCCACAGATGGCTGTGGGGACCAATTCACTGAGTATGTTAAAAGTGGAAGTTGACAGGTTCTTGATTAGTCAGGGCATCAAAGCTAATGGGGAGAATGGGGCTGATCAGCCATGATGATTGGCAGAGCAGAATCAATGGTCTAATTCTACTCCTATGTCTTGTGGTCTTATAGTAACAGATAGGTCTGACATGCCCTTGCCAACTATCTGTACTATGAAGACACAAGAGACTGTAGATTCTGCAATTTGGAATTACATACAATATGCTGGATAAACTTAGCAGGTCAAGTAGCAAATCAGAAACACAAGAAATTCTGCCACTGCTGGAAATCTTGAACAATACACACGTACAAAATGCTGGAGCAACTTAACAAGTTAGGCATTATTGACAGAGGGGAATAAAACAGTCAGTAGTTCAGGCCAAAACCTTTCATCAGGTCAGGAAAAGAAGAAACATAGAAACATAGAAAATAGGTGCAGGAGTAGGCCATTCGGCCCCTTTGAGCCTGCATCACCATTTAATATGATCATGGCTGATCATCCAACTCAGAACCCTGTACCTGCTTTCTCTCCATACCCCCTGAGCCCCTCAGCCACAAGGGCATTATCAAACTTCCTCTTAAATATAGCCAATGAACCGGCCTCAACGGTCTCCTGTGGCAGAGAATTCCACAGATTCACCACTCTGTGTGAAGAAGTTTTTCCTCATCTCAGTCCTAAAAGGCTTCCCCTTTATCCTTAAACTGTGACCCCTCGTTCTGGACTTCCCCAACATTGGAAACAATCTTCCTGCATCTAGCCTGTCCAATCCCTTTAAAATTTTATATGTTTTAATACGATCCCCCCTCAATCTTCTAAATTCCAGTGAGTATAAGCTTAGTCGATCCAGTCTTTCTCCATATGAAAGTCCTGCCATCCCAGGAATCAATCTGGTGAACCTCCTCTGTACTCCCTCTATGGCAAGAATGTCTTTCCTCAGAATAGGAGACCAAAACTGCACACAATATTCTAGGTGCGGTCTCACCAAGGCCTTGTACAACTGCAGTAGAACCTCCCTGCTCCTGTACTCAAATCCTTTTGCTATGAATGCCAACATACCATTTGCCTTTTTCACCGCCTGCTGTACCTGCATGCCCACCTTCAATGACTGGTGTACAATGACACCCAGGTCTCGTTGCACCTCCCCTTTTCCTAATCGGCCACTGTTCAGATAATAATCTGTTTTCCTGTTCTTGCAACCAAAGTGGATAACCTCACATTTATCCACATTAAATTGCATCTGCCATGAATTTGCCCACTCACCTAACCTATCCAAGTCACCCTGCATCCTCTTAGCATCCTCCTCACAGCTAACACTGCCGCCCGGCTTCGTGTCATCTGCAAACTCAGAGATGCCGCATGTAATTCCCTGGTCTAAATCATTAATATATATTGTAAACAACTGGGGTCTCAGCACTGAGCCTTGCGGTACCCCACTAATCACTGCCTGCCATTCTGAAAAGGTCCCGTTTACTCCCACTCTTTGTTTCCTGTCTGCCAATCAATTCTCTATCCACATCAATACCATATTCCCAACACCGTGCACTTTAAGTTTGCACACTAATCTCCTGTGTGGGACCTTGTCAAAAGCCTTTTGAAAATCTAAATATACCACATCCACTGGCTCTCCCCTATCCATTCTACTAGTTACATCCTCAAAAAATTCTATAAGATTCATCAGACATGATTTTCCTTTCACAAATCCATGCTGACTTTGTCCGATGATTTCACCCCTTTCCAAATGTGCTGTTATCATATCTTTGATAACCGACTCTAGCGTTTTCCCCACCACCGATGTCAGACTAACCGGCCTATAATTCCCTGGTTTCTCTCTCCCTCCTTTTTTAAAAAGTGGGGTTACATTAGCCACCCTCCAATCCTCAGGAATTAATCCAGAATCTAAGGAGTTTTGAAAAATTATCACTAATGCATCCACAATTTCTTGGGCTACTTCCTTAAGCACTCTGGGATGCAGACCATCTGGCCCTGGGGATTTATCTGCCTTTAATCCCCTCAATTTACCTAACACCACTTCCCTACTAACATGTATTTCCCTCAATTCCTCCATATCACTAGACCCTCGGTCCCTTACTATTTCCGGAAGATTATTTATGTCCTCCTTAGTGAAGACAGAACCAAAGTAGTTATTCAATTGGTCTGCCATGTCTTTGTTCCCTATGATCAGTTCACCTGTTTCTGACTGTAAAGGACCTACATTTGTCTTGACCAATCTTTTTCTTTTCACGTATCTATAAAAGCTTTTACAGTCAGTTTTTCTTTTCCCTGCCAGCTTTCTCTCATAATCTTTTTTCCCTTTCCTAATTAAGTCCTTTGTCCTCCTCTGCTGGTCTCTGAATTTCTCCCAGTCCTCAGGTGTGCCACTTTTTTTTTTGCTAATTTTTATGTTTCTTCTTTGGACTTGATACTATCCCTAATTTCCCTTGTCAGCCATGGGTGCACTACCTTCCCTGGTTTATTCTTTTGCCAAACTGGGATAAACAATTGTTGTAGTTCTTCCATATGATCTTTAAATGCTTGCCATTGCACTTAAGGGGACAGAAGCCGAAATAACAAGGTGGAGGGAGGGGAAGGGGTACAAGCTGAAAGGTGATAGCTGAAGCTGGTGAGGGGTTGGTATCAGGCAGAAGAGGTAAATGGCTGAATAAAAAGGAATCTGATAGGAATCTCGGCTAATGCTCCATGGAAGCAAGTGGTCCCAGAGGGTGAGCAGAAGAGAAGAGGGTGAGCGGAGACCAGAATGGGAATGGTAAAAGGGAAAAGGGAGAGGATGAACAGATTGTGTGGGAGGGAAGGAATTGTCACCATTTCGTCAAAGCCAGCATCAAGATGGCTTTGACATCAGTGATGTCAAACATGATCAATTAACATCAGTGATGTTAATTAATTACAAGGTAATTTATATTAGATTTATTTGTCACATGTGCATCAAAACATACAATAAAATGCATTGTTTGCATCAACACAAATCAGAGAGGAGGACGCTGGGCAACTCGCAAGTTTTGCCAACGTAGCATGGTTTCCACTCATTAAGCCTAATCATACTTCTCTGGAATGTGGGAGAAGCGGAAGCACCACAGACCCTGGGAGAACTTACAAACTTTTTACCTACAGTGGTAGGAAGTGAACCCAATTCTGCAGTTGGCACTGTAATTGTATTACACTAACCGCTACATTGCCATGACAGCTATTTACCAGCACTTGCTCCCTAACTTCCTATATCTTGGCAATTCACATGGTAATCCAGACGCCTCTTAAAGGGAGCACCTGCCTCCACCATCTTCCCAGGCAGTACGTTCCAGATTGCAACCACCTTCTGAATTTTTTTCTGTGCCTTTCTGCATTTCTTAATTTTCAGTTAAATGTTATCCTCTGGCCTTTGAGATCTCTGCCACAGGGTGAAGTTTCTTACTATCTACCCTGCCAAATCCACCGATAGCCTTACTTATCACCATCGGGTTCTTTCTCACCCTTCTCCAAGGAAATATACAAGTTGAATTGTTATCCAACCATACACAGGAATACAGCCAAAAGACTCTGCTCCTCTGGGGTCAAGAGCAAAACACAGTACCAACAGTCATTTAATTGTGATAACAGAAAAACATAGTAACAAAGAAATATATGAAAAATAATAATATAGCCCAATTCCCTGAGTGTTATGGCCTGCAGATTGATGGTGCATGGATGTTATCCTGGAGGCACGCCTCTGCAAAAACAAGCTGCAGCAGTTCCTAATATTGTGTAATGCAGCTGCAGATGAATGCAATCCATCTTGTGTCCCACTAAGTGAACTCTGGAAGGCAGCACTTTAACAAGGGATCAGTCCCCTGCGCAGAATCCAGGGGCACCACAACCATCGTCACCTTTGCTGACAGCCGCAACAGGGGCTCTGAGGCACAAGAGCCTTCTCTGTGCAACAACTGAAGCAATAGAGTATCCCCACCCTCATTTGGGGAAGAACAAATTGCCTTTATTGTCTATTTCCGTAATTGAAAAGTTAATCGCAAACAGCTTCTGGGTAAATCATCTCTGCACCCTTTCCAATGCAATCAGATCTTTGAAAAGCTACAGTCCTCAAGGCTCTGAGGTATGACTGTATTAGTCTTATACCCTTAGCCCGCTTCGCAACTGTAGAGTGCACAGAGCAAGTCTATTAACCATTCTGAATTCTGAAACTACAGAAGGACTATACTGTTTCAAAGACTTTACAATTCTGATGTTCAGTATTAATTATTTTATTTGCATAATTTGTCTTCTTTTGCATATTGTCATTTTTGTCAGCCTTTGTTTTCCTGTAGTTTTTCATTAATTTTATAGTAGTTTGTTACTTTCTTGTGAATGCCCACAAGAAAATGAAACTCAGAGTAGTATATAGTGACATATACATACTTTGATTATACATTTACTTTGACCTGGAGCTCCATTAGCCATAGGGGAGGGAGCCTTAATGACAGATTTTGAGTGCTCATGTGTTAGTCAAAGTGGAGCTTATTGTCATATGCCTAAGGAAATGCATGAAAAGACACAATTTAAAACTTCCTTGTAACAGAATCACAGACATGTATCTTCACATAAGCACAAGTTAAACATAAACTAAAATAGAACACACTTAGAGCAAAAATAAAACAATGCCATCTTCCATAGAAAGTGATCATTGTGTTGTTGAACTGTTGTGATTAGGGCTCTGCTGGTTGGTTGAAAAACTGAGTGGCTGAAGAGAAGTATATATTCTTCAACCTGTTATGGGACTTCAGGCTTCTGTAGCTCCTGCTTGAATAGATGTGAGAAGATGATATGGCCTGGATGGGTGGAGATCTTTGATGATAGATGTTGCATTCTTGAGGAAACGCCTTATGTAGATGCTCGCTTTGGTGGGGAGTGATGTGCTCATGATGATTGAGCTGAGTCCACTATTCTCTGCAGCTTCTTACACTCCTGCACATTTGAATTACTGTAGCAGACCAAGACTAGACCAATTTAGATACTTTCAGCAGTAAATCTATTAACAATTGTTTGGTGATGAGCCAGACCTCCTTCACTTGCCAAGAAAGAAAAGATATACAGTGGGTGCACTTTCTTCATGATTGTAGAGATTAAAGATATTAAAGGCTAAAGTTGTTCTTTAATTTGTCATGTGTACATCAAAACACAGTTGAATGTGTCATTTGCTTCAAATCAAATAAGTGAAGGTTTTGCTGGACAGCCCACAAGTGTCACTATAATTGCCGTCCCAACATAGCATGCCCCAGAACTTACTCAGCCTAAATGTATGTACATCCTTAGAATGTGGGAGGAAACTGGAGCACCAAAGAAAGCCTACACAATCATGTGCAGATTGTATAAACTCCTTCGAGACAGTGACAGGAATTGAACCCCAATCTAAGATCACCATAAAGTAGTGCACTAACCACCACACTACTGTGCCACTAGGCAACTTTATGTTAGGGTGTGAGAATCAGACAATCATTGTATGATCGCACCTAAGGTTTTGAGTGGAGTGTGGAGCGTATGGAGTAGGGGAGAGGTAACTCAAATCATGATCTGCCCAGAGCAACAAATTGGAATCTAGGGGCCAGAAAGTAGAATGGGTTAATAAGGGAGCTGGTGTTAGAGTTTAGGACTGTGGACCTGAATGACTGCATGTCCATCATTAAGTACCTGAGTGGCTTAGAAGCACAAGCCTACAACCACTCAACACTTCTGTTTATACTAATTACTATTTATTGAGATGCAGCATGGAATAAGCCCTTCCAGGTCTTCAAGCTGAGTTGCCCAGAAACCCCCAATTTGACCCTAGTCTAATTATGGTCAATGACCTAGTAACTGGTACATGGGAAGACACCTGGGGAAAAGTCATGAATTCCAAGGGGAGGATGTACAGACTCCTTACAGACGTCATTGGAATTGAACTCTGAACTTCAATGCCTCAAACAGTAATAGTGTCACACTAACCACTATGCTACCATGGCAGACGATTGGAAATCTAACGGTACTACAAATGCTATACAAGGGCGCAAAGATCTGAAACATTGATACTTTCAGAACAATATCTGCAGATTTTCTTCTTTAAACAAAAAAAAACTCCTGGGAGGTTGCCAAAGGCAAATGTGCATGGATTACACTTTCCTGGCAAAGGTTTTCTGATGAGATACACAAGAATTTGCAGGGGCTGAATTCTGGAACCACAAAACAAACTGCTGGTGGAATTCAATGGGTCAGGCAGCATCTGCAGAGGGAAATGGACAGTGAAAGTTTTGGGTCGAGATCCTCCGTTTGGACTCTGGACAATGCTCTAAAAGTGTTCATCTGAGCTAGTGGCATCAATGACAGGAAGTGTTTTACTAATCTGCCTCAAATCAACCGAGAATCTTGATAATTATTTTCACTTCTAGGGTGAAAGGAAAATAATTTCATCCTTATAATAGTGAAAAAAAGCAATGGAAGGTTAAGACTTTTGAATGAAGTCAACAAAAGGCTTGTTTGTTAGAAGCATTGAAGACAAGTCTGACATTTATCATGCTTCCTTATTTGCTTGGGAAGATGATGGCCAGAACCCTGCGTAAGAAAAATAATGCTTTTATTCAACACCGGAAGATGTTGAAGAATCTAAGTTTAGGATCTTACAATTATATTGTCCTGGTCCCTTTAATGTTCAAAGTAAATTTATTATCAAAGTACGTATAATATGCTACCTTGAGATTAGTTTTCTTGCAGGTATTCACAGTAGAACAGAGAAATACAATAGAATCAATGGAAAACTACACAAAGACTGATAAAGAACTTTGCAAATAAAATAAATATATAAATAATACCACGAACATGAGTTGTAGAGACTTTGAACATTTGTTGTGGAATCAGATCAGAGTTGATGTGAGTGAAATTGTCCACTCTGGTTCAGGAGCCTGATGGTTGAAGGGTAATAACTGTTCCTGAACTTGGTGGTGAGGAACTTAAGGTTCCTGTTCCTCCTTCCCGATGACTGCAGCGAGAAGAGACCATGGTCTGGACAGCGTGCGTCCTTGATGGTAGATGCTGCTTTCTTGTGGGAGCACGCTTTGTAGATGTGTTCAGTGGTGAGCAGGGCTTTACCTGTGATGGACTAGGTTGAATCCACCACTTTTTGTAGGGTTTTCCATTCTTGGATATTGCAACATAATTCTAGTATGGAAATGCCAATGAGGCAAGATACTTTCCATTGTGCTTCTGTATGGCAAGCAGTACTGCAGCATAAAAGCCAGGACTAACAGCTTCTTTCTACAAGCCATTAGAATTATAAATTTGTATGTCTGTACATTGTAATGGAGTCATAACGCAAAGATTTTTACTCCCTCGCGTTGTGGGACGGATGTAAGATTTTAAAAAATTCAAATTCAAATATAAAAGTTTGTCTAAGTTTTACATGATAAGCCAAGCAGGTGCATCCTTTTAAGTAGAGGCACTGCTGTGCCTTCTTTGTGATGGAACTTACAAGCTGGTCCCAGCACAAATTCTGTAATGTGATAACACTGAGAAATTTGAAGTTAAAGACCATCTCCATCTCTGATACCCTCATAAGGATTGTTCATCACCTGGATTGTAGGTAGACATACTAAACTCTGATATTGATAACTTTACTATGATCCCTACATCCTATAAATATATATTTCTTAAAAAATGTGTTAAATTCTCCAATTCCCTTGACTTTACCAGTGGAGAATTACTTGCTTTCCTCACTACTTATTTATTTATTCATCAGCATCTAAAAGCTTTTTAAAGCAGACATAGACAGTTCAGGAAACATTAGCAAAACCAGTAAATTCCTTCCTTACCGAAGGAATGGCTTGAATGTGCCATTCATCACCACAAAGACTGGCTGGGGTGATTATTGACAAAATATTTAAATAGAAGAAGCTTGGAGGTTGGGTCTGTGAGTCTGAGCCAGGAACGGGAAGTTAGAGGCAAATGTCTGTAAGTCTGGGGCCAGGGACTGGAGGAGTCTTGTCTTGGGGTCAGAGATCTGTCTGAGCATGTGGGGGATGGGTGGAAGGAAAAGGGACTTGTTCTGTTGCTGTTGTCTTGTTCTACTGCTATTGCTTGTGTTATTCTGCTGAGCATTGTGGACATTCTATGTTGGCACCAGAATGTGTGGTGACACATGTGGGCTGTCTCCAGCACATCCTTGAGTGTGTTGGTTGTTAATACAAATGACACATTTCACTGTATGTTTCAATGTACAAATGAAAAATAAAAGAATCTGAATGTACAAGAGAAAGAGCAAAACAGAAGTTTATATTCTGAAAGGATCTGATGGAGGGTGACAGGCTGAGACTCAAATGTAGAAGTGGGAATAGCCACTTCCCGCCTCTTCGATGTCTAATTTGAAACTTACAATAAGTTATAATTGCAACATTAGAAAGACATTTGGACAGATTCATGGACAGGAAAGGTTTGGAGGGTCAAACACAGGTAAATGGATTTAGCTCACATGAACATCTTGGTTGACGTTGGTGAGCTGGGCCTTGGGAAATGTTCCCATGCTTCATTATTCTATGACTCTATCAGGAATGGGGATGTGACCCACACATTGGAGCTTTGATCAGATCCTCAATACTGTTGTTGTGCTGCATGACTATGAGTTGGTGGTCTTGCATTTTGAATTTCATCACCATTGACATTTTGCAACACTAAAGAAATCCTCAAACAGACTGATTGTTTTCTCTCTTCCCCAATTCTAACAAAAGTTCTTCAATTTCAGAAGCACTTGCTAACGGTTTCTTTGTCTTTTAAACTACCTAACCTGCTGAATCAACCCATCATTTCATATTTCCTCCATCTCAGTTCTTTTTTTTCTCTCTTTAAAAGACTGTTAGTAACTATCTCAAATTTCAATGTCCTTATCTTCTAACATTTCCCATTTAATGCAGTAATCCATTCACCAAGTGACTGACTGCACTTGAAGTTCAAAATAGATATTGGTGTTCTTATTCACAACACAGACTGCAAGGCCAGTTCTCAAGTGCTCTGTTATATACATTTGAACAACATTCTGTTGTCAGTTCTGACAGAAACTGCAAGCTTATTTATATTTTCACCCAATTCTCTTCTAAACTTGACAGAGAAACTGTTAATACCATGCTCCCCTGCAGCATTCATTGATTGAAGTACTTGATCCTGATTAATTAGTCATGGTGTATTACAGCACATCAAGTCCATGCCAAACTAGTATTCAGCTTGGTCCCATTGACCTGCACCTGAATCATAGACTTCCACACCCTTCCTGTCCATGTACCTATCGAAAATACTCTTAAAAGCTGAAATTGAACCTGTATCCACTTCCACTGGTGGCATGTTCCATATTCTCACCACCGTCTAAGTGAAGAAGTTTCCCTTCAGGTTCCCCTTAATCATTTTACCTTTCACTCTTAAAGCATGGCATATAGTTATAGTTCCACTCAATCTCAGTAGAAAAAGCCAGCCTGGATTTACCTCATCGAGACCATGGGGAGTTTTATATAACTCTATCATTATCCTACACTCCTGGGAATAAAGTCCTAACCTATTCAACCTTTCCATATAACCTGGGTCCTCAAGTTCCAAAACATCCTTGTAAATTTTCTCTGTACCCTTTCAATCTTATTGATATAGATGACCAAGATGAGCCCAGTTCCATCATTTCAGTTTGTTTAAGCTAGCTGATCATTTTTTAAGATGGGAATTTTGCAACTCTGATCTCCATGCCAGAGGAGATAAAGTGTTCTATTCCTGGATGCTTGCCAAAGGCTTTTGTTTGTAAATGAGGAGCTATGGATATCCGTGGAGGACAGGGTGGAGCTGTGCACTGCTGTTTTCCAAGATCGATTAACCTACAAATATTTATTGTCTCATTCATGCTTGATGAATCCCTGTACTGGAAAGCTGCCAGTGCTTATAGATCCATGCATCTATGATAGTCAACATTTCAGGAGGAGATGGAAAGTAAAAAAGAAATGCTATTATTTGCATCTTTGCATTTTTAAACAAAGCCACGGGTAATGGCTAAATTCAACATCCCCTCCCACCGCAAAAAAATCTCAAATAGTATCAAAAAGTCTAATGCCTTTCAGAAAGTCAAATACACATTTACATACAGGTACATTATGGTGGTGGTGATATCCTAACAAACTTTCCATGTTGAACTGTGTCTGTCCCAAAGATCTCAATGTAGCAATGAGATGTTTCCTTGACACTTCACAGGAAATGCATTCAAACAATACATGCTGCACTCTTTCTTGACAAGTGCACTCTCTGCAGATACCTGTATCATGAATTTCAAATGTGATCAAGCGATTATTCAACCCAATATGTCCAATATGAAAATGTGTGAGTTTAATTTCTTCTATTCGTTTCTACCCATCTCTAACTTGAGTTCCCACCATCCTCTGAATTTTATATAAATTCTGTCCTTTTTCTCATTATCCTAACATTGTTACCACAGTGATTGAAACACTTTTAATTATAACTTTCAGCGCCATCTTATGCAAAGGCACCTCTACATTTACATCCTTCATTTTGAGTGAATGCTTGAAAAGAATGCCTGCCACCTCATTACCTTCAACCCCAATGTGGGCAGGAACCCATAAGAAATGTATACAAAGGCCCAGACCCTGCAGCCTTAACAGATGTTGTCCAACCTCAGGAAGAATGTCTGGCCTACAATTTGAATAACTGTTTTAATAGATGTCAAGACCAAGAAAGAATCACTCCTCACTGTGATCTTTTCCTGAAGGCCTGAGTCAACCACAGACAAAGGAAAAACATGGAGGAGAAACACAAGAAGGTTACACTGGGATCTTAATCCACATTATTAAGCAACCCAAGATTTTGTGCCCATTCATTTCCCATCCACCCAAATTTGAAGACATTGTGAATGCAGCGCTCCCAAAACTCTACTAATTTTACTATATTTGATAACCAATTTTATGTCCTCTTATATTACCCCAATCAAATATTGTTGACTGTAACCTGCATAGATGGAAAGGTACTTCACCCATTTCTACCAGTGATGCTGAAATTGTGGATGATTTAATAACACCACACTATAGTCTCTATACCTGAGCTTGAACATTATCTGGGGGCTTCAAGACAGCTGGTGAGGTTGACCCATAACCATCATATCCATAATGAAAGACAGATCTGATTTAAGTAATAGACTTCTGTTTAGGTGACCTCCTAATCATAGCTGAATCACACTCAACTAAGCATCCGAGAACACCAAGGGTTTTCTTTTACATTTCTCTGGAGCTTTATTCACATGCATTTTTCATTTTAGCTTTGTGAACATCCACATACCCAAGAACTTTACCATTGACTCTAGTTTAAGGGATATACCATATACAGTAACCCGAGATCAATTGTGGGTGCAATGTTTGTTTTAGAAATACAAATAGCTTGAGTCTTTCCAAAAGGAAATTTAAACCCCCACCAACATCCTCTTTCTTTTACTTCATTAATAGTTCCCTGAATTTTCCTATACAATTTATATTCTTGCCTTTCTTCTGCTCTGCACGATCATCAGCACAATGATTTGCAAATATCTGTCCCAACATTTAAGAAAACAAAATTAATTATAATATTAAGAAGGAGTCAACCATACATACATTGTCCTGTGGAGTCCCATTCTCTATTTCACACTGCCAACATAATAAATGTTGAATTCAACTAAATATTCTACTGTCTATTCCTATCTTTCCAGTTTAAGCAGCAATCCTTGTATCGATAACATATCATAAGTCTTCCCTACATTAAAGAAAACTGCTATCACTGATTCTTAATCAACTTGGGCGTTATGAATACCATATTCCAACTTAGCACCAGCACCAAGTCAATAGTAATTTTCCCTTCACATTGGTATACAGTTAATTTTCCAATGCCTTCCACAAAATAAGAAAGCCTTGTTATAATCATTCATTCCATTATCTTACATGTATGTGAAATTAGAGAGATAGATCTATAACTGGAAGACTCTGATTGATCATTACCTGGTTTCAATACAGGGATAACAACTGCTAATTTCCAGGAAGCAGGAAGTTGCCCTTCAATCCATATTGTATTAAAGATTTCCAAAATCTGAAATAAAGTTTCAAACCCAATAACCTCATTAACATACTATTAACAAATACCATCTTTTCAAGGTGATGTCTGACCAGCACTATTAATAGCCCTTTTAAGTTCAGACAATGTAATTTTGTCATCCAAGCAGTAACTGGAACATTCTTTCTCAGCAATCTGAGGACTACTTGCTGAAACTGCCTCTTTATAAGACCTCTCTTTTTTCTTAAATTGGCCAAACCTTGTGCACTGTCACGTGTCTTTACTAATAATTCTGCTTTTTGAATCAGTAATTGCAACCTTCTCCCCACCATACAAAACTGGTATTGCATCAAGATTTCTAACTGCCCCCCATTTTCTATATCATATCTCAACTTCCTCTTTTCCAATGCCATCACGGTACATTTTCATTGCCCTTCTCCTGACGTTTCTAATTGTAGCTTGAGCTCTTTCATATTGTATGAAAGATGATTAGGAGTAACACTGACTAACTTTCCTAAGAGTTTTATTCCGCTCTTTCACAGCTCTGTTACATTCATCCATCTGCAAGGGAACATCTTTCCTTTTATTATCTCCCAATGATCTGGAAATTGATTCTTTAGCTATTGAATTGAATACAGAGCACAAGGTATTATTACTCAACACAATATCCTCCAAAACCAAATGGTCAGGAAATTTACTTTGACATAAATCATCAAATGCATCCCAATTGGTCTTTTTTAAATTCCATCTGGAGATATGAAGAACTTTTTGCTGATACGCATCTATTCCCATTGTACTGTGGTATCATTACACTCTTCCCAGTTAAACGTACATCATTAGAGACCAGGGTTAAGGTCTATACCAGAAACATGTTGTTAGATATATTTATTCTTGTACTCCTACCATCATTCAAGCACACAAAGCATTTTGCTTCCAGAAAGCCTTCCACCACAATCCCACTCACATCTGTGTCACTCCAACTCCACCTAGTACTATAAGAATTAAAATCTCCACACCAGGATCGAAAGTAAATCTAGAAAGTTGGAAAATTAGGCAGCTCCACCTCGGGTACAAGACATTTTCAAGGAGCAGTCCCTCAGAAAGATGCATTCACTATTAAGGACCCCATGATGCCCTCTTCTCATTGCTACCATCAGGAAGGAGATACAGATGTCCTTCCCTTCACTAATCTGCAGGTCAGCCTTGGGCAAGGTGTAGCACCTGCTTACCTCCCCCACACCTCTGATTAGGGTCATGTGAAGGTGATGGATGGTTGAATGAGCAGTTGGTGCACATCACAAGTCCTGGTTTTGTGGCCACTGACTCCAGGCTAGGGTCATCTGTCTTGTAGAGACACTGCCCAGAAGGCAGCAATATCAAACAACTTCTGTAGAAGAATTTATCAAGAACAATCATGGTCATGGAAAGACCATGATCACCTATGTCAGATGACATGATACATAACAAACACACTTTATCACTGGATGATAAACCAACTCAATCCTCAATCGGCCACTTATTGTTCCGTTTCCCGGAAACCTGCCTTTCCCCTTCCTCCATACAACTCCTATCAATACCACTTCCCATATGCTACCTTTGTTTTCTCCGTCACTTCCTGCCTGAGAGAAAACTCTCAACAGCAGGCTCAGTCCTTTGCTCCAACCACAGCCCCTGAGCTCGCAGATTTTTAATCCCTTCATCTGAACATTTGACTACTGTTTTATTCACTAATTATTTATATCAAAGATCAACTTCCATTTAAGATGGTGTTACAGGTGAGCAAAGTTGGTTCTTTATATCTGATTAGTTATAACACTTTTAGTGGGCTGATGTGGATAAGAGAAATAAAAAAATGACTGGTCACAGCTTAAGTGAGTAATCAACATGTTTTCACTGTATTGCTAATGTCATCTGATGAGAGAACCACAAAAAGATCCATATTTCAATTTCCTCAATATCTCAATTTCTTTTCTAAGAGTCCGGTCTACTTTCATTTTCTTTCTGCATGTACAACAAAGGTTACTCACATAACAAATCTTGCAACTGTTACTTAATACAGGTTACTATTAATTGGCTTAATGATCACAGTTCTTTTCCTATCCACCCTGCAGCTGGCAATTTAATTCCAATAATACAATTAAGATTTAAGGAGAAAACTTCATTGCAGTTTATACAGCCTTCATGATCATTCAGTAAAAGTGCCAATCACTGTGGCATATACAACAAGTTCTCCCAATTAGTTCAAAGATAATGGATTCCAAAAGTGATTATAAGACAGCAATCTAATTGCCATCAAGAGGTGAGAAAAGAGGCACAGTGGGGAAGTAAAGATATTTTTAACTGGTAGTTGAACTAGAAGATTAAATTACCTGCTTAAAATAACTAAAGATTGTTCACATTTGTTTTAAAGTTATAAGCATGCTCTAAATCAAGGATGGCCAACCTGTGGCGCATTAGATGATTAGAAATGGCGCATTGTACCCAGTGATAAAAAAAGTAAGCCTACTCATGCAAAGAGTATTAACCAAAAACCAATTTGTGGAAAAAAAATCTATAACAGGAATTCAAGTAGCTTAGTGCTAGAAATGGGTTTTACTGAGAATAGATCTAAAACTTAGCAATTATTTTTAGCGATTTTATTATTTTGTGCACATCTTTTGGCGAATGTTGTCTTCTTTCACATTAATCTGTTTTCAATTTTAAAAAATGTTCAATGAGTCAAACTAGGAAAGAAGGACTTCTGTTCTGCATCGTTCCATAACTCTTCAATACACATTTGATACTTGTTTGATCCTGAGGCGCCAGGTGTCTGCACCAGTGGTGCGTCGCAGGTTTTTGCCAATCAGTTTACAAATGACACTTGTGCGCTACGGCATTGTGCTTTGTTCGTCCTTTATGAACATTTGAAGTTTTGTACCTTTTTGAAAATTAAGCCTTGGTTTTACATTCAGTTACCCATCGCAGTGCAAAAGAAATCTAGAAAATGATAGTATACATGAATTCAATTAACAGCGGGGAAAATGAGCTCTTATTTATAGCGGGTCTGTCAGAAAAGCAGTTGTGCATTGTTAGTGAAAACACTTTCGCACATAATAGAAGCCATGATCTTAATAGACACTATAAAACACAACATCAGAATGAAATAGAAGGAAAACTGAAGCTAGTGCTTAGGTCTGAGTTACCGAAAGAATATGTGATTAAGAAAAAGGAAAAAATCAAAAGAAGACAAAATATATTTGTTAAAAGTCTCATTAAGGTAAATAATGTTTATCTAGTTTTTATATTAAATCAATACATCATGTAAAATGCTAAATATGTCTATATTAACATATTTTTACCAGAATTGAATCGGGGTACAAGAGTTGTAAGGCGCATCTGAACTCATGCGTGAAAAAATTGACACATGGAATGTAAAAGGTTGGCCACCCCTTCTCTAAATGGTCCTTTTTGGCGGGGGGGGGGGGGGGTGTTTGTGTATGTGTGTATGTAAAAGTAAGTATAAGTATGGTTTTGGGCTTCTCCCAGAACTACAGGTCGTTGATGAAATGTGACGACGTTTCGGCCGAGACTCTTCATCCTGATTAAATGGATGGGAGGGCTTTGTTGCAGGTCAATGGGAATAGGGAGAATAATATTTCATCGGGATGAAGGGTCTCAGCCCAAAATGTTGACTATTTATTTTCAGAGACGCTGTCTGAACTGCTGAGTTCCTTCAGCATTTTCTGTGCATTGCTCTGGATTTCTGGTTTCTGCAGAATCTATTGTGTTAATAGGAAGTATTGAATAGATTGTGTGTTACTCTACAACAGCAAACATCTAAGAGAAACAACGTGCAAGATTAACACACTTGTAGATGCTGAGCTTGGGTTAGAGCAGTTAAGGAGCAATAAACAAAATGCAGGAGGAACTAAGCACATAAGAAAATATCTATGGAGCGAAATGGACAGCTCTGACCACACAACCTAGAATGCTGACTGTTTCACACTCTTTACTTTTTGCAACTTAAAAATACTAACATTCTCACTGATGAAAGTCATTGACTCAGCATGTTAACTCCACTCCTTTTTCAATACATGTTACCTGTGTGCTCAAACTTCAAGCCTGTTTTAGTTTAATTTCAATTGGATTTTTTAAATGAAAAATTTCCTGCTTATTTTAAAACTATTCATTTGGTTTTACCTTCCACAATAGTCCATTGAAAGTTTGCATGAAATGGACATTAAGTGAATCTCTATGGTAACATATTGGTTAGCCCAACGCTACTACAGCTAAAGGTGTTCGGAAGTTCAGAGTTCAATTCCAGCACCGTCTGTAAGGAGTCTGTACATTCTGCCCATGAGCCAGCTGAGTTTCCTCTGGGTGTTCAAGTTTCCTCCCACAATCAATAGGTGTAGAGGTTAGTAGGTTAATTGGTCATGAAATTATCCTGTAATTATGTTGGTTAAATGGGTTGTGAGTGGTGAGGCTTGTTGGACTGGAAGGGCCTGTCCTGCACTGTATCTCTGGATTTAAAAAAAAAAGAAAATGAAGCATACTTTTATTTATCTGAATCCTAAATACCTAGATTACATTGTACACAGAAACATCAAAGTATGTTCAAAGTAAATTTTCTATCAAAGTACATATGTCACCACATACATCCCTGAAATTCATTTTCCTGCAGGCCATCACAGTAAATACAGGAAACACAATAGAATCAATGAAAAACTGCCCCTAACAGGGTGGACAAACAACTGATGTGCAAAAGAAACCAAACTGTGCAAGTACAAATGCAAAGGAAAAAAATAAATAATTATAAATTTAAAAGCAATAAATATTGAAAGCATGAGATGAAAAGTCCTTGAAAGTGAGTCAATAGGTTGTGGGAACAGTGCAGTGATGGGCTGTGAAGTTATCTCTGCCGGTTCAAGAGCCTGATGGTTGAGGGGTAATAACTGTTCCTCAACCTGGTGGTGTGGGTCCTTCAACTCCTGTACCTTCTTCCTCATGGCAGCAGTGTGGCTTGGTTGGTAGGGTGCTTGATGACGGATGCTGCTTTCCAGTGACTGTGCTCCATGTAGATGTAGTCAGTGATGAAGAGGGTTTTATCTGCAACGGCTTGGGCTGTATTCACTACGTTTTGTAGGCATTTCCATTCAAAATCATTGGTATTTCCATACCAGGGCATGACATGGCTAGATCCCTGAAAATTATTGAATCCCTCAAAGTTCATTTGCATGGATTTCAGTCAAGTACTGAATCAAATATCTAACTGAAATCATTTGCTGAATGTTCTGTGTGTCTTAAATAAATATTAAAGATGTGCTTTATTAGTCACATGTACATCAAAACATATAGTGAAATGTGTTATCTTTTTGCATCAATCATGGGATATGCTGGGGACAGCCCACAATTGTTACCATGCTTCTAGTGCCAAAATAGTATGCCCACAACACACTTGCCCTAACTCATTCATCTTTGGAATGTGGGGAAAGCCACGTGGTCACATGGAGAACATACAAACTCCTTACAGACAGTAATCAGAAATGAAACCCAGTCTTTCATCTGGCACTGTAAAGCACTGCACTAACCGTTATGTTTCTATGTCATCCAGAATACTGAATAAAAAAAATATAATTTTTACTTTATACCTGACAAGTGACTTGGACTGGATGCTGCCAAATGATCAATATAAATAGATAGGTATCAGAGGAGTTTTTATTCAGTGTTAGGGATAAAGGTGGCTACACATTCATAATACACAAAATGCTGAAAGAAGTCAGCAGGTCAAGCAGCATCTGTGGAATTGAATAAGCAGGCAATGTTTTGGGCTGAAACCCCTCTTCAGGACTGGAAAGGAAGGTGGAAGATGTCAGAATAAAATAGTGGGGAAGGGGAGAGTGGAAGCAGGACCAGCTAGAAGGTGATCGGTGGCTGGGAAAGGTAAAGGGCTGGAGAGGAAGGAATCAGGTAGGAGAGGAGAGTAGACCATGGCAGAAAGGGAAAGAGGAGAGGCATCAAGGGAAGGTGGTAGGCAGTTGAGGAGAAGAGGCTAGAGGCCAGAGTGGGAAAGAAAAGAAGAGGGAAGGAGTAGCGGGAATATATGACTGGAAGAAGGTAATGAAGTGTGTGCCATCTGGTTGAGGGTTACATTTTTATAATTTATTTAATTGCACTACACATTTATGTGTATATCAAACTAGGATTTTGTGTTTATTGCATTCCAAATGTATGAAGAGATACCATTTGGGCTAAGTATTTGATCACTATACCTAATTTTTTTCCTATGATCCATGACATTGTACAATATTAGACTGAAATTTTGCAGTAGATTTAAAATTCAAAAACTGGTGAACTACTTCATTTTGAAGTGACTTTTTTTTTTCAGCCTGAAACGTCGACAGTCCTTCTCCCTATAGATGCTGCCTGTTCTGCTGCGTTCCACCAGCATTTTGTGTGTGTTGAAGGAATAAAAGGTGTTCAAAGACAAAATGTCTGCTTTCAGGATGAGAATGTTTCACTTTGTTTAATTGGTTAATCAAAACAAGACAATTCAAACTAATATTCTAAATTAGGCCACAACTCTCAAAATGCCATTATTGAACATGACATTTGGGTTCCATGGTAGCAGAACAGTTAGCACAATGCTATTACAGTCAATATGCTCTCCATTGCACATCTACAGAAGTTTGTCAAAGTTTTAGATGACATGCTGAATCTTCAGAAACATCTATGCAAGTAGACCTATTGCTATGCTTTCTTCACTTACATGCTGGGCCCAGAACAGGTCCTCTGAAACAATAACACCAAAGTATTTAAAGTTACTGACCCTTTCCACCTCTGATGCTACGATGAGTTCAGACTCATGAAGCATCAGTTTCCTCCTTTTGAAGTCAGTCATCATCTAACTGCTCCTGCTGACATTGAGTGAGAGGTTGTTGCTGCGGCACCACACAGCCAGATTTTCAATCTCTCCCCTATGTGCTAATTAGTCACCGTCTTTGATTTGGCCAATGATAGCAGTGCTATCAGCAAATTTGAATATGGCATTGGAGCTGTGCTCAGTCTCCCAGTCATAAGTATAAAGGGCAAAGAACAGGGTGAAAACCACACAGCCTTGTAGTGCACCTGTGCTCATGAAAGTTGCTAATCAAAACTGACTGGAGTCTGCAAATCAGGAAATCAAGTATTCAGTTGCACAAGGAGGTATTGAGGCCAAGGTCTTGAACTTATCATTTGATCTTGAGAGATGATAGTATTGAATGCGGAGCTGTTGTCAAAGAAGAGCATCCTGATATTCGCATTTTCGCTGTCCAGATATTCCAAAGACATGGCATCTGCTGTGGACCTGTTGCGCCAATTGGCAAATTGGAGAGGATCCAAATTGCTTTTCGAGCAGGAGTTGATATGTTTCATTACCAACCTCACAAAACACTTCATTGCAGTGCTAATGGATAATAGTCACTAAGGCAGTGCATTGTAAGTGCTACTGGATGATAGTCACTGAGGCAGGTTACCACTTTCTTCTTCCTGAGAATATGAGTTGCAGAGTCCTTGAAAATGAGTTCATTGGTTATGGAATCAGTTCAGTGTTGAGCTGAGTAAGATTATCCACAATGGCTCAGGAAGGGTAATAACAATCCTGTTGGTGTGGGGCCTCAGGATCCTGTATCTCCTTCATGACAGCAGCAGCGCAAAGAGATCATGGTCTGGTTTCTGGGGATCCTTAGTGATGGATACCAAAGAGGAACTTTTCTCAAAACCTATCTTTCAGCCATCCTTTCCAAATCTAATCCACTTCATGAGTACCAGAGGAAGGAATGTATCCAATTGAACTGAAGCCAGTTGATTGAATTTCAGTGGAATTGCAACTCACTGAAGGGATCATACAGTATGCTTAGCATATAGACTGCAAATGAGTTTCAGCTCATCTGATTCTTTTTTTTGCTTTATAAACCTTCAGAAAAGACCACGCAGGATCAAATGAGAACAAGTTGGATCTCCACAAGCCACAAGAACTTAGAGGTCCACCATGCATGAAGTGATCAGCAAACTAAGTTCCTTAATTGCCATGTTATTTTATCATTAAGCAAAAAAAAAGAGCTATTATTTATTGAAGAAACAGAAGAGATTCTGCAGGTGCTGAAAATTCAGAGTATCACACACAAAATGCTGGAGGAATTCAGCAGGCGGGGCTGCATCAATAGAGGTATAAAGAGCTGACATTCCACCTATCAAAACCCTCCTCCCCCAGCTTCGCACTTCATCCCACTTATATTCCTTCCCCCTCACCTGGTATCACCATCCAGCTTGTTTTTGTTCTCCTCCCTCCACCTCTTTATTCTGTATTTTTCCCTTTTCATTTGCAGTCCTAATGAAGGGTGTTGGCCCAAAACATCAGCATTTTATGTGTGTTACTCCATCTGGTGTAGTTTGTTCAAGGTCGTCAACAAGGGGCTCCAAAATAGAACCAGCCTATGTAATTTCCCAGATTGAGTCCCAATTATTGCAACCAAGTCGCTGTTGCTGCTTTAACTACAGTTCTGGTAGAACTGGCACTCAGCAGAATACTGAGCATAACCAGAACAGTGTCGGCTCCAGGATGAACAAAGGCAGCACCGCAGGGAGTGTGTCTGGAGGTTCCAGAGACACTGAGCAACAGGAGTGAGAGTGATGAATTCGTCATCACTACTGCTGCAAAACCCAAACCCACGTATGCAAGGAGAGTTATGCAATAAAAATATTGATTGTTGCCTCTGGAATTCAGAGGATACAGCATCTATTAAGCAATTAACAGATCCAGTGTGAGTATTTGATTGACAGAGTGACACTCGGAACTAATTTATAATAAATCCAGGGAAACATCAAGGATGTGTCAAAGTCACTGAGCTAAATATCACAGAGGTGTGTCCTTCAGAACAACTCATCCACGCTGACCAACGTGTCTTCCTGAGCTAGTCCTATTGGCCCATCTTCGCCCAAATTTTTAGGAATCTTTCCTAACTTCATACCTCTCCAAAATACTTTTAAAATTGAACCCACCTCTACCACTTCCTCTAGCAGTACTTTCTACATACTTAACTTCTTTGTGAAAATCTTAGCTCTCGGGTTCCCTTTTAACCTTTTGGTTCTCACCTTAAACCAACTAAACTCACAGAAACCTAAACTCCCCTACCTAGAGGTAAACGAATGTAACCATCTACCTCATATAGTAGCTTATAAAAAACAATGAGAAGATCCACTGAGATCCAAAGAAAACAGTCCCGGACTATCCAGTGTTTTCTCATAACTCAATCCCTTCAGTTCCTAAAACACTTTTTTAATAGTTCTCAGCTACCACTATTTTATCATTTCCTGTCAGTCATTTTATGTACAGAGTGTCCTGTGCCTAGTGTTTATTTCTGGACATACAATCTTAAGATCATAAGACATAGCTGCAGAATTAGACCATTTGGCCCATTGACTCTGCTCTGCTATTCCCTCCTCAGCCACATTCCCCAGCCTTCTCCCAAAACCTTTGATGCCTTTTCCAATCAAGAATCTATCAAGTTCTGCCTTAAATACACCCAAAGACACAACCTCCACAGCTGCCTGTGGTAACAAATTCCACAAATTCACAACCATCTGGCGAAAGAAATTTCTCCTCATCTCTGTTTTAAATGGATGTCCCTTTATCCTGAAGCTGTGCCCTCTTGTCTTCGACTCCCCTACCATGGAAAACATCCTTTCCACATCTACTCTGTCTAGGCCAGGGGTCAGCAACCTTTACCACTGAAAGAGCCACTTGGACCCGTTTCCCACAGAAAAGAAAACACTGGGAGCCGCAAAACCCGTTTGACATTTAAAATGAAATAACACTGCCTACAACGTTTTTTTTGCCTTTATGCTATGTATAAACAAATTATAATGTGTTGCATTTATGAAATTGATGAACTCCTGCAGAGAAAACGAAATTACATTTCTGCATGCAACAAAAACATTTTGAACTCCGAAAAAAAGACGTTGGGTTGAAGGTTACTTTTAAGTAAAATACTCAACGTCTATTTGAGTCCTTCTTGTATTTATGAAAAACGCCAAACTTAAATTTGCCGCCAGCAGCAAACCAAAAATAACATCAGCCAGCTGTCAGCCTGAAAAATAAAAGGACTATTTCACTGAACAATGAAAAAATATGAATATACATAAAATAATAGGCAATTAAAATATTTATCATACTTGGTTAATGGGATTTCTGCTCCTGGACCTCAGCGCACAGCGTCTGCACATCAGGGCTGTATGACGTCACCTTCATCTTTACACAGGATCGCAAGCTGTCATCTGTGAGGCGTGCGCGATGTTTGTTTTTAATAAAGTTCATGTTGGAGAACACCTGCTCACATACATATGTGAATCCAAAGATCGACAGGACTCCAAGCGCATACTTTTTCATGTTTACATAAATGTCGGGCATAGCATTCCATGTTTCGAACACAAGTTTGTCCGGTTTTAGAAGGTTTTCAATATCACTCCATTTGTGATTCTGAGCAAGAACGGCTTTCTGACGGGCAACATCTTCAAGGTCTGCTGTCAAGTGTCTAAACTTGGACACCCATATGTCTTTGTCGGCTATGTCGGCCAGTTCCATCTCAAGATCAGGTTGACTCACACCTGCCAATGCAGTCGTATTCAGTAGGGAAGGATCGATGCTTAAGGGAGTGACCGGGAAGGATAATGTGTTTTTTTTCCTCTCTGAACTCACAGAAGCGTTTCCCAAACGATGTTTGCATTGCGATGATTGCAGAATGTAAATACTCCGAAATTATCATGTCGTGACCTTGTTTGAACTCTCTCAAATTGGGGAAGTGAGACAAAGTGCCTTTCTGTAAATCTCTGGCAAGCACTGTCAACTTGCGCTCGAATGCCAAAACATCCTCCAACATGTGCAGGGCTGTGCGTCCTTTCCCCTGAAGAGCTGTGTTCAGCGTGTTCAGGTGTGCTGTCATGTCTACCATGAAGTGTAGCTTTTCCAGCCACTCTGGCTGTTCCAGCTCAGGAAAGGTGAGCCCTTTGCTGCCCAGGAAAGTTTTCACTTCTTCCAGACACGCGACAAAGCGTTTCAGCACCTCCCCTTTGGACAGCCACCGGACTTTGTTGTGCAGCAGGAGATCAGAATATGCGCTTTCCATCTCGTCCAGTAACAAACGGAATTGACGGTGATTTAAACTTTTTGCCATTATTTTATTGACAATCTGAATGACAACATCCATTACTTCTGTGCATTCCGGAGGAAATGTTTGAGCGCACAGTGCCTCTTGGTGCAAGATGCAGTGAAAAGTCAGCAGCTTTCTGTCCAGCGACTTCTGCAGTAAAGCCACAAATCCCTTGTGCGTTCCCGTCATATTCGGAGCCCCATCAGTAGCTACTGACACCAGATGGGTGGTCTTTATTCCTTTGGCTCTTAAACAATTCAAGACAGCCTCACAGATGTCCTCCCCCCGTGTTTGGTCTTTTAGAGGTATCAACTCAATCAGTTCTTCCTGTGGCCCGGCAGAGTTTACATACCGGCAGAACAACGCTATTTGTTCAATATCACCTTTGTCTTTAGACTCGTCACAGGCAATCGAGTAGGCCACAGCTGAATTGATGTCTTTAATTTGCTGTCTTGTGATGTCTTCTGCCATTTTTATGGTTCTGTCTTTGACAGTCTTTGCAGAGAGGGGCATATCCCTGATTTTCTGCACAATTTCACTCTTGTTTTTAAAGTCCGTGAATAGATGTTCTGAAATCTTAATGAAAGATTCTTTTATATATTCACCATCTGTAAACTGCTTCCCGTGCCTGACTATTTCCTGAGCGGCAATATAACTGGCGTATGTCGTTGATTTTCCAGACTTCATCCATTTCTGGAAATGATTTTTGCTCAGATCAACCTTCCGCATCAGTTCCGAAACGGCTTTTTTTCTCTCATCTCCATCCGGATATTTTTGAGCAAAGGCTGCGTGTTTACTCTGGAAATGCCTTGCGACATTTGACTTTTTGTTGTTTGCTAGTTTCTCATTGCATATTAAGCATACCGGTAAACCAGTCTCGTCAACAGTGAAAGCAAATGAATCTGTCCACGTATCATTAAACGTTCTGTTTTCTTCAGTCACTTTTCTTTTTTTAGAATTCTCCATAGTTGGCTTACCTTGGATCGAAAAATTAAAGAAATCGCGCACTGGCGGGTGTCAGGTATTGGCAGTGGTGACGTATATTAATAGCGATAAAAACACGTTGTAGCGGTGTGCTCACGCAGTCAGTAAACTGCAGTCGAATAACTTTATTCGAACTAAACAGCCTTGCTTTTAAGCCTCCCTCAACCCAGCCCCCATGGACGCAGATGCTGCAAAAGACGCGTACTCACAAACCCCCGTAGGCTATCTCCCTTAGCCGGAATGCTGGCTAATTGTGAGCCGTTTCGGATGTGCCAGGAAATGTGTCGCCACACTTAGATTGTACAAGATCACCATAATCTTCAAATTTAGAATTACATTTCAAAAGCTAACAAACTAACATAAAATACATTTTAATTAAATACTGACCAATTATTTCCCAAAGCCACAGGGAGCCGCAGCACAGAGGTGAAAGAGCCACAAATGGCTCGGGAGCCGCAGGTTGCCGACCCCCGGTCTAGGCTTTTCAATATTTAAAAGGTTTCTATGAGATCCCCTCCTCATCCTTCTAAATTCCAGTGAGCACAGACCCAGGGCTATCAAATGTTCCTTGTATGATAAAACCTTCATTACCAGAATCATCCTCGTGAATCTCCTCTGAACCTTCTCCAATGCCAGCTCATCATTTCTTAAATGAGGAGCTGTTCACAATACTCAAAGTGAGTCTCATCAGTGCTTTAGAAAGCCTTCGCATCACATCCTTATTCTTGTATTCCAGACCGCTTGAAATGAATGCTAACATTGCATTTGCCTTTCTCACCACTAACTCTACCCACAAGTTAACCTTTAGGGTGTTCCGCACAAGGACATCCAAGTCCCCTTGCACCTCAGACTTTTGGATTTTCTCCCTGATTAGAAAATAGTCTGCACATTTATTTCTACTACCAAAGTGCATGACCATGCATTTTCCAATATTGTATTTCATTTGTCACTCTCTTGCCCATTCTCCTCATCTAAGTCCTTTTGCAGCCTACCTGTTTCCTCACCACTACCTGCCCCTCCACCAATCTTCATATCATCTGCAAACTTGGCAACAAAGCCATCTATTCCACCATCTAAATAATTGATATACAATGTAAAAATCAGGAAGGTAGAGCTTAGGAGGATTAATGGCACCTAATGGCGACTCCTTTGCTTGCATCTTCAGAAACAGCTCTATTTCCATCTTTAATATCTCTGTTTTTACCTTTCAGGGTTCTTTTGAAGACCCGGACCTGGAGTTACACACTGACTTCAGTTCTTTGCGGGAATGGGACTCGATATCAGGGTTCCATTACTGGCCTTTGTTTGGCATGCTAAAGGCTTAGCCTAAGAATCTGGGTCAAATTGGCTGGAATTCGTAAGCCAAGGATCTCGGGGCTCTGGAGATGGGCAGATAGGGGATCGGTGTCATGACAAGAGACCCATGAGTGCCTGGAGACCCGGGATCTTTGAGATCTTCAGGCACAAGAACTTGAAGAAAGCAACGCAACAGACTTCTAATAGTGTAAACCTACGAGTTGTTCGTTATGTCTCACTGGGAAAATGGAGACACCTCTTTCTCCCTTATTAGGGAGAGTGAGAGCCTGTGGTATGTCAAATGCCCAGTGAACAAGTAGACTTTGGGGTAACTGCAAGTCTGTGCTTTGCTGTTGCTTTGCTCACGCGTGCGTGCTCGGTGGCAGTGCCAATGCTTTTTATTTGCTGGTAGGTTGGGGGGGGGGATTGTTGCTTGCTGCCGCTTACACACGGGAGGGGTGAGCTGGGGGGGGGGGTGAATTTTGTGGTTCTAACTTTTAACTGTCGTTCATTCTTTGGGGCACCTCTCTGTTTTTGTGGATGGTTGTGAAGAAAAAGCTTTTCAGGATGTATATTGTATACATTTCTCTGAGATTAAATTACACTTTTAGAAAGAAATGGTTTGCTCCTGTCACTGATTGAGCCATCACAGTGAGCCCGCATGCCTGCAAAGCTCTTCTTTTCAACAAGCCTCACCGACCTGCAAGAACTCTCGTTGCTGTGGCCTGCTCCTGTTAATCAATCTATGTATAGAAGCTATTTGATGTATTTATATTTATTGTGCTTTTTTATTGTATTGTGTTGTTTTTATGTTGCATTGGAGCCAATTGTTTCATTCTCTTTTACACTGTGTACTGGAAATAACATTAAATAGTCCTGAATCTTGAAATACATTTAAAATATATTGTTAAGAAGGTGCAGTCTGAAACTTCTAAGTGGTTCCATCATCAAGGGATTTCAACAGGACAGATTTCCAAGAAGCTGACTCTCTACACAGCTCTCCATCATACATTTAACATTCTTTTCCTCCCAGAGTAGCAATTAATCTAGCAATTCCATTACAAACTTTGTCATTCATTATGGAAGCTTATCCATTAAGTTTTATGGCTGAGGTCAATCTGGGTTGTGCCATTTTCAATACAGCTTGACAAAGTCTGATATACCAAACTTCTACAAGCCCAGTTCCTACCCTCACAACTTCATCTCCAGTCCAAAATGGCTGGGCACAATCTGCCTACCTTCCCTGGCTGGGCATATCTTGCTGTTCCTCTCTACCGTGGCATCTGGACAACTAAATTTCCATACTTGACTTGCCACAAGGTCATCGACTCACAAATACTCCTGACAGCTAAAGGCATTTTAAGATAGATTAAAATCAGCTTTATTTATCACATGTACATCAAAACATATAATAAGATTACAATTTTCACCAATGACCAACACAGTCCAGTGATGTACCAGGAGCAGCCCATAGTGTCACTATGCTTCTGACACCAACACACTAAGTCTTTAGTAAGAAACTGGAGCCACCCAGAAAACCCCCTCGCAGTCATGGGAATAACATATAAACTCCTTACAGACAATGGAGGGAATTGAACCCAGATTCTGGCACTTCAAAGCATCACCCTAACTGCAATACTACGGTGCCACCCTGTTTTTAAAGTAATTGAAAACGAAGCAAAGCAAAGCATCTTGTTATTTTTTAAAAGTTTTCACATCAATTCCCAGTGCTTTCCCCCACATTCTCCTTTGTTCTCATTCAATACACCAGGTCTGATTTCCTTCAGACTAGTATTCTCGTCCAACATCCCAGCAAGCCTGGGCCTTCTAACTACAGTCCACATGTAATCTGGACCTAATTCACTTTCAATGGCTAAAGTAGCTGGTTACAATCCACAGTCGGTGCCAACTGGCACTTAAGGCATCAATACTTTCCCTTGAATTGAACAAAACTCAAAGTGCTTCAAAATTCCAGAACACAAGTAGAAAGAGAACAAAATAATTGTTATTCTAGATGTGATGCAGCAAAAAAAACACAAAAAGATAAAGAATAAACTATAATAATATAAAAAACATAATACATACAAATGCATAAGATAGTTTATATGCATTATTGATTGTATGCCCATTACGTGACGTTGGGATGTATATACTGTAATAGCTCATGTTCACATTCACACTATGACAAAGAAATGGATATTCAGTTCATTGAGCTTACTGCTTTCAATGCAAATCAATTAGTTCCGTTCTCTGACTTATTTCCCAGTTTCTTTCAATTCTCCTCCACCGCCACTCTCCTCTGCCGGACAAAACTGGTCATCACCTTCAACAATTTTTTGGTTCCTCCTACTTTCTCCAGACTCGACAGGTAACCATGGGCACCTGCGTGGGCCCGAGCTATGCTTGCTTTTAATTGGCTACACAATAATACAATAATAATACTTAAAAAACACAATAAATATAAAAACATATAATAGCTTATATACATTGATTATATGTCCATAAAGTGAAAATAGGGTGTACATAAGGTGACTGGCAGGAAATAATGAAGTAGTCGTGGAGTCAGTATGTGGAGGTGTTGATCAGCCTTACTGCTTGGGGAAAGTGACTGTTTTGGAGGCTGGTGGACCTGGCATGGATGCTATGTCATCTCCTCCCTTATAGGAGTGGAACAAGCAGTCCATGAGCAGGGTGTGTGGGATCTTTCAACATGCTACGGACTCTTTTCCGACACCTTTCTGTAGATATGCCCATTCTGGTAGGTAGGCTGCGGCCTACAATGTGTTGGGCAGATTTGACTGCCCGCTTTAGAGGTTTCCTGCCCGCTGCAGTGCAGTATCTGTAACCATTATAAATAGTCAGTAATTACAGGCACTTTATTGACGATGAAAGGACTCTTAAATTTAGATGGACCCCAATAATAGCCTTTTTTATATATATAGAGAGTAAAAATCTCTTTAGTTGTGCAGTAGAACAGAAATTTAATTGTTTTTTTTCATTCCTTCCAATTCATCATAGTTTATGATATGCAAAAAACAGTCTTAGCAAGTTTTATTGATATTAAATAGGGCTAGCTTAAAATGATTACATGTTTTTAGATAAAGTCAACACTGAAAGTCACCAAATTTAAAACATAGCATATAAATTAACAAATATCCTCAAATATAAGCAAAATATGTTGGTAATCTGCCTGACTAACTGTACATTTTCTGCTTTTATTTCAGATTTCCAGAAATTCCAGTTTTATTTTATTATCAAAGACAATGCTGACATGAAAGGGTTAATGTTTGAGGAGCATCTGATAGCTCTGGGTCTGTACTCATTGGAGTTTAGAGGTGGGATTTCAATGAAACCTGTCAAATGTAGAAAGGCCTGGATAGAGTGGATGTGGAGAGGCTATTTCCTAATGTCGGGGAGTCCAGGATCAAAGGGCGCAGCGACAGAACAGAAGGACATCCATTTAGAACAGAGATAATGATAGGGTGGTGAATTAGTGGAATTCATTGCTACGGATGGCTGTGGTGCCCAAGTCATTGGGTATGCTTAAAGTGTTTGATAGTCTCTTGATTAGTTAGAGCATCAAAGGCCATGGGGAGAAGGCAGGAGAATGGGGTTGTGATGGATAATAAATCAGACATGATGGAATGCTGGAGGCAGACTCGATGGGCTGAGTGGCCTAATTCAGCTCTTTTGGTCTTATGAACATTATTACTGCTTTAACTAAATGTACATGATGGTTTATTAGAAAATGAAACACATCTTCTTACAAAACCACTGTTGAAGACCCATATCCATAAAACTGGTGTTAATTTAGTAGACAGTCAGGTGACTTCTGCATTTTTGAGAGTGTGATTGATCAATGTGGGGGTGACTCTCGTCAAAGAAAACAAATAGCTTAAAAAGCCTCATAGGGAAATCAATTTATGGTGACAATACATTGAGATGATTCAGCCACAAATTATTAGCTATCCTTAATTATCTTAAGTTGCCAGAGGAAACAGTCGAGTCCGGTTCAATAGTATTATTTAAGAAGCATTTCAGTGGGTCCAGCAAATGGGTGGGCTACAGAGGTATGGGCCAAATGCAGGAGACGGGCATTAGCTGGGTAGTCACCGAGGCTGGGGTGGACTCGGGCTGTAGATTAACAGATTAACAATTATCTGTATTTGTCACATGTACATTGAAACATATAGTGAAATACATTGTTTGTCTCATACAATAAACACACAAGTGTTCATGCTTTTGACACCAACATAGCATGCCCATAACCATGACTCATTAACCCTATCTATGCATCTTTGGAATGTGGGAGGAAACTGGAGGAAACCCAAACTCCTTACAGGCAGCAGCGAGAACCGAACCCAGATTATTTTTATACCTGTGGTGTAAATTGTGCTATGCTATGCTACGGACCTGTAGCTATGTTGCTTTGGCCTCTGACTCTGAACTGAGAAGGCACTGGTTTGCTGGGTGATTTCAGGAGCATTTGGAGTTGCATACAACACATCATACTGAGAGAGTGCACTTCCTTCCTTGATGAAGAGCAGTTCACCAAATGCACAAATCCAGTTGTTGAGAAATATGAACATTTTCAATGGAAATTAATTAACTCACTGAGTCTAGCTACCCCATCTGTGAGAGTGGGATTTGAACTTGTGGCTATAAAATTTAATTGTTCAAATTAAATTTAATATCAGTATGTATGTATATATATATATATATATATATATATATATATATATATATATATATATATATACAGTACTTCAGTGGTGGATTAGCAATGTCTCTTTCACAGGAGGTGTAAGAAACTCCTTCCCTCCATTACCCTGAAGGTCACTCATGGGCAAGCTCTATCACCTGGTTAGCCCCACCCCATCAGGGTCACATGAAGCTATGGGAGCAGGTGGTAGATGGTCTCATAAGCATCTGGTGCATATCACAAGTTCTGGTTACGTGACCACTGATGCCAGGTAGACGATCTCTGGAGAGAATTGGTAATGGTTGAGGTCACCTATCTTGTAAAGACACTGCCCAGAAGGTGGCAATGATATACCACTTCTGTAAAAAAATTGCCAATCATTGTCATGGAAAGACCATGATTTCCCATGTCATATGTCACATTACAGAATGAGCAAATGAATTATATACAATGCTGTGCAAAAGACTTAGGAATATATATATATATAGCCAGGGTGCATCAGACCTTTGCACAGTACTGTGTTAATTTTATGTATTACACTGTAGTGCTGCCACAAAAATAAACACATTTCATGACACATGTGGGTGACGGTAAAACTGATTCTGATCTGAGTCTCTGTTGTGGACTGGGACTGGGAAAAGAACAGGTAGAGGGGAATTATGTTTGGGAAAAGGGGAAGCAAGGCGGGGGAGAGCAGGAAGCACCAGATGAACAATAAAGAGTTTCAAATCAAATGACCTTGCCTGTTGCCTCAGGGCTGGGTATGTCTGCACCCACACCAATCCCCTGTCCCTCGCATTCCTTCTCTGCAATCTGTCTCACAGCCCTCTCATGGCAGTCTCCCCTCACCATTCCTAATATCCTTTCTCCTGCTGGATTTACAAACTTGCTCTCCACTCCATGTTGACAAATATAGTATTGTGCAAAGGTCTTTGGAACCCTATCTGTTTATCTGTGCCTATGACTTGCATAGTACTGTTCTTCTTCTTTGGTTGTCCATCGAAGTCCGATGATGACGTCCACTCCTTTAACGGTGAGATCTTTGATGAATATACAGTCCTATCCTGGACACACAAGTTCTATTGCAGGTGGGACATGAATACGTGGTAGTGGTGGTGGTAGTGATGGCAACCATGGCTCCATTTCTCCTGGCTCTCTTCTTCTGTCTTTTGGTTGCTCTTTCCATCTCCAGAATACCAACCCCATCCCTACACAGCTGTCACCAAGTGACATGGTCAGCAGCAACATCCTCCAGGTCCTCAGGTCAGATCTTGCACTTCCTTAAAGCATTCTTCATCTGATCCTTATAGCGCTTCTTCGGCCCTCCAGCTGAGCGTCGACCATGATGTAGCTGGCCGTATAACACTCTGCAGGGTAGCTGACATGGGGGCATCCTTATCACGTGTCCCAGCCACTGCAACTGATGCTGGGTGATCATGGCCTCAATACTTCTGCAGTTGGTCTTCACAAGTATTTCAGTGTGAGGCACCCACTCACGTCAAGTAATTCCCAGGATGTGCTGAAGGCAGCTTATGTGGAAGTGCTCCAAGGACTTGATGTGATGGCTGTAGGTTACCCAAGCTTCACAGCCATAGTGTTGGTGACACTATGGTATACAGTACTGTATGTCACCTGAGATTCATTTTCCAGCATGCATTCACAGTAAGTACAAAATATCACAGTGGCGTCAATGAAAGACCACATACAACAGGACAGGTAAATGCCAATGTGTGAGAGACAACGAAATGTGCAAATACAAAAGAGAACTAATAGCAATAAATTTCAAGAATGATTTGCAAAGATAGATAGATACTTTATTGATCACTAAAGAAATTACAGTGTCACAGTAGCATTACAAGTGCACAGATATACAAATATTAGAAGAGATTTAAAATCCTTCAAAGTGAGTCAATAGGTTGTGGGAGTAGTTCAGTGATGGGGTAAGTGAAGTAATCGCCTCTGGTTCATGAGCCTAATGGTTAAGGGGTAATAACAGTTCCTGAACTTGGTGATGTAGGTCATCTCCTTCCTGATGGCAGTAGTGAGAAGAGAGCTTGACCTGGATGTTATGCTCAATGATAATCTCTGTTTACCATTATGATGGTTTCAGCACTTTGCTCATGCTCCCAAGTTGTAGAATTACCTGTATATAATTCATTAGTACAATTGCATCTGTGTATTAGTTAGCTGACACAATTGCAAACAGACCTGTTCTACACGATGATCCAGTTTCTCTGCATAATGTTCACAGCTACGGATTCTGACTGATTTACAACTTTATCTAGCTTACGAACAAAAGGTATGTTCCCAGTTTTGCAGTGGTAAAGAAAAACCATACTTCTAACATTTCTGGTTGTAAAATCATAAGATAATCATAAAAAATCATAAAATTATTTTGACGATACTTTGGTGTCTAACCTATACCTGATCCACAATGGGAAACAAATTTTTGATTTTTGAAACAGGCAGGCTTTTAAACTCCTTCTTATATTCAGATGGCAAGTTCACAATGTTTAGTCAGTATTGGACCAAAGGGCCTGTTTTTATGCTGCAGATTCTATCCTATAAAAGACTACTTGAAAAATATCATTGATGGTTCATGCCATACAGAATGATGGCAGCAAGGTATGGTTAGCGTTATTGAGTTATAGGCACACTATGTTAGCCCTGGAAGTATGTCAACACTTGTGGGCAACCCCCAGCATAACCTTTACTGACATCACTATATATAACATGCAGAAAATTGGTAAAGCCACTCTTGCAAAAGCAAGCAAACGCATAAAAACATTAAAGGACCAAATTTGACTAATTTTTCCATCTTTGGCTTTCGGCAATATTCCAATGAAGCTTGATGCAAGCTCAAGGAATTGTATCTCCTCTTATATCAAGACATCTTGCAAACCTTGGGTATCGATTGCAGGATATAACTACTTTCAATAAATCGGCCTGTCCAGTTTGTGTCCAGACAAGACTGCTATGATAAAAGGTCATTCACCAGTAATTTTAATGCAACTCTTTCCTTCTGCATCACACATTTGCATAATATGTTGACTATTCTTAGTACTTTTTTAATTTCAAATTTCCACCACCTGCTGTGTTCCACATCACACAGTTCCAGCATCCCTTTGTTTATTTTCTCCCTCCCGCAAGTGTGTCTCCTCATTTTCATTTCTGTAGTGAGATCTATTCCATCTCTTAGAAGGCAACAAAGAAATTGTATCAGCTGGAAAACATTGGCCTCCATCCTTCCACAACATAAAAGACACCCGTCACTTTTTCTCATTTCATTGATTTAATGTTAGTTCTGTTTCTCTTTCTATAGGACAAGCTGAATTTCTCAACCACTTTATTTTGGTGTTGGCTGACTGTGCCGTACTAAGGCCAAACTCCAGAATCACCATTACCATTTTTCCTTATACACAGAAGGGATCCATTTTTGTCAATCGCATTCATGACAGCTCTCTGAGCAACCTCATCACCATACCAACCCCGACTAAATTTTCTGATAATCTATTCTCCTTACATTCCCATCAACTCCCCCCATATTCTATTGCACAGCTACAGCAGGAGCAATTTACAATGGATAATTTATCTAAAAATTTCCATGCCTTTAGGATATGACAACAAATTCACAGGAAGAATGTAAACCCCATCCATGCAGAATCCACAGCCAGATCATCAAAAATTCATCCAGAAGTAGTGTAATAGAGTCAGAGAGTATGACAAAACAGAAACAGACCCTTCATACTATGTAGTTTGTGCTGAATTATTTACTCTCCTTAGTCCCATCGACCTGCACCCAGACCATAGTCCTCCATACCCATATAACCATATAACAATCACAGCACGGAAACAGGCCATCTTGGCCCTCCTAGTCCGTGCCGAACCCTTAATCTCACCTAGTCCCACCTACCCGCACTCAGCCCATAACCCTCCACTCCTTTCCTGTCCATATACCTATCCAATTTTACCTTAAATGACACAACTGAATTGGCCTCTACTACAGGAAGCTCATTCCACACAGCTATCACTCTTTGAGTAAAGAAATACCCCCTCGTGTTTCCCTTAAACTTCTGCCCCCTAACTCTCAAATCATGTCCTCTAGTTTGAATCTCCCCTACTCTCAATGGAAACAGCCTGTTCACGTCAACTTAAATACCTCGATCAAATCCCCCCTCAACCTTCTACGCTCCAATGAATAGAGACCTAACTTGTTCAACTTTTCTCTGTAACTTAATTGCTGAAACCCAGGTAACATCCTAGTAAATCGTCTCTGCACTCTCTCTAATTTATTGATATCTTTCCTATAATTCGGTGACCAGAGCTGCACACAATATTCCAAATTTGGCCTTACCAATGCCTTGTACAACTTTAGCATTACATCCCAACTTCTGTACTCAATGCTTTGATTTATAAAGGCCAGTGTTCCAAAAGCCCTCTTCACCACCCTATCTACATGAGACTCCACTTTCAGGGAACTATGCACAGTTATTCCTAGATCTCTCTGTTCCTCTGCATTCCTCAATGCCCTACCATTTACTCTGTATGTTCTATTTGGATTATTCCTGCCAAAATGTAGAACCTCACACTTCTCAGCATTAAACTCCATCTGCCAATGTTCAGCCCATTCTTCTAACCGGCATAAATCTCCCTGCAAGCTTTGAAAATCCACCTCATTATCCACAACACCTCCTACCTTAGTATCATCGGCATACTTACTAATCCAATTTACCACCCCATCATCCAGATCATTTATGTATATTACAAACAACATTGGGCCCAAAACAGATCCCTGAGGCACCCCGCTAGTCACCGGCCTCCATCCCGATAAACAATTATCCACCACTACTCTCTGGCATCTCCCATCTAGCCACTGTTGAATCCATTTTATTACTCCAGCATTAATACCTAACGACTGAAGCTTCTTAACTAACCTTCCATGTGGAACTTTGTCAAAGGCTTTGCTGAAGTCCATATAGACTACATCCACTGCCTTACCCTTGTCAACATTCCTCGTAACTTCTTCAAAAAATTCAATAAGGTTTGTCAAACATGACCTTCCACGCACAAATCCATGCTGGCTACTTCTAATCAGATCCTGTCTATCCAGATAATTATAAATACTATCTCTAAGAATACTTTCCATTAATTTACCCACCACTGATGTCAAACTGACAGGTCTATAATTGCTAGGCTTCCTTCTAGAACCCTTTTTAAACAATGGAACCACATGAGCAATACGCCAATCCTCCGGCACAATCCCCATTTCTAATGACATATTAAAGATCTCCGTCATCCATGTATGTGTCCAATTTTCTTTTAAATGTTGAGCTTGAACCTGTATCCCCCCACTTCTGCTGGCAGCTTTTTCCACACTCTCACCACCCTCTAAGTGATGAAGTTCTCCCTCATGTACCCTTAAACATTTCACCTTTCACCCTTAACCCATAACCTCCAGCCGCAGTCCCACTCAAATACAGTGGAAAACCTCTTTACATTTACCCTTCATAATTCTGTATACCTCTATCAAATTTCCCCTCATTGCCGTGCCCTCCAGGGAATGACGTCCTAGTCTATTTCTCCTTTCCCCATAACTTGTGTCTTCATGTGCCAGCAACATCCTTGTAAATTTTTTGTGCACTTTCTCAATCTTTTTCACATCTTTCCTGAAGGTGTCTCACTATTGAAAAGGGTGTCAGCAGAAACTCCCACCACTGCACAAAAGGGTTTGGATGTTGACCTTGTGAGTCATATCCAGTGATAAAGGTTTACTCCTCAAAGCAAGCTGCCAGGATTACTAGCGAACTCACAGAGACTTTGGCGATTCAAACAAAACTAAAAATTTATTTCAAAAATTAACTAGAGAAACTAACAAGAGCTTAGGCCAACAATACAAAATCTTGACAAACTGAAATTACTCATGATACACAGAAGAACATGGTCTGTTTCACCTGATGAAGAATGACGAAGACCCAACAAGGAGGGGTTAGCATGCCCTTCTGAAATACACCACGGAGCACATAGACATTGCATTAATTAGATTATCCCAAACTGAATACAAGTGATAAAACAAAGTCTATCAATGCCCATTATTTGGTGAGACACCTGCAAAACAGTGAAAAAACAGAACTAGTGCAAAGACAAACAATTAAACAGAAAAGCTAAACAATCCAAAGACAAAACATACTCATGAGGTAACATTGAAAAAAGAGAAAATACTGTCTTCAGATTAACTGCAAAAAAATCTTTTTAAAAATGAACCCTGGTTGTGACAGAGCCCCCTCCCCCCACCCCACCTTTCTAAAGCTGAGTTTTGGTGGCCTAGGGCGTTCAGGGTGAAGCTGATCAGGGTCTAAAGCATCCCTGGACCAGAACACAGATCCTTGCCTCTGGACCACATCACTCCCTATCAACTAAATACTGGAACTGCCCCTTAACTTGTCAGGAGTCAAGCAAACTGTGGACAGTGTAAGTAGGTGCTCCATCTGGGGTTCTATGAGGAGAGTGAGGTTTCGGAGTAGAGGCTAATGCAAGGGTCACCAACCTTTTTTGCACCACGGACCGGTTTAATATTGACAATATTCTTGCGGACCGGCCGATGGTGGGGGGGGGGGGGGGGGGGAGGTTTGTTAATCGTGACGGGAATATAGGTGGTAAGTCAACTATGTCACTTATAAGTGGCTAATACACTCAATTTCATTTTTCAAAGGGTTTATCTAATGAATTTAATATTAAACACAGCACATATTTTCCTCGCATGAATATAGTGATAAGTCAGTTCTACATCACTTATAAGTCAATAGCATCATAACATTTTAAGTAGCATTTGGATATTAAACACACAGCGCATATTTTCCTCGTATGAACATATAAAATCATTGCAATACACCAATATCGCTGAATCAGTGGGAGTCCTGGGCTTGTTTCCCTGCAACAGGATAGTCCCATCGAGGGGTGATGGGAGACAGTGATACTCAAAGAGGGTTCCTTATGTCCAGTCTATTCCGCAATTTAGTTTTCGTGGCTCTCAGCACTTTCTTCTGTCCTGCTTGCTTACATTTTTTCCGCATAAAAAACTCAACAAGTTTGTCTTTAAGTGCAGGGTGCTTGAACTCAAGGTGCTGAAGCAGTTTTGAGGGCTTCATTGCCTCTTTAGACATTCTCTGGGCCCGAACTCCAGCCTCCCGCCCACCCGCCGCCAGATGCATTGCCCAGGTGTGGCTGGACAATGGTGGGGTGAGAGGACAAGGTAAGGGTTGGAGATTCCTGTGCCGGGGCCGCAGCAGTCGCAGTCCGGATAGAGTGACTGACTAAGCGAGGAGTGTGACAGGGTGCACCCCTGCCCTCCTTGTAGGTAGGTAGGATCTATCAGCCAACAAAAAGTTTGGCTCGAAGGATGACTTACAGCAGATCACAGCGCGATAGCTGCTCTGCTACTTACGAAACCCTGAGTCCGAATTAGGTTGTCTGTGATTACTTTAGCACCCGGTTCCCCACAAATATACAGTGCGCTAAACAGGTTTAGAGGTGGTGTCCATCTGTCCGCGCTCCAGGCCAGTAGCAACAGTACTTTTCGCTGGCCACATGAGGCGGCTGGTTACCTGAGGCCAACCAGTGATCCCTGGTGCGAGGGTATCACTGCATTTAGGCAACTGATGACCTCATGTATGTTCAAGTTCAACAGTGGGCATGACAGAGAATGAGGAAAGGTACAGCTGACTCTTATTGTTTCGTATCAACAAATCATATTGTTTCTTCGCGGCCTGGTAGTACATGCTTTGCAGCCTGGTACCGGTCCGCGTCCCAGTGGTTGGGGACCACTGGGCTAATGGACTACAGAGTAGGGGTTCAGGTTTAGAGATGTGAAAGGTGGGATGGATCCAAAAAGAACTGGGAAGCTATATTTATAAATTACGGGATTGATCCTCATAACAATCTTAAAGGCCCAATGAAGCAAGGAGCTAGGATCTGTGGCTCAATTTTAAGGGGGATGATTTGGGTAGACAGCCAAACACAAAAAGAAAGACCTTGACACCTCCTCCTGTTGGCATGAAAGCACTACTTCAAGACTGAAGTTCTCTTGGCTTGAAGCCATCACTCTCTATAATGCTCAACGAACTGTTGAGCAGATGGAACACCAACTTCCATTTCCTGCTCAGGAAAGAGAGGAGGCTTAAACCCAAACTGACATTTGAACAGAGACATGTTAATCGAAGAATGGTGAAAGATGTTATGAGCTGTCTCTGCCCAAATTAAATTGTCACTCCAAGAGGATTGTTACCAGAAACAAGGCAACAAAGAGTGTGTTCCAAATCTTGGTTAGTCCTCTTGGTCTGGCCACTCAGACTTGGTCTGACGTTTGTGGATGAAAACCAGAAGAAAGGCTAGAAGTATTCACAAAATGCTTGCCAAAATCTGGACATAAATTGCAGGCCCCTTTCAGAAACAATATCGAAAGGAAATCTGTGTACTCTAAACATCTGCAGCAATGAATGGTGCGCAGTTTCACGAGTTAGTGGTAAGTGGAGGAGTGTAAATGGGGCAAGCCTGTGATAAAATCCAGTAGGAGGTGGCTCTGAGGGAGGGAGCGGATAGGGAGTGGAAGGAGCAGACTCTGAAGAGGTGAATTGGAATCTTAGAAATGGGCACTTGTTACAGGCTTGGACAAATGCCTTGACACCCCTATAATAATATCTTCCTTATGAATTCTAGGGTGTGTGGAATCCCAGGGTGGGCTGTTATCTTGAATGCATGCCCCATATGAGGACTTCCAACCCAAGATTGGCAACCTTGGGGAACATTACTGGGACACTTACTCACAAATCTGGGAAACGGATGAAAGACAGACATTTGGGCAAATAAGGGACCAACCAGTAATAACTGCCCTGGACCAGTCAATCACAGCGACAGTCAAGAATAAGAGGGATGGCTGTAGAATGAATCAAGTGGAATGTTAATGTTTCACGGTGATGCCCTAGCAGAAAGCCTAATGGTCCAGAAAGGTAAAAAACCTTAGTGGATAAAGGGGCCTACCATCCTGGAAACGGCAGTAACTCCTGCAAGGAACCCCCATTTGTTGTGCTGTCCCTAACTCTAAAAAGTTACCCATTTAACTTGAGTCAACAAATGCCCAAATGGGAAACTCCTATTGATTCTATATCAAACAAGAGGGTAGATGTAACCCAGAGGAAGTACCAATGGGAACAACCCTGGAGATCTCCCCTCACTGGGCAGCTCCCTGGAGTTGTCCGATCTCTTGAGGCGAGTGGCCACATGATATCCCATCCCCTACTGTTCAATGTTTCTCTTCTGTCACATTCGGCAACCCAGCCCAACGGCATGGGTTCCAGAGCATCCAGCACATAGGTCGGTGAATAATCTGTAGGAGAACAAGGCAAGGTTGGAGGAGGGCGAGGGCAGGTAGGATTCCTGACACTGCTCTTGCCACTATTCTGACAGATGGATGCCCAGGCAAATAGCTAAATCGATTTGCCCAGTAGGATCCGGTACAGGATCGCGAGCTGCAGTCCATCGTTAAGACTGTCATTGAGACTTTTGCAGAACATGGCCAGTGGAGCTTTACTGTTTCATCCACTCTCTAGAGCCAAAGCTCTGAATTCTATTGAGTAGTCTGCCCACTCCTTGATCCCGGGGTCTTATGCCAGAAGTCTCACAGTCGCCGGCTGCCCACCGATTAAACACTGTCTTCAAGGCACAATAAATGGGTTAAAAACAGGCCCCCTCTCTCCCACTTTGCTGTTGCCCATTCCAGAGATTTACTGGAGAGGAGAGAAATAACGTTAGCCACTTTGCTTTGTTCGGTAGGAAACTTGTTCAAACTCCAGACAGCACTGGGTATACCTGCAGCATGACTCAGGACTCCTGTCAATGTGCTCTGGAACAGGCAGACTTAGGAAGTAATCAGTATTTTCCTCCAAGGTTGTGGCATACCTGATTCCTGGGCTGGTCGATTGCAGAGAGAGCCGTGACCATTTCCTGCTCGTGCTGACTGACCGCGACCCTCAACTTTGGCAGATCAGACCAGAACAGATGCCATATCCTGCTGAGTTTGCTCTTCTGGTTGGGTCCTACTGTGAGGATCACTGGAGAACTCAAGTGCAGGAATCACTGAGACTTTGGAGATTCAAACAAAACTAAATACGTAGTACATAATAAACTGGAAAACTAACAAGAGCTCAGGCCAACAATGACAAACTGAAATTACTCATGATAAACAGAAGAACACGGTTTGAGTTTCACTTGATAAGGAACCACAAAGACCCAATAAAGAGGGGTCAGCATGCCACCCTGTAATACACCCGGAGCACATAGGAGTTCCAGCCATTGAGTTCCAGCCTGTGTTAGTTAAATTATCCCAAATTGAATACAAGTGATAAAATAAAGACTATCAATCCCCATGATCCCAAACAAGACACCTGCAAAACAGTGAAAAAGCAGAACTAGTGCAAAGGCAAACAATTAAACACAAAAACTCAACAATCCAAGGACAAATCATACGCATGAAGTGACACTGAAGAAAAGAGAAAATACTGTGTGCATACTAACTGGCAAAAAGCACTTTTTTTTAAAACGACTCCTGGTTGTGACACGAGCCTTATTCTCCAAACTCAACAACAGAATCATAAAGAATGGTCTGAGGACAGTAGTAATCTACATTTCAAAAGACAGGATTTAATCTGCACAGTTTTGTTGGTGGGAGGTCTTGTTTGTTTAATTTAATAAATGCAAGTGAATCTACAAATGCTGGAAATCTTGAGGAATACACAAGAAGCCACAGGGACAGAATGGAGAGTCAAACTAGCTGGATTGCTTCTGCATAGAGCCAGCTGGGACTCATGATAATGATAATGTGATAACTATAGCCATAACAGAAAATGGCATCGCATCAGCTGTAGTGCTCTCCCCCATCGAGTTTGCATATCACTTCAGAGACTTGAACCAACTCTAGAATGATGCTTCCTGTGCAATAATGAGAGAGCTACAAAGATAGAACATTAAACTGAATGACTGCTTGTGGGTGGAAAGCAAGCCTGGCGCTGTCTTGAAAGGCTGTGACATAACCATTACATATCCTTCAGCCAACAACATCAAGGACCCCACTATCCAGGCCATACTCTCTTTTCATTGCTGCCATCAGGAAGGACGTACAGGAGCCGTAGATCCCACACCACCAACCTCAGGAACGGCTATTACTCTTCAATCATCAGGCTCCTGAACCAGTGGGGTAATTTCATTCTCCTCAACACTGAACTGATCCCACAACCAATGAGAAAGATTCCACTTTCAAGGAATCTACAACTCATGTTCTCAATATTTACTTATTTAATTGTTTGTTTGTTGTTTTTTTGTATTTGCACAGTTTGTCTTTTGCACATTGGTTGTCAATCTTTATTTACATATAGTTTTGCACTTTTTAAATTTAGAGATACAGTAAGAAAGAGTCTCTTCTGGCCCACTGAGCAGCATTGCCTCCCACAGATTTAACCCTAGCAGGACAATTTACAATGGCCAAATAATCTACTAACCAGTATGTCTTTCAACCATGGGAGAAACTGGAGCATCTGGAGGAAACCCATGCGCACACAGGAAGAATGTACAGACATTCTTAGAGAGGACACCGGAACTAACCTTCCAAATTCCAATGATCCAAGCTGTAACAGTGCCATGCCGACCACTACACCACTGCGGCACCCTATTCTATTGTATTTCTTCATCCTACTGTGAAGGCTACAAGGAAGTGAACCACAGGATAGTATATGGTGATGTCAGTTTGAACTTTGACCTGCTGACTAATTTAATTGCCTTTTTTAAAAATTAACAACAGATATTGAAGGCTTTGTGGTTGATAGGATACATATGGAGTTCAATAAAACCCATGTGGAATGCTGGTCCAAAGGTTTAGACATCTTGGGATCCATGGAAGATTCAATCTAAAATTGGCTTGGTAATTGGATAGAGAATGATGGTGGAATCATATCTTTTCTTTCCCTAATTTGGAAGCCTGTGACGAGGAACATACCATAAGCACTGCTATCCCTTGCTGTTTATTATATAAATGAGCAACATCAATGTGAATGTAAGAGTTATGATTAATATGTGTGCTGCTGACAACATTAGTGGTGTTCTTAAAGAGGAGGTTATCTTACACAGCAGAATAATATTGACTGGTGGTAACATGAGGAGCTTTAAAAATGGGATGAATTTACAATCACAGTAAATGGTGGTTGATGATCGGCATTGACTTGGTGGGTGAAGGGCCTGTGTTCATGGTGTAGGACACTTTGACTAATATGACTAACACAGATTAATACAGCAATAGTCATATTATCAGAACAACATTGTGTGCAAGTAGGCTGCTACAACATCAGAACATTGGAACAACTGCTTCACTTCAAATATACTGATGAAGGGTCTCGGCCTGAAACGTCGACTCTTTGAAGTTCGAAGTTCAAGTAAATAAGTAAATTTATGATTGAAGTTTGTGTCACAAATATTATGTGACCTGTTTCCTTGCAGGCATTCACAGTAGAACGAAGTGCTACAATAGAACTGATGAAAAACCACACTCAAAAAAACCTGACAAAGTGTCAAAACACAAAAAGAAGCAATAAATAAAAAACAAACAAACAAATAAACACTACAAGCGTGAGTTGTAGGATCCTTGGAGGTGAGTCTGTAGGTTGTGTTCAGTGATCAGTTCAGTTTTGTGTGAGTGAAGATATCCTTGCTGGTTCAGGGGCCTAATGGTTGAAGTAGACTAACTGTTCCTGAATCTGGTGGTATGGGATCTAAGGCTTCCACATCTCTTTCCTGATGGTAGTAGCCTGGATGGTCTGAGTTCTTTTTTGGCCGATGCTGCTTCCTTTCATCACAGATGTTCCCTGACTTGCTGAGTTCCTTCAAATAGACTGCATTTGTTGTAAAGTCTATCGGATGTCTGGGGTCCTAAAAGAAATGGTGTAAACATAAACATTCATTCTTCTTTGTGGCACCTCAAAAGTCTTTGCCTTTCCTCAAAAATGAACAGGTCTGTTAAAGCTAATCTTTATCATATGAAAGCATATTAATTTTTCTCTCTTCAGTCAGTTCAGCCTTGTTTTTTTACCACACAAAGGCAAAATGACATTTACACAAGAAACATTAATGGAAAATGTAAATGGGAAGACATCAATGTAGATTCATTGATCATGTTTCGATGCAAACAATCAATTTCTGTTCTTTCACTGAGGAGGTTTAATTTGACAGAAAAAGCTCAGAGGTTCCAAGAGATGTTCTCATCCACAGGGAAACCACACATTTGAAAATAGATGAACATTAAATGGGAAGGAATTCAGTGTGAGATTCTGCACTAAGGAAAGTGCCAGCAGGAAGGGAAGAAGCCAGGAGAAAAATTAAAATAGCAAATAGTTGTAGGTTGAGTCAGTGGTAAGAAAGGCAAATGCAATGTTAGCATTCATTTGGAGATGACTAGAATATGAAAGCAAAGACTTGATGCTGAGTCCTTATAAAGCACTGGTCAGACCCTGCAGAGTATTGTGAGCAGTTTTGGGCCCCTTATCCAAGAAAAGATGTACTGGCATTGGAGGGAGTCCTGAGGAGGTTAACAGGAATAGTCCAAGGACTGAAAAGGTTAACATAAGAGGAGCATTAATACTCAAAAATCACCTAATTTAAAAAGTAAGGTAGAAATTTACAAAGATTATGCTGAAATAAAAACAGAACTGCTGGTAATTGCCTGAACTACTAGATATTTTCTGATTTTATTTTGGATTTCCAGAATTTTATTTTCAGAAACAATGCAGACATGAAAGGGTTAATGTATGGTTTGCATTTGATGGCTCTGGGCCTGTACTTGCTGGAGATAGATGAATGAGGTGTTATCTCATTGAAACCTATCGAATATTGAATGGCCTAGATATATAGATGCGGAGAGGATGTTTCCTACAGTCGGGCAGTCTAGGGCCAAAGGACACAAACTCAGAATAGAGGGATGTACATGTAGAACAGACATAAAGAGGAATTTCTTTAGCCAGAGGAAGGTGAATCTGGAATTCATTGCAATGATCGGCTGTGAAGGCTAGGTTATTGTGTATATTTAGATTGGAGGTTGATAGCTTCCTGATTAATCAATGTGTCAAAAGTTATGCGGAAAGAGCAGGAGAACAGTGTTGAGAGGGATAATGGAATAATAGAGCAGATTCAATGGGCCAAATGGCCTAATTCTGCTCCTGTACATTATGGACTAATAGAGATAGCTCCAATCGAAATCTTTTTTGACAAAGGACAAGAACTAAGTTTTATCATTAAAAAGCATTGAAGAATTTAAAGTGTATGTTCCTTGGACACCAGAAGAAATCATACATATGAAGAATGTTGTGGAGTCTTAGAATCTCATAGTACTGCAGGACATGTTGACTATTGTTCTTGTGCTGGATCCTTGAAAATAACCAATTAGTGTAATTCTAGTCCTTTTACCCAGAGCTCTGCAAAACTTTCCACCAAGAATTTGTAAAATTATGCAGAAATAATAAGTCAGTAAGGCCTGCAGAAAGAAAAAGACACAGGGGACTTCAGGAGGGAGCAACATTTCTCAGAACCAAGGACAAGATCAATGCAGTAAACTTTAACCAACTGAGTTGCTGCAAGATGGACCGCTCTTCAGTTCAGCGGTAGCAGCTGGGGAAAATGAGGAGCCAAATCAAAGTGTTTGCTAATGAAGACAGAAGCAATATGGAAGACCTTTATCTGAGTCATAAATACTTCATATAAACTTACTTCTGCCAGCTCCAGTCCTCACTCTTAACTGCTCCACACCCACTATCTCAGTAATCGTACTTCCATCCATCACAGGAAAAGTCCTCCCCACAATTAAGCTCATCTACTAGGAGCATTGCCACAAGATATAACATAAACAACTCCAACATACTATTCCACTTCACATTCTTTTTAAGGCATACTGACTTTGAATTTCTTCTCTTCTGTTTGACAAGAATACCTCTCTCACCGTCTTCCCACTGTTTCTGCTACTTCTCTTCTCCACCTATCTTACATCAGTCTTTGTCTTTAAACTCCATCCTTCTGCTGGCTCCATCAGCCAATCACCCAACACCTCAGCTGGTTCCACCTATCATCTGCCTTATCCCCTTCTTCTCGCCCCTTTATACTTGTCATTTCCCCCTCAGTCCTAATGCTGGCTCTTGATCCAGAATGTCAACTGTCTCTTCTGCCCCTGCAGATGTTGTTGCACCCAGGGCTTCCTCCAGCAGTCTGTCTATTGCTCTAGATTTGCTACATCTGCACACCCTTGTATCAGCAGAAAACATTCCAGTTCAGAGTAATACTGTCTTCCAGCCATCCAGGATAGGCCCCCTTCTCATCCCTACCATCAGGGAAGAGACACAGGAGTCTGAGGACGCACAATCAATATTTTAGGAACTTTTTTCCCACTCCATCAGATTTATGAATGGTCCATGAACACAGCCTCATTCTTTTGCTCTCTTTTTGAAATATATAATTTCTTATTGTAACTTGTAGTACTTTTTATATATTGTAATGTACTGCTGCCACAAAACAAACTTATGATGTCTGTCAGTGATGATAAACCTGATTTTGAGTCAGTCCTAGGGAAAGCTTCACCCCTGCATTCTACCAACCCTCACTTAATTTTAAGGAAACAATATGATTTCAAGGAAAAAAATAAGTAGAATCAGAAGTGATTAGATCATTGGTTCAGCAACAGACCTAGCAAGATTATTAATCTAGCTCGGGAGAGAAAGTCCCATTACAGCAAATTGGAATTAATTAGATAACTTGTAGAATGAAGAGAAAACCTAGCTTCACTAATGGTGCCCATGAATCTAGTGATCTCAGTCACTTCTTAATGTTGGCACATGAATGAAAGAAAAATGGTGAGTTTTGTGAGAAGGAAGCATTGGATTGGCCTTCAGTAGGTTTAAATGTCGCTCCATCACGGGCTGAAGGGCCTGAACTTTGCTGTAATGCTCTATATTCAGTGTTCTACAGTTACTCTGCAGTGCCGGCAATCAGGGGTCAGTTCCTGCCACGTTCACCCCATGACTGTGTGTGTGTTCTCTGGGTGCTCTGGTTTCCTGTCACATCCCAAAGACGTATCAGTTAGTAGGTTAATTTTGTCACACAGGTGTAATTGTGCAAGGCAAATTCATTGGGCCAGAACAGTCTTCACCTACTGCAGCTCTGAATAAAAAATAATTAATTGATTAAACACTCCTGTGTACTATGGAATGAAAGGAACTTACTCAAATTCTGCTTTTGTGATAATCCATTCTGAATAAACAGCGTACCTTCTACCATTTAGATTTTAGTTAAAGTCTGAAAGAATTGTCTTGTAGCAGTGTGCTACATGCAGCGCTAAAATTACGACACGGAGTCGGTAACTGCAGTCGAAGGAAAAAACTTTATTCGAAATCTTCAGCCTCACTTTTAAGCCTCCCTCAACCTGCCCCCCATGGTGCAGAGGCTCCAAAGCTCTGTGCTCGCAAACCCCCGTAGGCTATCTAATTGTGAGTTGGTTCGGATGTGCCAGGAAATGGGTCGCCACATAACCCCCCCCCAGAACTGGCGATACACCCCCAATGTCCACAGTCTGGGCCAGAACCTGCTTGGGAGGTCGGCCTCTGCACCGAGGTGCCAGAAACTCGGCCGGTTGCGCCAGGTCCACATGGGCCGGTTTGAGGCGGTCCACCGTGAAAACCTCCTCCTTCCCCCCAACGTCCAGCACGAACGTGGACCCGTTGTTCCGGAGCACCATAAACGGCCCCTCGTATGGCCGCTGCAGCGGTGGCCGATGCCCGCCCCTTCGTACAAACACAAACTTACAGTTCTGTAGGTCTTTGGGTACGCAGGTCGGGTGCCGCCCGTGCTGTGAAGTGGGTATGGGGGCCAGGTTACCGAGCTTCTCACGTAGTCTGCCCAGGACTGCTGCGGGATCTTCCTCTTGCCCCCTTGGGGCTGGTAGAAACTCCCCGGGGACAACCAGGGGCGTGCTGTATACCAACTCGGCCGACGAGGCGTGCAGGTCGTCCTTGGGCGCTGTGCGGATGCCGAGTAGGACCCAGGGAAGCTCGTCCGCCCAGGTGGCTCCTCGCAGGCGGGCCATGAGGGCCGACTTCAGGTGACGGTGGAAACGCTCCACTAGCCCGTTCGACTGTGGGTGGTAGGCAGTTGTGTGGTGCAGCTGAGTCCCCAAAAGGCTGGCCATAGCTGACCACAGGCTGGAGGTGAACTGGGCGCCTCTGTCGGAGGTAATGTGGGCTGGTACACCAAAGCGAGATATCCAGGTGGCGATCAGGGCTCGGGCGCAAGATTCGGAGGTGGTGTCGGTGAGCGGGACTGCCTCTGGCCATTTTGTGAACCGGTCCACAATAGTCAGGAGGTGCTGCGCTCCGCGCGACACTGGCAGGGGGCCCACAATATCCACATGAATGTGGTCGAAACGCCTGTGGGCAGGATGGAACTGCTGCGGTGGGGCTTTGGTGTGCCGCTGCACCTTGGCCGTCTGGCAGTGCATGCACGTTTTGGCCCATTCACTAACCTGTTTGCGGAGTCCGTGCCAAACGAACCTGCTGGAAACCATCCAGACAGTTGTCCGGATGGAGGGATGTGCCAAGTTATGAATGGAGTCGAAAACGCGGCGCCGCCAGGCTGTCGGGATGACGGGACGGGGCTGGCCGGTGGCGACGTCACAGAGTAGGGTCCTCTCATCCGAGCCCATGGGGAGGTCCTGGAGCTGCAAACCAGAGACTGCGGTTCTGTAACTCGGAATCTCCTCATCTGCCTGCTGCGCCTCTGCCAGTGCCTCAAAGTCTACCCCTTGGGAAAGGGCATGAACGGTAGGGCGAGAGAGCGCATCCACCACGACATTGTCCTTACCCGAGACGTGCCGGACATCCGTCATGTATTCAGAGATGTAGGACAGGTGGCGTTGCTGGCGGGACGACCAGGGGTTGGACGCTTTCGTAAACGCAAAGGTAAGCGGTTTGTGGTCCGTGAACGCAGTGAAGGGCCGACCTTCTAGGAAGTACCTGAAATGCCGGATTGCCAGGTAGAGTGCCAACAGTTCCTGGTCAAAAGCACTGTATTTGAGCTCGGGTGGTTGCAGGTGTTTGCTGAAAAACGCCAGGGGTTGCCAGCGACCTGCGATGAGTTGCTCCAGCACCCCACCGACTGCCGTGTTTGATGCGTCCACTGTGAGGGCGGTAGGGGCGTCCATTCTGGGATGTACTAGCATTGCGGCGTCCGCCAAAGCTTCCTTCGTTTGAACGAAAGCGGCAGCAGACTCCTCGTCCCAGGTAATGTCCTTGCTCGGACCCGACATCAGGGCGAACAGGGGGCGCATGATCCGGGCAGCTGAAGGGAGGAAGGGAGGAAATTGACCATACCTATGAATTCCTGAAGGCCTTTGATCGTGGTGGGTCGGGGAAAGAGGCGGACCGCATCTACCTTAGCGGGCAGAGGGGTTGCCCCGTCTTTAGTAATCCTGTGGCCCAGGAAGTCAATGGTATCGAGTCCGAACTGGCATTTGGCGGGGTTGATTGTAAGACCGTACTCACTCAGTCGGGCGCAGAGTTGACAGAGGTGGGACAGATGCTCCTGACGACTGCTGCTGGCTATGAGGATGTCATCCAAATAGATGAACGCGAAATCCAGGTCCCGTCCCACCGCGTCCATTAACCGCTGGAATGTCTGTGCGGCATTCTTCAGGCCGAACGGCATGCGGAGGAACTCGAAAAGGCCAAACAGGGTGATGAGAGCCGTTTTGGGGACGTCATCAGGATGCATCGGGATTTGATGGTACCCTCGGACGAGGTCTACCTTGGAGAAGATCCGTGCGCCGTGCAGGTTTGCTGCAAAGTCCTGAATGTGCGGCACAGGGCACCGGTGTGGTAGCCTCGTTCAGCCTGCGGTAGTCGCCGCACGGTCTCCAGCCCCCTGTCGCTTTGGGCACCATGTGCAGGGGGGAGGCCCATGGGCTGTCGGACCGCCGGATGATCCCCAATTCCTCCATCCTCTGGAACTCCTCCTTCGCCAGTTGGAGCTTGTACGGGGGAAGCCGCCGAGCGCGGGCGTGGAGGGGTGGTCCCTGGGTCGGGATGTGGTGCTGTACACCGTGCCTGGGCATGGCCGCTGTGAACTGCGGTGCCAGAACCGATGGGAAATCCGCCAGGACCCTGGTGAAGTCGTTGTCGGACAGCGTGATGGAGCCGAGGTGAGGGGCTGGCAACTGGGCTGCACCCAGGGAGAACGTCTGAAAGGTCTCGGCATGTACCAGTCTCTTCCTGGGCAGGTCGACCAGTAGGCTGTGAGCCCGCAAAAAATCCGCACCCAGAAGCGGTTGGGCTACGGCGGCCAGTGTGAAGTCCCACGTGAACTGGCTGGAGCCGAACTGTAGCTGCACCTGACGGGTGCCATAGGTCCTTACTGTGCTGCCATTCACGGCCCTCAGGGGGGGACCCGGTGCCCTGCTGCGGGTGTCGTAACTCGTCGGAGGTAAAACGCTGATCTCAGCCCCAGTATCGACCAAAAACCGGCGTCCCAACCTTCTATCCCACACATACAGGAGGCCAGCCGCCGTAGCCCAACCGCCTCTTTTAAGCCTCCCTCAACCTGCCCCCCATGGCGGGCGCAGAGGCTCCAAAGCTCTGTGCTCGCAAACCCCCGTAGGCTATCTAATTGTGAGTCGGTTCGGATGTGCCAGGAAATGGGTCGCCACAGTCTGCAGCAGGGGCATTAATATAATATTCATAGATTCCTCCAACATTTCGTGGTGGAATTCATTTGCAGTTCACCTTCCAAGTTACTTCACTCAGCTCTCACATATACCAGTACACAGGAAATTCCAACAAAAATGCAAAGTGATAGGCAAACAGCTGGTTTGTAGTTGGCATCAACTGAGGTCAAACTGAGGACAACCAGGAGAAAACTCTCAGTGGAGCTTTACTGTAGATTTTTGTGCTCAAATGAAATTTAAATCCAAAACATTCCAATTCAAAGGCAAGAGTACCAGCAGTTGAACCAGAACTGATGAGGAGTGTACTATAAATAGACCAGGACTACTCTAAATGCTTTCATGTAAAATTTGTAATACATTTTCATGTAGGGACACATGAAGTGCAAAGTTTTCTTTCAGCTGGCTTCATGGAATTCAGCTGGCTACTGCATTTCATTATCATCAAATTGAGAAAGTATGTCAACTGGAAACTTTATGGCATACGCTCTCATGTCATACAGTTGTAAAAGGTAATGAAAGCATGTATCTACAGTTAAGTTCATCATTGTGCCATAAGAACATTTGGCCAGCTGAAGAAAAGAATGCTTGAAGTTTAGACGCTTGATCCTGGCAAGATTTACCAGCAGAGGTAAAACTCTTACTCTTACACATGGTTGCCTAGACTAGGAATTTCTTCTCTGGAAAGTGAGAATTAAAGTAAGAAGTGAATGATATCAGGAGGAGCATTGATAAGTGAAAGACAATGTGTTTTGTTTTCTTAGGGGAAGGGTGCTTAAGAACAAGTGGGCATACAATATGTTTCATCCCTCAACCATCAGGCTCCTGAACCAGAGGTGTAACTTCATTCAACTTCACTCACCAAATCACTGAACTGTTCCTGCAACCTATGGACTCACTTTCAAGGACTCCTCGTCTCATGTTCTCAATATTTATTGCTTATTTATTATTATTTTTTTCTTTAATTTTGTGTTTGCGCAGTTTGCTGTGTTTTGCACACTGATTGTTTGTCTGTCCTGCTGGGCACAATCTTTTATTGATTCTATTGTGTTTCTTGTATTTATAGTGAATGTCTACAAGAAAATGAATCTCAGGATTGTATATGATAACATATCTGTACTTTGATAATAAATTTACTTTGAACTTTGAAGATCAAAAGACATATAAAGTAGTACAAATCATTTTATTTCTTGTATTGATTTTTTGAATTATGCACAAACAAAATTGCAATTGTACAATAAGAAATGAAATAAGAGAAGGAATAGGTCACACAGCCCCTTGAGCTTTCTTGATCATTCAATAAAATCATGACTAACATGATCTTGACTTCAGATTCACTTTCTCCATAATACATGATACACATACCTAACATCTAACAAAAACTACCTATCTCCAGTGAACATATTCACTCAACTTCTTTACCTCCGAGGTGGCACAGTGACACTGAGAGTGTCACTGCGGCCTCAGGGATTCAATAATCCACATTCAATCCTGACCACCAGTGTGGAGTGTGCACACACTCCCTGTGAACACATGTTTCCCCTGATTTACATCTATGTCTCAAAGACATTCAGGTTAGCAGGTTTATTGCTGATTGTGTAATGGAATCCAAAGAGAATAAGGGGAAAATAAGACAAGATTAATGTAGGGTTAGTGTAAACAGATAGTTGTTGTTCTGTGTGGACTTGGTGGGCTGAAGGATACAACTCGCTTCTGTATGTCTCCATCACCTCTCAAGGATAGAGCAATCCGAGAATTCTCCTGAGTCAGAGGACCATGTATGGATGCAGGAGTGTGGGTGGGTAGGAAAGAGGGAGGAAAAACATCTTGCTTTGCTTTGTTACTCTGTCGCTTGGATGGGACAAGGCAACACAGTGTTCTGAGAACACTGCCAAGCATGTTATGTTGGTGTTGTAACGCGTAGCAACACTTGCGGGCTGCCCCTAGCACCTCCTGGGTGCATTGGTTGGTCACACAAATGACGCATTTCACTGTATGTTTCAAAGTACATGTGACAAGAAAATCTGAATCTGAGTCTTTCAGAGATTCAATGCTAAAAGAGGAGAAATTCCTTCACGTCTCAGGCACACACAAGAAAATGCATATTCTGCAACTATGACTACTTATGACTGTACTCCTGAGGAGAAACCTTTCTGCATTGACCCTGTCAATCCCCATCAGTATCTTATACACTCAGTGGCTGCTTTATTAAGTGTGCCTGCACACTGTGTGATGCTATTACAGCTCTGGGCTTTGGCATCAGAAGCTCAACTCTGATGCCATCTGTAAAGAGTCTGTATTTTCTTGGGTGCTCTGGTTTCCTCCCACAGTCCAAAGATGAACCAGTTAGTAGTTTAACTGGTCCTTGTAAATGGCCCAATGGTTAGGCTGGATTGAATCGGGGGTTACTGGGTAGTACAGTTTGAATGGCCAGAAGGGCCTATTCCATGCTGTATCTCAATAAATAAATAAATAAAATTACGATTATATATTGTTTGGTTTTCCTTTACTATTTTTGCAAAGATCTATTTTTTTCATTAGTGTGGAACACCACAGACTTCAACAACCAAACTTAGCAGTAAAGAAATGCATTCAAAATGTGATTCTTCTTCATTTTCCATCAAACATATTCCCACATGTAGACACGGTTTCAATGGTTTAATGGGGTAAAACTCTTACTTATTCATTCAGCCCTCTCTCCACACAGCATGGAGATATTCTAGAATTGCTTATGATGAAATCATCCTTCTCACAAAATCTAGCAAGAGGCCAGTATTCCCACATGTCCTCTCCTCACAGACAAAGCCTTCTTGGTATCAGGTTACAAGGACTCCTTACAGGAAATATCCAACTCTCCAGTTCCTTGAACTGAGATTAATGAAGAACCAAGACAAAATGATTATCTTCTCACCCAAATTAATGTAAAACCATTCAAAGGAGATCAATAAGGCCATAACACCATAAAACATAGGAGCAGAATGAGGGCATTTGGCCCATTGAGCCTGCTCCACCATTCAATCATGGATAATTTATATTATCTCTCTCAAGCCCATTTTCCTGCTTTCTCCCTGTGACAGTTGACACACATTCTAATTAAGAACCTATCAACCTCCACTTTAAGTATACCCAATGACTGCCTCCACAGCCATCTGTGGCAATGTTAGAAGGAAAAAATAGAAGGCAATACTGCACCACCGTTCCCTGGAATGATGCAACAGTTTATAGTTTCAAAAGTTCATGGATAGAGACAATATGGAAACAGAAGAGATGCAAAAGACTTTGCCCATCATTGGCTGCTTCCCCTTCTGGCTCCATCCACTCACTTTAAACACAGGTCCCCTTCACACTACACCATCTCCCCATCATCTGGTTCTTCTCTCCTAATGGTTCCCTTATCTCTTCCAGTGGTATTTAATACACACTATTCCTTAGTATTCTCTAAAAATTAACGCTTGACATCATCAAGCACAAGTTCGTTGCAATGGGTGAAGTATCAAAATGAACTAATTTCAGTGGATAACTTTCAGATGATGGAACATTTCTTGGAAATTTTTAAATGCTGAAATGCTGGAATGGATAGTAAGTAGGTTTTTGATGACAAGTAACACTTGCACTGTACAACCTCCAAGCATTAATCATCTTTAACAGGAGGTAGAGTGAATCTTACATTCAATCAACATCCTGGGAATTGACCAAATTTACAACTAATTAAATATGTAATCAGTGGCTGCTTTATTAGTTATCAAATAAAGTAGTCACTGAGCCTGTATTAGTGGTCTTCTGCGGCTGTAACTCATCCATTTCAAAATTCAACGTGTAGTGCATTCAGAGATGATCTCCTGTTCACCACTGTTGTAAAGTGTGGTTATCTGTGTTACTGTTGCCCTTCTGTCAACTTGAGCTGCTCTGGCCATTTTCCTCCAACCCCTTTCATTAACAAGGCATTTTCACCCACAGACTGCTGACCCCTGGATATTTATTGTCTTTTGCCCCATTCTCTATAAACTCTAGAGATTGTTGTCGGTGAAAAGTCTGGGAGATCAGCAGTTTCTGAGATACTCAAATCACCCCATCTGACATCAACAACCATTCCATGGTCAAGGACACTTAGATCGCATTTCTTCCCCATTCTGATATTTGGTCTGAACAACAACTCTTCACCATGTCAGCATGATTTTAATCATTGACTTGCTGCCACACGATTGGTTGATTAGATAAAGAGTAAGTGTACAGGTGTAAGGTGGACACAGAGTGCAGATCAGAGACAGGATATATGATCAAGTGCTTCTTCTCCTGGACATATAAACCTTTCCAAAATCAAACAGGTCAAGAGTGTGATTTAATGTTTACCACATCTTGAAGATTGTCTATGTAGTAAGGAAGGGAAATGCAATGTGAGTATTCATTTCAAGATGACTAGATATTCAAGCAATATACTTGCAATATTTGGGCCCCTTATCTAAGAAACAATGTGCTGGCATTGGAGGGGGTCTAGAGGAGGTTGACGAGAATGATCCCAGGAATGAAAGGATTAACATATGAGGAAAGTTTGATGGCTCTGGTCCTGTACTCACTAGTTTAGAAGAATGAGAGGTGAATCTCAGTGAAACCTATCAAATGTTGAAAGGACTAGTTAGAGTGGATGTGGAGATGATGTTTCCTGTAGTGGGTGGGTCTAGGACCAAATAGCACAGCATCAGAATAGAGAGAGGTCCATTTAAACAGAGATGAGGAAGAATTTCTTTAGCCAGATGGTGGTGAATCTGTGGAATTCATTGCCACAGACAATTGTGGAGATAAATTCATTGGGTCCACTTAACCACTCATTCACAATTCCAAGTGCACTTTAATACTGACTGATTGGCACAAGCTGTGCAACAATTTGTTTCAAGACAATGTTACTAAAACACTTTCATTCCAGGCAAATCTCAGTAAAGACGAAGCTTCATCACCCTGTCCAATTAACAGAACACAGAGACTTCAGCCCCAGAAAAAACAGTCCCGAGAAGGATATTTATTTTTTTCTTTTAGAGGCTAGATTGGTTTCTCAAAGTAGTTTCTGAGAGGATGAATCTCAGGGACACATGTTACTGTGATTCACCGCTCATTGTGACTGGCTTGCAACTTTTGTCCCTTAATCCTTTCATAATCTTGCCTGGAATCCCAGCATAGGGTAGATATTGGACAAAGTTAACAGAAGTAAGTATATAAATCTTAATTATACAGTATTGTGCAAAAGACTTAGGTACATATAAAAAATTCTGTGAAGTGAAGATGCTTCCAAAAATAATGAAATTAGAAGTTCCTAAATATCAAAAAAAATTATAAAGAGCAGTAAACAGTTAAAAAAAAACTCAACCAAATCAATGCTTGGTGTGACCACCCTGGCCTTTAAAAGTGCATCAGTTCTCTTAGATACACTGTCGTGCAACTTTATAAGAAAATCAGTTGGTAGGTTGTTCCAAGCATATTGAAGAACTTGCCATAGTTTTTCTGCAGACTTTGTCTGTCTCTCTTGCTTCTGTCTCTCCAGGTAATTCCAGACAGCTTTGATGACATTGAGATTAGAGCTCTGTTGACGCCACACCATCTGAAACCATATAAAAAATCTAGGGTGCCTAAGATATTTGCACAGTACTGTATATTCATGGGATATTGACATCACTAATAATGCTTGCATTTAAAGACCATCTCTATGTGACCTTAAAATTGAGGGGGCTGCTAAGAGGAAATAACACCGGTGGATCTGGAATTACCAAAGTGAGACCAGGAGGGGCGGAGGCCAGACTTTATTCCCTGAAGGACACTTTTACAATAATCTGATTGATATTCGGTTATTATTACTGAAACTAATTTGCTCCTTATTCCAGATGTTCAATGAATTACTTGGGGAACAAGTTATGCAGTCTGCCCCTCAGCTCCAGCAACATGAGTTACGTCTTGATGTTGAGAGCAACCTGTCTAGCGTCTTCCTGTGTCTGCAGACTTTGTGTGTTCTGGCCTCTGCCCACATCCTGATGTGTTGGTTCTCAGCCAGCTTAACACATTGTTGCAGTTGGATGGTGGGAGCATCAGTGTGGAGTTATTTTTATATAAATAGAGCACAGTAACCAAGCCCACACTTTGATATGCATGTGAGAGAGAATAGGATGTGTGGGACTCCGTTGGTCAGAGTTGACCATAAATATTTCATTCTAGCTGTCCAGCTACACAAGCCTGGGCAGTACAATATGGAGAGCAAGCTGCTGCCCAAGTTGCAAGCTCCCTCTCTTCATGCATCTGATGTACCCAAAGGAACCACAGAAACTGATACAGTTCAGTATCAGCAGCATCACAGGAATTGTCAGTCTGCATTGAATTCTACGTATGACTGACTTAGGGACTCCAGGTCTGCAAATTCTTCCCTTGGGGTTTACTCCCAAAGCCTTCCCCATGAGTGGTATAGCCACAAGGCAGCAGAGGTTTGTGATCAGAGTTTTCCTTCTCCAAGATAAGCTGCATCATGGCTGACGAGCCTTATCTCCCCGAAGCAACTGGTTTTAATGCGCCAGTAATCCACCTTTGCCCCTTCTCCTGTCAGTAGAAATTGTTCCACTGGGCGTAGTAGCTAAGTCACATGTGAAGGGCAGGAGCTGGACTTGGTTGTCAGAGGCTATCTGAGGCGCACACCATTGGGAGCATTTAGTAGGTGGTGGGAGCTTGTCCCCATTACCACCCCCGGCTATAACAACCTTAATATGTTACAGCAGAATATTGCAGGGAAATGGGTCAGATAAGATGCAGCATGGATATAATGGATACAGTATCTGTGTTGTAAGAAAATATGCAAATTTAACTCTCCAACTTCTAAAGAGAATTGAATCACATACCTCTCTGATTGATGGCTCAGAATTTTGGCTCCCAGCCAACTCCTATCAACTATCCTGATAATTGTTATTCAAAAGCTGATTAAAGGTGTTTAATCTTTAAGATACTTATTTAAATAATAGGAAGTGCTCCTTCTATTCTGGCCAAAATTGCCAACACAATGACTAACTGATGAACTTAATTTCTACAGGTAACCTAAGGTCATTAAGTTTACTTATACAGCAGTGGCAGTTGTTCACAAGTAACTTCTGGTATATGCAATCCTTCAAAGCATTTCCAAAGGATGTGTTCAGGTGTTAAATGCAGGTATTACTGAGTTTTTGTCTCTGGTACCAATTTCAATGATGATACTTATATCTGATGGACATCCAATATTCAGTGGAAGCAAATCACTTTAAAGTAAAGACATTTTTTAAAGCATGTACTCACTGTAGGGGCAGCCGTAAACCTCAACCCTCATTCCTATTCTACCACTGGGGTTCCACTTGAGGGGGGCAAAGCGTAGGAATCTGGCTCTGATGGAGTACTGCAGTTTGTAATGCACAACACTGTCTGCATTGGAGTTTCCTGGAAAGGCCTGCGAAGATGACAGAAATAAATTAATGATGACAATTTTCAATCAGATATTCTTTATGTCTCTCGTACATCCAAGAGTAATGGGACATGTCTTTCACAAATATTAACATTTTCAAGTTCAGAGGTTTGTGCGTGATGAAATATGAATTTCTGACCTACCTTTCCGTAGTTACATTGTGCCTTTTGACTTCTAGTTTATTTCCCTGTTTCCAATACTTCAGGTTCTTTAAGTCACAATTTCTTTTTATGTGAAGCTTTTCCTCAATATATACTACACGTATTTCAAGGGAAAATTATATATTTTAATTTGTAGCACTGTAGTCACTCTAAGGAGTATTTCCTGTCTTGTTGCATGCAATTGTTCATAAACCTTAATAAAGATCATAAGACCATTAGGCATAGGAGCAGAATTGGGCCGTTCAGCTCATCAAGCCTGCTCTGGCATTCCATCATGGCTGATCTATTATCTCTCTCAACACCATTCTTCTGCGTTCTACCTATAAGCTTTAACATCCTTACTAATCAGAAACCTATCAACCTCAGACTTAAAGGTACCCAATGACTAGCCTCCAAACCTATCTGTGGCAATGAATTCCATTGGTTTAGCAATCCTCTGGTTAAAGAAATGCCTTCTCATCTCTGTACTGAAGAAACACTCCTGTACTCTGAGGCTGTGCTCTCTGGGCCCAGGTTCTCCCACTACAGAAAACATCCTCACCACATCCACTCTTCCTAGGCCTTTCAATATTTGATAGGGTTCAGTGAGATCCCCCTCATTCTTTTAAACCCCAGTAAATACAGGCCCAGAGCCATCAAGCTCACCTCATATATTAACACTTACATTTCCAGGATCATTCTTGTGAAAACTTGATTACAATTCATTGAATAAGAAGTAAATCAAAGAAAAATTCTAAATTTATTTCAAAGGAGTGTTGTTGAATTGCATTTTTATTGCTGAAAATTATCTTGTATTTTTATATCCAGAGAAGGCCAGAAAGATTATTTTAAGCCAGAATGAAAGTGATGTCCTACGTTTCTGGGCAGAATGAAAGAAGAAACTGATACAGGCCATTCTACCGATGAAGGAAATCTTGAACAACACACACAAAATATTGGAGCAACTCAGCAGGACAGCCATCATTTGAATCATGGTGAAGAGACTCGGCCCAAAACGAACACTGTTTGTTTCTGTCCAAAGATAGTGCCTGACGAGATGAGCTCCTTTAGGGATTTTTTGTTTGTGTTGTGAAAGAAGACTTTTTCTCAGGTTTGAGTTCTACCTTTATAATATTATCCTGTACTGATATTTGTTAATGTCTCTCCCATTATTAATAACACACTATCATATTTCATATAATTTTGTTTAAAAATTTATATTATTCTTTAATTTAATAACTAATCTTTATATAAAGTATGTGATTTTATATATTTTACATAATTTTTCAATTTAATAATTATTTAATGATATTTGAATGCTGATATTTTATGTTGCATGTCACACCAACACACCATAACAAATTCTAAATACATGTATATGGCAAACTAAGTAGATTTTTGATCCTCAGAAATTTTAATTTGCTTCAAATATGCCATGCTATTTATACTCTTTTTCTCCACCCTTACTCTGTTGAAGCCATTCTCATCATATTTTACTCAAAGAAGGTGGGGAATTGGGGAATTTCTGGAAAAAAGAACAACACAGCAGATCAGCCATGTTATAAATGGATGTCAGGGGGGATATTCAGGGCGCATACTGGTTCACTATACTTCTATTTCTTATCGTGAATGCTCACGAGCTCAAACTTATTGAGCAGTGTAAATCCTTCAGTTTTGTTTATGTGCATGATGTAGGCATCTGCTGCATGTGACAACCACATAATACATCACAATAACGTTGAATTTCAGAAGTAAAATTCAAAGACATCAACTTCAATGGAGTTACATTTCAGAAGAGCTCAGTTTGCATAAGTTGCTACGTTATACTTTGAGCACAAGTAGTAGAGGTCAAATTTTTATTCAAGTTGTTCATCAAATCATCTTGTCTTCATTACTTCTACTTCTTATTCAATCTAGTGGCCTTAACATCAAGACTTAACATCAGAAATGCTTTTCACTTTACTTTTTTTGAAAGCGATAATGTAGTTTGGCTCTTTCAGTTTCTTCTTTTGGCAAATCAATGAAACGTTGAAATGATAAATGAAGCTTTTCTGTCTTGCATTATAAATAATTACTCTGGAATTACAAATTGCTTTCAATAATAAACCAATGATACAGAAGAGGATGCAACCGGAAAAATATTGCATTATGTTTTTTTTTAAGTAAGTACCATTTATTATGCACTAGGAAATCAAATACAGAAAGCTAGACAAAGAATAAGTCAACCAAACATTCAACATTAATAATGCATGAACTGACAGTTCCAATTACTGGATTATACTGTTTAGTGGATATATAAGATTTTGGAATTTACTCACTCCAATAGCTTTGATCTGATATTTATTACAGATAAAGTCTAACACCAATTTGAACAATGCTAGTAAAATCCAAACTGAGCCTAATTAAACACAAGTAGAAAATGGCAGAAAAATAAAGCTGTACTTATCCTGAGAAAGTTCTCAAGCCATTTCCAATTCATTTAAACAGGCTTTAGTTTGAAGCCAGTTTCCAAGCACAACTCTTGATTTTCTAACTTGTTACACATTACACAGGTAACATATGACAAAGAACTGTAGACCAATTACTTATCGGCAGCCTGTCAGAATTTCAGTCTTTATATATGGGAGTCTGGCCTGGGCATTAAGCCTGTATGAATTCCTTTGAAGTTTTGGTGATTAAATGATCTCGTCAAGGTGTAACTAAAACAGGTAAATAAGGAGAATTTCAGGTTTAATTCCAGATACTCATATCAATTTTCATTTGCAATTGTCTGTGCTAGTCCATTTTATGTAGTGGACCAATTTATAGACCTATAGGTATCTGATCTGTTTAGGTCAAACTGTTAAGGTCATTGATAGATGCATGGCAAAAGCCTGAAGAAAAATGTGCAGTCACATTTGGGCAAGTTCAGGTATATAACAGAATCAAAAAGGCAAAGGATTGCCATTTAGCCCATTGATATTATGGTGGGTTCTCCAGAGCAATCTATTGAGTCGCTGTTCCACATTCCTTTTCCTATTACTCTCAAATTATCTAGCTTCTTGCTTGTCCACTTCTCACTTAACTCTGCCTCCATCATTCATGAGTTCCAGTTCATAGCCATACTGCATGAGAAAATATTTGCTCATTTATCCCAGTGTCTTTTCCACTTTGAATATCTGCACCATGGCCCCTCAACAATCTGCTAATGGGAAACCATTCCTTTCTTTTAACAAGTACACATTATTCACCTCTAACAAAGCTTTTCCCATCTTTCCTTCTCTCTCAGCTTTCCAAGTCTCATCTTGTTGCTGGAATACTTTCATTTATCAGCTGGGTTCCAGAGAAACCCTTTAAGGATCCAATTCTTCTTAAGTACAGGCATTTTGGCCGCAGTGCAAGTTTTTTTTTAAATAAAGCAAACTGGATATAACATGACCAATAGATAGGGGAACAAAATTTGATGAGTACAATGACTGGAAATGGATAAGGTACAAACCAGCCTTATACGAAGATTCAACATGATCTCAACCCTACCTAGATGAATAATGGCTTGGTACGGCAATTGCTCCGCCCAAGATTGCAAGAAACTGGAGACAATTTCCCTCAAGCTGTGAGACTACTGAACACCCTGCCACCATGCAGGTCTCATCACCTATGAAGTGCCAGTAGCATATACTGTTTAATTTTTGATTTGTGTCATAAATACACATTATGCAAAATGTCAATCTACTGGAATATTTGCTAAGATATTAATACTTCACGTGAGTTATATGTACTGTGTTGTGCACCTTACTCCAGAGGAACATCATTTTGTTTAGTTGTGTCTATGTGTACAAATGGATGAAAATAAACTTGAACTTGAAAGTTGCCAGCCTAGCACATCATGGGAACTAGCTTCCCTTCCATGAACTCTATCTGTAACTTCCTGCAGCCAGAATAATCAAAGACATTGCCCACTAGGGACATTTTCACTTCTTGCTCCTCACATTGGGCATAAGTGACAGAAGACTGGAAAGGACCTACCACCAGGTTCAAGGGCAACTTGTACACACAGTGGCCACTTTATCTGGTACTGCCCATACCTAATATAGTAGTCACGATGTCTATGTTTCTGCTCTTCTGTTGTTGTAGCCTATCCATTTCAAGGTGCAACCATTTTTGCATTCTGCGCACCATTCTCTGTAAGCTCTACAGACTGTAATGCATGAAAATCCAGGAAATCAGGAATTTCTGAGATGACAAAATTACTCCATCTGGCACCAACAAATATTCTGCAATCAAAGTCATGTCTTCCTGATTCTAATGTTTGGTCTGAATAACAACTTGAACCTCTTAACCATGTCTGCATGCTTTAATGCATTGAGTTGTCACGATTGGCCAATTAGTTATTTGCATTAACAAGCAGATGTACAGGTGCACCTTCTAAAGTGGCCATTGAGAGCATTTGCCTGTTATAAGGATACTAAACAGTACCCTTATACTGTTCAAAAAGATGGACTCCTAACCTCACAATCTACCTTAATATGGCTTTGCTCCTCACTGCCTGTTTCCGGTTCACATTCTCTGCAATTTATTGCTCATCTTTGTACTACTGAAAGACACTGTTGCAATGAAATGATTTGTATGGATAGCTTGCAAAACATTGTTTTTCACTGTACCTCAGTGTGTGACAATTATAAGCCAATTTACCAGTGCTTCTATTTCTGCAGTTGACAATTTCATGCACTTTGCTGGTTTTTTTCATAACCCTCCTTGCCACCTTCAAAGATCTATGCATGTTTATGTACAATAAACTAAAAGCAACAGCCACAACCAATTATGTGGAGCCTTTGATGTGACAAAAAGTAATCAGCATTTCAAAAAACATCATCAAACAAAAAGTTAACAGAATACATACTGAAGGTGAGTTTTGAGGAGCATCTAGGAGAGGAGTGGTACATAGACAAAGATTGAGGAGAGAATTCTAGAAATAGAAAAACTGTTACTTTCCCCAAGCAATAAGGCTCTATCCTTTATCCACTAACCCAGCACCCCACACAGCCCCATATCTCACCACTATTACTTAATCATTTCCTGTTAAGAGACACTTTATGTACAGATACTCTTGTGCCTAACAGTCTATTTATATGCTACCTCATGTATTTTTACTTCTTATTATGGGGTTCTCTATCTTATATTTTGGTTTGTGCTGCATGGGATCCAGAGTGACAGTGATCTCATTTTATTTTACACTTGTGTTTTGGGAATGACATTAAACAATTGTGAATTTTGATTCTTGAATCTTAGGGCCAAAGCAGCTGGAAGCATTGTCCACCAATGGAGAGGTAATTAAAAATGATCAGAAGAATAAAATATTGGTTCACACGATACTGATTCAAATGTTCTATTGTTCTTAATACTTGTTTGCTACTGGGCTACATTAGTGCAGGAAGATTTTTGCCATACACTTTGAGAAAGTTTATTATCTATTCAGCCAAACACTAATAATTAGAAATTATACAAATGGTGCTTCCCAGTTCAAGTGTAATTAATGAGAGATTAAGAGCTTAGAATAACAGGATGCCACTTGATTATCCAAATGGTTAGATGAGTTGAAACAAAAATTGCTTGATATTTTTCCCCAGCTCTTAACATTAAATTCATGAGAACTTAACACTTGAGTAGCCAGAGAGGGTTTGATATCTGGGACGAGCTGCCTGAGCAATCATTATACTTAAAGAGGTATTTAGAAAAAAACATTTAAATTGCCAAGGCATGGAAGAATATAGTCTTAATGTGGGCAAATAGAATTAATGTAGACAGGCACAAAGGCTGGCATCCATGTGATAAAAATACTAACATTGAAAGAATTTAATTCAAGGCTTAAGCAAATCTTCCAAAAATGGCTCAATAGCAAAAATATAAAAAAGGAAACAAACACTTTCACTGTAAAAAATATTATTGTATTATTTTGTCATAATATCTTGGTCCAAAATCTATTTGGAATATTAACAAAGAGAAATAAGAACCAAAATGACAAATTTTTGAAAACACGACATACGTTTGAATGGGCTTATATTAACACTACCTGGGACAGAAAGGGAAAGAGGAATAACAGACGTAAAAATTTACACAACAGTCAGGCAGAGTTTCTATGGATATATTTTCATTAATGAAAATAGGATTCTGCACTTCATGCGAGCATATGTAATTCTTATAAGAAGTACACACCACTAAACTTAAATGAAAGCACAACTCAGAACAACGAAGGAATTATCCCAACTGAAGAGCAAGTTAATCACTGAAAGAGCATGACCTTACACGGAAGACATGCCACTAGCTGAGATGTCCACAAGGAAGTGTTGAATGCCTGGTTCAGAGAATAAGACCTCTTCCCGGAAACAGAGGGGATCCTCATGGCAATACAGGACCAGGTAATTAACACAAAAAATTATCAAAATACATGTAGTGCCTATCAGAACTATTCACCCTGCTTGGAAGTTTTATGTTTTATTGTTTTACAGCATTGAATCACAGTGGATTTAATTTGGCTTTTTTTTTGGGCAATGATCAACAGAAAAAGACTCTTTCGTGTCAAAGAGAAAACAAATCTCTACAAAGTGATCAAAATTAATTACAAATATAAAACACAAAATAATTGATTGCATAACTATTCCAACCCCCTTTAATATGGCACAGAAAGCCATCACTAGTGTAGCCAATTGGACTTAGAAGTCACAAAATTCATTAAACGGTGATCTGTTTTTGGAGACCTGTGTACAGTCAAGGTGTTTCAATTAATTGTAGTAAAAGTACATCTGTATCTGGAAAGTCCAATTGCTTGTGAGTCAGTATCCTGGCAAAAGAACACTCCAACCAACTCTGTGAAAAGCTTATTGAAAAGCACAAGTCAGGAGATAGATACAAGGACATTTTGAGGTCACTGAGTATACCTTGGATTACAGTTAAATCGATCATCAAGAAATGGAAAGAATATGGCACAACTGTAAATCTGCCTAGTGCAAACCATCCTCAAAAACTGAGTGACCATGCAAGAAGGGGACTAGTGAGAGAGGCCACCAAGAGACCTACGACAACTCTGGAGGAGTTATAAGCTTCAGTGGCTGAGATGGGAAAGATTGTATGTACAACAACTGTTGCCCAAGTTTTTTACTAGTTGCAGCTTTGTGGGAGAATAGCAAAGAGAAAACCACTATTGAAAAAAACACACATGAAACCTTAGTTAGAGTTTGACAGTAGGCATATGAGAGGCTCTGAAGTCAGTTGGAAGAAAGTTCTATGGTCTGATGAAACCAAAATTGAGCTTTTCAGACAACAGCCTAAACACAATGTTTGGCATGCGCCAAACACTGCACATCATCAAAAACACACCATCCCTACCATGGTGGCAGCATCGTTCTGTGGGGATGCTTCACTGCGGCAGGCCCTGGAAGGCTTGTGAAGGAAATGATAAAATGAATACAACAAAATACAGGGAAATTCTGGAGGAAAATTTATATTTGTAATTAATTTAAATCATTTGTAGAGATTTGAATTCACTTTGAAACAAAAGAATCTTTTCCTGTTGATCAGTGTCAAAAAAGCTGAATTAGGTCCACTGTGATTCAATGTTGTAAAACAATGAAACGTAAAAACTTCCATGGAAGGTGTATATTTTTTATTGGCACAATAATAAACAACCAACAAATTCAAGACCATAATGCAGAAAATGCCACGAGAAACTAGAAGTTACAGGATCCTGCAGTAGTGTAACTCAAACATCATTCACTAAAATCTTGATTTAAAATACCAATTCATAAAAGACACCTTTCCCTACTGCAAGTAGAACCTGATCCAGTTTTAGAGTCAGAGTGTTGGAAATTATATTACAACTGATCCATTATTACTGATAAGACAATCCATAAAAATTGTCTGGGTATAATATTACAGGATAAACAAACAAGAACAACTTACTTAATAAATATAATCATTCCAAATATGTCTAACACACAGAAATCAATAAGTGAAAAACACCAGAAATGTACTGAATTTAAAGAAGAACCTGAAAGACCGTGGAACATGAACAGGGCATACATCATCCTGATAGTAATTAGACTGTAAAGCCAGAAGATGTAGGAGCAGAATTAGGCCACTCAGCCCATTGAGTCTGCTCCACTATTTCATCATTGCTAATCCATTTCCTTCTCAGTCTTATTCTCCTGTCTTCTCTCCTGACTAATCAAGAACTGATTATCCTCCACCTTAAAAATACCCAGTGACTTGGCCTCCACAGCCAACTGTGGCAACAAATTCCAGATTCACCACCATATAAAATATAAAAATATTTCCAAGATGGCGGCGCGATGCAGCTTGCAGCGGCCACTCTGGAGCTGACTATCTGTTATTTGTGAAGCAGGGTGCCGTGCACAATCATAATCGATTGAAAATGGATGTGGGAGCACAGAGGAACATCGGAAAATCTCCAGGAAGACCTCTTTGTTGCTGCTGCTGCTGCTGTGAGGTCTGGGTCTCTGCTGGGAAGAACTGGCCCTCAGTCTTTGGGCTCACATCGCCAATGGGCATTGGCAGGGCCGTCTTAATACGTTCGGCAGAGGATGGTACTTGGAGAAGCTGTGCCGGAGGGGATGGTCAGAGGCTCGGAGGTTTGACGGACTCGGAGTCTGCTGCGGTCAGGTCGCTTTTGGTGTGTGCTGCATCTGCAAGGCTGGTTTCGACGGAGCTTTCGTTGTCTTGCGAGGCTGAGTCAGGTGGCGCCATGGAAGTCCATAGCGGGGGTATGCCCTTCTGCTGCCGGCATGGGATGGCGAGTCTGTCAGGACTCTCGGGACTTGTGGAAACTGTGTGTAGATTCCTTTTTAACTTGTATTCCTCTATCATCTTTGGACTATTTTTACTGTGCCCATGGTCTGTTTTTTTATTAATTATGCTATTGTTTGCACTGTTGTAATTATGTGGTTTTGTGCAGGTCTTGTAGCTTTAATTCTTGGTCTTGTTTGTCTGGTGGATTTGGAGCTCCTTTCCGGGGAACGCGCTAGATGGTAGCGCGATATCAATATGCAGCAGCCTCTCCGGACTCTGGATTAAGGATTACCAAACGTTATGTAGATTTTTTGGTGTAGTCTGTTTTGTCATACGCTTTTGTGATATCATTCTGGAGGAACGTTGTCTCATTTTCTAAGTGCATTGCATTTGTGGTTTCTAAATGACAATAAACTGAATCTGAATCTGGCTAAAGAAATTCCTCCTCATTTCTGTTCTAAATGGATGTGCCTCTATTTTGAGGCTGTGCTTCCTGGTCCTAGAATCTCCCACCATGGGAACCATCCTCTCCACATCTACTCTATTGAGGCTTTTGATCATTTGATAAGTTTCAATGAGATAGCCCCTCATTCTTATAAATTACAGAGAGTGGAGACTCAGAGCCATCAATCACTCCTCATAGGATAAGTCTTTCATTCCCAAAATCACTCTGGTGAGCCTCCTCTGAACACTCTGCATCAGCAGCACACCCTTCCTGAAATAAAGGTTCCAGAACTGCTCTTAGTGGTCAAAGTGAGGCCTCACAAATACCGTATGAAGCCTCAGCATTACATCATTGCTTTTGTATTCTGGTCCTGTGGTAATGAATGCTAACATGGTGTTTGCCTTCCACACTACGGACTCAATTGGCCAATTAACTTTTAAGGAATCCTGCACAAGGACTCTCAAGTCCCTTTGCATATCGTATTTTTGAATTTTCTCCTCAATTACAAAATATTCTATGCTTTCATTCCTTCTATCAAAATGCATAACCATACACTTTCCAACACAGTATTCCATTTGCCACTTCTTTACCCATTCTCCTAATCTGTCCTGATCATTCCGCAGCCTCCCTGCATTTTTAACGCAATTTGTATCTCCACCTATGCTTGTATCATCTGCACAATCGGCCACAGAGCCATCAATTCCATCATCCAAATCATTGACATATAACGTGAAAGAAATGGTCACAACACCGAATCCTGCAGGCACCACTGGTCACTGGCAGCCAATCAGAAAAGGCTCCCTTTACGTTCACTTTGTGCCCCCCACCAGCCAACCAATGCTTCATGCATGCTAGCATCTTTTCTGTAATACCAGAGGCTTTTATCTTGTTAAGCAGCCTCATGCGCGACAACTTCTCAACAGCCTTCTGAACAACAAAGTACACAACATCCACTGATTCTCCAATGGCTCGCCACATGGCTTTAGGCCTCCTAGACAATACAAGACCTATGTCAGGATGCAGCTCATCAACTGTAGCTCAGCGCTTAATACAATCATTCCCACAATCCTGATTGAGAAGTTGCAGAACCTGGGCCTCTGTACCTCCCTCTGCAACTGGATCCTTGACTTCCTAACCGGAAGACCACAGTCTGTGTGGATTGGTGAATACATCTCCTCCTCATTGGCGACCAACACTGGTGCACCTCAGGGGTGTGTGCTTAGCCCACTGCTCTACTCTATATATACACATGACTATGTGGCTAGGCATAGCTTAAGTACCATCAATAAATTTGCTGACAATACAACCATTGTTGGTAGAATCTCAGGTGATGACGAGAGGGCGCACAGGGGTGAGATATGCCAACTAGTGGAGTGGTGTCGCAGCAATAATCTGGCGTGCAACATCAGTAAGACAAAAGAGCTGATTGTGGACTTCAGCAGGGTAAGATGAAGGAACACATACCAATCTCTTAAAGAGTTCAGAAGTGGAGAGAGTGAGCAATGTCAAGTTCCTGGGTGTCAAGATCTCTGAGGATGTAACCTGGTCTCAACATATCAATGCAGTTATAAAGAAGGCAAGACAGCGGCTGAATTTCATTAGGAGTTTGAAGAAATTTGGCATGTCAAAAAATACACTCAAAAAATTCTATAGATGTAGATGGAAGGTAGGATTAAGGAAAACCTCAAGGCATTCTACAAGTTTGTGAAGAGCAAGAGGATAATGCATGAAAGAATAGGACCTATCAAGCGTGACAGTGGGGAAGTATGTACAGAACTGAAGAAAATAGCAGAGGTACTTAATAAATATTTCAGTATTCGCTATGGAAAAGGATCTTGGTGATTGTAGTGATGACTTCCAGCAGACTGAAAAGCTTGAGCATGTAGATATTAAGAAAGACGATACGCTGGAGCTTTTGGAAAGCATCAAGTTGGAATAAGTCGCTGGGACTGGATGAGACGTACCCCAGGCTACTGTGGGAGGCGAGGGAGGAATTGTTGAGCCTCTGCTGGTGATCTTTGCATCATCAATGGGACTGGAGAGGTTCTGGACAATTGGAGGGTTGCAAATGTTGTTCCTTTATTCAAGAAACGGAGTAGAGATAGCCCAGAAAATGATAGACCAGTGAGTCTTACCACAGTGGTTGGTAAGTTGATGGAGAAGATCCCGAGAGGCAAGATTTAAGTACATTTGGAGAGGCATAACATGAAGTTTGCTGATGACACAAAAGATGGAGCTGTTGTGGATAGTGTGGAGGGCTGTCAAAGGTTACAGCGGGACTTTGATAGGATGCAAAACTGGGCTGAGAAGTGGCAGATGGAGTTCAACCCAGATAAGTGTGAAGTGGTTCATGTTGGTAGGTGAACTATAATGGCAGAATATAAACTCTTGAAGGTGTGGAGGATCAGAGGGATCTTGGGATCCGAGTCCATAGGACTCTCAAAGCAGCTGTGCAGGTTGACTCTGTGGTTAAGAAGGCATATGGTGTATTGGCCCTCATCAATCGTGGAATTGTATTTAGGAGCAAACAGGTAATGTTGCAGCCATATAGGACCTTGGTCAAATCCCATTTGGAGTACTGTGCTCAGTTCTGGTCGCCTCACTACAGGAAGGATGTGGAAGCCATAGAAAGGGTGCAGAGGAGATTTATAAGGATGTTGCCTGGATTAGGGAGCATGCCTTATGAGAATAGGTTGAGTGAACTCAGCCTTTTCTCCCTGGAGCAATGGAGGATGAGAGGTGACCTGATAGAGGTGGATAAGATGATGAGAGGCATTGATTGTGTGGATATTCAGAGGCTTTTTCCCAGGACTGAAATGATTGCCACAAGCGGACGCATGATTAAGGTGCTGGGGAGTAGGTACAGAGGACATGCCAGGGGTGTATTTTTTACTCAGCGAGTGGTGAGTGCATGGAATGGGTTGCCAGCAACGGTGGTGGAGGCGGATACAATAGGGTCTTTTAAGAGACTTTTGGATAGGTCCATGGAACTTAGAAAAATAGAGGGCTATGGGTAAGCCTAGTAATTTCTAAGGTAGGGACATGTTCGGCAGAACTTTGTGGGTGGAAAGGCCTATAGGTTTTCTATGTTTCTATGTACCGTGGAGAGCATTCTGACAGGTTGCATCACTGTCTGGTATGGGGGTGGGGGGGCTACTGCACAGGACTGAAAGAATCTGCAGAGGGCTGTAAATCGAGTTGGCTCCATCTTGGACATTAGCCTACGAAGTACCCAGGACATCTTCAAGGAGTGGTGTCTCAGAAAGGCAGCATCCGTTATTAAGGACCTCCAGCACCCAGGGCATGCCCTTTTCACACTGTTACCATCAGGTAGGAGATACAGAAGCCTGAAGGCACACACTCAACGATTCAGGAACAGCTTCTTCCCTTCTGCCGTCCGATTCCTAAATGGACATTGAACCCTTGTACACTACCTCAGTTTTTTAACATAAAGTATTTCTGTTTTTTTGCAGATTTTTAATCTATTCAATAAACATATACTGTAATTGATTGATTGATTTATTTATTTATTCTATATTATGTATTGAACAGCTCTACTAAGTTAATAAATATCATGTCACATGCTGGTGATAGTAAACCTGATTCTGATTCTGTAATAGAAGCTGTACCCATTTCTGCTGTCTGCCGCTCTTGAACTTCTGGCATGCAGCTCTTTTCTTCTACAGTGAAGACTGATGGAAAATATTTACTCGATTCATTCTCTATTTCTTTGTCCATCATTACTACCTCTCCAGCTTCATTTTCCAGTTGTCCAATATCTACTTGCACCTCTACTTTACACTTTATATATTTGAAAATAAACCTTCAGAATCCTTTTTGATATGATTGGCTACTTTACCTTCATATTTATAATTAACACTGTCTGGGCAGGATGAAAAGCATTATCAAGCATGTATCTCACCCTAACCATGGACGTTTTACTCTCCTCCCATCCGGTAGGTGCTACAGGAGCCTCCGCTCCCACGCCAGCAGGCACAGGAAGAGCTTCTTCCCTGAGGCTGTGACGTTGCTGAACCTCACATCACATCGCTAAGCAGTATTGCACCCATATTGTATTGTCTCAGTACTTTTATATTTGTGTGCTGTAGCACTTACTTTTTATTCACAGTTATTTTGTAAATAACACTATTCTTTTGCACTTTTGGTTAGATGTTAACTGCATTTGGCTTTGCATCTGTACTTGGCACAATGACAATGAAGTTGAATGCAATCTAATCTAATCTAATCTAAGACTTCAATTTTTCTCTCTGGATGCTTTTTCAGTTGCTTTTTGTTTGTTTTTTAAAAGTTTCCCAATCCTCTAACCTCCCACTAATTTTTTGCTCTATTGTATGTTTTTTCTTTTGCTTTAATGTTGGCTTTGACTTCCCTTGTCAGCCATGACATCATCTCGCATTTAAAATACTTCTTCTTTGGAATATATCTATCCTCCACCTTCCAAGTTGTTCCCAGAAACCCTAGCTATTGCTGCTCTGCTTGTGTCTCTTTCCAATCAACTTTGGCAGCTCCTCTGCAATTACCTCTGTAATTGCCTTTATTCCACAATAATACTGATGCATCAGAGTTTAGTTACTCTCTCTCAAATGGCAGGGTGAATTCCATCATATTAAGATCACTGCATCCTAAGGGCTCCTTTACCTTAAACTCCCTAATGAAATCTGATTCATTACTTAACACTGAATTCAGAAAAGTGTATTCCCTAGTGGGCTCAACCACCAAGCAGCTTTAAAAATCCATCTTGTAGGAATTCTACAAATTCTCTCTCGTGGGATCCAGCAACAACCTACCTGCATTTTGAAATCCCCCATGACTCTTCTAACATTACCACTTTGAAAAGCCGCTTCTATCTCTCATTGCAATTTGTATACTACATCCTGGCTACTGTTTGGAGGCCTGGATGTAACTCTCATCAAGGTCTTTTTACCCTTGCAGTTCTTTAACTTTGCCCTTCAAAGATTCTACATCTTCTGATCCTTTGCTACCTCTTTCTAAGGATTTGCTTTCAGTTTCATCAACAGAGACACAGCATCGTCTCCACCTATCTGTCTGTCCTTTCATTACAATGTATATCTTCAGATGTTAAACTCCCAACAATAACCTTCTTTCAGCTACGACTCAGTGATGCCCACATGTCATACCTGCCAATGTCTAACTGTGCTACAAGATCATCTACTTTATTCAGATATTGCGTGCATTTAAATATTTAATATCTACAATTGGTATCATCCCAAAACCACAACATAATAGCATTGAATTCTTATGCCTTCACAACAATATTTATATAAGTCTCCAGAAAGCCACAATATTAAACACCACGAGAATATCTGTAAGTTCCTAGCAATTGAGAAGTGACTTTACTTGGCTATGCTTGTAACTCAGCTTTCACCAGTTTGAGCTAAGAAAAATGAAAAATATAATCATAACTCTATTTATAGAGCACTTTTCATAAAATACAGGTCAAAATGCTTTACAATGAGATAAAAGTACAAACATAAAAATAAATTTAAAATAAAAACAGATGTGAAAATAAAAGACATAAAGATGTTAGTGTAAAGCAATGTTAAATAACCTTTGAGCTGGCACTTCGAAGTGTCAACTGGGTCTGCATCTCTTATAGTTTTAGGTATTGAATTCTAAGATTTAGGAGATGTGATGGGCTGAAGGGCCCAGTTCTGTGCTGTATAATGCACTGACTCCATGACATCTGCTAGCTGCAGGTTCAAAGGGGTTAGGGGCATTGATGAATTATGATTCGTTGAAACTTGTCAATCCCTATTTTGTAGGAACTCAGTTACTGAGCCACCAGTGTAGGGGCTTCCCTCTGCATGAAGAAATTTTTCCACATCCTGATTCTAAATGGCCTTGCCTTTATTCTGAGAGTATGTTCTAGATTCCTCAGCCAGGAGAAATGTCTTCCCTACATTGACAATTTAATTAGCCAATTTTAATTCCTACTCCATTCCCGTTCCAACATGTTGGTCTATGGCCTCCTCTTCTGCTATGATGAGGCCATACTCAGGGTGGAGGAGCAACCTCATATTCCATCTAGATAGCCTCCAACCTGGGGACGTTTCTCCTTCCGATAATTTTTTTTATTTTTTATTTTCCCCTTCCCTCTTCTTCCATTTGACACTCTGGCCTCTTACCACTTCTCCTCACCTGCCTATCACTTTCTCCTGGTGTTTCTCCTTTCTTTTCTCTCATAGTCCACTCCCCTTCCTCTCAGCTTCCTTCTTCTCTAGGCCTTTACCTTTCCCACCCATTTGTCTACATCTATCACCTTCTAGTTTGTCCTCCTTCCATTACCTCCTCCATTTTATTCTGGTATCGTCCCCCTTCCTTTCCAGACCTGATGAAGGGTCTTGGCCTGAAATGTTGACTGTTCACTCATTTTCAGAGATGCTTCTAGATCTGCTGGACCCTCCAACATTTTGTGTTTATTGCTCTGGATTTCCAGCTTCTGTAGAATCCTTTCTGTTGGTGAGTCAATGACAACTCATTCATTCAGACTCGGGCCTAGCTCTCTCACCATGTAGCAAATCCATCATCCCGGAAGCCTGTATAATCTTTGCTCAGCGGCAAATTATATTATTTTTTCTTTCCCAGTTAGGAGACAAAACTTTGTCCACATTATGACAGCTGTAATCCTACCGAATACTTATATAACTGGTGAAAATGAAGGGTCCCAGAGAAGGCTGGGTAAGAAACCTTTTTAACAGAAAGAGTTCCAGGGAACAGAGGCTTCAGTTAATCTGTTAGATTGGAGAAATACCATTCTCCTGGGAGCAAAGAAAACCAAGGAGAGAGTTGAGTGAGGTATAAATTATGATGAAAGACACAAATAGTGTAGAATGTTAGTATCTTTTCTAATCTAAAACTTGGGATGCAAAAAAAAACAATGCTCTCCAGCAAAATGCCTATCATTTACAACATAAAAAACTGATTATTCTACAACATAACGTAGCATAACATTACCAACATTTTAAATATAGCATTGTAATTTAGAATGTTAAATCATTAAAACATAATTATGATTAATCAAGCAATTATTAAAACAAAATTGAGAGTTAATTGCCATTTGAATTGCATTGGAAAATTATTTTCTAACGTAATTCAAATGGTAATTAAGTCAACTTTGTTGTGATAACAATAGTTATGAATTGTGAACAGGGTGAAAAATGCCCAAAGGTGGGGTAGGAAGGGGTGGGAGTGGTAGGAACAGAGGAGATGGAAAGGGGAGAGTGGCTGAGCCAGTACATGGTGGTGAAATGGTGGAGATGTCAGTTGAGAGAGGGTGGATGGGAAGAGGCATGTGAAGGGATGAGAGAGAGAGAGAGACTGCCTTTGGAGAGTCAGAATGAAGAGCAGGAGAGAGATTGAGTGGGAATAGTAGTGAGGGTTATTCTTATTGCCAATCAGACAAATTAATCAGAAAGACAGGACATTCTGCAGATGCTGTAAACTGCAATGCTGGAGGAACGCAGGTCAGCGAGCAAACAGGGAAGGGAACAACCAGTCGCCGTTTTGGGTCAAGACCCTTCTTTAGAACTCGGAATCAGGTTAATTATTAGTGCCGTATCATATGCCATCAAATCCGTTGTTTGAGGCAGCGGTATAGTGGGGGATTTTAAAAAAGTGACTGACTGACAGGCAGACAGGCAGGAGAGCAGAAGACATCATGGATTTATGGACTGTTCAGAAATCTGATGGTAGAGGGTAGAAACTATTCTTAGAATGTTGAGTGCACATCTCCAGCCTCTGTACCTAAAGGTAGTAATGAGAAGAGGGCATATGCTGGACAGTAAGGTCCTTAATAATGGATGTCACTTTCTTGAGGCATTGCCTTTTGAAGATGTCCTTAATGGCAAAGAGACTAGTGCTCATGATGGAGCTGGCTGAACCTACAACCTCTGCTGCTTTCTTTTTATCGTGTGCATTGAAGCCTTCATGCCACGGCAGGTTGCTGGGTTGTTGATGTGCCATACACAGCAACTAGAGATTGTCTCATTCACGGATTGACTTGAATGCCCTAGCAATATCTGTCCTTGTGGTGCTGGGGCAAGGATGTGGATGGAAGCAGGGAAACAGATCTGGTCGAGGGACAGGCTGCACAAACAGTATATGATAGCAACAGTGAATTCTCATGAGTTTGGGATACTGAGGGAACATCCTTTGGTGGGAGACATGTTACTTCACCTAAGGACTGTCATCAGCAATTATTATTGCCACCTTAAGAAAGAGAGAAGCTGTTCTCAGTTGCAGATGGTTCAAGGACAGAGAACATAGGTTAATACCAAAGAACAAACAATTTAATATTTCTTTCTTTATTTAGAAGTACAGCAAAGTAACAGACCCTTCTGGCTCAATGAGTCCACACCACACAATTGCCCTTATATGTCCAATTAACCTACTAACTTTGGTGTTTTTGGAATGCAGGAGACAACTAGAGTACCTGGAGAAAACCCATGGGGTCACAGGGAGAATATACAAACTCCCGACTTACAGGAGGATGTATTGGAGATTTTATTGTGGACATCCAAGAGAGTGGCGGGGAACAAAGTCAGTAAGTGTTTTCAGAAGGGAATTGAATAAGTGCCTCAGAGAAACTCAAGGTTGATGGGAAAAGAAAAGAGAAATAGGTTTGAAATGGTTGGGCTGCAGGGAGCATCATGGACTTAGTGCTGTGAATGAACACTTTCCATTACACATCGATTCTATGATTATACTGCACAGAGTGCTGCACTCGTTAGACAACTGTAATATTTTCCTCAAACACTTCAGCACTGTGACTTTGGAAAATATTACCAGATAATCAATTGAATCATGCAGGCTGATATCAAAGAGTTCCTATAAATACCCTCAACTAAAAGCAGCATTGAACTGTATAATGTACACAACAGACAGTAGCACGTCCAACTTCATACACCACCTCTGGACTTGGCTTGTAGCCCAGAGGCATTCCATAACTTTCTGACAGACAGGATATAATATGACCCTGCGACCATAAGATGTAGATAGCAGAATTAGTCTGCTCTGCCATACCATTAAGGCTGATCTATTATCCTTGTCAACCCCATTCTCCTGCTTTCTCCTCATTACCTTTGATGGCCCGACTAATCAAGAACCTATCAACCTCTGCTTTCTGGCGTACACAGTCATCCATGGTAATGGATTGCACAGATTCACCACCATCTGGCTAAAGAAGTACCCACTCATCTCTTTTCTCATAGCATGTCCTTCTATTCTGAGGCTGTGCCCTTTGATCCTAGACTGCCCCACTAAAGGAAACTTCTTCTCCACATCCACTCTGTCTAAGCCATTCAATATTTGTTAGGTTTCAATGACATTCCCCCTCATTCTTTTAAACTCCAGTGAGAACTGGCCCAGAGCCATGAAATATTACACATATGTTAACTCTTTAATTCCTGAGATAATTCACGTGAATCTCCTCTGGAACTTCTCCAATGCTAGTATATCCTTTCTTTGGTAAAGGTCACAAAATATCTCTCAATTCTCCAAGTGTGGTCTGATAATTTCTTACAAAATCTTAGCCTTACATTGCAACACACACAAATGCTTAGCATTACCTCCTTGTTTTTATATTCTCATCCTCTCAAAATGAATGCTATCACTGCATTTACCACCAATTCAACCTGTAAGTTAACCTTTAGGGACCCCTGCGTGAGATCTCCTAAGTTACCTTGCAACTCTGATTTCTGAATACGCTTTGTATCCAGCCCACTTCTTTTTCTTATTTCTCTTCTCTTTTGTCTTTCTTTTCATTTCAAGGTGATTGTGGTTCTGTCAGAGTCCATGATCGACAGTTCAAACTGCAGTTCGGAAGTTCAGAGGCAGTGGGTTTTCAGAGCGAGTGTGCAGCATAGCACTTTGCTATCTCCAGGAATGGCTCGGGAATGGGAGTTGGAAGTTGGGGACCGGCCCCATGGATGACTGGTTCCTTGCCAATTTCACCAATTGAAGCATCATGGAACATCACAACTATAACACTAATTGTTGGCTGCTCATTCCACACTATCGGTACCGTTTAAGTGAAGAAGGTCCCCCTCATGTTCTCCTTAAATATTCTACCTTTTACCCTTAACCCATGACCTCTGGCTGTAGTCTCACCCAAACTCAATGGAAAAAGCCTGCTTGCGTTTACCCTATCCATACACCTCATAATCTCTATCAAATCTCCCCTCAATCTTTTACATTCTAGAGAATAACGTCTTAACCTTTTCATCTTTCCCTATAACTCAGGACCTCAAATCCCAGAAATATCCTTGTAAATTTTCTCAGCCCTATTTCAATCTTTTTGTTATCTTGGTGACCAGAACTGCTCATAATACTCCAAATTGTTCCAATCATCAAGAAGGAAAAGGGAAAGGGAAGGCTGAATTTGCAATAGATCAATTATAATCAAACTCTGTATGCTGCAGTAGCGCAGCAGTTCGCGTGCTCAATTACAGCTTGGGGCATCGGAGTTTCAAGTTCAATTCCAGTGCCCTCAATAGGGAGCTTGTACATTCTGCCTTCTGCTGCATTGGTTTCCTCTGGGTTTTCCAGTTTCCTCCCACAGTCTAAAAACATATCAGTTAGTAGGTTAATTGGTCATTGTGATTAGGCTAGGGTTAAACAGGTAGTTTGCTGGGTCATGCAGCTGGTTCAGTACGATATCAATTAACAAACAAACAAATAAATAAATGCATACATAAGTACATAAATTTTTTGGAGACAAATGCAATTTCGGGAGAAAAAACAACAGTAATTATGAAATATTATTTTGTCGGATTAAGTTTGAGCACTTTAAATCACTCCTCATGCCAGAACAATTGATTGACATTAAATGAACATTCTTGCCTTCTTCACATTAAAAGGATATTTACATTTATAATTATCAATCCTAAATTTCTGTGGTGAATGTAATGGGTAATTAACATGCAAATCTGTGTTTATAATAATAGCTGGGAGCTGTGGGCAAGATTTCATGGTGCAAGGCAAATGGGTGAATGCTGTAAACTGACAGGCAGTTTCTGGAGATCTGCAAATCATGGCATATCTCTCCAGTCCCCAAGATCACTACTTGTTGTGTGTGATTTTCTTTTCAACAAGACAGCTCAGTAATCACCTCATACCCATAATGCTTTGCAACAGGCTAATTGCAAAATCAAAGGGCTGGTATGCGCTCATGAAATTCCTATAATGTTTGGTGTGTCCAAAGCCTGATAACTAGATACATCTGTTCTAACATTGAGAACTAGTCTCTGGGGAAGCATTGGGAATTGGATACTCACCTTGGATGATGTCACTAAATAACTGTATTGTCAATTTGTTCAAAGGCAGTAAATTTTAAATATGGTATAATTATTCCAGGCAAACCATATCCATCTGTGATAAGTGCTGGAGAATGCTAGAAATAGAGATTTGACTATTTGGAAAGCCTATATTTGAAAGAAAACTCCAGGTTGAAATGACAGTGGAGGTCTTTGTTGGAGAGAAGGGTTCAGATTGATCATTGAGTAAGTTAAAGGGTCAACACAACATAGTGAGCCAACGAGCCTAAACTCTGCTGTACTGTTCTATGTTTTGTGTTCCATTTTCTACGTTATGGTCCTTCCATATACAACATATTAAGCAGAACTCATCTTATGTCTGTGCTGGTTTGAACTCATGTGCTTATTAGGAAAAAGGAACATATAGTCAATGTAATAGTGTGACCTGGTTGTACTAATCTGAAACATGCTTCTGTGGCAGATCACAAGGGTGATCAATGGCTGGGAAACTCTTGATACATCGCACCTCTCCAAAGCCTTACCCAGAAGAGTCCATCAAAGATCAAAAGGGATTCCTTTTCTAGAATGGAGAAGAACTGGAGTTCATAACCACTAAAATTCTTCCTTCAAATTCCCTCAGCGGATGTGGGGCAAAACATCTATTTCTATTGTGTGTGAGCACAACACTGAGAATCACCTTTGAACCCTGTTGAGTGACAGATCGAGATTTTATTAATGAGCATTCAACCATAATTTCAGCTACCACATCACAAAATCATCAGATTGTCACTGCTCAGGAAACATGCTAGCTCGGTATGATTTATTTAATAGACAATATCACGTACAGTGGATTTCCAAAGACACCTAGTCATTGCTTGATCTCTGCCTGCCATCAGGTGTCAGTCTTGGCTTAGTGGAAACATTGTTATCTCAGATCCAAATATCCTGGGTTTCAGGCTTATTCCGCAGTACATTCTCTAAATTAGCATTGCCGGACAGCAGAGTGAGAGTGCAACACAGTTGGAAGTGTTGTGTTTTTTCCCAAGATGTTGTGCCAAGGCATGATAAAACATCTGGAGGAAATTGATGGGTCAGGCAGCATCTGTAGAAGGAAATACTGGACAGTTGTTATTTCTATTTGTGATTCATCATCTTGACCAGTCCAGATGAAGGATCTCAACCTGAAATGTCCACTGTCCATTTCCTTCCATAGATGCTGTCCATTTCCTTCGACTGAGTTCCACCAGCATCTTTTGTGTTGCTTCACATTCGGCATCTGCATTCCCTTGTGTCTCCATGTTAAACTGGAGCATCACTTGCCCAGTCTGTTGAACTACCTGTGACAGGTTTAGAGAGAAAGATGAAATATTTAAGGGGAACTTGAAAAGAACTTTTTCACTCAGAGAATGGTGCGAGTATTGAATGCTCTGCCAGCATAAGTTGTAGAAGTGGTTTCAATTATAAGATTTAAATAAAATTTGGATAGGTACATTGATGCAAGTGGTATTGAGGGCTAAGGTCCAGGTGCAGCTGGATAGGACTAGCCAGAAGATCATGCGAGCACAGGGTAGATGGGACAAAGTACCTGCTTCTGTGCTATAGTGCTCTATAGTCTCTAAGGGAACAGGGCACAGATTCTACCTTCTGAAGTGCTTCCTTTCCTCTTGATCAAGTAAAACTACTTTTGTAGCAACACACAACATGCTGGAGGAACTCAGCATGTCAGTTGGAGGAAATGGACTGATCAGTCGGGATGACAGGTCTCGATCTGAAAAATTGACTGTCACTTTCCATAGATGCTGAATTCCCCCATACTTCTTGTGTTGCCCCAGATCACAGATTATGTATCCTTTTCCATCTACAAACTATTATTGCAACTTCAACATAGTTCTACTGTGTATAGACACTTTTCAAAACTTATTGCCTTGAATACCAAGAAATAGATAATTCTTTCTTTGAAATAAGCCACTAAAAAGCAAGCTCTTTGCCTCATTGTCACTTCCAACTTACTCAAGGTCACAGATGTGTCTGTTACAATATTTTCTATGGAAGCAGTTTGGACACAAATGTACAGCCAGTGACCACTTTATTAGGTATGCCTGTACACCAGCTCATTAAGATAAATATCTAATCACACATTTATGTGACAGCAACTCAATGCATAAAGCATGCAGATATGGTCAAGGGGTTCAGTTGTTGTTCAGGCCAAACATCAGAATGGGAAAGAAATGTGATCTAAGTGACTTTGACTGTGAAATGATTGTTGGTGCCGGACAGGATGGTTTGAGTATCTCAGAAACTGCTGATCTCATGAGATTATCATGCATAAGCCTTTAGAGTTTACAGGGAATTGTGTGAAAGACAAAAAAAAAAATCAGTGAATGCCAGGTCTGTGGGTGAAAATGCCTTGTTAATGAGAGATGTAAGAGGAGAATGGTCAAACTGTTTCAAGATGACAGGAAGGTGACAGTAACTCAGATAACCACACATTACAGCAGTGATGTGCAGAAGAGCATCTCTGAATACACACACGTCAAACACTACATCAACACTAGACCAGATAATTTTGAAAATGCCGGTTTCACAAAAACAATAGGCACACACACTATGCATTTTTAAAAATATGTCTGTCTACATTGAAACAGAGATTTTGGCGAATCTCCTCCTACTGCACATGCGCAGGACACATCTACTGAAAACAAGCGACATATTTAGTGTCGAATCTCGGTGTGAAAGTGCGCGTCTTTGTAGTTACAGACTAGAAAAACTTAAAACGACAGACAGCTGTTGGCTCTCGCGCAGGAGAAGTTAAAAGTAAAAAAATACAAATACTGGAGTGTACGGAGGCAACCGACAGGAAGTTCATGGACAGATTGAGCCGGCTGACAATGAACATTGAAAAACTGACTAACTCTGTTGCATTAATAAAGCCCCTTGTTAAATATATAAAACATGTCTGCATCAGTGTTATCTTGTATTTCCATACAATGTTACATTAGGCTGTTACACATCTATTGTCAGAGAAGTACTTGCATAAATAGGTAAACCATCTTCATACGAGCAAGGACAGAAAACAGGGCAAAGTGAGTAGACTTATGTACAATGTCCTGTGTATGTTACTCAAAATGGCTTCTTTGGTTTGTTACGAGTAGGAATGCTTCTTTGTCTGATAAGTGTTTCTCTCACCGTTGTTTCGCTTTAGAATGGCTGACATGGTAATTGTATTCATTTGTTAATCAAGGGGGAATGTTATTGTGTCTTGTGATGCTGGGAACTTGGGGGAGGGGTTTTCGCAGGTTTTTGGTGTGAGGGGAGTCGGGAGGAAGACGCCGAGGAAGGTGGACGTGCGCTGGACGGCTCGTAAGACCACCGGGGTGGTCCCAGGTGCGACGGCGTGGCGGTCGGATCGGTCGTCGGTTCGTTGATGAGCTCCTACGAAGTGCACTACACTGACTGAACTTTGATAAGTTGGCGCCTTTTGTTTTTTGTTCCTTGTATATATATATTGTATTGCCTAATCCTTCTTTAGTTAATGTTAGTACACTCTTTAATGTGTATTTCATAACAGTATTTGGTGTGAAGTTGATACTGTGGGCAGCGCGAGGCATAAACTCGATTCTCACAGCACCTGCGTGTACAGGAGGTAGGGTTGGTGTGTGGCTGGATCTCCTTTTCCCCTAGACATATACCAGCCTTTTGGGTAAGTGTTACACTTATTTATTCAGTAAGTTATGGGTCAAAGTATTTGGTGAGTACATTTCTAGCTCTTCTGGCATCAGTTTCATTGCTGTCTGTTCTGAAATTGTCAGGTTGCATTCAAGAAAACAGTGAAATGGTGCGCTGCCGTTGATAACGTTTTCAGAAGTCTCTGGTTACCCCGTCCACACTGATCTGCTCGAGCAGAGTTTTCAAAAATACCCACCCTGGAAAGCGTTTCTGAAAAGCTCTGGTTTCGGGGGATGAAAATGCTGTTTTGGTGTGGACGGAGGGTTAAAGCGAAGAGAAAAAGCTTTGGCTATGGATTTATCCAGTGTAGTGTGGATGATCTACTGTACCAGTTTCACCAGTTTCAACTCCTGTATCTAATAAAGTGGTCGCTGAGTGTAATTTCCTCTGCACATCGTCTGTTCTAAGTCCTATCTTACAGATCTGCTCCAAACACAAAAAATGTGATTTTAATTGTGCATTGCTGTTGAACATACAAATATAAGGGCAGGAAAAGATGACTTAGTCCTTTGAACTTGTTCTGCCATTCAGTTAAATCTTCATACATGAGCAGTAGTTTCTCTTAGCCAAAACCTAAGAATATACAAAAGTCTATCAAGGTCAAAGTTGTAATGAACAATAGTTCCTCTTTCTTAGCGTCTTTCAAATTTTGACCAGGTGGAAATGTTCCTCAGATTCTCCCTCCAATGATCTGGCTCCTGTTCTCTAGAGGTACTGTAAATGTTACATGCAGTATATCTGCTTTCTTTCCCTTACCACAAAGTGCATGATATTTGAAAAATAAAGCTTCTGCCTGTGTTAATGGAACCAAAGTGAAAATGCATTCTAGCATTACAACTCCCTGATGAAGCAATACATCATGCTCTACACAAACGTAAGCCTGAGGAAACAAAAGCATCCTTAGAAAATCAAAATAAAACCCAAGCCATACTGGAAATCTGAAATAAACAGACAATTCAACAGGTTTCGCAGATCCTTAAAGAGAAATAATGTTTAAGTTTGTGGCCTTACTTGAGAACTGGGGGGTGGTGGGGGGAGAGAAAAAATCTACTGCAAAATAATGGGGTTTAACAAGGATCTGGTCTCTCCTAGTTTCTTGCCTCATTATCACATTTTTTCTCATTGCTCTTTCGACCCTATTCAATTCCCTATTATATCTTTACCTATTCTCCTCTATAAACTCTCTTCACCTTCTCCTTTCCAAACAGCGTCATAGTTATACATTTATACAGCCTGTCCTACTGTGTCCATGCTAAGCAACAAATATCTTCACCATGGGGAGCCACGGTAACATAGCAGCTAGTGCCATGCTATTATGGCTTGAGGTGTCAAAGTTCAGATTTCAACTTTAATGTCACCTGTAAGGAGTCTGTATGTCCTCCCCGTGGAGTGCAGGGGTTTCCTCAGGGTACTCCAGTTTCCTCACACATTCCAAATATGAACAGGTTAGCAGGTCAGTTTGTCATTGCAAATTGTCCTGTGATAAGGCTAAAGATAAATCATGGTTGCTGGGCAGCATAGCTCGAAGAGACAGATGGGCCTATTTTGCATGAACCTCAATAAGTAAATAATCCAATTTATTCAGCACTTAGTCTGTATCCTTCTGTGATTTGGAGATACAAATATACATCCAGATACCTTTTGAATGTGAGAACATCTGGGCTTAATATTAAAAGAAATATTTAAGACACTCTTACATAGGCACGTGTTTGATGGAAAAATGGAGGCCTGTGTGAGACCAAAGTGTTAGATTGATCTTAGAGTAGGTTAAAAGCTTGGCACAACATTGGGCAAAGGGCCTGTACTCTGCTATACATTGAACATTAAAGATAGAAGTGAACAGCACAGGAAGAGACCCTTCCACAGCGCCAATCCAGCTAAAAAGCAAATCAAAGCACCCAAACACTAATTCCTCCTACCCTCATTATGTCCATATCCCTCCACCTTCTTTGCATCCATGTGTCTATCCAGATATCTTTTAAAAGCCTCTAATGTATTTGCCTCTACCACTATACCAGGCAGTAGATTCCAGTCAACCACGATTCTCTGAGTAAGGAACTTACCCCTCACATCCCCTACTGAACCTACAACGTCTCACCTTCTATGTACAGCCTCTGGTATTAGGCACTTCAACCCTGGGAAACAGCTACACTCTGTCAATGCCTCTCATAATCTTGTAAACACTTATCAGATCACCGCTCCAGAGAAAACAGTTCAAGTTTATCCAGCCTCTCCTGATAGGATATGCCCTCTAAACCAGCCAGCATCCTGGTAAGCCTCTTCTGCACTGTTCCAAAGCCTCAACACCCTTCCTACAGAACTGTGTGCAATATTCCAGATGTGCCCTAACCAGAGCTTTATAACGTTGCAATATAGCCTCCTAACTTTTGAACTTTTTTACTTTTAAATGCTGTGAGAGCTTTTGCCTGCAATACTTTTCAGGCAGGATGAATTACTTTTCAGCCTATGAATGAAAAGTAATTCTTCATATCCATCTAACAGTCTTCACTTTAAATCAGTGCCCTCTGCATTCAGACATCAGTTTTGAGGAACCTTTTCTTATTAAAATTTAAAGGAGATCTGAGCAATAAGTTTTGTCTTTTATTTGCCGAAGAGGGTGGCAGGAATGGGGAACAAACTGCCGGACAGAGTGGTAGAGGCAAACACAATTTTGAAGTTTAGTAAGATCTTTGCCATTCAACAAAGCCACACTGGATTTTGTGGTTGTTAAGGCACTGCAGCTGTGGGAGGTTGCTGTGTACAAGCTGCCATTACAAGACTACGCCTGGTAATCACTTAATAGTCTGGAAAGTACTTGAAGATAAACACCATGACAAAGACATGAATAAACATTTAAAAGTATGCACAGTCTTTACTTTTGCTCCAATGATTGTTGACAAGTTCAATGAACAGATCTTTCCCTTTCAAAGCTGTAGATTGATTTCATTCCAATGGGAAGCTTGAAGATGAGGTGTAACATTGCAGTGAGAAGGACTGAAAAGAGCTTTAGATTATAAAGCAACCTTGCTCAACAACATTTCTACTGGCTTTGGCTGTGTTGTGGATCCTCCTAGTATTATGCCATCATATACAGATCACATCAAGTCCAACATCTACTGTATAAACAATAAAATTTGTGAAGGATGTTCTATAGTTTCTATATATAATGAACAGATACCTCATCTCTGACCTGATACAAGTCCCTAGCTTCATCATATGCTGTGTTCTATGACCCGAGCTATCGTGGCTTTTTGTGGCTATGATTGTTCTTGGCATGTTTTTATACAGAAGTAGTTTGCCATTGTCTTCTTCTGAGCAGTGTGCTTACAAAATGGATGATCTCAGCCACTATCAATTCACTTCAGAGATTGTTTGCCTAGCGTCAGTGGCTGCATAACCAGGACTTGTGAGATGCACCAGCTGCTCATACAACCTTCCACCACTTGGTCCCATGGCTTTACATGTCCCTGATCAGGGGGTAAGTAGGTGCTACACATTGCCCAAGGCTGACCTGCAGGATCAGAGGGAAGAAACGCTTTACACTACCTTTCCTAGAGACGCATCTCTACCCCAACACATCTATAGCCTTGATATAGATTGATGACTGGAGTTGTATTCAGGATCTCAAGAGCATCACACTTACGTCTTCTTAAAGGATGAAAAAATGAAAATAACAGGACACTTGATAGAGAAGGAAACACACTCATTTTTAGTCATATTAGGGACAGAGAGAGAAACAGAAGGAATACTATTTTATTGGTAAAACAGAGGTATTGCGTAAAAACTGTTAGGAGAGAGTACTGATCATTGGTTATAGATAGTTTAATTATCAATGATTGGTGAAATTTTTAGTGGTTATTATTGTCTTTTCCTTAACTTATCACATCACCATCCCTGTTACCTTGCAACAACAATTCATCCATCTTGTCCCCAAGCCTCTTTAGAAATCTTCATGTTTTCCCATATGTGGTCTACCACTACTCTTCACTTCACCCTGTACACCACACTTCTGCCACTTGTCAATACCTCTTTCAAAGTCATAAATCTGCCCTGATGCTATTTTTGTTGCTAACTTTCCGCTACATTTTTTTTGATGGATTTCCAGAAACCACAGCTATTTTGTTCATGCTGTAATATTAATTTATCCAATTTAGGTTGCAGCCAAATTCTTGCAATTCAGCTTCAACAAATCTAAAGGTCTGCTTTTCAATCTTTAATGCAATCCTTACCAATGCCATGGCTTTTCTTTCTTTATTTGTTCATGGCTACTCATGAATAGGCCTGAATCTAAAATCCCTCCTTAACTACAGTTACTGAAAAAAGATATGGTAGTACCAAAAAATAAAAGTTTGCATCTTTTAGGCAAGACTTTTCTTCTAATAAAGTTACAAATGATTTATAGGATTAGGTTTTCATTCTAGATTGCTTTAATGAGTTATTTAGGCAGACCTGCGTGTGTGACTAGAGATATACTCAGTTTCTAAGCTCATCTTTTCTTAGTTAAGAAGCCCAATATTGCTCACAGTACACCAAGTGCAGTCTGGCCAATGCCTTAGAATGCTTCAGCATTACATTGTTGTTATTTTATTCTAGTCCTCTCTAAATGAATGCTAACTTTGCATTTATCTTCCTTAACACCAAATCAACCTGCAAGTTAACCTTTAGGGAATCTTGCACAAGGATTCCCAAGTCCCTTTGCACCTCTGATATTTGTATTTCTCCCCATTTAGAACATAATCTGTGCCTTTGTTCTTTCTGCCAATGTGCATGACCATACACTTCCCTGCACTATAGTCCAACTGCCAACTTGTTGCCCATTCTGTCCATGTCCTTCTACATACTCCCAGCTTCCTCAGCCTATCTTTGTGTCATCTGCAGACTTGGTCAGAAAGCTGTCAATTCTGTCAACCAAATTGTTGAGATATAGTGTGAAGTAAAGCAGTCCCAATACCAACTCCTGCAGAAAATCACCAGTCACCAGTAGCCAACCCGAAGGAGCCCTTATATTCTGACTCTTCGCTTCCTGACAGTCAGTCGATCTTCAATCCATACAAGTATCTTTCCTGTAATATCATGGGCTCTTATCTTATTAAACAGTCTCATGTATGGCACCTTGTCAAAGGCCTTCTGAAAGTCCAAGGAAGTAACATCCACTGACTCTCCTTTGTCTATCCTGCCTGCTATTTTCTCAATGATTTCCAGCAGACGTGGAGAATATTCTTTGGGATAATATATATAATAATTTGAAACCTATGGCCAAATTACAGAGAGCCAGCATGGCAGATCATGTGTTACCAAGTTGATTGAGCTTTTTGACAAGGTGCTGAGAGAGATTGATGAAGGTAGTGCAGAGGATGTTCTCAACATAGATTTTAGTAAAGCACTTGACAAAATCCTTTTGGGAGGCTAATCTAGAAGATTAAGGTGCGTGGGGTCCATGACAAATTGGCTGTTTGGGTTCAGAGCTGGCTTGCAGATAGAAGACAAAGGGTAGCAGTTGAAGGGATTTATTTGAGCTCGAGGTTTGTAATCAGTGGCTTTCTGCTGGGATCTGTGCTGGGACCTCTCCAGTTTGTGATGTACATAAATGATGTAGATCAAAATGTAGATGGGTGGGTTAGTAAATTTGCAGATGATATATAGATTGGTGGAGTTGTGGATAGTGTAGAAGACTGGCAAAGAATATAACACAATATAGATCAGTTGTAGATATTGGCAGAGAAATGGCAGATAGTTTAATTCAGATAAATGTGAAGTGTTGAACCTTGGTAGGGCAAATTCAAGGAGCCTTAACAGTGTTGTTGAGCAGAGAGATCTTGGGGTCAAGTTCATAGCTCCTTGAAAGTGATAAGTTTGATAAGGTGGTTAAGAAGGCTTATGAAATGTCTGCTTTTATTAGTTGAGGCATTGAGTTCAAAAGTTAAGAGGTTATGTTACAACTTTATAAAACTCCAGTTAGGCCACAACTGGAGTTCTGGTACAGCTATGCATATAGTTTAGGCTACTCACTAGAGGAAGGATGCCAAGGCTTTGGAGAGGGTGCAGGAGAGTTTTACCAGGATCTATGCTATCGTGAGAGGCTGGACAAACTTGGGCTGCTTTCTTTGGAGTGGAGGAGGCAGTGTGGAGATCTAACAGAGGTTTATAAGATTATGAGAGACTTAGAACATCTTCTTTGCAGGGTAGAAATGTCTAATAGCAGAGGGCATGCATTGAATGTGAATGGAGGAATGTTCAATGGGGATGTGAGGGGTAGGTTCTTTACTCAGAGAGTGGGGGATGCCTGGAATGCACTGTCTCATATGGTGGTAGAGGCAAATACATTAGAGGTTCTTCAGAGACATTTAGAAAGGCACATGAATGTGAGGAAGATGGAGGGATAGCGACATTTTGTAGAGGGATTAGTTTGGGGGCGGTTTGATATACTTTTAGCTGGTTCAACGGGACATAATGAGCTAAAAGGCCTTTTCCATTGTTCTATGTTCTATGTTCTATATCAGCCAAGATTTCCTCATAAGGAAAATATCTGAGCAATTTTCCAGCTCTCCAGAACCATTCCAGAGATGAAAAATTTTGAAAGATCGTTCTGAATCTCTCCACAATCTCTTCAGCTAACTCCTTCTGAACTGTGGGGTGTTGTCCAACAGGTCCAGGTGACTTACCTACCCACAGACTTTTCAACTTCCTAAGTATCTTCTCCTTAGTAATAACAACTAGACTCATTTCTGCTCCCTGACACTCTTGAATTTCTGACATACTGCTAGTGTCTTCCATATAGACACAAAATACTTATTCAGTTTGTCCACTATTTATTTGTTCCACAATACTACCTTTCCAGCATCATGTTCCAGTGGTCCAATATCCACTCTCTCCTCTCTTTTACTCTATATATAGATGAAAAATCTTTTGGAACCTATTGTCTAGCGTATCTTGATATTTCATCTTTTATCTCCCAATTGTATTTTTAGTTGCTTTCTGTTGGTTTTTATTCCCAATCCTCTAACTTCCCACTAATTTGTTCTATATTATATGCCTTCTCTTTTAAGAAACAGCCAGTAACACAGGACTGATCATAAGCTATGGGGCCAGAGTGGCATAGTCTTGAGCCAAGATGATCTAGTGCAAATACAACACAGGCATCTACCCCACAATGTAGAAAATGGGCCACAATGTGAATTGGTCCAGGGGTAAGGTAAGGGTGTCTGTGTTGCACATCAGAGCATCAGTTGAATATGTGCATTTTGACACTAAAAACTCATGTAGGAATTGGGTATTGAGGAAACAAAAGAAAATTCTAAAAGTTGCAGAATGGAACAGAATTTTGATTGTTAGAGGTTTATCACCACATCATCTCAGGATTTCTACCAGTGTCCAACCACCTTCACATTCTTCATCAATGACTTTTCTTCAATCGTTAGATCAGATGTCTGCTGATGGTTATATAATGTTCAGTTCCATTGACACCTTCTCAGTGATGAAGCATCTAAGTCTGCATGTAGCAAGACTTAGACAAGAGTGAAGCATAGGCTGATGGGGTGGTGGGGGAGGTAATATTTGTGAGGCACACCCGCCATCGCTGATATGAAAGTCTAATAATCCAGCTTTGAGATTTGATGGTATTATATTTGCCACATTCCCCACAAGAGAGGGGGTGGCATTAGCGCTATCATTTTACAGTGCCATTGATTACCAATCACGGTTCAATACCCACCACTGGCTGTAAGGAGTACATGAACCTTGTAGCAGCATGAATTTTCTCCAGATGCTCTTGTTTCCTCCAGCACTCCAAAGATGTTTGGTTAGGGTTAGGGTTAGTGAGTTGTGGGCATGCTATGCTGGCAACACTGCAGGCTGCCCCCAGCACAATCTTTGGGTTGCATTGGTCATTGATGCAAAGTGACACATTTCATTAAGTACAAGAGAAAATTTGTAGATACTCAAAATCCAAGCAACACACACAAAATGCTGAAGGAACTCAGCAAGCCAGGCAGCGTCTATGGAAAAGTCGACGTTTCAGGCTGAGACTCTTCCTCAGGACTGGAAAAAAAGATGAGGAGTCAGAGTAAGAAGGTGGAAGGGGGAGGGGAGGAAGAAGCACAAGGTGATAGGTGAAACCAATGGGGGAGGTTTGTGGAGTAAAGAATTGGGAAGTTGATTGGTGAAAGAAATACAGGGCTGGAAAAGGGGGAATCTGATAGGAGAAGACAGAAGGCCATAGAAGAAAGAAAAGGGGGAGGAGAACCAGAGTGAGGTGATGGGCAGGTAAGGAAATACGGTGAGAGAAGGAAATAGGAAAGGGGAATGGAGAAGGGAAAGGGGGCAATACTGGAAGTTCAAGAAATCAATGTTCATGTTATTAGGTTGGAGGCTACAAAGACAAAATATAAGGTGTGTGGCCTCATCATGACAGTAGAGGAGGCCATAGACTGACATGTCAGAATAGGAATGAGAAGTGGAAATAAAATGAGTGGCTACTGAGAGATCTGCTTTTTCTGGCAGATGGAGTGTAGGTGCTCAGTGAAGCGGTCTCCCAATCTATGTCGGCTTTCACCGAGGCCACACCGGGAGCACCATTACAGTAGATGAACACAACAGACTCACAGATGAAATGTCACCTCACCTGGAAGGACTGTTCTAATGTAAATGTGACAAACAAAGATAATCTTTAAATATGTGTCAGTACCACTGACCAAAGATAAAAGCAGCTGCATAGATATGAAGGCCAGTCAGGATAATGGTGATTTAACAGCTCCTGCTGGCTGGTGGCGTAGTAGCGTCAGTGCTGGACTTTGGGACGAGAGTTCAAATCTGGCCGGCTCCTTTGCACGTTCTCCATCCGTGCTGGGTTAAGAGCTGGTGATCCCTTAAAAAAAATTCACACAGCAGAAGACAAATGGAAAACCACTGCTGTAACTTGCCACAGATGTGACTTCCTAATATGGAAATCGTCCACCAACTGGAAATTCCAGATGCAACCTGACGACAACATCACAAAGACTTACAAGTAAGAAGTACGATGGAACAATCTCCAATTGGCTGGATGAAGGCAGATCCAACAAAAAGGTTTCCTGCAGAGAGAACAGCCATTGGATTTGCTCTCTAACCATCATAAATATTCAGTCTAGCTACCACTGGTTGGAGAATGAATCAACTACAAAGTGCACAGCAGATTATTGGGCTGCTGCACCTGCTCTTCCACAATGTCTGAACATTTCCCTTCCTGACTTGGATCTAAATCCTGGAACCCTCCCCTGTTGTGCTGTGGGAGTATTTCACAAGCCAAGGACCCTCTACAATTTTTTCTCCCATATTTGGCTGCTACGTAGATTCATTTCTGTAAAATATTTAATTTATCTACAATATAGAAAGACCATTTAAGCAAGATTTAAGCAAGGGCTCATCGACAGCTTCAAGGAGAGATCAAGATGTGCAATAAAATTTCATCATGTTGTCCTTGCCCAGATCTCAAAAAGGAAATGAGCAAATAAACCTACAATGTAGATGTGTTCAATATTTTACAAAAAAAAATAATGCAAACAGCTTTTTACAGATTTTCAAGGTGGGAGCTCAATGTTGTAGAGAATCCTTAGCCTCTAGTATCAACACTTGTCCTTCTGAATGAAAAAAAAACAACTTTCAGAAATAACCATTGAGCCACTCACATCTACAGTGGTTAAATGTAAAAGGGTGTTTGAGATCAAACCATGTTTTCCTTTAATGAAATGGCTTAGAATGATGCTTGGAAAACAAAGAGCTGAATGGGGATTAAGTAAATATCACAGATCTGAATGCCTGGAGACTTCTTCAAAGATTAAGTGAAAATGACAAAAATAAATAGATTTTAAATTTTCAAATCCAAAACCAAGCAGAAAAGGTGATAATTTTTGCATCAACTGATATACTTGGAAAATATATGATTATATGCCTTTCAGGAAGATGGGTTAAATGTCGCAATGTTTACCAGATTTGTATTGGGAAGATAGGGTAAGCTATAAAATCATTCAGTCTGACAAGAAAAGAGACCATTCAGCTATCAAGTCCATGCCATCTACATGCAGAGTAGTCTGTTTAGTCCCTTTCCAAATACTTTCCACTTTCATCCTTCATGAAAACATTTCTTTTCTGAAGGCACTGATAAATTCTGTTTCCACCTCCTTTACAACCAGTGAGTTTCAGATCATAAACATTATGAAAGGATTTGTGGAGGCAGTAGAGATTGGGTTTGCACTTGGGAGAGGTGGAGGGGGTGAAAGGACAGTAGAGAAATAAACATAAGCTTTTCAGCCCTGTAAGCAAATTCACTAACTGGAGAGCGCAAGGAGATTCACCAGGGTGCTACCTGGATTTGTAAGTATTGATTATAAAGAGAGGCTGGACTAACTTGGGTTATTTTCTCTGGACCATTGGAGATGGAGGAAACACCTGAGAGAAGTTTATAAACATAGGAGACACATAGATAAGGAAGATAGTCAGAGTCTCTTCCCTGGGCTATGAATATTAGATACTAAAGGCAAGAGGCTGAAAATTTCAGACAAATGTATGATACAAGTGTTTTTATTTTTACAAGGAGAGTGTAAGTGCATGGAACTTGCTGCCAGGGATGGTGGTGTTTAAGAGATAGTTATAGACACATGGACATGGAGAGAATGTGGATGTTGGATGTGTTCAGCAGATGGGAATGGTTTCATTTGGTACCATGGTCAGCATGGACACCTTGAACTGAAGAGCTTCTTTCTGAGCTGTTCTATTCTATGTTAATTACATTAAAATTAATCTGTACATCAATTTCAATTGCTCATTCATGCTCCATATTACTTTGTAACACATTCCTTTTGTATCACTTTCTAAAGTGCAGTAAATGTTTGGTGATGTCCATGCATGGCAAATGAATGCATGGCCAGCAACTAATTTTGGGCCAGGATTTTGAGAGGAGAATATTGGCCAGCATACTTCAATGCTCACTTTTGCTCAAAATTCCCCACTTCAGTCAGACGGGGCTTCCGTTTAGCATCACATCCAAATAAGTCTGGATTAAGTGGTTAGGTCTCCAGAGAGTTTTAAACAGGAGACTTCCAACAAAGCATGAATAAAGAATATTTGCAAAACATGGACATAGATTTAACTTGCCTGTGAATACTCCTGCAAGTTAATTTATTGAGATTACAGTTTGATAAAGAGTGGTTTATAAAAAGGAATCTATACTTCATGGGATATGGCTTCAAGGTCCGACACATAAAGTGATACCAGAGGAGTTCCTAGATCCACCTGGATGTAAAAGACATCACAACAGGGTCAGCATAAGCATTCTACATGCAAATGATGAAAATATTTTGACAGCTCACCACTGAATGAGCCAGCTGTCAAAACTTTAAAATAACTGGATTTTTTTGTGAATGCCTGTCACAAACATTCAAAATGAATTATATATTTAGAACACAGAACAGTATGCACTTCAGTCTATGATGTTGTACTGACTTTTTAACCTACTTCTCTATCAATCTTAACCTTCCCTCCCACATAGTGATCTGTTTTTTTTTCATCCATGTGCCTATCTAAAATTCTCTTAAATATCCCCATTATATCTGCCTCTAACACCACCGCTGGCAGGGCATTGCACGTATTTACCAGTGTAAAAACAAAATTCATCTGACGTCTCCCTTATGTTTTTCCCCAAATACCTTAAAATTACTCGCCGTCGTATTGGCCATTTCTGCTCTTGGGAAAAGGTGATGGCTAGCCGCTCTATGCCTTCCATCATCTTATACTCCTCTATATTTAAATGTTAACCATTAATAATAAATTAAGGTTGTAAAGCTAGTTAAGTGTACTCAGTGTATAAAGCCAACCTTTTTCCTTTGCATACCAGTGAAAGGAGTATAACTTCTTGCATCAGATTTAATCTAAGGTCTGGTTAGTAGGTGGATTACCCAAAACAGTCATTGGGTAACTGGAAAGTATGAGGCGTCACTTTACAAGATCCATGAATTTTGCAAATACCTGCTGGTATTTATTTACTTACACATATTTCATTCCATATATGTTCTTTAACCTTGAAGTTTATTTTTGTATATTTTTATTTTAATTATTGTTGAACAGTGTTGTTTTTTGGTTGCATGTCACACCAATACACTACAGCTAACTCCTATTACTTGTACACAGCAAAGGAAGTTGATCCTTGATAAAATAGTTGGTAAAATGCCAGCGAGTTCTTTCAGGAAAGTCTGCATACATGCACACTCGCAGAGTCCAGAGCTGCCTAATGTAACATGGGGAAAGCTACACAAAAAAGCTGGCATTTAACAGACATATCTGGTCTTAGAATGCAAATTGATTATGTGCATTATCTTTTTTTACTGCTGTTATAACTGGCAAATGAATTTATATAAATGCATTAACATATGTATTAAGATGACAGAATATGAAAATTAATACAAATACACTTGAACGCTTTTTCTCCATGAAGTGACTTACTGATTTTATAACGTGGAATGCCAGAGTTGCTGGGAGCTTTAACCTATTAGCAGCTTATACATCACAGCTTAGATGTACTGGAGTAAGACAGATCTGGTGAATTCCATTAGTATAAAATGCAATTCCAATCTTTTATACATTCTTAATTACCAGCTGAAATGAGAGTGGTGAAGAAGGGCACTGTATAATGTTGCTCTAAGTGGAACTTGGCTATGTTTATAGAGAATAATCTTTTCTTTTTTCTTTCCGTTCCAACATTCCATGCCATTATCGTCTCTCAGAGTAATTAATCATTGAAGTGTTGCAGTATTTACTTATAAGTTTGGTACGTCAATTTTAACACTTGCAGAAAGTCCCAGTGTGCACTAGGAGAGAAATGGCGAGATGAAACATGTCCAGGTCTCACTGTCAAGCCAGTGCATTCTCATCAATTGTCAAGACATAATTTACTTTCTGCATCTAAACTCCTTGTTAGTTCAACCAAAATGCAGTAATAACAAAGAAGGCATTAGTTCAGAGATATTTAGAAAGGGCATTATCTCCATGAGAAATTGAACATTGAAATCTATTGAATATTGAAAGGCCTAGACGGAGTGGACATAGAGAGGATGTTTACTATAGGATGTGAGTCTAGAACCAAAGGACACAGCCTCAGAATAGAAAGATGTCCATTTAGAATTGAGATGAGGAGAAATTTCTTTAGCCAAAGGGTGGTGAATCTGTTTGAATTCATTGGCACAGATGACTATGGAGGCTAAGACATAGAATATGTTTAAAGCAAAGGTTGATAAGTTCTTGATTAGTAAGGACATCAAAGGTTATGGTGAAAAGACAGGAGAATGGGGTTGAGAGGTATAATAAATTGGCCATGGTAGAATGGCATAGCAATAGCAATGTGCTGAATGGCCCAATACTTGCTCCTATATGTTATAGACTTATACAATATATGGGGTGATTAGTTTTAAATGCTTCACAAGGTTTTTAACCTGTATACTTCCTTGAAATATTTAAATACTGCATTGAGATGAAAGGGCTTGAACATGTAGGCCTGTTTTCCACCATATGCAGTAGCTACCACAGTCACCCTAAATTTACCCATGTCAGATGTGGAAGGTCAAGTTCTCTACATCCAGGTCTACAGTTAAATGGTCTCAGCAATGGTAAAGCCTTCAGTGCATTGGTGTAGAGGACATATACAAATACATCCTTAAAAACAGACAGAGTTAAAAAAAAAGCTCCCTGCTTTACCATCTATTTAAACTGGGAGGGATCTTAACAGTACTGTAATTATCTGAAAATGTCTTAGACACAGCATTGATCAAAATTGAAGGAAATAATTGAAAATAAAAGGAAGTTAAAATGTGAAAAGATTGTTAATTAAAAAGGAATTAAAATAAATTAAGCAAAGGAAAATAATTTATAAAGACTTAACTTAGCTTCCCCTTTATCTCCTAATGCTCAACCCTAAATCCCCTTTGAAATCAATGAGTATTTGATTGGATGTATTTAGGACTGTTAGAATGGCAATCAATGAGTGATATCCCAATGCTGGATACAAGAGAAATTTCTCCATTATAACACTGGGGTACTCATGGGGATTAGTAGCTGAATTTCATCCTGCTTATTATGTTACACAGAAAAAAACTATGGCAGATTCTAAAACTATTAAACAAAATCAGAATAGTACTGATTCTTCTTCAGTACCTCTCAGGGATCCAGCTTATAACATTGTTACACTTTATGTATTGAGATATAGCGCATAACAGACCCTTCGACCATGCCGCCCAGCAACCAACAACACTACCCCCTTCCCCCAGCCGATTAACCCTAGCCTATCACAGGACAACTTACAATGACCAATTAATCTACTAACTGGTACACCTTTGGACTGTGGGACAACAACAAAGCACCTAGAGAAAACCCACACATTTCACAGGGAGGATGTACTGTACAGACTGTTACAGATGACATTAGAATTGAACCCCGAATGACGCTCTGAGCTGTAATAGTGTTGCACTAACCGCAACCCTACTGTGGTGCCCGTTCTCCGTTCTCCAAATAAAATCTCCCTCATTATTGCAAGTTTAATATCCTCCATCAACCAGGGCAGTCATGCAGATCAGTAGAAGATTGTTTTGTTTCTTCTCTTGAAATGAAAAATGCTTAAGAATGGGAATCTGAAGTAATTTTATTCAGAAAGCTGAATGTTGCGGTCCTTGCACTTTCTCTGTAGCTGTAACATTATATTCTGCATTCTATTTTCTTTTTACTACATTCATGCACTTTTGGATGCAGACAATAGTATCAAGGACTTCTCCCACCCTGGATGTTCTCCCAATAAGCAGAGGGCATAAACGCTTATACATATGCACTACCACGCATAAGGATATCTTCTGTCCTGCACTTACCAGGCTTTTGAATGCACAGTCACATTCCTAAAGATGAATTCTTAATCTCCCTGACCACCTCATCATACCTCAGACGCTTAGTTTGTCCACCTGCACTGTACTCTCTGTGCAGCTGCAACACTATATTCTGCATTCTGTATTTTTCTATCATTACCTTAATGTATTTATGTGTGGCATAATCTCCCTCGATGGCATTCAAAAGCTTTTTACTGTAAGTACTGTAGATGCATGTGACAATAATATACAAATACCAATTCCAATGTTGCCATGGTAACGTAGCAGTTAGTGTGACACTACTACAGCTCAGGGGTTCCGAGTTCACAGTTCAATTCTGACATCATCTGTAAGGAGTTTTTACATCTTCCCGGTGACTGCATGGGTTTTTACCGGGTGCTCCCAAAGTCAAAAGATGTACCAGTTAGTTAGTTGTTCATTACAAATTGTCCCATGATTAAGCTAGTGTTAAATTGGGGGTTGCTGTGCAGTGCTGCACAAAGGGCTGGAAGGTCCTATTCCACTCTGTATGTCAGTTAATCAATCAATAATGGCAAGTTCTGGCTTTGACTGTAAATATGATTGCTGAGAAATCCTATTTTTTTTAAATTTTCTAATTCACTCCTAAAGGTACTAGCTTCACATGACCAGTGGCTTGTCGTCATTTCCGAGTCCAGCCAAGATTGCAGTAATCGAGGTATGAGGGGAGTTGTGAAAGATGAATGTCTACTCTTTACTTTGGCATCACTGTGGCCTTTTGGTCCACATTCTTCATTGTAGGCATTTCTTGTACAATACTTGACATAGCATTTCATTTCAATATAGGATGGTTTTTATTTACTTTTCATTTTATTTATTGATTTAGTGATAAAGCACAGAAATGACCCTTCTGGCCCGAAGAGCCACATTGCCCAGAAAGCCAATTTAGCAATTTACAATTTACAACGACCAGTTAATCTACTAACCAATGCATCTTTGGACTGTGGGAGGAAACACACAAGCTCAGAGGAAGGATGTAGAAACTTCTTACAGATGGCTTTGGAATTGAACTCCAAACTCTGATGCCCCAGGTTATAATAGTGTTCCACAATCTACTATGCTACCTTTAACAGAAACCTTTCCTTTATGTAAGAGAACTTTGGAATTGGATTCACCATCTCTTTACTGTGGGAGCTGCTTGGGGTATCTACTGTACATTACTGGTTTAAGTATTCTTGGTTGGGGTGTCAAAGCCCCCAGGATTAAGAAGAAACATCTTGTCAGCAACATCTTGTTTTCTTCTGTGAATTGGAGAAAACAATTAGAGCTAGGAATTATCTTCTGGTCAAAATGCAAAATGCAATGTACTCTGCCTTCAAGATACATTTCATTAAAAGCAATGGAGTGAGGAAGAGTTTACAGCAAAATACAAAATATAGCATGTTTAACAGTACATCCTCCAAGAGGACCACAACTTTATCATAGTTTGGAGGTTTGTGTGCCTCAATAACCCAGAGACCTATGCTGGCTGGAGTTCAGGGCCTATGCTTTGGCTCCTGATTGGGTTACTCATGCCAAACAGGTTAAAGGGCAGAAGCCAGACTAAGCATGGTCCACTAGTCCTCCATGTTTGGGGCTTCAGTACAGGGCTAACAACCATGACGGGTCAAACAAAGTTGTTATAGAATCCTTCTCTATCTGTGTGCAATAGTATTCCTCTATCTCCACCCTGGATTTTCATGGTTGACAGTAGTGAAAACCGAGGGGAAGACATTGGCATGATGAAGAAAGCCTTGAACACTGCCAGAAGATGCCCAAGGACAGAGGTGGAGACCCTAGTGTAACAGGCAAGAAATAAGTATTATTACATACTTCAAATTATGAGGAAAACTGATTCAACAGTTGACTACCAATTGTACAAGCTCTGATTCCCCATCACTCAGAAAACCTTTAATGAACCATTATTTTATTCTTACAAGCATTAAAAGACAGTTTATTAGAATTATTCCTAAATAGAGGGAAAATGTTACAAGTTTCCTTGTAGGAATGAACTGACTGTATTCACAAATAAAGTTCACACTGATTAATTCAGTCTGAGGGTGTGGTGGGTTTATAGGTGAGATAGCCATCATGGAGGCATTTTTAAAACCAAAATAAACCTGTATTTCCCCAGTACATTTCATATCCCTTCAACGAAGTTGTAAAGATTTTACAGTCAATGGAGTACTTTCGAACTGCTGTCACCTTACACTCAACAAGCTCTCAATTACAGCCACAGACAGATTTTATTTTGAAATACATGATGCTGAGGGATAATACTTGGCAAGAACATGAACAAAGATTTGCAGTTTGCAGAAAGGTGATTTGCTTTGGATGGGTTTGAAGTTCCTTGATCATTTGCATTCTGGCTACTTTTTCAGTATAACTTTGTGGAAACTTTAAGGCAAAAAAAAACTGGAAGCACTCCAACAGATCTGATTAAAAGTGTGGCTGCCCAGCCACTGTACATTTCAAGCTGATGGATTTTCATCTGAAAAACCAACATTTAGTTCTTAATCTGATGAAAAGCCATCAATGTGAAACCAAATCAGAATAACAAAGGTTTAGAGCTCTCCTTTTGCAAAATCTTACTGTGGGGAAGAAAGGATTTTGACCCATTATGTATAAACTGTAGATGTAATAATGTTTTATATTCTGAGGTCATAAGGGAAGAAATTTGGTTTTGGTTGCAATAGTAAAAGGTACATGTAAAATCCAAGTTTTGTTTGCTTTCCACACATCCAGCTTCAAAGATATAAATATGTCCAGCACAAATGGTACACACATAGTCTGGAGACCCCAGTGCCCAAGAATGGAAAAGTCTACAAAGAGTGGTGGATACAGCATACCATCATAGGCAAAGCCCTCCCCATCACTGAGCACATCCACAAGAAGTGCACCCACAAGAAAGCAAAATCCATCATCAAGAACCCCACCATCCAGGCCAAGCTCTCTTCTCACTGCTGCCACTGGGAAGGAGTTACAGAAACCGTTGGTCCCACATCACCAGGTTCAGGAACAGTTATTACCTTTCAGCCACCAGCTTCCTGAACCAGTGTAGATAACACCACTCACCTCAACACTGAACTGATAACTGAACACCACCTATAGTTTCATTTAGGTATATATTTATTTATTTGTACTTGTACAGTACTGTATGTCATCCTTTGCTCATTGTTTTTGTCAATCTTTGTGTGTGTGTGTGATTTTCATTGATTCTATTGTATTTCTCTGTTCTAATATGAATGCCTGCAAGAGAATGAATCTCAAGGTAGTATACCATGACAGAACTGTACGTTGATAATAACTTTACATTGAACTTGGTTGTGATTGTCGACTCTGGACTATGCTCAATATAATCTGCTACAGTGTTATGCAGAAAAGCATGCATTTTAAAAGGTGATTTTTTGACCATGGGCAAAGTATCCTGTTTAAAACAAAAACAACTGCATTTCTGGCTCTATTCTAATTATCTTCATATAATTTGCAATCTGTTATTTTGGTAGTTTATTATTACATAGAAAAGTGAAATTCAAGGTTGAGTTTATTGTCATATGCAATGAAAAACCTGCTTGCAGCAACAAGAAATGTCGCCAAAGAATGTCGCCATTGACTCTTACCGATTTTTATCAATGCAGCATAGAAAGCATTTTGTCTGGATGCATAACAGCTCAGTACAACAACTGCTCTGCAAGTGACTCCAAGACACTGCAGAGAGTTGTGGACACAGCTCAGACATCACATGAACCAGCCTCCCCTCCATGGACTCTGTCTATGCTTTTTGTTGCCAGTATAATAAAAGACACCACCCACCCCAAATGTTCTCTCCCCTCCCCTGTCCCCACTCACATATAGGAAGAGTCACAATTAAAACCAAAATAAAATTCATCGTAGTGCAAGGGGTCAAGGTTTTCAAAGTGTTGTTATACTGAAGTAATGATTAGGTTGTTACAGGTTGATTGAAGAACCAAATGGTTGAAGGAAGAGTTGTTCTTGAACCCAGTGATGTTCTCTCTCATTTGCCCATTTGAGTTTGCTACGACTCACTAACAGCAGGGGTAAGTAGCTAGAAAACCAGCTGTGGTGTAACAAGGAGAATATAGACTGAGCAAACACCACACTGATGTATTTCTGGATTGGGATTAAACTTGTGACACTGGAGTTTTGAGGGTATCTGAAATGAATTTATTCTTCATTTTTAAATACATCTACTTTGATAAGACCATAAGACATAGGAGCAGATTTAGGCCATTTTGGCCCATCGATTCTGCTCGGCCATTCCATCATGGCTCAACTATTGTCCCTCTCAGTTGGGTCAGTTTTACTTTTTAACAATTTGCAAATGTTACAACATCTAGGGCAGGTGATTACAAAAGTTATACAGATTTGACAAACAGCAAAATTTGGAGTAGGGCTTGGCCATCGTTTATTGTGGGTGAGACTTGTTCTGGCCCATTCGTGTGACTTGAATGTGTCATATGAGGTTCAGCTGTTACTTGAGGCCTGTTGGACTGCTGGGCAGTCTTGGCCAGTGAGATAACTGGGGAACCATACCAGGCAAGTTTGAGCAATGGGGAATGTGATTTGCAAGTTGTATATGGAGACTCACTCACCAAGACCAGTCCTTTCCATAGAAAGTATGGATCAAGATATTTGTCATTATTTACAATTAGTATTGGTAGTGGATTATTATTATATAGGATGTCACAGTAGTGGAGTGGTTAGCACAATGCTTTTACAGCTCAGAGTGTCAGAGTTCAGAGTGCAATTCCAATATCATCAGTAAGGAGTTTGTACATCCTCCCTATGGGTTTTGTCCGGGTGTTCCAATTTCCTCCACAGTCCAAAGACATTACTGGTAAGTTGAGGAATTGGTACTTGTAAATTGTCTCACGATTATGCTAGAGTTAATATCGAGGTTTCTGGGCAGTGCTGCTCGAAGGGTTGTATCTCAAAATAAATAAAATAAAATAACTAAATTATCAAGAATGCATAAAGCAGAGTAAAGCCTTTAAGTGGCAGATCACACCATATATTAGTACATTGAAGAAGTATATGGAAGTGTATGAAGTATTAATACATGGAAGGTGTCAGAAGAAAAGCAGAATGCAAAAAATAATATAAGAGCTACAGAGAAAATGCAGTACTGGTCAACAAATAAATCCAAGGGATGCAATGAGGCAGATTGGAAATTAAATAATTTAAATTTAGTGTTTGAGAGATCCATTCAAGAGTCTGATAAAAGCAGATTAAAAGTTGTCCTTGAGCCTTGTCTTCAAATCATTGAAGCTTTAGTATCCTCTGCCTGATGGGAGAAGGGAAACTATTTGGATGGGAGGAGCCCTTGATTATGTTAGCTACTTTCTTGAGGCAGTGGGAAGTGCAGACGGAGTCAATGGAGGGGCTGGTTTGAATGATGGACGGAGCCACATTTACAATTCTCTCCAATTACAATAAAAATGGAGCAAAAGAAGAAATTGACATACAATTTCAATGATACTGCCCTTTCTAATCTTTCAGTGCTGAAAACATAAGAGCAGAATTCAGCCATTTGGCCCATTCAGACTGCTTCATCATTCAATCAGAGTCAATTTATTATTTCTCTCAATCCCATTCTCATGTCTTCTTCCCATAACCTTTGACACTCTTACCAATCTGATGCACCATCAATAACTCTCAGAGACTGAAAGTGAATGATAGGCTTTTATAAGTAGCAAAAAGGGAGCACAACATCTTGGAGACTGAGGGAGGAGCAGTGCCTCAATCACCTTTATACAGGGGTCTGTGGGAGGAGCCACAGGAGCAGTCAGCAGAGGGGCATGTCCAGACAGGTATACATAGTTTACCACACAATCAAGAGCCTATCAACCTCTGTTTTAAATATACTCAGTGATGGCCTCCACAGCCATTGTGGTAATGAATTCCACAGACTTACACCACCTGCCTAAATAAATTTCTGTTCATCTGTATTCTAAAGGGACATCCTTGTATTCTGAAGCTATGCTCTCTGTTCCTAGACTCCCTTATTAGAGGAAATATCCTCTGCACATTCATTCTATTTAGACCTTTCTATTTTCAATAGATTTCAATGATTACCTCTACATTCATCTAAACTCCTGTGACTATAGGCTCAGAACCATCAAATGATCCACATAAGTTAACCCTTTCATTCTCATGAATCTCCTCTGGATCCTCTCTAAAACAAAATGCTCATAATATTCCTAAGTAAAGTCTGAACAATGTTTTATATGGTCTTAGCTTTGCACTCTTTGTTTATAACCACAGTAAAAATAGCTCACACCAAGAGGAAAGTGGTGTTTACATTGCTCTCCAGTCACTCATCAAAAATGTGTTAAACACGATTAATATATCTGGATCTATGTTGATCATCTGCAGCTTTCTAGCAGGAGAATACACCTTATGGCTGAATGATTCTCTACTATTGGTTGAAGACCTGACAGCAGCCCAGAGGCTAAAGACTATTTCTAATGCTGCTGGCCGAATTCAATTTCCATTAAACTTTCCCTTGTTCTTTTACAATCGCATCTCCTTCAGGCAGTTAAGCTGCACTAGGAAAGCAGCTGGAATAGTCTGAACAACGCAGAATGGCTAGAATCATAAGCAGCAGAAATTCTTAATAACTCAATAACTCATGTTTTTGTTTGGAACTAAGAAACAGCCAGGTTCCCCTTCGATAATAATAATTAAACACGTAACATCATAATTCAATATTGCCTAAAGAAACATACACTCAGTGGCCACTTTATTAGGTACACTAGTATACTTTCTTGTTAATGCAAATATCTGATCAGCCAATCACATGGCAACAACAATGCATAAGAGCATGAAGACATGGTCATGAGGTTCAGTTCAGTTGTTGAGACTGAACAGACAGAATGGGGAAGAAATGAGATCTACCTGACTTTCACTGTGAAATAATTGTTGGTGCCAGATGGGGTGGTATGAGTATCACATAAACTACAGATCTCTGGGATTTTTACACACTACAGTCTCCAGACTTTGTAGAGAATGTGATGCAAAAACAAACAAAAAAACAGTGAGCAGTAGTTCTGTTGAAGAAAATAAAAGAGGTCAGAGGAGAATAGCCAGACTGGTTCAACTGACAGGAAGGCGATAGCAACACAAATAACCACTCATTAGAAAGGTGCTGTGCAGAAGAGCATCTCTGAACACACATGTTGACCCTTGAAGCACATGGGCTACAGCAGCAGAAGACCACAATCACACACTCGATGGACACTTTATTAGGTACAGGAAGTATCTAATAATGTGGCCACCAAGTGTACCAGATGAGAGGAGACAATGTGTGAAAAAAGGGACTGAAAATGTTTCCACTATAAGAGATATTGCCAAAACTAGTTTTATGCACTTACCATCAGAGAATGCAATGAAGTAATTGATTTTCATTCAAGACATCAACCAAATACTCATCAATGCCCAACTATAATTGACTGTAAGGTACAATAATATTTTGTTGCATATCAAAGGAAAATTTACAAGGACAAATTCCATAGGCCAGAAGCCAAGTGCTCAAATAGATTTGCTGGGCTAACAGTGTATCGATTCGCTACTAATGTTTGGGTTCACATCTTGCTTTTGTATGAGGCTAATCCAGCGCAAGATGCGGAACTGCAGTTGTGGTCGTTCTAGCAAAAACATGACTGCGGGTCAACATCCCATACACTAGCACTCTTCAGGCTATGCCACTCAGGGACTTATGCTAATATTATTTTTATGACTGTATGCAATGAGTTTTGTTGGGTTCAGAGGAACACTGTTTCGTTTAGCTGTATACAGGTGAATGAATTTGAATTTGAGTTTATATAAAGAGCAAAATATTCCCAGAGAAATAAAAAAGACCCAAAGTTAGGTGGACTATATTAAAGGTTCATGGACACTTCCAATTATTCAATGCTATGCACTTAAATGTCATTTAGCTCACAAATGTCACACATTTTGGAAATAGTGAACAAAAACTTTATGCTCAAGCCATTTACTTGGCCTCAGATGAGGTGTTCTCAATTTTTTTTTCTTTTTGGTAAGTCACCTTCTTTTGTATTAACTCCTAGTCAATGAGCATCATTGGCCAGGGCAGAATTTAATTGAGAAAGCAGTGGTGAACACTTTTAAACTGTTATGAGTCTTGCAATTAGCAACTCCTAGAATATCGAAATAGTGACGAAAGAGAAATAATGACATTTTCAAATCAGATGCACTTGTGTCTTGGACAGAAACTTTCCCACATCAATGACAGAGGCTGTGGACTCATAAGAAAAGGAAAACTCATAGGACAATGCTCCAGAGCATCATTTTGCTCCTGTATACATAGCATAGCAGAGGTGGAGGAACTGAAAGTATAAAGCAGAGCGCCAGGTGGTAACTATGCAAGCTGATTTGTTCTGGATATGTAGACATTTAATCCAGGGAAATGTACAATATTCCTTGCTCAACTTCATTGTCATCTCACTGTACTTATGTACAAACAAAACAATGTTCCTCTGGACTGTGGTGCACCCACAAAACATATATCACATATAGCACATGAAACATAATATTACAAAAATAAATTAATTCAAATTGCACTTCTTTCTTCAACCTTATAGTCAGTAAAAAGGCTTTTGTGGGGTCTTGAGGCAAAGTCTCTGACTCACGCTTGTATGCCACAGTGATTATGTGCTTTCCAGTGCAATTTCAGCTTCACTCCCCAAGATCCTAAGGCAGGGAGCATATGGAATAATAATCACAAGTGATTCTGCAAATTATAGACACGAGAAATTTTGCAGATGTTAGAAACAAAGAGGAACACATACAAAATGCTGGAGGAACTCAACATGTCAGGCTGTATCTATGGAGAGGAATAAATAGAATCTCTTATGTTCATAATCTGCTACTCTACGGCAAAGTCTCTTTGAGGTTTGCCTGGCATGAGGAAGTTTAAATCTTCTCTTTGAATCCTGATGGGGTCTTAACCCGAATAATTAAGTGTTTATTCCCCTTCACAGGTGCTGCCTGACCTGCTGAGTTCCTCCAGTAGTTGGGAATGATAATGTGGTCCAAGTAATGCTTCTGAAGCACAAACAGTATTTGTAATTTATCAGCTCAAGACCGTGTCAACATGAAGGGTTAAAGTGAAAGTGAGCACTGTGTAATTCCCAGAAAGCATCTTGACCTCTAGCCTGATGATAAAGGCCTTCCCAATTTGCTCAGCAGTGGAACAAACACCTGAGACTTTAAGAATCTCTGACATGGATCTTAATCTAACTCAAATTACCTATGAAAGGAAATATTCATCAATATTAAATGTACACTGAATGGTGTATTCAAATCTATACTTAAATTCATGTTAATAAAAGGATAATTAATTTAGAATGACAAAGTTCTTTACCTGAATTTCTGTAAAATCTCATAGTGGATCATTATATCATGGAACCTTTCAGACAAGGATGGCAAACTGTAGCTGACCCTGGAGATTGGGATTTTTTTTTTGAAAAGATGCTTGCTTAGTCAGAATAATGCCATATAACTATGTGCAATTCTTAGTAATATTGGTAATAAATATGAACATAAAATCACTCTGCATTTCTTCTTCATGATGTAATTTCCATATGGATTTTTAACTGAGGATCAATATTAACATTCAATACGCCGCAGTTCATTTACAATCCAGTGCTGAGGGAAGGAACACGAACAATGAGAAAGAAACATACTTACTTAAGATGCTAGAATCATTGAAATTCTCATAGGACATAAAACAGCCATTCAGCCAATCAAATCTATGCTGATTCCAAACGGAACAACCCAGAATCAAAGTCAGGTTTAATATCGCTGGAAAATATTGTGAAATTTGTTGTTTTGTGACAGCGGTGCATTGCAATACATAATGTAAAAAAACTAAATTACATTAAGAAATAAATATTTTTAAAATTAATTAAGTAGTTTAAAAGGCTACCAAAAAGAGATAAAAATAGTGAGGTAGTGTGTAAGTTTTCATTTTCTATTCAGAAATCTGATGGTGGAGGAGAAGATGCTGTTCCAAAAATATTGAGTGTGTGTCTTCAAGCTCCTGTTTCTCCACCTTAATGCTAGCAATGAGAAGAGGGCATGTCCTGGGTAATGGGTTTACTTATGATGGATTTGGCTGTTGAAGATGCCTTTGAAGCTCGGGAGGCTGGTGTCCATGATGGAGCTGATTGAGTTTGCAATTTTTCCTGCCCTGTACTGTGGCCCCTGCATACCAGTTGGCGATTAACCAGTTAGAATGGTCTCCACAATATACCTATACGTAGATATTTAGGAGAACCTTGGTGACATACCAAGTCTCTTCACACTCCTAATGACTATAGGGATTGTCACACCTTCTTTGTAATTGCATCAATATGTTGTGCCCAGGATAGACTTCCAGTGATGTTGACACCCAGGAACTTGAAACTACTCAATCTTTCAACTTCTGATCCTTCAATAAGGACTGATGTGTGTTCCCTAGACTTTCCCTTCCTGAGGTCCACAATCAATTCCTCGGTCTTACTGATGTTGAGTGCAACATTGTTGTTGCAAAACCACTGAACCAACTGATCTATCTCATTCCTGTTCAGCTCCTCCTCATCATCCTTTCAAAGCTGCCAACATCAATTGTCTTCTGAGAGCACCTTTCCATACAATTACAGGGAATGCAATATTGCACATTTCCCTCTTAACTTTCCACCACCTGGAGACCCAAGCATCCTTCCTGTTTAAGTTACAATTCACCTCTTGTTTATCCAGTTTAATGCACTGCATTCAATTCAGGGTGCTACAGTCACGGTCAGTCGTGGTCCGGTTCTAAGTCTGCATTCCAGTTCAATGTCCGGTCCGCTTACTCCGGACTCCGGGTCCTCCGACCATCCCTCACTTTGGCTTGGTCTCAAGCATTTGCACCTGAGGCTCATCAGTTGGCTGTGAATATAAGGGGCTCTGGGATTGAATGTAGTTTGAGGGTTGTCCTGTCAGTCTTGGCTTGGAGTACCTACTGTTGAAAGGTGAGTAATGGATTTTGCTGTTCTGTAGCCCACCCAGTCTTCTGGCTGCCTTGAGTCTTGAAGCCACCCTAGACTGAGCTCTTTTTCTATCCCTTGCCTCTGTTGGGTAAGCCAGGTCAGATTGCTGTTGCCCTGTGGTTGGTTCTGTCCCTTCCTGTTCTTTGCCTCTGTTGGGTAAGCCAGGTCAGATTGCCATTGCCCTGCAGTTGGTTCTGTCCCTTCCTGTTCCTTGCCTCCTTTGGGTTGTGCCTCTGTCCTACCCAGGAGTTCTGTGGCCTGCCCAGGAGACTAGCTCCTTGTACCTAGTCCCAAGCTGGTTCTGCCCATTCTTGTTCCTTGCCTCCTTTGAGTTGTGCCCCACAACTTGCCCAGGCCTCTGTGCCCTGCCCAGGACTTCTGTGACCCACCCAGGAGGCTAGCCTTCTAGAACTCCTAGCCTCCAGCCTCAAGTCCTCCTAGGACTCCCAGACCTCCATGAATGCCACAGTCTCCATGAACTTGTCCTGTGCTTTAGCTTTGTCCTGTCCTGTTCAGAGTACCTCAGTGTCTGTGTCCTGCATTTGGGTCCAGTCTCCATGAACCCCCCATGACACATGGGTGTTAGCTTGATGTTACAGTTCAGGATGTAGGAGTTCAGTTCTATTGTCATCTGTACACTCCCCTCATAGAATGCTTGGGTTTTCTCCTGCAGTCCAAAGACCTACCAATTAGGTTAGTTGGTCAATGTAAATTCTCCTGTGATTAGGCTATGGTTAAATTAGGGATTGCTATGTGGCACAGCTCAAAGAGATGAAAGAATCTATTCTCTGTCCTATCTCAATATATATGGTAAATGAATTCCTTCCACAGTCTATGAATTTTGTGTTCTTTCTGTGACTATGTGGGTTTCCTCTGGGGATTCAAGTTTCTTTTCACATTCCAAAGAGTTAGTTAGCATGCTAAGTTGGCAATGTAAGTTTGGCACCACTAGTGGGCTACTCAGCACAATTCTTGATATGTAGTGCAATAGAGAAGCAAAAGTGAAGTTCATTGGTTCACTGTCCATTCAGCAATCTAATGGTGGAAGGGAAGAAACTGTTCCTGAAATGCTGAGTGTCTTCAGGATCCTGTACCCTTCCATTGAGCATAGAGCATGTCCTCTATGATGGGGCCCTTAATAATAGAAGCTGCCTTTTTGAGGCATTCTCGAAGAATGCTGGAGAAGCTGGTGCTCATAATGGAGCTGGCTGAGTTTATACTATTCTACAGCATTTTCCTATCCTGTGCAGTGCTCTCTCCATACAAGATAGTGATGCAACCAGTTAGAATGTTCTCCAAGATACCAGCTGTTCTGCCTTGATCTTGTATGTTCCTGTGCTTTCTTCACCAACTCCATACACTCCTTTGTCTCCACCCAGTCACAGATATTCTCTTTATTTTTGTTTCTTTGTAACTTGGAGTATTTGATTTAAAACCTTTGATCTGAGGAAAGTTGTCAAGCTGAAGGTCAACATTTCTTTCTGCATAGGTGCTGTCCAACTCTATCTACAGCATTTCTTTTTGATTTTATATCTTTGCCTGAACTGTATTCAAATCAGGATAATAAAAGTTGGAGTTTAACACATCTACAAGTTTGCTTTCCCAGTTTCCCTGAAAATGAATCACAACAGCACAAAATAAATGGGAATTTGGCCCATGATATCACTGCTGAACATGATGCCAGTTAAACTGATGCCTTCAGCTACACATGATTAATGTCCCTCTATACCCTATTTAATCACGTGCCTATTTAAATATTTCTTCAGTGCTATTATCATGTTTGGTTCCACTACTGTTCCTAGCAGTCTGTTCTGGGCACCTTGTGACGAAGGCCTGTCACTGATTACGGACGGCACATGGCACATTCAGTAAAACACTCAAAGGGTCATCCACACTGTGTCACAGTTTAATTATCTCAGGTCAATTTATTCATATTCATCTTTCCAATAAGTGTTTTTCCAAAGTGTCATGATAATCTGATGTTCCTCTCCTCCACAGTCACTGGGTCTGAAACAGAGCTGCTGCAGAGAGCTGTCTAATAGAGGCAGCAGCAACCTGCACAAGTCTGCTGATGGTGGAGGATACCATCTTTAACTGGGTCAAGGGTCGTGTTACCTAATTACTCATCTTGTGGTAAAGTTTGGGGGTTTATTTAAGTTATTTAACCAGGAAATGGTGACTCCTATAATAAGGTATGTGTTTATTGTGAGAACTGGCAGTAGAATTTCAGATTGTGTGAAATGGAAGATAATTGAGTTAGCTTTTGGTTGGTCTGGGGGAGGGACTTAGCAGTCATAAGCCTTGAGTTACCAAGGCGCTTCTTTTCTGTTTGGTCTGAGGGTGGCTGTTAACCAGACAGGTGACAATTGCAAGCTGTATATATATTGTATATTATATATATTATATAATGTATATTAATATAATATAATGTATATATATTTATATTCATTCTTTTGCTTGTTTTGATGTGGACATCCAGGTTTTTGTTTTTCCACTATTTTTGTAAATAAAAGCACCTCAATCTATTTTTGCGACTCAAGCCATCTGGTTATTCTCTTAAACAGTTGACCCACAGTTAGTTGTGACACACCTGTAACCTGGTTTTTTTTAAAAAAAAACTTGTCCTGCACATTCTTTCTAAACTTTCCCAATTCCCACCTTAGAATTATGCCCTCCAGTATCATATCTTTACCCTGGGAAGAATGTTTTGACTGTTTACCCCATCTATGCCTCTCAGAATCTTTTAAACTTCTATTAGGTCACCAGTCAGTCTCCAACACACCAGAGAAAACCATCCAAGTATGCCCAAACACTTCTGATGCTAATCTGTGCAATACAGATTCTTCAGAGCCTCCACATCCTTCCTGTAAGTCCATAGGACCATTAGAGGAGCAATATTAGGTTATTCAGCCCATTGAGACTGTTCTGCCATCCTGTCATGGCTGATTTAATATCCCCCTCAATCCCACTCTGCTGTCTTCTCCAGGTAACCTTTCTTGACCTTATTAACCTACCAACTCCACTTTAAATGTACCCAATGACCTCCACAGCTTTCTGTGGCAATGAATTCCATAGATTCACCAGCCCCTGGCTAAATAAGTTCCTTCATCTGTTCAAAAGGATGACCTTCTATTCAGAGGCTGTGCCATCTGGTCCTAGACTCTCCCACTATAGGAAACATCCTCGCTACATCCACCCTATCTAGGCCTTTCAATATTCGATAGGTTTCAATAAGGTCTCCTCTCATTCCAGTGAGTACAGTCCCAGAGCCATCATACATTTATGTGGAGACTGGAATGGCACTTCAAGTGTGGCTTAATCAATGTTTTGCATAACTGCAACAAGACCTCTTGACTCTTGTACAGTATCCCCCTCATTTCCAATGCCTCTACAGGCAATAACTTTGAAAGGCCCATGGAAACTCCAAGTTTAATGAAATAAAGCTCGTATTTCTGCCTGAACAAAGTTGGGTATTCATCTTTCATGTTTTCACATTGTTTGCTCCTCAAACAGATTCTGTTTTACTACATCCATTTTTAAGGGCAAAGCAAAGGTTGTATTTTTATCTCAATTTTTTCCTTCACAATGATAGAAACAAGCAGGATGAGAGAATGAAAGATGACATAATCATTCCCTCAATATATCAATTTTAGGCATTTATATAAGTTGATGTATTTCCTGATCTCTTATTGACATTAGCAGAATATAAAAAAGCCAATAAACAGAATGCTGTACCAGTCAATATATAATGCAGTTATATTGGACAATATTTTATTTCTCCAAGGATTAAAATCTACTAACTACAACCTGCCCACAAATACAGTAATGAAGATGACTGGTTAATGTTTATAGCATACTACTGCTTATATTCTATGCTGTAAAGATCTACCAATACTGTTAATTGGTTACAACCTAAATGCATAAAACAGTTTAGCAGCAAATCAAATTCCACTCCTTAATGTATTTCATAGTTACCTAGACAGACATACTTCATTGTACAAGTTACTATCATTTTTCATCAATTATGCATGAAATAATAGATGACCACTGAAGAATTTTAGTAGTTTTTATTTAACTGCCTGTCTTACTTTATTATCTCCCAAAGGATGGGTCTCACAATGGTTCTGGGAACCAGGTGAGGCTGCACAATGTTGAAGTCCTGCTGCCTTCTTTGGTTCACTAGGTCTTCACCTTCCCCATAGAGGACAGCAAAATCTCTTGTCGTCATCCACTTTTGCTTTCAGTGTTAGATGAGATCTTCGGCTGCAGGGACCCCAACCTCGGCCTTCTAATCCCAGAAGAGAGTCAGAAGATAAACAAACTGGCACTCAAAAGGAGACATCCAATACACTGAATGATATTGGCTTGGAGCAAAGCGATAATAGACTGCTCCTCTAGTTCTGGTTTGTCAAACTGATGGGACAAGGCATCTGGCTTCTGGTTCTTTGACCCCAGTCAACAGGTCAAGATGAAGTTAAAGCAGTTAAAGAACAAAGTACCTGACTGGCCTGGAATTTGGCCACTTTGCTTCCTGAATATAAATGAAGTTTTTGTGGTCACCCAAATGATGGAAAGGTTCTTGCCCCTTTAGTGAGATTTAAAACTCACTAAAGGAGTTTTAAATCTTTTATTCCTGTGTTGATATCATCCAATTCATTTCAGAATTCTCCAGAAAAGAATCCAAGATCTAAAAAGATAGCATGTGGTTAAAAGGAACCTCTAGATAGGAAAATAATCTCAAATTCTTAATTCACTGTACAAATGAACAGAATTGTATCCTTTCCATTTTGAAATTGCCACCTGCACATATCAATAATCAGAGGCATAGCTCTTTCAAAAACTTATCCAATAGAATTCACCTGGAAAATCAATGGGAACATGAGCCATGTGATGCAGGTCACTTAACCTCTGACTGGAGTACTGATTGTCTCAACTGGATGCAGGATTTGTTCAAATGTGTGAAAACAGAGTCACTAAATTAAAATTCTTTGTATTAAACTGTCAAAAGGACAGGATCACAACCACATTAATAGGTCCTAGAGAATATAGCACCTTCTCATGTTTAGTTATTTGTTGATTATACCCAGTGCATACACAACACGTGTTATTATTGACCTAGTAGAATGGAATCAGTTTTTCATTAATAACAGACAGCTAGCTGGATTCTGCCAGCTATCATCTAGCCAAAGTGTCTTTGGTGAACATCTATTATAATTGTTGACTAAATCCTTTTTTTCTTTGTATTAATTTGACTAAATCCACAAGGTTAATTTATCCTCATACATTGACTACTGGTATTACATTTAGTAGAAGTGCAAATCCTGACTCCTCACCCATACTTAATACAATTACAACAGATTTAGCAGCTCATCCAGCTTTTGTTTGTTTATGAGATATTGATGTTGTCATTATTTATCACCTTTGAACCGAGTGGTTTGCTGCAGAATTTCAGCGGCAATTAACAGCCACCCACATACTGATCTCATGCATAGGCAAATCTGGAAAGAGATAACACATTGACTTGTTCAGTAAATCAGAAGATTTCTTAACACCCAGGTACTTTTACTAGCTCTTTAAATTTAGATAAATATATCTATATATGTTAAGTAACATAATACACATTTCCCAGTTACAGGGATGAGATTTAAATTCAATAACACTGGATGAATAATCTGGGACATAGATATGCAGTCCAAGATCATAACCACTTGTAATATGTGATGTTACATCCATAAGACATGGGAGCAGCATTAGACCATTCAGTTCAATGAGTCTGCTCTGTCATTTGGTCATGTGATTTATTATCCCTCTCAACCCTTTTCTCCTGCCTTCTACCTGTAGCCTTTGATGTCCTCACTAATGAAGAACCTATCAAACTCTGCTTTAAATATTCCTAATGATTTGGCCTCCACAACTATCTGTAGCAATGAACTCCACAGATTCACCACTCTCTGGCAAAACAAATTCCTATTCATCTCTATTCTAAAGGGATGTCCCCGTATTCTGAGGTTTTATTCTATGGAAAGGAAATAGGGAGTCTATGGTCATAGACTCCCTCCCTTTGTAAACTTTTTCTCAAATCCCATTCTATCTGGGCCTTTCAATATTTGATAGGTTTTAATAAGTTCCCCCTCTCACTCTTCTAAATTCCAGTGAGTTCTGACACAGAGCCACAAATCACTCATATGTTGAACCTTTCATTCACCCAAATAGCCTTTAACTTACAACCAGAGGAGAACACATTGAATGTAACCACTTCACATATGATTCTCAATGGTTGATGAACATTTAGGGCCCTAAACAATCCTTCCAAGTGAGGTGACACTTCAGCTGTGAGCCTGTTGGAGTCATCGACTGTATCCGGTGCTCCCGGTATCACCTCCTGTATATTGGTGAGACCTGACGTAGATTGGGAGACCGTGTGGCTGAGCACCTACGCTCCAAGTGCCTGATAAAGCAGGATCTCCCAGTGGCCTCCCACTTTAATTCCACTTTCTATTTCCTTTCTGAACTGTTAGTCCTTGGCCTCCTCCACTATCATGATGACTGTCACACAGGTTGGAGGAGCCACACCATAGTCCAGGTAGCCTCCAACCTGATGACATGAACATGAAGCTCTCGGACTTCAGATAATGCCGACCACTCCCCTCCCCCATTCCCATTTCCCTCTCTCAACTCACATCCTTACCTGCCCATCATCTCCCTCTGGTGCTCCTCCCTCTTTATTCCATGGCTGCCTGCCCTCTCCTGTCAGATTCTCCCTTCTACAGCTCTGTATCTCTTTCACTAATCAACTTCCCAGCTCTTTACTTCACCCCTCCCAGTTTCACACATCACTTTATGTCCCTTCCTCCCCTTCCCCCAACTTCTTACTCAGCCTCCTCAACTGTTTTCTACAGTCCTGGTGAAGGGTCTCAGCCAGAAATGTCAACTGTACTATTCTCCAAAGATGCTGCCTGGTCTGTTTAGTTCCTCCAGCATTTTGTGTGTTGATTAGCTGTAGCTGTTTATCAGAAGCTCAGAAATGTTTTATAAGCAGCATTTTCTGTCATAAAGCATAGAACAGTGCAGTACAGGACAAGAACAAGCCCTTTGGCCAGTGATCTTGTGCTGAACTAATTACACCAGTAATTAAGTGCCTAACAAACTAATGCCTTCTTCACATAATTTCCATACACACCCATTCTCTGCATATCCATTTGCCTTTCCAAGAGTGTCAAAGAACATAGAACATAACAGCAGTAACTATACGTATGTTGCCTTCTGCTGCTACAACACATCCACTTCAATATTTGATGTGTAGTGCATTCAGAGGTGCTCTTTTGCACCCCACTGTTGTAAACCGTGATTATTGAGTTAGTGTTGCCTCTTGTCAGCTTGAATTATTTTGCCCCATTCTTCTCCTAGTGCTCTCAATAACTAGGTGTTTTCTCCCCCCCACAGAACTGCTGCTCACTGGATTCTTTTTGGTTCATTTTTTTTGCATACAAAAATCCCAACGTTTCTGAGATTCTCAAACCACCCCACCTAGCACCAACAATCCAGTCAAAATCACTTTGATCACATACCTTTCCCAGTCTGAAGTTTGGTCTGAACAACAACTGAACCGCTTCACCATGTCTGCATGCCTTTATGCATTGAGTTGCTGCCACATGATTGGCTGATTAGATATTGGACCATGAGCAGGTGTAATAAAGAGGCCTCTGTGTGCAGAAGGTTATTGCACTGTATGTTCACAATGTTGCTTCGCCCCTTTAACCTACTCTAAGATCAATCTGACTCTTTCCTTCTACATAGCCCTCCATTTTTTATATCATCCATAAGCCTATCTAAGGGTTTTTTTAAATTCCTCAAATGTATCTACCTCCACCACCATCTCTGGCTGCACATTCCATGCAGCCACCATTCTGTGTTTTTTTTAAATCTTACCTCTGATATCCTCCCCCAATAGTTTCCTACAATCATCTTAAAATTATGTATCCTTGTATTAGTCACTTCCACACCTTGAAAATTGTGTTTGGTCATTCATTCTGTCCATGCCTCTTATCATCTTGTACATCTCAGTCCCGTATTATAGTCCAGCTCACTCAGTCTACCCTGGTAAGTCATCCTGTCTGGTCTCAAGTCTCTTCCACTACCACCCCTGGCAATGCATTCCAGGCACCCATCATGCCCTGACTTAAAAAAAGCTTGCTCACATGTCAAATTGCTAATCTTTTGAGAAACACAAACAAGATGCTGTGTCCTGATGAAGGATCTCAGCTGGAAAGGTCAACTGTTCATTCTTTTCCATAGATGCTGCCTGACCCACTGAGTTCCTTTAGCATTTTATTCTTGTTGCTCAGTATTTCCAACATCTACAGACTTGTGTTTGTGATCTTTTGAGAAGCTTGTAATATTGATCTGGGCATGTGCTGCAATCCTACCACAGCAATTTAAGAATTTAAATTCAATCAAGTATATAAATTTTAAATAAAGAGTTTTTATCAATAATTTTGATCATGGAAATATAGTCATAACAATCAAAATGATTCATTGGTGTCCTTAAAGGAAGGCAATCGTTCATACAAAAAGGTAAAAATGAGCTCAATTTATCACATGTATAGTGAAACTTTGAAGCATGCAGATATATCAAAGTTTTTGTCAATGACCAACACCATCTGAGGAGGAAGTGACCTGCAAGTATCACCATGCTTTGAGCAGCAACAGAGCATGCCCACAACTCACTAACCCTAAATTGTATGTACTTGGAACATAAGAGGAAACAGCAGCACCCGGAGGGAACCCATAAGATCATGGAAAATAAGTACAAACCACAGCAGGAATTGAGTCAGTGTCCCTAGCACTATAAACCATTAAACTAACCACAACACTACCATGCCACCCTCCTTCTCCCTACTGGCTAGTCAGCTCTTAAATGGCCAGGTAGGACATTCAGGTTGTAAGAGAGTGGAGAATAAAAATTGACCATGTCTGAGCTTTTAATCAGAAAAACACATATTTAATTTTCAAAATACATTATTTCTGTTTCTTTATTCAGAATTGTCCACCTTGATCAATCATTGAAGTAAAAGTAGACCTGAAAACTTTGTCAGGTTGAATTGAAAGGCAGACAAGGGAAAACCACATTTCCATGGGTGATGAGACACATATAAAGCAGACTTGTTGCTTCACAATCAGCTTATTTAGCATTAATAGAACAAACAGAGTTGGAAGCAGGGAGAAGCAGAGGTCTAGTAGGGGAAGGAAAGAAGAAGCAAAGATGAAAGAATGTTAGCCAATATGTTCAGCCCTTCTTATACCCCACAGATCAGAAACATTCTATTCAAATCCATAGATAAGAGTTAACCAATAAGATAGTCCCTATGCAAATAATGTGATAACAAGAAGCTTTCAGAAAGAGACAGAACTGTAACGACTAGGGGACACACTGAACAATTGTATATACATACTTTGATCGCTAGGAAACATACTAAACAGTTATGCATATGTAGGTAGTTATATAAAATACATGCATGTAATTACTGTAATAGTTAAACTGCAAACAAAATCTAATTGAATCCAATAGTTTGCAATGGAACATGAACTCACATCTTTGAATTACTAATCTTTTAATTGAACTGCATCATTCCCTCCATTCCTGCTACAGGACTGAATGATCCCTGATTCAGGTTGGATCAAAATCTTATGACTCCTTATGTTCAGCACATGGAGTGCAATAATTCAAGACAACTACCTTTGCCATGCCATAATATGAGTGTAGCACGGTAGAACAGGGGATAGCATAATGCAAAAACAGCTTCAGCAGCTCAGGTTACATTCTGCCACTATCTGTAAGGAGTTTGCAACCCACGATTCTGTGGTGGGCTTCTCCCAGTCATTAGGTTTCCTCCCACATTCCAAAGGCATAAGGATTAGCAGGTGTGATAGGGCAGTGTGGACTTATTGGTCTGAAAGGGCATATTCCCATGCTGTACCTCTAAAAATTATGAAAAATAAAACTATAAAATAAGAGAGGTACCTGTGGGGGGAGGTACAAACAGCAACAGAGGTTCTCGTTGGTACAATTATCATATCCAGGAGCAAATAAAATGAAATAACTGGCAGCAATCCGGCTTACTACAACTATAACCCCAGTTATGAATTGTTTACACCACATGTCAGAGTAACCTAATCACAAAAAAAAACTTGCTGGTTTCAGCTCTCAGAAGACATAGATAGTTTAGCTTATGAAATAATTATTGAATAATGGCAGCACCAAATCAATATGAAGGCAGCTCCCAATTACTGCCTTGCTCTTCCCCAAATATTTAAACTGCTTTGTTTTTCTTCAACTGAACCCTGGTTCAATGTTTCAATAGGTGACATAAAGAAAACAGAAAATGCTGGAACAGGTCAGGGCAGCATCTGTGGAAAGACCAATTTCTTATCCCTTCATCAAAAATTTCAGAAATAAGTAGTTTAATATGGACAGCAGAACTATACTAACTTGTTTCTCTCCTTTCCAGTTCTGATGAAGTGTCTCACTCCTGACGCGTTAACAAGTTCGCTTGGCACAGTTGCTACGTGATCTCCGAGGTAATTCCAGTATTTTCTGCTTTTATTTCAAATTTGTTACATTGTGATTATTAACCATACCATCTTAAGTATAAGGAACACACACAAAATGCTGGTGGAACACAGCAGACCAGGCAGCATCTATAGGAAGAAGCACGGTTGATGTTTCGGGCCGAGACGTCGACTGTACTTTTTCCTATAGATGCTGCCTGGCCCTCTGAGTTCCACCAGAATTTTGTGTGTGTTGCTTGAATTTCCAGCATCTGCAGATTTCCTCCTGTTTGCATCTTAAGTATAAAGTGAGTAGATCAGGATACTATGCACACAGCCCTGTGCTGATGGTGAAAACGGAAAGGATGTTGTTACTAAATGAGTCTATCAGTGAGAAAGCAGAGGATCCAATTGCAAAGGGAGGTATTGAGAGCCAGGGATTGGAGCTTAGCAGTGAGTTTCATGGGAAAAGACTGTTAGCATCGATCTTATCCATGCCTCTCATAATTTTAAAAATCTGTATAAAGTTGTCCCTCATTCTCCTACGTCCCAAGCAATGAAGTCCTAACCCATCCAAACTTCACCTTCAACACAGGCTTTCCGGTTCTGGCAATATACTCGTAAATACAATTTGATTCCTCAGCTTATTTAAATACTTCTTATATCTAGTTTGAAATCTTTTAATTTTTTGAAAGTTCTCAATATTTCATTAACTTGTTCAGCCTTCTTTATATCTTTATGAGTTCCTCCTCATCTTTGTTCTAAAAGAACACCCTTCTTTTCAGAGCCAAGTCCTCTGCTCTTAGACTCTCCACCATGGGAAACATCCTCTCCACTTTCACTCAATCAAGGCCTTTCACCATTCAATAAGTTTCAGAGAGGTACATGCAGCTTAGAAAAATAGAGGTCTAAGGGGAAACCCCAGGTAATTTCTAAGGCAAGGAGATGTTCAGCACAGCTTTGTGGGCCAAAGGGCCTGTATTATGCTGTAGGTTTTCTATGTTTTCTAATCCCCTCATTCTGCTGAATTCCAGTGAACACAGGCATAGAGCCATCAAATACCCTTCTTATGACAAGCTGTTCAAACCTGGATTCATTTTCATGAACTCCTTTGAACCCTCTTCAGTTTGGAGTCTCACTACACATTGCTTTTGTTTGTAAACCAGTTCCCTCATCTTTAGCACTATCTTTAGTTCCGATTCCCCTGCCAAGTTAATTTGAACCACCCAATCAACTCTAGCCAACTTGCCCACAAGGATAATGGACCACCCTCGGATTCAAATGTAACCCATCCCTTTTGTACAGGTCATAGCTTCCCCAGAAACAATCCCAATGATCCATAAATCTGAACCCCTGCCCCCCCTTGCACCAGATCCTCAGCCACTCATTCACCTGCCAGATCACCCTATTCTTATCCTTATTAGCACGTGGCACAGGCAGCAATACAGAGCACCATGACTTCTTGAAAATGCCATGCACCAAATCTGAGACATCCCTGATCCTGGCACCAGGGAGGCAACATACCATATATCCATTTAACAATTACAGCACAGAAACAGGCCATCTCAGCCTTCTAGTCCATGCCAAAAGCTTACTCTCACCGAGTCCCACCTACCTGCACTTAGCCCATTACCCTCCATTCCTTTCCTGTCCATATACCTATCCATTTTTTTTTTAATGACATCTGGGTGTCTCTATCGTGCCCACAGATCCTCGTCTCTGTTCCTCTGACTAAGGAATCTCCTATCAACACTGCAGTCCTCTTCACCTCTCTGCTCTTCTGAGCCACAGCAACAGACCCATTGCCAGAGACCCGGTCACTGAGGCTCCCCTTGGTTGGTCATCCCCCTCAATAGGATCTGAAGTTATATACTTATTATTGAGGGGAATGGCCACAGGGGTACTCTGCAATAGGTGTGCATTTCCCTTCCTGATCCTGACAGGTACCCATTTACCTGTCTCCTGCAACCTAGGAGAAACTACCTCCCTGTAGCTCCTGTCTATTACCTCCTCATTCTCTTGTATGAGTTGAAGGGCTCCAGTTCCTTAATACATTCTCTCTGGAGCTGCAGCTTAATGCTTCAAGTGTGTTTATCTCGGAGACTGGAGGTGTCCCAGACTTCTCACATCCCAGACAGAGTACAAAACACTGCCCCTGAGCCATTCTTACTCATCTACCATGCCCTAATAGTTGAAGAATGAAAATGTAAGAACAAAGAGAGAGTAACCTACAAAGCAAGTTACCTCACCCCAGTCTGATCTCGCGTAAGGCTGATGAACCAAAGCTACTCTCAGCACTGGCACACCCCAAAAGAACGGGCACTCCGTTTGCACTTGAGTTATATGTATTGGCCTTTTCTAATGAATCCTTCTGCTGATTGATCACTCTTCAGCTCAGAGAAACTGCCAAGAAACTCTGCTTTTGAAATCTCAATTGCCCTCCTGATTTATGCAGCCCTGATGTGGATTGTCCAACTCAGAGAAAACTGGTGTGAAGCTCTGCTTTTAAATCTTGAACGTGGACCTGACTAGAATGGTAGCTCTTTCTATGTACCACCTCTTACTGATTGGTTGCTCCTCAACTAGAGAAACTGATGTGGAACTCCGCCTATCAAATTCTTTCTCTTCATCCCTTTACCATTTCCATCTACCACCTCCAGTTTCTTACTTCATCCTTCTCCCGCATCCACCTTCCTTCACCTATCATCGTCGAGCTTTTACTCCTTCACCTCCCACCTCCCCCACTCTGACCTTATTCCCCTTCCCTTTCCATCCTGAAAAAGGGTCTCAACCTGAAATGTTGACTTTATTCATGACCATAGATGCACTGATCACTCCCTATAGAGACCACGGGGTGAATGTGGACAGGGTCAGCAATTGCCCCTAATGGAGGCCACCAGGGCAACAACAGTTAGCAGCTGAGTTGGCGGCATTCAGACCTGGTGTGAGTTCTGAATCATGGAAGGACTGTTCGAAGTTCTGAGATTTATGAGATTATTGAACTGCACTTTATGTTGTTTTCTTTTGGTTTATCGGTATTTTCAGTCTTGTGGCTGATCTGGTAGATCTTTGTGTGTGTGAGGGGAGAGGGTTAGGGGTTTTGTCACTTTTTTTTGTGAGTGAGGCAATTGGGGATTGTTATTGTCTCTGCTTTTTTCTGAGCGGAAGGGGTTGGGGATATGTTGCTATTGTCACTTTTTTCTGTGGGGGAGGTGAGGGGGATTGTGGGTTTGAGAGTTTTGTTTCCTTTTTCTTCTTTGTGTAGGGGTGGAGGGGAAGTTGATGTATTTTCTTACAACAACTCCCATGGTCTTCCATGGCTATCTGGAGAAGATGAATATCAGAGTTGTATTGTACATGTGTGCTTTGGCAATAAAATGAATCATTGAACCTTTCAACCTGCTGTGTTCTTCCAAAATTTTGTGTGTGTTGCTCTACCATCTAAATTTCTCTGATTTGTTCTGAGCTTCCTTTGTTGCTTCCCCTGTCAGTTCTCGACATTAAAACCCCATCCACCTAGACCACTCAGCAAATGGTTATTCTTAATTGCTTTTTATATATACCAGTATGGTATCAGCAAGCTCATCTGCTTATTTATGATCCCAGCCTTCCAATCATTAATGTACATTAAACAACATAGTTTAGAGAATCAATCCCTATGGCAACCTGCAAGCTATTTATTTTATTTGAAGCTCTACTGAAATATGCATCATCTGACTCAATGAGTTATCTACATCAAAGCTTCCTCTTATTCCACCCCTTTCCACTTTTTATAAAGTAATCTCCACTGCAGTACTTTATCAAAGGATTTTCCAGAGGTATTAAATCTACTGAAATTTCTTAGTCAACTAATACATGACGTTCACAAAGAACTCAAGGAGATTTGTCAGGTGAGATATGGAAAGCCTTGCAGCACAATCCCATTCTTCTATTTTATTTTTCACTTTTTAAAATTATTTTCCAATTACTGATGCCAAGAGTTCTTTAGATTCTCTTTTTTATATATATATAAAAATTGGTAACACATTTACTTTTCTCCAAAACATTGGGACATCTTCCAAGCTCAATAATCTCCTATTTCTTTATTTGTTGCTTGCAAATTTTATAATTGCTTAAATTCTCTGATTAATATTTGGCCCCATACAAGAAAGACAGTCCTCTGTGGGGCCATAATATAGTTATGGTTAGCATGATGCTATTACTGCTCGGGGTCTACTGGAGTTCAATTTCCAGTGCCATCTTTAAGGAGTTTGTACGTTCACTCTGTGACCACATGGATTTCCTTTCAGGTGCTCTGGTTTCCTCCCACAGTCCAAACACTTACTGATTAATGGGTTAATTAGAAACATAGAAAACCTGCAGCACAATACAAGCCCTCTGGCCTGTGATTAGGCTATTATAAATAGATAGGTTCTGGGCAGTGCCAGAAAGGCCTGTATAATGCTGTATCTCTAAAAAGAATTTCTCAGCAGTATACAAATGATATATGCTGTAACGATACAGTTTGAGAACCCCTTATCTGAAAATTGCAATGTCCGAAAAACTCCAACGTCCAAAATTTTTTGAGCACTGACACAATGTCACAAATGGAAATTTCCACCAGGTGCTGGAGAGGTTCCCAGGTGATGTGCAAATCTCTGTTCTGAGAAATTAGCTCATCTATTCAATGAACAGAAGTTAATGAAAATAGAAAAACTGCATGAAGTGAAAAGTAAAGATCTTAATTGTGTATTGAAAGAGTGGATTTATCAGCACAGGACTGAACAAATTTTGCTTAATAATATGCTGATCATGAAACAAGCAAAGATCTATCATGATGAACTGAAATTGAAGGTACATAATTGTGAGCATTCAGCAGGCTGGTTGCAGAAATTTCAGAAAAGAAACAGCATTAAATTCTTAAAGATTTGTGGTGATATGGCATCTGCTGATCATGAAGCAGCAGCAAAATTCATTGATGAGTTTGCCAAGAGCATTACTGATGAAAATCTAGCACACTGAATAACTGTATTAGTACACATGAGTGATGAACAGGAGTAAGACAAGGACTTACGACAACAAGTAAGACAACAAGCCAGTCGCATATTGGGTGGCCAAAGTAATGATAACTTAAACTTTCTGATGGTTCAATGTACACATAATTGTTTCATGCACAAAATTATTAAAAATATTATATAAAGCTACCTTCAGGGTACATGTATAAGATATATTTGTAATGTAAATGGATTTTATGTTTAGACTTAGTTCCCATCCCCAGGGTATCTTGCTATGTAGACGCAAATATTCCAAAATCTCAAAACCAAAACACTTCTGGCATCAAGCATTTCAGATAAACGGTGCTCAATCTGTACATGGAAATCAAAGTACAACCCCCTGAGGATGTGTTAAAGCTTAGTTGCAGGATAATATTTGCATCTGAAATTTGTGATTGAAAATAAGAACTGCTGTAGGGAATGAAATAGGTTTTCTAAAAGTAGCACCCAGGAGAATTACCAATACCAGGGTCTATACTGCTAATCAAATCTTTTCCAAATAATCTACACTGGATTTAGTTCTGGACACATAGTCACAACAGTTTTATTTAAACTTTATGAATTTTCTTCAATATTTTTGACCAGGATCTATGTCTTTTTGATTTCCAAATGCTACAAGATAAGCAAATTACATCACAAGCAAATTACATCACAAGCCAACACCATGTGAAAAGCTTGAAAGGCAGACTTGTAATCGTTGTGAGTTCTTAAACATTTCAATTGCCCTCTCTAATGCTGGGTTCAGTGGACGGGGTTCTCCAAGGTTCATCACCTTGTCTTAGTGGAGAGGCTTCTGAGTTCCTGGGATCCCATGAGTGAAGTCTTCTGGAGCTCAGCTCCTGGCAGTATTGTCAATGGGAATGTTCCAGACAAAGAGCTATCCAACCAAAATCTCAACAGTGGAGCTGGCAAAAGATGATGACACATCACAACAGCAGTGAAGACGGAGGAAGGCTGCAACAATGAAGAGACCCTGGTCACCTTTCATTCCATGCCACTGGACCCTGGTCCCAATGTGTAAAAAACCACGTGGCGGCTGCCCACGTATCTACCTCCCCAGTTAAACAGTCACGCAGAGAATAGACCCTCAGAAGAAAATCACACATCTCAAGTGATTGCACCACTATTACTGGGTGGCATTCTCATCCCCGAGTATTGGGGTTCAAGTCCCACTCTAGGGCCTGAATAGAGAAAATCAATCTGTCATTAGAATAAAATACTGGTGCACTGAAGAATTAAATTGATGTCCTGTCCACTTTCTAATGTGAATGTTAAATGTACTATTTCAGAAGATAGTCATACTCATAGATTTGTACAACAAAAAACAGGCCCTTTGGCCCACCACATCTATGCTGACCATCATTTCTTTCTATACTAAACTGATTTCCTTGCATTGACTCCACATAATTCTCTGCTCCACTCATTCAGGAACTTGTTCAGAGATGTCTTAAGTGTATATACTGCCTCTACTATCTCCTCTGGCAGCTAAGCTAAAGAAGATATCCTGGCCAACATTTAAAGAGATAATTGGTATACTGTGAAATGTAGAAGACATGATCGTCGTGAGAATAGGTTGAGTGAACTTGGCCTTTTCTCCTTGGAGTGATGGAGGATGAGAGGTGTCCTGATAGAGGTGAACAAGATAATGAGAGGCATTGATCATGTGAATAGTCAGAGGCTTTTCCCGGGGCTGAAATGGCTAGCATGAGAGGGCATAGTTTTAAGGTGCTTGTAAGTAGGTACAGAGGAGATGTCAGGGGTAAGTTTTTTACGCAGAGAGTGGTGAGTGTGTGGAATGGGCTCTGATAGGGGATGAGTTGTGTTGGAGGCAAACAGTGTCTAGACTTGGATCAGTGTGTCTTTCTATTCATTTTCTTCCATCTCAAGCTGGATAGAGCACAGTTCCCTCCATGGTCACCACCATTGTGGAAAGACAATGGAAGAAGTTTCTGATTGTGGTCACATGGTGCAGTGGTTGGGGGACAGGTGGGAAATGAAAATTTAAAGGATTGGAAAAAAATTGGATGACAATTTTAGTACGATCAAAGCAACCACTCAATAATTGGTCAATAATACACTCAAATGATGTCCTCCTTTAAGTTTAATTGCAACTTGCATTAGACTATATGGTGCAGTACCTTTTGTCACCCCTCTTCCATTGGACTGAAGATACACATAGCTTCATGAAAGCACCTGGCTCAAGGATAGCTTCTACCATGCTATTATCGTGCTATTAAATGGTTCCTTAATATATGATGTGATGGAGTCTTGACCTCACATTCTATCTTCTTATTGTCTTGCAACCTATTGTTTACTTGCACTGCACTTTTTTTGTAGTTGTTAGACTTTAGTCTACATCTTTACTATTTTGCTTTGTTCTGTATGCTTTGATCTGTATGAACAGTACACAAAACAAAATTTTCAATACACCTTGGTACATGTGACAATAATAAAATAATTCCATGTTGATGGAATATTGTATTCAGTCATAGTCATCACATTATAGGAAGAATGGGGATGCTTTAGAGATGCTGCAGATGAGATTTACCAGGATGTTGCTTAGTTTAGAGAGCATGTCTTAAGGATACTTGAGTGAGTTAGGGGCATTCTCTTTGAAGCGAAGAAGGATGAGAGGTGACTTGAAAGAGGTGTATAAGATGATAAGAGGCAAACTGTGCAAATACATAATAATATATTATAATTATTATAATTTAGTATAATAATAATAAATATCGAGAACATGAAATAAAGAATCCTTGAAAGTGAGTCCATAAGTTGTGGGAACAGTTCAGTGATGCGGCAAGTGAAGTTGAGTGAAATTATCCCCTCTGGTTCAAGAATCTGATGGTTGAAAGGTCTATAGATCTTTTATAATTCCTTGCTGGAGATCCACGAGGTTAGCCATTTCAATGCAACACTTAAACAGGGAATACTACTGGTAGGAACTATCCACACATCCTGGGTGACTGGAAAATTGTCAGATCTAATCCATCAGGAAGGAAGTGGTGGAGCCTTAAGTCACATGCCACAAGGTTCAGGAACAGCCACCAGGCACCTGAACCAGCAGGGATAACTTCACTCACCTTTACATTGAGTTGACTCCACAACTTATGGGCTCACTTTTAAGGACTCTACAACTCGTGTTCTCAGTATTATGTATTGTATTTGCATAGTTTGTCTTCTTTTGCATATTGGCTGCATGTCAATCATTTTGTGTACAGCTTTTCATTGGTTCTGTTGTATTGCTTTGTTCTACTGCTAATTCCTGCAAGAAAATGAGCCTCAAGATAGTATCTGGTACTAACATGTACTTCAATAACACATTTATTTTGAACTTTTAAGAACCACCCATACAGTTAATTCTTCACATCGGTACATCTGGGAAAAACAGATTAAAGAGTTATTGTTTCAGAAAAAATGCAGTGCAGGCAGACAATAAGCTGCAAGGCCATGATAAGGTACGTTTCAAGGTTCAGAGCCCATCTTCTTGTCCAAGATCCCTATAATGGTAGGATAGATACTGTCCCAGAGCTTGATGATATGTATTATTCGATGTTTGTATTTTCTGCCCAGCAGGAGGTGGGGTGGAAGAAGAGAAAATGTCAGGTGGGAGAGATCTTTGATGATGTTGGCTGCTTTCCCAAGATAGTGCTAAGCTGTGTCTATGACTCTCAGTAGTTTCCTATGGTCTTGGACAGAGCAGTTGAAGAGTTGCCATCTGAGGAAGATGAAGAGTATGTCTATAAATACTGGTAAAGATTGAATTACCAAATTATCAAAGCTATCTGAGGAAGAGGGTCACTTCCACTTTCATGACCATGGCATCTCCATGGATAGGCCAGGCCAAATTATTGGTAATGTTTACATCCAGGAACTTGAAGCTCTCAATCATCTTCAGCTCAGTACCGTTGATGGTCTGGCCCACCTCCTGAAGTCAATCATCAGCTCTTGTGTTTTGCTGACATTGAGGGAAAGGTTATTATCATGCAACAGTGACATGGGTTTGTCCATAAATTTATGTTTTAACTAATATCATTTTACTAAGATGATCAATCATGGCTTGAAAATATTTCACTCAAGATGTTAGACAAAAATGTATCCTCCCAAGTTTGAATGGACAATGTATTAAAATTCATGTTCTGCTCATGACTGGCTGAGCAGTAAGTCAACTGCAAAACCAGCCTCTGAATATTTAATAATTAGAACACTATTTTTAATGAAAAGTCATTGAAATGTAACCAAGATAGCATTTAGGCATGGCAACTATGCGTATCATGGTAGAGTACATTAAACCAATTAATAAATGGCTCCAAAGTGTCCTCTTTACTGATCAAGTGGTGATGACCTTATTAGAAAATACAGATTTCCACATAATTATCCAAAAGCATTAATGGAAAAGCAGCCTTGTAGAATTCACCAATGATCTTTAAATCAGAAAATTAAACTCACAATTATGCTTCATAATTTTATTGATTAATCCATCAATGCTGGAAAATGAACATTGGTATCAATCAACCTCCCTTTACTGCACACAGGAATGGCTCTACCTTACAGTAAAAAAGCCAAAATTTCATGAAGAGCTATCAATTTCTATTTACATGCTGAACAAGGACTCACCTAATAATCACTAATCATTCATATTATGTTAGCTAATGATCCATGCCACAGCAATAAGCTTTAATTCATTTCATTCAATAGTGAAATAGAAATTTCATGTTCAATACGGTCTTTTGACTTTCACCAAGGATCATTGGCACTGCGGAATATTCATCTGATCATTTTTCTTCTCTTAAGATTAACAGTTGATGCTAACAATATCTGAATGCATTTTTAACACAACTTTAATCTTCGTTCTCAGCCTTCAATTTCTATTGTAAACTGAACCTGCATTGAAAAATAGCCCTAAGTAAAGATTCAGATAATTCCTTTTCATAGATACTGCCTGGCCTGTTGAGTTCCTCCTGCAATTTGTGTGTGTTGCCCTGGATTTCCAGCATCTGCAGAATCTCTTGCATTTATGTTTTTGAATAGTAAGTTTGTAAATTGCAAGGGCACAATGTTCAGAGGAAAAAATATAATTAACTTTTCATTCACACAGTATGGTCAGCACAGCTTGATCAGCATATATTATTCTGTGAGTCTATAGACCTCCCTGCCACCACCACCAGCACCATCACAAATGAAACATGAGGAGCATTGTGCTGTTTACTTTTTAACTTATGTTATTAATGCTCCTTATGGTAAATTTCAGTATTTGGAATATACTTTATTATTTGTTAATATATTTGTGCTATTAATACTTTATGTGTGTGTGAGTTGTATCTACTGTGTTGTTCACCTTGGTCCAAAGGAACATTTTTTTAGCAGTATGCATGCAAAGGATACAGTTGAATGACAATAAACTTGAATGTGAACTTCTTCCCAAATGGCCCTTGAACCAAAATCACCTTCTATTTTACAAGCTCATTTAGAGACAACCACATTGTAATGAGTTAGTGGACTGGACTGATAAAGGAGAGTAATGCTCTTCCCCATGACTGCTCAACCAAGTTTTACAGCAATTTTGTTTCACCATTGCTAAACATAATTCTTATTCCAGAATTAGTTAATTACTTGAATTCCCTAACCACCAGAGTTGCACTGAAATTTATCTTCACACAAATAGTATGTCAAATATAGAAACACCTACATGGTAGAGTTAGGCATATTGTATAATAATAACTTTATCGCAGTTAAAAGTATCTGCTGATTGTGCTTTTTCTCTTAAGTTAATTCCATTCACCTCAATGCAATGAATTCTGAAGCAATAATACGGCATGCTGTCAGAAGTAACAGGATGAATTCCCGGGCACAGGTCACTGCCTATGTCAGAATCAGATTCAGATTTCGTATCATTGGCATATGTGATGAAACTTGTTGTTTTGCAGCAACAGTACATTGCAATACATAATAATAAAAAACCTACAAGTTACAATAGTAAGTGTGTATAAAAAATAAATTGTCTAAGTAGTGCAAAAAAGAGCATAGGTTCATTGTCCATTCAGAAATCTGAATGCAGAGAGGACGAAGCTGTTCTTGAAAAGTTAAGTGAGTATCTTCAGGTTTCTGTATCTCCTCTCAATGTGCTCATAAATGTAAATGTAGAAACTCTACTAGTACATGCCCAATATTCCAAAACTTGTTCTTTATCTGAAAATCTACTACGTTTTGCACACCACTTCTTATCTGTTCTGCCTCACTGCAATTACCTCAACTCATTTGCACTGCTTGGTCCAGAGGATGTACACAGTAACATATTCCACAGTTCTGCCTGGCTTCTGTTTTACCTCTCATCTTTCGAGTTTAATCATATGCTTCCTTTCCATCGGGGGTATGAATATTTTGTCTGGATGAATTCTGGTCAGCACTCATCATTCCACAGGGAGGACATAGAGACTCCTTACAGCTTACATCGGAACTAAACTCTAAACTCTGATGCTCAGAGCTGTTAGAACATCGCCGTAACCGTTATGCTATCATGGTGCCCACTAATAACCAAGATATTGAAACATGGTTTTAAAAAAACAATGGAGTATTACATTCATATTTTAATAATGCTTTAGTTTCCAGGAGATATTTTTTCTAATTTCTTTCCATAATAATCGTGACCGAATGATGTCAAATTAAAGGAAAATACCACATTTGGAAAAGTATGCACTATTTTAAAGCTAGAAACACAAGAAAACTGAAGATGCTGGGATTAGGAGTAACATTCCCTCTAAGGTGTGAGCAAGTGCACTAAGCATATGTGCTACTAGCACACAAAAGAGCTTAAACTGTGTACAAAAGGTTGTCACCCTCTACCTCATTGGTGTGTTCACTATATTACATGATTATTGACAATCACATTTCTTTTTCTGGTTTCTGATCCAGGTGATTTGTCTGCAGATTTTAGAACTGGCTTATTTATCCTGTTTTGGTTGAAGAAATTATTCAGGGTGCACATGTTATAGTCACTGGACAAAAAATTGCACAGCACAAAATTTTTGGCATACTGTTCATAACAAATTAGAGGGAACATTGATCAGGCATAACACAAAGATTGCTTCAGGAACTCAGTAGGTCAGGCAGTGTATATGAAAGGAAATGGACAATTGACATTTCGAGGTCAGTCTTCGACTGAAAGGTGAGCTAGCCCTATATTCCACAGATACTGCACAATTTTAAAGCTAATTGCCTGCTTGCTAATGCGAATAGTAAGCTAGTGTCCATCAAAAAACATACAAAATTTATACTTGTTGCAATAAAACAATAATTAATCTGGTAGGATTTTACACGAACAGCAGGTGGGGAAGGCTAGCTTGTCATTAAATTCAGTTGCAATTCTTGTGACAGATGCAGCACATATTAGAATTTTGTTCAGAATGAAGTGTATAGAAATTTGCATTATGAAGTTTCTTTCAGCAGAATATAATGGAAAATTGATGTTTTCTCATATGAAATGTGATAATGAACATTTCTGGATCATTTTGCATTATTCTGGAAATCCCACAAGGAACTTCATGGTTTTAGTTGGTCTTCTAATTTAGACTTGATATCTGTGTCAGTACTTCATGGAACAATGACACTCCTACTGGAATGCAGGAGCTTTATTTCCTTTCACCATCAGGTTCAGGAACAGTTATTAACTTTCAACTATCAGGCTCCTGAACCAGTGTGGATAACTTCACTCACCGCGTTACTGAACTAATTCCATAACCTATGAAATGACCTTTAAAGACTCTACAACTCATGTTCTTAGTATTATTTATTTACTTAATTGTCTATGCACAATTTTTCTTCCATTGTGCAAAAGGTTGATTGTCCAATGTGTGTAGTTTTTCCTTGATTCTGTTGCATTTATTTGTTCTATTGTGAATGCCTGCAAGAAAATGAATCTAAGATAGTACGTGGTGACACGTATATACTTTGATAATAAAAAATTAGTTTGAACTTTGATGTGCTGCAAGACATAGAAACATAGAAAATAGGTGCAGGAGTAGGCCATTCGGCCCTTCGAGCCAACACCACCATTCAGTATGATCATGGCTGATCATCCAACTCAAAACCCTGTACCTGATTTCTCTCCATACCCCCTGATCCCTTTAGCCACAAGGATCATATCTAACTTCCTCTTAAATATAGCCAATGAACCAGCCTCAACTGTTTCCTGTGGCAGAGAATTCCACAGATTCACCACTCTCTGTGTGAAGAAGTTTTCCCTCATCTCAGTCCTAAAAGGCTTCCCCTTTATCCTTAAACTGTGACCCCTCGTTCTGGACTTCCCCAACATTGGAAACGATCTTCCTGCATCTAGCCCAGGCATGGGCAAACTACAGCCCGGGGGCCATATGCTTTTTAATCCGGCCTGTAGAACTTGATGAAATTATATTAATAAACCTTGTTAACGTTTTTTCCCCGCAATTCTGGCGTTTTCCCAATAGATGATGCACTCTATATACATTTATGGTGACCCATTTCCTGGCACATCCGAACTGGCTCACAATTAGCCAGCGTTCCGGCTAAGGGAGATATCCTGCGGGGATTTCCGAGCACAGAGCTTTGGAGCCTCTGCGCCACGGGGGGCAGGTTGAGGGAGGCTTAAAAGTGAGGCTAGGGATTTCGAATAAAGTTTTTTTCTTCGACTGCAGTTACCGACTCCGTGTCGTAATTTTAGCGCTGCATGTAGCACACCGCTACACATTGACCTTTGTTGAGGAGCAGCGTATTACTCCACATTTGCGCTTTACTCTTTGTTCGGCTCAACCTATTTGTGTGAACAGGCGTTCAGCGTCATGAACATCAACAAAGCCAGCCACAGATCCAAGTTAACTGACCAACACCTCAGATCCATCCTGAAAATCGCCACAACAAAACTAAATCCAGACTTTGATGCACTGGCTAAAAAGGGAGACACTGTTCCCACTGAAATTAAAAATAAGTTTCTTCGTTGTGTTATGTAAAAAATGCATTTGAAAATATTTTTTTCAATAAGCCTTACATGTTACATGTCATTTCTGTTAAGTGATGGACATGAGTAGTGCACAGGTGCACATACGTTCTCAAAATAAATTATGCGCTCCAGATCAAATAATGCGCTCCGCATACTGGCATGCTGTCACTGTTCTGTCCTTGTGCTGGTTGTTGTTGAGTTTTGGCACAGAGGACAATTGAATAAGAAGGAGCAGGACAAGTAGACCTGCATCTCCTACTGTTTTTGAAATAAAGACAGGCAGGAGGAGAGTGATGATGATAATATCTTGAAGGATAACAGAATTTTCAGTGCTTTAAAATAATAACTGTTACTATTTAAAAAAGCTGTATTTTATTCATTTAATTTTCAGTGTTTTAAAAGTCATTTCAATAAATAACTAAATACCATGGGACTTCAAAGACAGATATTTTGTTGTAATGCATTTGTTCATTTTCAATTGAAATTAAAGCACTTTTTTCTACATATCCCATGATATTTTATTTTCTCTTATGAGGTGTATTACCAAAACACTCCATCCATCTGCTCCAGGTCCAGCCCCCCTGTCAAATTTTAGAACCCTTTGTGGCCCACAAGTCAAAAACTTTGCCCACCCCTGCTCTAGCCTGTCCAATCCCTTTAGAATTTTATATGTTTCAATAAGATCCCCCCTCAGTCTTCTAAGTTCCAGTGAGTATAAGCCTAGTCGATCCAGTCTTTCTTCATATGAAATTCCTGCTATCCCAGGAATCAATCTGGTGAACTTTCTTTGTACTCCCTCTATGGCAAGAATGTCTTTCCTCAGATTAGGGGACCATAACTCCACACTGTACTCTAGGTGCGGTCTCACTTAGGCCTTGTACAACTGCAGTAGAACCTCCCAGCTCCTGTACTCAAATCATTTTGCTATGAATGCCAACATACCATTTGCCTTTTTCACCGACTGCTGTACCTGCATGCCCACCTTCAATGACTGGTGTACAATGACACCCAGTTCTCGTTGCACCTCCCCTTTTCCTAATTGGCCACCATTCAGATAATAATCTGTTTTCCTGTTCTTGCAACCAAAGTGGATAACCTCACATTTATCCACATTAAATTGCACCTGTCATGAATTTGCCCACTCACCTAACCTATCCAAGTCACCATGCATCCTCTTAGCATCCTCCTCACAGCTAACACCGCTGCCCAGCTATGTCATCCGCAAACTTGGAGATGCTGCATTTAATTCCCTCGTCTATATCATTAATATATATTGTAAACAACTGGGGTCCCAGCACTGAGCCTTGTGGTACCCCACTAGTCACTGCCTGCCATTCTGAAAAGGTCCCGTTTACTCCCACTCTTTGCTTCCTGTCTGCCAACCAATTCTCTATCCACATCAATACCATACCCCCAATACCGTGTGCTTCAAGTTTGCACACTAATCTCCTGTGTGGAAACTTGTCAAAAGCCTTTTGAAAATCTAAATATACCACATCCACTGGTTCTCCCCTATCCACTGTACTAGTTACATGTTCAAAAAATTCTTTAAGATTCGTCAGACATGATTTTCCTTTCACAAATCCATGCTGACTTTGTCCGATGATTTCACCCCTTTCCAAATTTGCGGTTATCATATCTTTGATAACAGACTCCAGCATTTTCCCCACCACCAATGTCAGACTAACCGGTCTATAATTCCCTGGTTTCTCTCTCCCTCCTTTTTTAAAAAGTGGGGTTACATTAGCCACCCTCCAATCCTCAGGAACTAATCCAGAATCTAAGGAGTTTTGAAAAATTATCACTAATGCATCCGCTATTTCCTTAAGCACTTTGGGATGCAGACCATCTGGCCCTGGGGATTTATCTGCCTTTACTCCCTTCAATTTACCTAACACCACTTCCCTACTAACATGTATTTCCCTCAGTTCCTCCATCTTACTAGACCCTCGGTCCCTTACTATTTCCGGAAGATTATTTATGTCCTCCTTAGTGAAGACAGAACCAAAGTAGCTATTCAATTGGTCTGCCATGTCTTTGTTCCCTATGATCAATTCACCTGTTTCTGACTGTAAAGGACCTACATTTGTCTTGACCAATCTTTTTCTTGTCACGTATCTATAAAAGCTTTTACAGTCAGTTTTTATGTTCCCTGCCAGCTTTCTCTCATAATCATTTTTTCCCTTTCCTAATTAAGGCCTCATCAGAATCCCACTCATGAAGTACTCTCAGTCCTGATCCCATTTACCCTCTATGGATATTCTGCTGGACCAAACCCAATCCTTCCAGATAACCTGATCTCCCACTTCCAACTGTGAACAATTGTATGCAGTTTTGGTCTCCCTGTTACAGTATGGACAGGGAAAATTTGGAAAGGGTGCAGACAAGGTTACCTAGCTGCTGAGATTGGGCAATTATCAGAGGCTGAGGGGAAACCTGATAGAAATTCATAAAATCATCATTATTATGTAAAGATATGCATCCACATTTGCATATTACAGCTGCAGCATCAAAACATTATTCACTACCTGAAAAAGTTTCCTATTTCTGTTCCCCTCTCTCTCTCTCCCTTTTCATCATCATTCTGTGTCAGGAGACAGATTATCTACTGACATTTTCTACAAACCCACAGTTATCTTGACGATACCTCTTCCTACCTTATTACTTGCAAGAGCACAGTTCCTCTGTCTCCATGGCATTCTGTTCTGTAATGAGGCTTTTGACTAAAAAAAAAATTCTACTCCACTTCTAAAACTATTTTCATTGTCCAGCAGTTCTGACAAGCTCCACAGAGTTGTGAAGTTCTCTCTTTCCTGGAAAAAAAATTTGCTAAATGTTTTTAAGCTTTCTCCTGGAAAAAATCTTGTCCAGGAGAGTGTGTTCATATTTGGTAAACTTTGTTTTTATTTTTCATGATCTTTTTTAATTTTAAAGAATTGGTATTTTTTTGAAATTTTTTTAAAAATTAAAACATGAAAAGAGATTTATGATTAGTAAGTAGCAGTTACCAATCTGGCAGGATTATATAGATGAAATCTGGTAAGCAGAAAGATGAAAATGAGGTGACAGTGAAAATCCAGTATCAATAAATAGTGGATCTTTCAAACTCTTCAAATGATGTTAGGGGTAGTTTTTATTTGACCCTGGTCAGTCAACAACAGTGGCCTCAAGTGGCTATCTGTCAACTATGATGCATAACTGGCAAACCAGAGACTTGCTGTTAACAGATTTATTTGTTCACAGTGGAGATGCTTTGATCAGCATTTATCATCCATCTAATGGTAGGCTGTACTACTTTACTGCACAGGTAAGGGACAAACATGTTTTTGATCTGGGGTCACATAGACCATAAGACATAGGAACAGAATTAAGCCATTTGGCCCATCAAGTCTGCTCCACCATTCCACAAAAAGGCTGATCCTTCTTTTTCCCCTCCTCAACCCACTCCCCAGCCTTCTCCTATATGGTCACATATAGACCATACTAGATCAAGATGGCAGCTATCCTTCATTGATGGCAATAAGAATTGGCTTCAGATTATTAGGAACAATCAGATTTTCTTTTATGATCACCATTACTGCTTTATTTCCCTGAATTTAAATTCTGTAGGTGAGATGAAAGAACTTGGATTTATGTCATTGAATCAATATCAATATTCTGGACAAGTCCACTGATTTATCCATTTTGATAGCATACCCCATGATTTGTGAGATAAAGAAACCCTAAGTATATATCTCTGTATACACACACACACACACACACACACACAATAAACTCCCAGATTATCTTGCTAAATGCAAATATAACCTAAGGAGTGTTATATGTAGTAAAAGATTCAAAGCCTGAAGGCTTTATCTCTGAAAGAAATTATGCCAAACAAATTATTTAAGAAGAACATAACAATCACAACACACATGTAATCATAGATCTTGTTTTTGAGTCATAGAAATGAACCTTCTGGTCCAACTAGTCCATATAGACCAAAATTCCTATCATTTCCAACTGATCTAGTGCCATTTGTTCATGTCTGAAACATATTGACTTCAAACTTTCTCATCCATGAACCTGTTCAAGTATATTTTTAAATGTTGTAACATGACAGTTCATTCCATATACTGACCAACCTCAGTTTTCCCAGTAAATCTTTTTCCTTTCACCTTAAACCTATGCCCACTAGTTCTTGATTCACCAAATCTGGGAAAATATAATTTCTCATTTAATATCTTCTGCTTGAGCTCTCTCACACACCTTCCTTTAGCTCTACCTTTTCCTTTTATCTGAAAGTTGTTTTACATCACTTACCTTCCCTTCAGTCCTGATAAAAAGTCTTTGGTGTGAATCTCTGTTTCTCTGCCCATTGAGGCTTCCTGACCTGCGGTGTCTTCTGCTTTTATTTCAGATTGCTGGCATGATAGTTCTCCTCTAACAGACTATTTTTATTAAATGCATAACAGCAGACTATTTCTATTTCATTTCAATCATTCAGGCATCCCTGCGGATTATATTCTGAGGACCATATGGACCAATATGGTTTTTACTGGAAGGAAGAAAAAGAAGATAGTAAAGTTGTTTGAACCGTGAGAGATAAACAGAGAGTCAGAGGTGGAGAGTTTCTTAAATGCATTTATTTTAATGCTAGGAGAATTGTAAGAAAGGTGGATGAGCTTAGAGCATGGATTGATACCTGGAAATATGATGTTGTAGCTGTTAGTGAAATATGGTTGCAGGTGGGGTGTGATTGACAACAAAATATTACTGGATTTTTTTGTGAAAGGTGTGATAGAATCAGAGGGACAAGAGGGGGAGGTGTTGCATTGCTTGTCAGATAAAATATTACAGCATTGCTTTGGCAGGATAGATTAGAGGGCTCGGCTAGGGAGACTATTTGGATGGAACTGAGGAATGGGAAAGGTGTAGTAACACTTATAGGGGTGTATTATAGACCACCTAATGGGGAGGGAGAATTGGAGAAGCAAATTTGTAAGGAGTTAGCAGATATTTGTAGTAAGCAGAGGGTTGTGATTGTGGGAGATTTTAATTTTCCACACATAGACTGGGAAGCCATACTGTAAAAGGGCTGGATGATTTGGAGTTTGTAAAATGTGTTCAGGATAGTTTTTTGCAGCAATACATAGTGGTACCAACTGGAGAAAGGGTAGTGTTGGATCTCCTGTTAGGGAATAAGATAGGTCAGATGACAGAGTTATGTGTTGGGGAGCTCTTCGGGTCCAATGATCACAATGCCATTAGTTTCAATATAATTATGGAGAAGGGTAGAACTGAACCCAAGGTTGAGATTTTTGATTGGAGAAAGGCTAACTTTGAGGAGATGTGAAAGTATTTGGAAGGAGTGGATTGCGACAGTTTGTTTTATAGGAAGGATGTATTAGAGAAATGGAGGTCATTTAAAGGTGAAATTTTGAGGGCACAGAATCTTTATATTCCTGTTAGGTTGAAAGGAAAAAGTTTGAGAGAGCCATGGTTTTCAAGGGATATTGGAAACTTGGTTTGGAAAAGAGAGATACGTACAATAAGTATGGGCAGCATGGAGTAAATGAGATGCTCAAGGAATATTAAGGATGTAAAACGAATCTTAAGAAAGAAATTAGAAAAGCTAAAAGAAGATACAAGGTTGTTTTGGCAAGTAAGGTGAAAATAAATCCAAAGAGTTTCTACAGTTATATTAATAGCAAAAGAATAGTGAGGGATAAAATTGGTCCCTTAGAGAATCAGAGTGAACAGCTATGTGTGGAGCCAGAAGAGATGGGGGAGATTTTGAACAATTTGTTTTCTTCGGTATTCACTAAGGAGAAGGATATTGAATTGTGTAAGGTAAGGGAAACAAGTAGGGAAGTTATGGAAACTATGATGATTAAAAGGGAGGAAGTACTGGCACTTTTAAGGAATATAAAAGTGGATAAATCTCTGGGTCCTGACCGAATATTCCCTAGGACCTTGAGGGAAGTTAGTGTAGAAATAGCAGGGGCTCTGACAGAAATATTTCATATGTTATTAGAAACGGGGGATGGTGCTGGTGGATTGGTATATTGTTCATGTTGTTCCATTGTTTAAAAAGGGTTCTAAGAGTAAACCTAGCAATTACTGGCCTGTAAGTTTGATGTCACTGGTGGGTAAATTAATGGAAAGTATTCTTAGAGATGGTATATATAATTATCTGTATAGACAGGTTCTGATTAGGAACAGTCAACATGGATTTGTGTGTGGAAGGTTATGTTTGACAAATCTTATTGAATTTTTTTAAAGGGTTACTAGGAAAGTTGATGAAGGTAAAGCAGTGGATGTTGTGTATATGGACTTCAATAAGCCTTTTGCCAAGGTTCCACATGGAAGGTTAGTTAGCAAGGTTCAATTGTTAGGTATTAATATTGAAGTAGTAAAATGGATTCAACAGTGGCTGAATGGGAGATGCCAGAGAGTAGTGGTGGATAATTGTTTGTCAGGTTGGAGGCTGGTGAGTAGTGGTGTGCCTCAGGGATCTGTACTGGGTCCAATGTTGTTTGTCATATACATTAATGTTCCGGATGATGGGGTGGTAAATTGGTTTAGTAAGTATGCAGATAATATTAAGATAGGTGGTGTTGTGGATAATGAAGTAGGTTTTCAAAGCTTACAGAGAGATTTAGACCAGCTAGAAGAGTGGGCTGAAAGATGGCAGATGGAGTTTAATGCTGATAAGTGTGAGGTGCTACATTTTGGTTGGAATAATCCAAATAGGACATACATGAGGAGGAACAGTAAGGGTAAAAAGACCCTAATGGGTGTTGTGTACAGGCCCCCAAACAGTAGCGTGGATATTGGGTACAAGTTGATTAGGGAGTTAACATTGGCATGTGCTAAAGGTAATGCAGTCATTATGGGAGATTTCAACATGCAGGTGAACTGGGAGAATCAGGTAGGTGTTGGACCCCAGGATAGAGAGTTTGTGGAGTGTCTAAGGGATGTATATTTGGATCAGCTTGTGCTTGAGCCAACCAGGAACGAGGCTATTTTGGACTTGGTGGTGTGTAATGAACAGGAATTGATAAGTGATCTTGAAGTAAAGGAGCCATTAGGAAGTAGTGATCATAACATGATAAGTTTTTATCTACAATTTGAGAGGAATAGGGGCAGATCAGAGGTGTCAGTGTTGCAATTAAATAAAGGAGACTACGGAGCCATGAGGGAAGAGCTGGCCAAAGTTAAATGGGCGGATGCCCTGGCAGGAAAGAAAGTGGATCACCAGTGGCAGATATTCTTGGGCAGAATACAAAAGATGCAAAAGCAGTTCATTCCAATGAGAAGGAAGGATTCAAAGAGGGGGAAGGGGCCACAGTGGTTGACAAAGGAAGTCAGAGGTTGTATAGCATTAAAGAAAACAAAGTATGACGGGGCTAAATTGAGTGGGAATACAGAAGAGTGGGAAAGTTTTAAGGAACAGCAGATCTTAACTAAAAAAGCAATACGGAGAGAAAAAATCAGGTATGAGCTCAGTCTAGCCAGGAATATAAAAGGGGATAGCAAAAGCTTTTTTAGCTATGTGAAGAGAAAGAAGATAGTTAAGAACAATGTTGGCCCCTTGAAGAATGAATTGGGAGAAATTGTTATGGGAAACAGGGAAATGGCAACAGAATTTAATGCGTACTTTAGACCTGTCTTCACCAGGGAGGACACAAGCAATCTCCCAGATGTACGGATGGGCCAGGGTCATAAGATATCAGAGGAATTGAGACAGATTGACATTAGGAAAGAAACTGTGATGAGTAGACTGGTAGGACTGAAGGCTAATAAATCCCCGGGTCCAGATGGTCTGCATCCGAGGGTTCTAAAAGAGGTGGCTCAGGAAATTGCGGATGAATTGGTAATCATTTTCCAATGTTCCTTAGATTCAGGATCAGTTCCTGAAGATTGGAGAGTGGCTAATGTTATCCCACTTTTCAAGAAGGGAGGGAAGGAGAAAGGAGAAAATGGAGAACTATCGCCCTGTTAGCCTAACGTCAGTCGTGGGGAAGATGCTTGAGTCCATTATTAAGGACAAAATAGTGGCACATCTTGATGGCAGAAATAGGATTAGGCCGAGCCAGCATGGATTTACCAAGGGCAAATCATGCTTGACTAATCTGTTGGAGTTTTTTGAGAGTGTAACAAGGATGTTAGACGAGGGTAAGCCAGTGGATGTTGTGTACCTAGATTTTCAGAAGGCATTCGATAAGGTGCCACATAGGAAATTGGTGAGTAAAATCAGAGCTCATGGCATTGGGGGCAGGGTTTCAACATGGATAGAAAACTGGTTGGCAGATGGAAAGCAAAGGGTAGCAGTGAATGGGTGTTTCACAGCCTGGCTGGAGGTGACTAGTGGGGTACCACAGGGCTCTGTATTGGGACCACAGCTCTTTACGATTTGTCAACGATTTAGATGAGGGCATTGAAAACTATATCAGCAAGTTTGCTGACGATACTAAACTGGGTGGCAGTGTGACATGCGAAGAGGACATTAAGAGAATACAGGGAGACTTGGATAGGCTGGGTGAGTGGGCAGATACTTGGCAGATGTCATTCAATGTGAATAAATGTGAAGTTATCCACTTTGGAAGCAGGAACAAGAGGGCAGAGTATTGTCTGAACGGTGTAGAGTTAGGTAAGGGAGAAATGCAAAGAGACCTAGGAGTCCTAGTTCACCAGTCAATGAAGGTGAATGAGCAATTGCAACAGGCAGTGAAGAGGGCAAGTGGAATGTTGGCCTTTGTTACAAGGGGAATTGAGTACAAGAGCAAGGATGTCCTTTTGCATTTGTACAGGGCCCTGGTGAGACCACACCTGGAATATTGTGTACAGTTTTGGTCTCCAGGTTTAAGGAAGGACATTCTGGCAATTGAGGAAGTGCAGCGTAGATTCACTAGGTTGATTCCTGGGATGGCAGGGCTGTCTTACGCAGAGAGATTGGAGAGATTGGGCTTGTACACGCTGGAATTGAGGAGATTGAGAGGGGATCTGATTGAAACGTTTAAGATAATTAAAGGATTTGATAGGATTGAGGCGGGAAATATGTTCCAGATGTTGGGAGAGTCCAGTACCAGAGGGCATGGATTGAGAATAAGAGGTCAGTTATTTAAAACAGAGTTGAGGAAGAGCTTCTTCTCCCAGAGAGTTGTGGAGGTATGGAATGCACTGCCTCGGAAGACGGTGGAGGCCAGTTCTCTGGATGCTTTCAAGAAGGAGCTAGATAGATATCTGATGGATAGGGGAATCAAGGGATATGGGGATAAGGCAGGGACTAGGTATTGATAGTGAATGATCAGCCATGATCTCAGAATGGCGGTGCAGACTCGAGGGGCCGAATGGTCTACTTCTGCACCTATTGTCTATTGTCTATTGTCTATGCTATTGCTTGCACTGTTGTAACTATATGTTGTAATTATATGGTTTTGTGCAGATCTTGTAGCTTTAGTTTTTGGTCTTGTTTTTGTCTGGTGGATTTGGAGCTCCTTTCTGGGGAATGCGCTAGACGGTAGCACGATATTAATAGGCAGCAGCCTCTCCGGACTCTGGATTGGGGATTGCCAAATGTTTCGTGGATTTTCTGGTGTAGTCTGTTTTGTCATATGCTTTTGTGATAACATTCTGGGGGAATGTTGTCTCATTTTTTAACTGCTTTGCATTTGTGGTTTCTAAATGACAATAAACTGAATCTGAATCTAAATCTAAATCAGAAGGGCTGAGATGGCCTTTTTTCTGTGCTGTAATTGTTATATAGTTATATTGTTATAACTCAGTGTTATGAAGCTGCCCCTCAGCTCTATTTTAAATCTTTACTCTCTCACATTAATCTTATGCCTTCTAGCTCTAACGTCCTCTTCCCCAGGGAAAGACAACATGTGTTCACACTAACTATACCACTCATGATTTGAATTGTGCATCCCGCAGTCTGCTACATCTCAGGAAAAGTCCCACCCAACGTCTTGCTATAACATCGCACCACGAGTCCTGAGAACATCCTTGTAAATCTATGTTTTCTTTCCAGTTAATCATGTCTTCATTTTAATAGGGTAAATAGAACTGTACACAAAACTCCAAGTATGGTTTCATCAACATCTTGTACAACTGTTCAGTTTGTAGATGCCGAGCATTGTTAGTATCTACGTTGCAGTTTACCCCAGCACATCCTCAGGTGTGTTGGTTGTTAACATAAATGATGCATTTTGCAGCATGTTTCAATGTCAATGTAATAAATAAATCGAAATCTAACATAATGTCCCAACTCCTTTGCTCAGTATAAAAGTCAATGTAGTCAGATAAGTTTCACACTCCCTGTCTCCCTCAATAACTGTTTTTAAGAGTACACATGATGTACTCTTTCATTTGTCCTCATTAGGGAGGGTTAAACTTGCTTGATCCTACCTTAAATTTTTGCCATTTTTATCCATTCTATATTCCCTTCATACTTTTTATTGTTATGAATCACCCCACTAAATCTAAATCATGAACGCTCTGTTGAAGGAATAGACACAAAGGCTGAGGTTGCTGCAATTAGTACTTGCTTTTTTAAAGCACTACTCCAGATGATAGCTCAGTGGTTTTCAATAGTGTCTCGTCTGCATCCATGGATTTTGCTGGTGCCACTACATTTCTTGCATTGCAAATGTTGAGATGAAATATCTGTACAGGCAGACATTTCAATTCTTCAAATTCCCACATGCATTCTTTTTTTTTTGAAGTTCAATAAGCTTGACGGGACTGATGTAACCCTGAGGACGTGAGCTTTCATCATCAAACCACACTAAATCTCTAGCTGTATTTTCGCCTGCGCACATATTATTGTGCCACACAACAGCAATAATTTGCATTTCCCTTGCACCTTCAGCTATAGAATAATGCAATCATTATGCCAGAAAATGAGACAACTGTCCCCTCCTTGCCTTCTTAGTCCATTCAGTCCTATTCTCTTGCTTTTTCCCTGTGGCACTGTTATTCATTTCTCTCTACTGTTCCCATTTTAGTGATTCTGCTTCACTACAGACAGCAAATTATGGATCTTGAATATTTTCTGAAAACAAAAAAAAATTCCTCATATTCCACTTATCTTCACTATGAACACTTGTCACCTTGGCCCTGAATACATTGATATTGAGTAATTTTGGACCCTTATCAAAGAAAAGACATGCTAGCATTGGAGAAGGCCCAGAGGAAGTTATAGAGTCATTGAGGTACAGATTCATAGAAATGTTCAGCACAGAAACAGACCCTTTGGCCCTTCTAGTCCATGGTGAAACCTTTTAAACTGCCTACTTCCATTAACCTGCACTGGGACCATAGCCCTCCATACCTCTACTATCCATGTACCCATCCAAGCGTTGCTTAAACATTGAAATTGAGCTCACAAGCACTACTTGTGCTGCCAGCCCTTTTAACACTTTCATGAACCTCTGCATGAAGATTCCCCTCATGTTTCCCTTCAGCTATTTACATTTCACCCTTAACCCTTGACCTCAGTTTGTAATCTCAGCTAATCTCAATGGAAAAAGCCTGCTTGCATTAACCCTATCTATATCCCTAATAATGGAATCTCCTCTCAATTTTCTATGTTCAAAGGAATAAAGTCCGAACCCATTCAATCTTTCCTTATCTCAGGTCCTCCTGACCCAGCAACATCTTTGTAAATTTTCTTTGTGCTCTTTCAACCTTGTTTACTCCTTTATTATATGTAGATGACCAAATGTGCACACAATAATCCAAATTAGGCCTCACTAGCATCTTAAATAACTTCAACAAATTCACAAGAATGATCTTAGGAATGAAAGGGTTAACATATGAGGAGCATTTGATGATTCTGTGCCTGTACTCAGGAGATTAGAAAATGAGGGAGGATCTCATTGAAATCTATTAAAAGTCCTAGATATAGGAGATGTGGAGAGGATGCTATCTACAGCAGGAGAGTTTACAATCAGAAGTCATCAGAATAGAACGATATCCATTTTGAACAGAGATAAGGAGGAATCTCTTTAACCAGAGGATGGGAGATCTGTGGAATTCATTGCCATGGATGGCTATGGAGGCCAAGTTACAGGGCATGTTTAAAGCTGAGATTGGCAGATTCTTGATTAGTCAGGGCATCAAAGGTTATGGGGAGAAAACAGGAGAATGGGATTGAGAGGGATAATAAATCATCCATGATGGAGCCATGAATTGTGGAGCAGACTTGATGGGGTGAATGGACAAATTCTGCTCCTGGGTTTCCTGGTTTTATGGCCATATGATTGGGTTAGGGTGAAATAGATGGGTTACTGGGAGGTGCGGATCATTGGGAAGTGCCTGTTCCATACAGCATTTCTAAATTAATAAATTATAAATAGAAAATGCTGGAAACGCTCAGCAGGTCCAGCAACATCTATGTAAAAGGATGTTGAGTTATCTTCATCAGAAAAGTAAGCGAATGAATCCATTTTCTCATGCAGATAGGGTGTAGAAAGATGGTTAGGGTGAAACCTGAGGTCAACATTGCCATGATATTTCACTGTTTACAAAGCCACCTGGTTGATGACATTGGTTGGAGAGAGAGAAATAAACAAAGAAAGAACAGAACACTGCAGCACAGTACAGGCCTTTTGGAGGCAATGTTGTGCCTACTTTTTAACCCACTTTTAGGTCAATCTAATCCTTCCCTCCTCATATCTCTCTATTTTTCTATGTGCTTATCTAAGAGTCTTTTAAATTCCCCTAATGTATCTGCCTTTGCCTCCACCCTGGCAGGTTGTTCCATACACACATTACTCTCCGTGTATCTCTTTTTTCTCCTGTATACTTTATTCCCATCACCTTAAAATTATGCCCACTGGGATTAACAATTTCCACCCTGGGAAAATGTCTCTGGCTATCCACTCAATCTATGCTTCTTCGAATTTTTACACCTCTCAAGGGATGTGTAAAAGCTGTGAAATACACTGAAAGTTGTTACAAAGTACTGACACCAAAAGAAAAATATGGAAAAAACCTGGGAGGGTGTTCTTTCTGGTTCACTGTAATGGTTTCATGCCTACTTTGGCTTAGGCAATGCTTTCTGGTAGGATTATATACAGTACCTTAAATTAGACACTGCAGTGATTCACACCTGATATTAAACCTGGAGATCAGGAATTTTTGGTTGCTTCCTGAATGGAAAGGTTCTAAACGTATCCCAACCAAAATTAATAAGACTGCTAATCAGCCTACATAATTACCATTGTTTTGCATCATTGTTCAGAAGCTGTCTCTCTTGATGGCTGAACTATTCTCTATGTCACAGCTCCTGATGCAGAATATGTAAATATCTACAAAATAGACTACACCTTTGATTGAAGTTTAATTCAGGGAAGTAGCATCCACCTGCCTTTGTGAGGGTCCCTTCCCTGAGGGCAACATGATGATCAAAATAGAGGCAAAAACGCTTCTAAACAAAAAGCAGAATGATTTTTTTTTCACCCCGTGCTACAAGCTATTTATCTCGATCTTTGGAACAATTGCTTTGCTCTGTACAGAGTTCTCTGTTAATTATCCATGACTCAAGGGTTTCATAAGCTACAGAAACTAACAAAAAAGTTAAATCCAAAATATACACTCAGTGGCCATATTATTTGGTACACTTGCTCATTAATGCAAATATCTAATCAGCCAATCTTGGCAGCAACATATTGCATAAAAGCACACAGACATGGTCTAGCAGTTCAGTGGCTGTTCAGACCAAACATCAGAATAGAGAAGAACTGTGATCTAAGCGACTTTGACTGTGGAATGATTGCCGATGCCGGACGTGGTGGTTTGAGTATCTCAGAAAGTCTTGATTTCCTGGAATTTATGCACACAACTGTCTCCAATGTTTATAGAGAATGATACAACAAGCAGCAAAAACATTTAGTGAATGGCAAATCTGTGGGCAAAAATACCTCATTAATGAGAGAGCTCAGAGGATAATGGCCAAAGTGTTTCAAGCTGACAGGAAGGAGACAGTAACTCAAATAGCCATGAGTGACAACAGTGGTGTGCAAAAGAGCACTTCTGAATGCACAACACATCGATCCTTAAAGTGGATGGGTTAAAGCCAATGAACCTCCTGTCAATGAGTTGAGTGTATAACCAACATCTAATACAATGCCTAAATATGCCTAAAAAAAAGTTTAAAAATAACAAAGTTTCTTGCATTTTAGACCATATAGTAAAGAAGGAAAATTAGGGCATTTGGCCCTTTGAATCTGCTCCACTATTTGATCATGGTTGATCCATGTTCCCTCTCAGCCCCAATCTCCTGCTTTCTCACCATATTCCTTCATGCTCTGATCAATCAAAAATCTGTCAACCTCTGCCATAAATATCCCCAATGACTTGTTCTCCACAGCTCAACTGTGGCAATGAATTTCACAGATTCATGACTCTCTGGCTAAAGAAATTCCTCCTCATTTCTGTTCTAAAAGGAAGCCCCTCAATCCTGACCCTCTTTCCTCAGATCTTAGACTCTCCCACTATAGGAAACATCCTATCCATCTATGAAGGCCTTTAGCTGTCAAATGCCCCTGATATAACACACATTTCAATCCCAGAATCATCTTCACGAAACTCCTTTGAATCCTTTCCAATAAGCACATCCTTTCTGAGATAAAGAGCTAAAAGCTGCTTCATGTGAGGCCTCACTGGTGCTTTATAAAGCCTCAACATTACATCCTTGTTTCTATATTCTAGTTCTCTCAAAATGATTTCTAGCAACAGATTTGCTTTCCTTACCACCAACTCAACCTACAAATTAACACTTAGGGAATCCTGCATGTGGACTCCAAAAATCCCATTGCATTTCAGAGTTTTGAATTTTCTCTCCATTTAGAAAATGGACTACCCTTTTATTTCTTCTACCAAGGTGCATAACCATACACTTCTTGACACTATTTTCCATCTGCCACTTCTTTTCCCATTCTCCTAATCTGTCCGTTCTTTTGTAGCCTCTCTACCTCTTCAAAACTACCAGCCACCTCACCTATCTTAGTATTGTTCACAAACTTCGCAACAAAGCCATCAATTCTGTCATCCAAGTCATTGATATATAATGAAAAAAGAAAAAATCCCAACACAGATCCTAGTGGAAAACTATTAGTTACATGCAGAAAAGGCTCCCTTTATTTACGCTCTTTGCCTCCTGTCAATCAGCTAATGCTCTTTCCATGCTAGCATCTTTCCTGTAATAACATTGTCTCTTAACTTGTTTAGCAACCTCATGTGTGCACCTTGTCAAAGATTTTCTGAAAATCCAAGTAGACAGCATCCACCAATTCTTATTCGTCTATGAAGTTTATTATATCTTCAAAGAATTCCAACAGATTTGTCAAGCAAGAATTTCCCTTGAGGAAACCATGCTGACTATGGCCTATTGTATCATGTGCCGCTAAGTACCCGAAACTACATCCTTAACAATTAAATTCGGCATGTTCTCAACCACTGAGGTCAGATTAACTGGCCTATAGTTTGCTTTCTTCTTCCTGTCTGCCTTTTTGAATAATGGAGTGACATTTGCAATTTTCATTCTTTCTGTATCATGCCAGAATCAATTGATTGTAGAAAGATCATTACTAGTGCCTCCCTAATCTCTTCAGCCACCTCTTTTAGAATCCTGGTATGTATACCATGTGGTCCAGGTGACTTATAGTATCCACCTTCAGTCTTTACAGTTTCCAAAAACCTTCTCCCTAGTAATATCAATTTCACACATTTCTGCATCCTGACATTCTGGAACTTCCAGCAATCTGCATATGCCTTCACAGTGAAGCCTGATGCAAATGACTCACTCAGTTCATCCATTTCTTTGTCCCCTATTACTTGCTTTCTGTTGGTTTTTAAAAGCTTTCAAATCTTCTAATTTTGCTACTGAAGATATTAATTATTGTTCCACCAGGTTCAGGAGCAATTTCAAAAATGCTTATGGTTCACGAATGCTAATGTACACTTTTGAATTCAGCTGGTGGAGTGGAGATTGAACTCATGATTGTGAGGCAGTTGAGCAAAATTAGTTTGTCCTGATGTACTTCACTCTTAAAATTAAGCACACTGATGCTACTTGGATGGAATCTCTGTGCAAAGCTAGTTCATTCCAGGTTCAAATTTTGTGTCTGTATTCTTATTGTTATAGACAAGTCAGTCAACCAGTAACAGTAACAGCTTCCTCCAACATCTGGAAAAGTTGTTCAAGCACTGTTAACATAATGTTGTAAATAATGTAGGAGATCATAATTTCCCTTTATCAGATCCTGACACAGTCCTTTGGTCGTTCCTATTTTTGAGTCTCCTGGACTGAAGGAGACTATAACATCATTAAAAAGAAAATTACACTGTCAAACTCATGAAAACACCAGTTGCAGCTCCACACATTTTAATACAGGAACCATAATTGGATTTTTGTTGCATGGTTCCAATATCAATAGAAGCAAGACAGTTATACCTCAATGTCTGGGCTTTATATATCTGAATAAAATTGCAGTATTTGTTTATTTATCTGTATTTACAATAAAACATGTTTCATAAGAGTGAACCACAGATTGATTTGCATTATCATTCCCCCCTCTACATGACTACTTTTGAAGTTGCTACTTAGCTGCTATAACATACTGTAAATGAAATGGTACAATAGTAAAAGAGATCTGAGAATACTCATGTATAAATCATTGTAAGTGGCAGGACAGATTGAGAAAGTGGTTATGAAGGCACACAGGATCTAAGGGCTTATAAATGGAGACATCCTTATAAACAGCATCAAAGTCATACTGACCATTTCCAGTATAAACCATCAATTCATTCACAACCATTGTTCCACACTTTAGGAAAGATGTCAGAGCCTTAGACCAGGTGCAGGAAAATTCACCAGGAAAAATCTAAATCGTGTTTAATATCACTGGGATATGTCATGAAATTCTGTTTTTTTTTGTGTGGAAGCATTACAGCGCAAGGCAAAAAAAATTACAATTAGATGCAAAAAACGCAGAAGGGAAATAGTAAGGACGTGTTCATAGACCATTCAAAAATCTGATGCCAGAGCAGATAACGTTCTTCCTAAAATGTTGAATATGGATCTTTAGGCTCCTGTACCTCCTTCCTAATGGCAGTAACGAGAAGGGGGCATGTGCTGGATGGTGATGGTCCTTGATGATGCATGCCGCCTTCTTGAGCCACTACTTTCTGATGGACATAGGTTATGGAGATGGGCTGGAAGAGTAGGGGTTGTCTTCCTTTATAAATGAGAGACAGAAAGGATAGCTGATACTATAATACTTAAAATCATGAATTGTTTAGACAGAGCAGATAAAGGTAGCTTAGGGTGAAAAGTGAAATATTTAAGCGGACCATGAGGGGGAAATTCACTCAGAGGATGGTGAGAGTGTGGAACGAGCTGCCAGCGGAAATGGTGAAATCAGTTTTGCTTTCAACATTTGGGAGAAGTTTGGATGAATATATAGAGAGTTAAGACCCAGATACAGGTCGATGGGACAAGGCAGAACAATATTTCGGCATGGACTTTGTAGGCCAATGGGCCTGTTGCTGTAGTGCTTTATGTCTCTATGGAAAACTTCTTCCATCACCACAGGGCTCAGGATCCAGAAAACAAAGAATGAAGTTGATTGGCAAAATTAATGCAAGAAAAAGCTTTACTAAACAAAACAGTAAGTGGTCAGGATCCAGAATGCACTGCGGTAGTAACAGTGCAGGCAGATTTAGTCATAGCATTAGCTGGTCATTCACTTGAAAGAGGCAATGGAGACAGAAGGGAGAGTTGATCTAGCTAGATTGCTTCTGCATAGAGCCAGCAGGGACTCATGATAATGATAATAACTGTAGCTATAACTGAAAATGGCATCTCATCATCTGTAGTGGTCTCCCCCATTGGGTTTACATATCACTTCAGAGTCTTGAACCAACTCTAGAATTGTGATCCCTGTGCAATAATGAGGGAGCTACAGAGATAGAACATTAAACTGAATGACTGCTTGTCTCCTCTGGTGGTAGAAAGGAAGCCTGGCACTGTATTGAAAGGTTGTGTCATAGCCAATGCTTATCCTTCAGCCAGCAATATCAAGGATGCCAACGTCCAGCCTTTTCACTGCTGCCATCAGAAAGGAAGAACAGGAGCTTTAGTTCCCACACCACCAGGTTCAGGAACTTTTATTACCTTGAACCATCATCCCCTGAACCAGTGTGGTTAACTTCATTCACCTCAACACTGAACTGATTCCACAACCTGTGGACTCACTTTCAAGGAATCTGCAACTCATGTTCTCAGATTTATTTATTTCTATAATTGTTCGATTGCTCTTTTTTGTATTTGCACCGTTTACCTTCTTTTGCACATTGGTTGGTTGTCAGTCTTTGTGTATAGATCATCAAGCTAGTTTAGTCATCTGATAAGAGACGGCTGATCTTCTGATGCAAGCTCAACAATAATAAAAATTTCTCTTCATTCCTATTATCTCAACCCTGAATATTCAAGATTCAAGATAGCTTAATGTCATTTCTAGTTCACAAGTGTAAAAGAAAATGAAATAACTATTACTCTGGATCCAAATGCAGCACAAGAATACACAATCTGAAAAAGAACACAACAATAAAAACACAATCAATATAAATACATAACAGAGCTTATTCACGTAGATTGATTGTATGTCCATAAAGGACACTGGGCACAGGAGCATCCGTACATTAGATGATTGACGGGAAGTGATACAGTAGTGGTGATTGGGACTGTAGAGGTGTGGATCAGTCTTACTGCTAAGAGAAAGTAATTGTTCTTGAGTCTGGTGGTCCTGGAGTGGATGCTACATAGCCTCCTCTCAGAAGGGAGTGGGACCAACAGTCCATGAGTAGGGCAGGTAGGATCCTTCATGATGATATGGCACTTTTGAATATACTATATATCATTGATGGCATATAGACTGATCAATGGCTCAACATCAGTACTCCTGAAGTGGAGCATTCCATAAACGCACTGCCATCAAATGTCTCCTCAGTCCTAAAAGCCACAACGTACCTCAATTATTATCATGCTTTCATTATACTCAATTTTAAATTCAGAAAGTAATTACTGCAATCTTTCTGTTACATAAACAGTTTTTTTCTCACAAGAAAGCAAATGAAACAAGTCAGTCATTTGACATTGACAGGTGCAAAGGTTCTTGTCATTCTCCATCCTAACCTGTCAGCCTGTCTCCTACAATCGCTTCAGTGCACGTCCTTCCATCCTGTTTGCTAATCAGTAGTTTTGAGTCATCTTGTTTCTAGCTGACAGTTGACTATTTAGCTGGGGATTTACATATCCATCATCCTGACAGCCTGATCAAGCCACTTCACCTAACATTCCTTTATTTGTCTGCTTGCATTTGTTGGTTCCAATCTACTGTTGATTCTCTTGTCCCTCGTCTGCCACCACCAGAGTAGTGTAATAGCAAAATGTTAGGTCAGGTTTGGAAACTTCTGACTTTGAATCAATTGGACTGAATTCAAGCAAATTGATGTCAGTGTTTATAACTTAGAAGCACGGGTACCAATTCTATATTCAGAATCTGGACATGCAGTCACTTAGTGGCCAACAAACTATCTGCAATGCAGCATGTAACTGAATCAGCTGAATGCCAAGGATAAGATTGGAACAGCTTTCTTCATGGCAACTTCAAAAGCTTGGAATCAAAGGCAGCAGGGATGTCCATGCTGAAATGTCTTCGTCTAATGCTTCATTATTGTTATCATTATTGTGGTGCTTATTAAATATAAATATGATAGTGAGAATTTGATTTGAAATCATAAGAACATAAGAAATTGGAGGAGGAGTAGGCCATCTGGCCCGTTGAGCCTGGTCCACCATTCATTAAGATCACGGCTGATCTGGCCATGGACTCATCTTCACCTAACTGCCTTTTCCCTATAACCCTTAATTCCTTTTAAATCCTCGTCTATGCACCTGCATGGAGAGTTTACCTCAATTACGTCACAAGATGAATCCTGATAGATTGACTATGTTAGGACTTTATTCCCTAGAGCGTAAGAGGATCAGGAGAGAATTGATAGAGCCATACACAATTATGAAGGGTATAGATAGGGTAAATGCAAGCGGACTTTTCCAGCTGAGGTTGGGTGCCACTAGAACTAAAGAACATTGGTCAAGGGTGAATTGTGAAATATTTCAGGGTACCTGAGAGGGCACTTCTTCACTCAGAGGGTGGTGAGAGTGTGGAACAAGCTGCCAGCAAAAGTGGTGGATGTGGGTTCAAATTCAACACTATTTATTTCAAACCTATTCAACACAGAAATTAATGACTGTAATCTTTCTGTTACATACTACAGTTTGGTTAGCTAGATGATTGAAGGTTCTATGGTCCAAATGCAAGTCAATGAGTCTTGGGAGAATAATAGCTTAGCATGGACTAGATGGGTCAAAGAGCCTGCTTCTGTTCTGCAGTGCTATTGACTCTATGTGCTCACTATACAGCAACCTTTACTACTAATCCCATATTATTAACCTCATATCCCGATCGACTGCACCTTCTCCCATCCCTGCAAGCTTCTGCTACACTCTTTATAAGCAAATTAGAGTGACAGATGCATATGTCTTAAGGATGTGGGCACAAACTGAAGAGCAAAGAAGAAAACCTATCTGGACATACGAAGAAGACCATAAGATCATAGGAACAGAATTAGGCCATTCAACCCATTGAGTCTGCTCCTCCATTCCATCATGGAATATACAATCCCTGCATAAACTGCACCAGAGTTCAGAATTGAACACAACTCACTGTAGCTATGAAGTAGCAGCTTTGCTAACTCTTCACTAGATACATCAGCATCAATCTACACCAGTAATTACAAAGGAAAACGCTTGGATCCTTTCACTTGAGATGGCTTGAGTCTGAAATTACTTGCTACTTAGCAAATTAATGGTACATGTATTCATCCATGAGGACATGGATTGCTTCATTACCTCAAAACTGCAAATAGAATTAGAGGGGAAAGTTGAATATGTTAGGACTTTATCCCATAGTGTGTAGGGAAACAAAGCGTAATCTTATGTAGCGATTTACAAAATGATAATGGTACACACAGTGTCAATACCTGCAGGGTTTTCCCCGAAGTTGGATGAGACTACAACTAGGGTATGGGTTTAGGGCGAAAAGTGAAATATTTAAGGAGAAGCAGAGGGGGAATGTCTTCACTCAGAGGGTAGTGCGAGTGTGGAACAAGCTGCCAGTGGAAGTGATGGATGTGGGTTCAGTTGTAACATTTATGCTAAGTTTGGATAAGTACATGGATGAGAGGGGGGCAGAGAGCTGTAGTCTGGGTGCAAGTGATGGGACTAAATGAGCCAAAGGATCTTCTCCTTGGTTGTAAGACTAAGATAAGCTGAGTTTTTATTTGTCACATGTGCATCAGAACATACATTGAAATGTCTTGTGCATATTCTATTGAACCAGTGGTTGGGGGCTGCCATTAAGTGCTCCTACACTTCTGGCTCTGATGTAGCATGTCTAGAATTTACTAACCCTTACCCCAAGGGTATGTCTGTAGAATATTGGATGACGTTCAAACTTCTCCGCAGCAATAGTGGGAATTAAACTTCGATCTTGTAGCTGGTACTGTGATAGTGTTCCACATGGCACTACAGTGTCATGTCATTGCATATATTACCATGCTCAATGAGTCTGAGACTCTAGACGTATTATCACCTCAGGGTGGAAGGCACCAGAGATTAGGACATAACCTATTAGCAACTAGTCATGCCAGCACAATGGACGAAGGTCTGTCATTCCAGGAGTATTTTACTTCAACAACATTCCAACACACCTGTAGTAACTTTGTAAATATTTTTATTTTTAAAAATTCTTCTCATAAAATTAACAATACATGATGCTTCCAACAATTGCTTGTTGTAATGACATTTATTGATTAGGTAAGAGTAAAAAGGAAATATATATTTACAAAGGAAATGTGAGGCAGAGAGGTATACAGAGCTTACTTAAGAGTGTAGAGTACATGCTTTCAGAATGTCAGTGCAATAGGTGAATATTGATTCTCCAATAAATATATTAAAAAACTACTTTGAGGCAATTAATCCATCCCCTTCCTCCCAAAAATATTGCAGTTAAGATTCTTAGATAAAATTTATAGCTGCTAGCCATGTGGCACAAAGAAAGCTTATATTCTGTGGCCTCTGAGTGTATGTGCTAGGTCCTTTGTTGCTGTAGCCCATCTACAAGGTTTCTTGTGTTGTACATTCAAAGAAGCTCTTCTGCCACCACTTTTGTAAGACCATTCCGGCTATTCTCCTTTGATCTCTCTCATTAGCAAGGAGTTTTCACTCATAAAACTGCCAATCACTGCTTTGTTTCTTGCACCATTCTCTGAAAACTCTAGAGGCTATTTGCTGTACTTTAGTACATGTGACAATAATCATGAAACAACATCTGATAATGTCTAGATTTACCAAAGAGTTACATGTTGCAGGGATTTAGCAAGTTGGTTGATGCTTTTCTTTGGCTATTTTTGTTTTATTTATAGCATCTGCACATTGCTGGCAATTCCAGCTTTTACTATTCATCTCTGATTGCCTCTGATTGGCCCATCCATCCTGGCCTTACCCTTTTCTTGCTGCTACCATCAGGAAGGATGTACTGGAGCCCCAGGGCCTACATGACAAGGTTGAGGAACTGTTAGTACCCCTCAACCATCAGGCTCTGTACAAATGGGATTACTTCTCTCAGCCCAATACTCAACTGTTCCCATCAACCAATGGACTCACTTTCAAGGATTCTTCATCTCATGCTCTTGATATTTATATCATTTTATGTTTATTTGTATTGACTGTGAATGCCCACAAGAAAATGAACCACAGGGTAGTATAAGATGACATATATATGCCTTGATAATAAATTTATTTTGAACTTTGAACGGAGCTCAGGAGGTGAGCTGAACTCCTCCAGCATTGTTTGTGTGTTGCTTGGATTTCCATCATCTTTAGATTTTCTCGTTTGTTGTCAGTGACGTAGATTTAAACTAATATTCTTGTTTATTTAATTACTTGAATCATGTGTCTGGCTGAATGGATTAATGTAATCACCATGGTTCTGTTTCCCCAATTAACAGCGGAACAAGCTAAACATAAACCTTACACATGATACCTTCTATCGGGCAGTATATTTGTTTCCGAGTCAGACCAGTGTCTTCACAACTGCGAAGAAAGCTCAAGAACCTCGGCTTGGAGTGATGTAGGGTGCTGAAATCGCTCCTCTCTTTCACAAGAGGAAGACTGTGGGCTTGTTTGTCTTCATTGTTTCAAAATAGAAAGCCAATTAGCTGATAAAAACTTAATGAGAGTTGCAAGTGCTGAGAGAATCAGGCAAGATGATAGGTCCAGGTCCTAAAGTATGAAAAAATAAAGATGAATGGGAGGTAGATTTCTCGATCAGTAACTATATTAGTGTTAATGACTTCCTCTGAGATTAAATTTAAATAAAAAAAACATTAATTACATTTTTAGTATTAATTTATTGCTGGAAATGTAATTAAGGAAGTTGTTTATTTGTGCCAATTTTAACATGTTTATCTCTCCAGCCTGTTTATTTTCAGATACATTCTTTATTAACCTGAGCTGGCAATATTTTCCAATTAGGAAACTAATTAGTGACCAGACAGAGTTATTAAACTTCTGAAACTGGGAACTTCTCCCAGGTATTCAAAAAGTTTTTATTATTGTGTTCGTTGGCAGTCTCCCAGAATATACACTCAGTGGCCACTTTTTTAGGTACACCCATACACTGGCTGGTTAATGCAAATATCTAATCAAGCAATCTTGTGGCAGCGACACAATGCAGAAAAGCATGCAGATGTGGTCAAGAGGTTCAGATGTTCAGAACAATCATCAAAATGGGGAAGAAATATGATTTAGGTGACTTTGACGGTAGAATAATTATTGGTGGCAAATCGGGTGGTTTAAGTATCTCAGAAGCTGCTGATCTCCTGGGATTTTCACATGCTATAGTCTCGAGACTTTAAAAAGAATGGTGTGAAAAACAAAAAAAAAATCCAGTAAACAGCAGTTCTAAGGCTGAAAATGCTTTTTAATGAGAGAGGTCAGAGGAGAATGGTCAGACTGTTTCAATCTGAAAGGAAGGTGATAGTAACTCAAATAACCACCTGTTACAACAATGGTGTGTAGAAGAGCATGTCTGAATGCACAACACATCGAATCTGGAAGTGGATGTGTTACAGCAGCAGAAAACCACAGACGCTCAGTGGCCATTTTATTAGGTACATTTTAAAGTGGCCAGTAAGTGTGCAGTCCAGAGACTGCAGTAAGATAAATAATCTAGACTGCAAATTCTTACAAGTAATGTTATTTACTTCAGCACTACACATTTGAAAATTGATTATTTCTGGAGGGGACTATGTTTTGTTGATTTCCATGTTGATTAGCAGTACTCTTGAGTACAAATGATATTGCTTTCTATGTGTCTTAGTGCCACAATTCACCAAAGGTAATTATATAGGTATAGGAAATACAGCTCCTCTCTCCACCCTCATTTAACAAAGGGGTATGTTTCCCAAAAAAATTTCATTACATGAAAATCCTTTGAGCAATAGGAAGAGTAAACCATTAACCTTGTCAGACAATACCAGCTAGATAGTTAGGAAACAAGTCAGAAGCTAGTCAACCTCCTCTCTGGAATTATGCAGTAAACCACACTCACTTTGACAGCCATAAAAATACAAGTTATTCATTAAAGAGATATTGCCAGATGAAAGGGTGTTAATTCATAGGGGAGACTCTTTTTTTTAAAGATGGCTTGTTTATTTATAGATCTGATTCATTTTATTTGGCACATGTACATCAAAACATACAGTGAAATGCATTGCAATGCATCAAATCAAATTGGCAAGGATCATTCACGGGAGCCCTCAAAGGTTGTCATGCTTACAGCACAAACATAACATGCCCGCAACTCACTATTCTAACTGTATGTCTTTGGAATGTGGGAGGAAACTGAAGCTTCTGGAGGAAACCCACACAGTCATGGGTTGAGCGTACAGACTCCTTACAGACAGTGGCAGGAATCGAACCCTGATCTTACTGCCAGTGCTGTACAGAATTTCAATTACTACTATGCTGCCCTCCTTTCTATTAATACACTCAGAAAGACTGTGAACCATTGCTAGTTTTAACAGGCCTATGCTTGAAAGACAGTCACCATATGTGTTCTTCACCCAATGGTGCAGAACAACAAAACCTTACATGACGAATTAATGCCTTTTTTGAAGGGAAGATTTGTTTAGTAAATACTCACTAAGCAGGGGAGTTCTGTAATTTGGAAATTTAACAGAATATTCTTGTCTGTTACTTGGCAACATGAAAACACTAATGGGCAATTTCCATGTTAGTTTATAAGGCATTGTATAATAACAATAATAATAATAATAACTGGATATGGTAATTAGGATAAACAAGTAAGAACAACTTATTTAATAGATAAAGCAATTCCAAACACACATAACTTACAGAAATCAATAGGTGATAAAAGTATGCTGAATTAAAAAAGGAAATTGAAAGCCTATGGAAGATGAACAAGGTATATATTGTCCCAATAGTAATATCAACAATTGGTAACATCCCAAAGTCACTACACAATAACATTAAACAATTAGGGCTGCTCAGTAATATCTATGCAAATCTTCAGAAAACCACAATACTAAAAATCACTAGAATAGTCCGAAATTCCTAGCAATTGACAAATGAGTGTGCTTGGCTGTGCCTGTACCTCAAATTTTACCAGGTTGAGCTGAGAAAAAAATAATGATATAATAAATTAATAATAATAAAAATAAACAGAGCTGCAGGATGCAATATGACTGATGGATGAATAGGAAACATATAAGCATATGGGACATTAAAAAGCAAAAAGAAAACAGATCAAATGTGATAAAGGAAATACTTGTGACCAGAATTTACTTCAAGGCTTAAAAAATCTGCTAAACAGAGCCCAACAGTAAAAATGATACAAAAGCAATAAACACTTTCATTATACCAATGTTAATGAATTCTTTTGGCATGAACTTATCTGGAAAATTTACAAAGGAAAATAAGAATTGAAAAGAACAATTCTAAAAAAACACTATGTACACTGAGATTACCACTACCTCGGACAGAGAAAGAGGAATAACAGACATAAAAAATTTGCACAACAGTCAGATAAAACTCCTAAGGATATATTTTTATCAACAAAAATAGTATTCAACACTCCATACAAGTATATGTAATTCTAATAAGAAGTACTAAACTGAAATTAAAGCACAGCTCAGAAAAATGAAGAATCACTGCAGAAGGAAAAGTTAACCAGTGGAAGAGCATGAGCTTCCATGGAAGACAGCCTCATGATCTGAGTAGACTAAATTTCAACCAAGGAAGCGTCAAACACCTGGCTCAGAGTTAGAGACCTCTTCCCAGAAAGAGAGTGGTGCTTTGAGGCAATACAGGACCAGGTAGTTAACACACACAAACAAAAATCAAAAATACATAATAAAAGGCCAACAAATTCAAAACAATGCCAAGAGAAAGTGAAATAATCCAGCTCATTACAGGATCCTGCAGCAGTTTAACTCAATCTGATTGCCTTCACAGGCACAATCAAGTGGCAAACATACCTTAAACAAAATCTTGCTTTAAAATTCAAACTCATAAAAAAACAGAATACCTTACTATAAATACAAGCTGGATCCAGTTTTAGAGTCAGAATCCTACAGATTATATTACAACTGATCCATTATTACATTATTACAGGTAGGGCAATCCATAATAACCATCTGGATCGCATATTACAGGAAGAACAATTTACTTAATAGATGTAGCCATTCCAAACACACATAACTCACTGTAATTGGTAAGAGAAATATGTTGACTTAAAAGAGGAAATTAAAGGACTGTGGAACTTGAACAGGGTCTATATTTTCCCAATAGTAATATCTACAACTGTTATCACCCCAAAGACACCACACAATAATATGAAACCATTTGGACTGCACAGCAATATTTATGTAAATCTCCAGAAGGCTACAATACTAAACACCACTAGAATTGTCCAAAAGTCCCTACTACTGAGAAATGAATGTCTTTGGCTTTGTCCATAACTCAGGTTTTTACCACCTAGAGCTGAGGGAAAAAAATAACAAATAAGCAATAAATATCAAGAACATGAAATGAAAAGTCCTTGAGTGTTATTGCATAGCTTGTTGGAAGAGTTCAGTAATGGGGTGAGTGAAATTGAGCGGTTATCTCCTCTTTTCAAGAGCCTGATGACTGCAGGATACTAACCCTTCCTGAAGCTTGTGGTGTGGGTCCTGAGGATCCTGTACCTTCTTCCTGATGGCAGCAGTGTGCAAAGAGATCATTATTGATGTTGCAGTTTTCCTACGACAGCTCTCCATGTAAATGTTCTCAATGGTGGGCAGAGAAGTACATGTAATGAACTCTATACTATATCAGTCACCTTATTTTAGGAAGTATATTTAAACTTTATAAGATTTAGTTGATAAATATGTGAACTGATTTCCTTATGAGAAAAAGAGTGGATAAACTGGACCTGCCTTCACTGGAGTGTTTATGAGCGAGAGCAATTCTTGAACAAAACATCTGTAGTCTGCTGGTGTTTTGACAGGAATGATATAAAGATACTACTTCATGTGGGAAAACTGAGAATAATGTTTGCTTTCAAAGGCCTTTCTGAGGAACTACTCAAACATAAATGCTCTTTTGTAAGCCTCTTTCAAGGTAATGTAACAAACTATTTCTTGGAACTATCTGGAAAATCCTTATGACAAATGGCCAAAAGTAGGTATGAAGAAATCTATTCGACTAAATGGGAAATGAAGCAGGGAGTTCAGTGGCATTACACTGCAGGCACCTCAGGTAAACATGAACCTGATAAGTCCTGACTCTCTTTAACTCTTTCAAGTCTCATATTATTGTTTATGTCATTTGGTTTAAGATAAAAAAATATGAGGTAAGGTTGATTTTGTTTTCTCAAGCGTGGAACACACTGTATGAATGCATGGTGAAGAAAGGTGTTACTGCAAGATATTAGTATTTAATTTGCCAAGGTACAGAAGATTACTGACCAAGTGCTGGAAAAAGGGATTAGCAGAGATGGATGGTAGATGTTCCACATGGACATTGTGAGTGGAAGGACCTGTTTCTGTATTAAATGACTCCATGCCTCCCTGTATTCCAAGGTGCAAAATGCAGTTACCAATGGGTCTTAATGAGCCCAGAACTTGTGGTGGTTTTAGACCAACTTTTATTTTAATTTGATTTATTACGAGACACAACACAATAACAGGCCCTTCCCCTCAATGAACCTACCTCGCTCATTTACACCCATGTGACCTATCATCTGACTAATTCACATGTCTGTGGAGTGTGGGAGGAACCAGAGTGCCATGAGGAAACCCACACAGTCATGGAGAGAATGTACAAACTCCTTACAGACAGCAACAGATCTGAACTCACATTTCTGGCGCTGTATTAGTGTTGCACTAAAAGCTATGCTATCGTGCCACTTGGCTACTTCTTGAAGGTGGGCATTCAGGCTAATCCAGCTTATGAAAGGTGCCAAGCCACATAGAAAAGTGGCATGCTCTCACCTCAAAGCCAAAATCCATATCACCCTTTCATTTTCCTTCTCAATCTTCTCAAAAAGATTATGAACCATTACAGGCTTTGTGTTTGAAAGACCAAATGCACATGCTTTCTTTACTCATTTATGCAGTAAACAAAGCAAAGTTAACATATTTGTTGAAGGACAGACTTGCTTAGTAAATGTTTGCTGAGTAAGGGAGATCTGTAATTTGGAAATCTAGCAGAACGTTGTTCAAAGTAAATTTATTATGGAAGTACAGGTATGTCTCCATATACTATGAGGTTCATTTTCTTGCAGGCATTCACAGTAAAAGAAAGAAATACAACATAATCAATGAAAAACTATGCACAAAACAAAGATGGGCAAACAATGTGTAAAAGTTATCAAAAGGTTAAAAAAAGAGAGTGGATATCGAACTGCTGATGAGTACAATGGAGAGGCGGTAATGGGAGACAAAGGAATGATGGATGTACTTAATAGGTATTTTGTGTTAGTCTTCACTGTGGAAGACACTAGCTGTATGCCAGAAATTTAAGTGTTAGGAGGAACAAGTGAGTGTAGTTGCTATTACTAAGGAGAAAGTGATTGGGAAGCTGAAAGTTCTGAAGGTAGATACATCATCTGCACTAGGTGAACTACATTCCAGAGTTTTGAAAGAGGTAGTTGAAGATATTGTGGAAGCATTAGTAAAGATTTTTCAAGAATCACTAGATTTTGCAGTGGTTCTGGAGGACTGAAGTATTGCAAATGTCACTTCACCCTTTAAGAAGGGAGGGAGGCAGAAGAAAGGAAATTGTAGGCTAGCTTCAGTGGTCAGGAAGATGTTGGACTCCATTATTAAGGATGAGATCTTTGGGTACTTGGAGGTTTCCTTAAGGGGAGATCTTGCCTGACAAATCTGTTGGAATTCTTTGAGGAAGTAACAAGTAGGATAGAGGAAGGAAAGTCTACAGTTGTTATTTACTTACATTTTTGGAAGGCCATTAGCAAGGTGTGGCATACGTGACTGCTTAACAAGGTAAGAGTCTACAATATTACAAGATACTAGCATGGATAGCAGATTGGCTGACTGGCAGGAGGCAAAGAGTGGGAATAAAGGGAACCTTTTCTGTTGGCTCTTGGTGACTATTGGTGTTCCATGGGGTAGGTTTTGGGACTGCTTCTTTTTATGTTATATGTCAATGATTTGGATGATGGAATTGATTACTGTCTGGCCAAGTTTGCAGATGATATAAAGATAAGTGAAGTAGCAGGTAGTGTTGAGGAAGCAAGGAGTCTGCAGAAGGATTTAGACAGATTAGGAGACTGGAATACAGTATAGGAAAGTATATGGTCATGCAGACTTTTTAGAAAGGATAAAAGCATAGACTATTTTCTAAATAGACAGAAAGTTCAAAATTCAAAAGTGCAAAAGGACTTAAGAGCTTTTGAGCAGGATTTCCTAAAGGTTAAGTTAGAGATTGAGTTGGTGGTAAGGATAAATGCAATATTGGCATTCATTTCAAGAGGACTAGCATATAAGAGCAAGGATGTCATGCTGAAGCTTGAAGGGCACTGCAGAGGCATCACCTGGAGTATTGCAAGCAGCTTTGGGCACTTTATTTAAGAAAGGATGTGCTGACATTGGGGAGGGTTCAGAGGAGGTTTGTGAGACTGATCCCAGGAATGAAGGGTTAACATATGAGGAGCATTTGATGCCTCTGGGCCTGTAGTCACTGGAGATTAGAACAATGAGGAGATCTCACTGAAAACTATCTAACATAAAATGGCTAGACAGAGTGGAGTTGGAGATGATTACTCCTACAGTGGGCATGTCTAGAACCAGAGGGCACAGCCTCAGAAGAGGGGGACATCCATTTGTAACAGAGATGAGGATCAATTTCTTCAGCCAGTGGGTGGTGAATCTGTAGAATTCAAAGCACAGATGGCTGTGGTGGCCAAGTCATTGAGTATACTAAAAACAGAGGTTGATAGGTTCCTGATTAGTCAGGATGTCAAGTTTATGGTGAGAAGGTAGGAAAACGGGATTATGAGGCATTATAAATCAGACCTGAATGAGTGCTGGAGCAGACTCAAAAGGATAAATGGTTTAATACTGATCCAATGTCTTATGGTCCAAAAGAGACAAACCATGCAAACACAACAACAACAACGATAATGATGATGATGATGATGATGATGATGATGATGATGATGATGATGATGATGATGATGATGATGATGATGATGATAATAATAATAATAATAATAATAATAATAATTATTATTATTATTATTATTATTATTATTATTATTATTATTATTATTATTATTATTATTATTATTATTATTATTATTATTATTATTATTATTATTATATAAATAAATCTATTTATAAAACTGAGAACATAAGTTGTGGAATCCTTGAAAATGGATCTATCAGTTGCGGAATCCATTCAGTTCAGTGTGAGATGAATGGAGTTATCCATGGTGGTTCAGGAGCCTGATGGTTGAAGGGTAATAACTATTCCTGAACTTGGTGATGTGGAACATGTCGCTCCCGTATCTCCTTCCTGGTGGTAGCAGTGGGAAGGGAGCATTGCCTGAATGGTGTGAATCCTTGATGATGGATGCTGCTTTCTTGAACTGGAGACTTGAACAGGCAAATGTGGAAATGCTCTGTCAGTTTTATAAGGGATTGTTGAAATCATTCCTGAAGTGTTCTGTGCTGTATGGATCGCCTCATTTTAGGAGACCAACACCCATTTTCCTTCAGCAAAGGTGAGTATATAGCAAGAATGCTGTGGGACTGTGGCATCCATATGGAGCATTTGAGTGTGGACCTCTTTCAGTGTCAATGATCTTAAGATGTGTTATGACTTTGTAATTGGGATTCTCAACAAGTTTCTGAACATTTATGCATCTCCTGATGAGACACTGCTTTACCAAAAGAGGATGAACTCTAATTTTTCAGCAGTTATCCCATTAAATGACAAACAAATTATCCAGTATAGGTCCTTTCTGGATACATTTTGTTATGGAGAATACTGTAAAAAAGATTGTTAAATTCCACTAATGAAATGAAAGGGCAATAAATCTTTAGGCAATTAAATGAAAACACTTTATAATTAACTTGTCATCCAGATTCAATGATTTTAATTGCAATCAAAGCTGTGCACAGAACATTCAATAACAGCCACCCATGTTCTCTATTGATTGGATTTGTTTAATCTTGTTTATTCCCTTCTCAACTTTTTTTTAATATATCGGCATGAATTTCTGGGATGGGACTGACTTATAAAAACTGCTCTCCTCAAATGCATAGAAGAGAATGCCTCATGGCTAAATAATATTATGTTTATAATACTCAGGATTTAAAATCTGGCCCGTATGTCACTTACGGGGAGAGTACTGTTAATAGAAAGTGCCAGGAATACTTTCCCTCTCCCATTATCTTACTGTCCAAATCTCTATTTTAATTTAGTTTCAGTGTTCGTTAACATGGCTTCTGAGAGAGAATTTGTGGAGCTAAGATTCACTTCTACAGGGAGTTAGGAAGGAAGTTGAGAAGCAGGACCCCAAAGGCATTAATCTCATGATTACTGCCTGTGCCACACGACAGTGAGTATAGGAATAGAATGAGGTGGAGACAGGGACAGGGATTCTGATTTCTGGATCATTGGGATCTCTTCTGGGACAGGTGTGACCTGTACGAAAAGGACAGGTTGCACTTGAGTCTGAGGGGGACCAATATCCTGGTGGGAAGGTTTGCTAAGACTACTGGGGAGAGTTTAATCTAGAATTGCTGGGAGGTGGGAACAGAACTGAAGTGACAGAAGAAAGGAAGGTTGGCTCACAAATAGAGAAAGCTTGGAGAAAGTGCGAAAGGAAGGATAGGCAGGTGATAGAGAAGGGACACACTCAGCCCGATGGTTTGAGATGTGTCTATTTTAATGCAAGAAGTATAATGAATAAAGTGGGTGAGCCTAGAGTATGGATCAGCACTTGGAGCTATGATATTGTGGCCATTACAGAGACTTGGTGCAGGGGCAGGAATGGCTACTTCAAGTGCCAGGCTTTAGATGTTTTGAAAAGGAAAGGGAGAGAGGCAAGAGAGGTGGGGGTGTAGCACTATTGATCAGAGATAGTGTCACAGCTGCAGGAGGAAGTCATGGAGGGGTTGTCTACAGAATCTCTGTGGGTGGAGATTAGGAACAGGAAGGGGTCAATAACTCTACTGGGTGTTTTTTATAGACCACCCAATAGTAACAGAGACATCGAGAAGCAGATGGGGAAACAGATTCTGGAAAGGAGTAATAATAACAGGGTTGTTGTGGTGGGAGATTTTAATTTCCCAAATATTGATCGGCATCTCCCTAAAGTGAGGGGTTCAGATGGGGTGGAGTTTGTTAGGTCTTGACACAATATGTAGATAAGCCTACAAGACGAGAGACTGTACTTGATCTGGTATTGGGAAGTGAACCTGGTCAGGGGTCAGGTCTCTCAGTGGGAGAGCACTTTGGAGACAGTGATCACAATTCTATCTCCTGTACCATAGCATTGGAGAGGGATAGGAACAGACAAGTTACGGAGATATTGAATTGGAGTAAGGGGAAATATGAGGCTATCAGGCAGGAACTTAGAAGCATAAATTGGAAACAGATGGTCTCAGGGAAACGTGGCAAATGTTCAGGGGACATTTGCATGGAGTTCTGCATAGGTACGTTCCAATGAGATGGGGAAAGGATGGTAGGTTACAGGATCCATGGTGTACAAAGGCTATTGTAAATCTAGTCAAGAAGAAAAGAAAAGTTTACAATAGGTTCAAAAAACTTGGTAATGATAAAGATCTAGAAGATTATATGGTTAGCAGGGAGGAGCTTAAGAATGAAATTAGGAGACCCAGAATGGGCCATGAGAAGGCCTTGGTGGACAGGATTAAGGAAAACATTCTACAAGGTGGTGAAGAGTAAGAGGATAAGACATCAGGGAATAGGACCAATCAAGTGTGACAGTGGAGAAGTGTGCATGGAACCAGAGGAAATGGCAGAGATACTTAATGAATACTTTGCTTCAGTATTCACTACAGAAAAGGATCTTGGCGATTGTAGGAATGACTTGCAGCAGACTAAAAAGCTTGAGCATGAAGGTATTAAAGAAGAAGATGTGCTGGAGCTTTTGGAAAGCATCAAGTTGGATAGGTCACTGGGACTGGATGAGATGTACCCCAGGCTACTGTGAAAAGTGTGGGAGGAAATTGCTGAGCCTTTGGCAATGACCTTTGCATCATCAGTGAGGACAGGAGAGGTTCTGGAGGATTGGAGGGTTGCGGATGTTGTTCCCTTATTCAAGAAAGGAAGTAGAGATAGCCCAGGAAATTATAGACCAGTGGGTCTTACTTCAGTGGTTGGTAAGTTGATGGAGGAGATCCTGAGGAACAAGATTTATGAACATTTGGAGATGCATAAAATAATTAAGAATTCTTGGCATAGCTTTGTCAAAGGCAGGTCATGCCTTACCAGCCTGATTGAATTTTTTGAGGATGTAACTAAACACATTAATGAAGGTAGAGCTGTAGATGTAGTGTATATGGATTTCAGCAAGGCATTTGATAAGGTACCCCATGAAAGGCTTATTGAGAAAGTAAGGAGGCATGGGATCCAAGGGGACATTGCTTTGTGGATTCAGAACTGGCTTGCCCACAGAAGGCAAAGAGTGGTTGTAGACAGATCATATTCTGCATGGAGGTCGGTGGCCAGTTGTATGCTTCAAGGATCTGTTCTGGGACCTCTTTTCTTTGTGATTTTTATAAATGACCTGGAGGAGGAAGGGGATGTATGGGTTAGTAAGTTTGCCGATGACACAAAGGTTAGGGGTGTTATGGATAGTGTGGAGGGCTGTCAGAGTTACAGCAGGACATTGATAGGATACAAAACTGGGCTGAAAAGTGGCAGATGGAGTTCAATCCAAATAAGTGTGAGGTAGTTCATTTTGGTAGGTCAAATATAATGGCAGAATATAGCATTACTGGCAAGACTCTTGGCAGTGTGTAGGATCAGAGGGCTCTTGAGGTCCAAGTCCATAGGACACTTTGAAGCTTTGAAGCTGTTATGCAGGTTGACTCTGTGGTTAAGAAGGTGTATGGTGCACTGGCATTCATGAATTGTGGGATTGAGTATAAGAGCCGAGTGCTAATGTTGTAGCTATATATGACCTTGGTCAGACCCCACTTGGAGTACTGTGCTCAACTGTGGTCGCCTCACTACAGGAAGGATGTGGAAACCATAGAAAGGGTGCAGAGGAGATTTACAAGAATGTTGCCTGGATTGGGGAGCATGCCTTATGAGAGTAGGTTGAGTGAACTTGGCCTTTTCTCCTTGGAGCGACAGAGGATGAGAGGTGACCTGATCAAGGTGTATAAGATAATTAGAGGCATTGATTGTGCGGATAGTCAGAGGCTTTTTCCCAGGGCTGAAATGGCTAGCATGAGAGGGCATAGTTTTAAGGTGCTTGGAAGCAGGTACAGAAGAAATGTCAAGGGTAAGTTTTTTACGCAGAGAGTGGTGAGTGCATGGAATGGGCTGCCAGCAGTGGTGGTGGAGGCGGGAATGATAGGGTCTTTCAAGAGACTCTTGGATGGGTACATGGAGCTTAGAAAAATAGAGGGCTATGGGTAAGCCTAAGTAGTTTTAAGGTAAGGACATGTTCGGGACAGCTTTGTGGGTGGAAGGGCCTGTATTGTACTGTAGGTTTTCTATGTTTCTGCTCTCCTGTGTTGTTTAAGTCCCTTAAACATTTATTTTCTGGAGCCCAGGGTAAAAGACCTACTGAATGGCAGCCTTTATATAAATGATGCTATCAGACTTGACCTCAATATGTTACCAATCTATAAAATATCTCAAGATTTCCTTCAAAGTCATCTGATTTTAATCAATGCCTAATCTATCCTTTTAGTTCAATTGCACAGATGTTCATGCTGATTACTTCCCTATCGCTGGTAATCAGTCCATCAGATGGTCATTGTGGATAGGAGTTGCCAGGCAGGCATGCATGCCTCCTCCACATACCCACAATGTTTACAGATCCACATCTTCTCACTTTGTAAATTCCACAAGCAGGTAGGCCCCAAATATTACAGCAATGTAAATTCCCACTGTGAAGTAACTAATTGTAGGTATCTAGACTTCACTTAGTGGCTACTTTATTAAGTAAACCTGTACACCGCTTACTTACGCCAGCATTTAATCAGCCAATAATGTGGTAGCAACTCAATGTTTTAAAGCATGCAGACATGGTCAAGAGGTTCAATTGATGTTTGGAACCAAACATCAAAATGGTGAAGAAATGTGACCGAAGTGACTTTGATCATGTCATTTTCACCATTGACCACTGATGCCAGACAGGTGGTTAGAGTGTCACAGAAACTGCTGATCTCCTGGGGCTGTCACACACACCAGTCTCTAGAGTTTACAGAGAATGGTGCAAAAATGCAAACAAAAATAATGAGTGGCAGTTCTGTAAGTGAAAACATCTTTTTGATGAGAGAGATCAGAGGAGAATGGCCAGACTGGTTCAAGCAGATAGGAAAGCAACCAAACATTACAAAAGTGGTGTGTAGACGAGCATCTCTGAATACACAGCACATTGAACCAATAATTGGCTGGGTTACAGTGCAGAATACCACAAACATCTATTCAGGGGCTACTTCATTAGGAACGGGAGGTACCTTATAAAGTGACAACTAAGTGTATGTAGCTGCATGCAACATTGACCTGCAAGCAAAGAGCTTACAGGCACTTATTGATGTTGTTTGTGTTTCTCTTTCAAATTAGTCACCCTCTCTCCTAAAGATAAAAGGAGTTTAGGAGGTACATTTAGAGAGTTGTCTGTAATAGATTTGGTTTCATGTGATGGTAGCTAATCTGGTGAAAAAAGTCATAAAGGAAGCTGTAATTGCCTTTATTATGTCATGTCTATGCTTCCAAAATTAGACTTTAGATCAATTGTATTTCATAGCTCTCAGTTTGTAACCCTACAACTTACAAGCATATTTATTACAAATCCTAATATGTCTTAAACATTGTTGGCTTTCCACCTCCACGCTGAGTGAAATACTGTCTCTGAACTTTCCTCAAATCTTTTTGCAAAATTGCTAAAATTTTCCTGTTATCTCTGCGAAGGGAAATAGGCTCTTCCTGGTTGTTCTTCATACAATTTTAAACAGGTCAATTTAGTCTCCCCTCACTGTCCTTTATTAAAAAAATAAAACAAAGCCAACTAGCTATTCATTCCCAATCACAAAAAAAAATCTACTGCACCAATTCTAGTTCTGTTGCCTTCTTCCTGCAGTGTGGTGAACAAACCTGTACTCAGTCTTCTCTCTGTTACCCAACAGTTAGGATAATAGTTCAGATGATGTTTAAAAATAACCCCCTTATGCTTGTACTCTATATCTTGGCCAAAAAGAAATGCAGGTATCCTTTGTGCTTACTTAACTGCTTTATTGCCACTTTTAGGATTTGTGAACTTGCACCCTAATCCTGAGAAGAAACAAGTCAGGTATATTTTCCTGATTTTAAACCACACCCAAATGTCTCAGACATTCGACTGAGTTTTTTTTTGTCAAAGCGATCGATGAGGGCAAAGTGGAATTTATTGTTTACACAGACACTGGCAAGAGATAATTGCCTAAAGTTTACAACAGGATATACACTCATTGGGAAAGCGGGCAAGAAAATGGCACATGGAATTTAACTCGGGCAAGTGTGAAGTCATGTATTTTGGGAAATTAAACCAGGGCAGGACCTACAGAGAGAGTGGTGGAGGCCTGGGGAGGTACTTATGACAGAAGTACATAGTTTCTTTCAATAGCCACACAAGTAGATCAGGGTGATGAAGAAGGCATCTGAAGACAATGCTTGTCTTCATTGAAATACAAGAATTGGGATGTCATGCTATAGTTCTGGTTGACTGACTATAGAAAATTCATGATTAAGTCAGATAGAGTGCAGAAAATGTTCACAAAAATGTTGCTCTGGATTGGAAGGCTTGAGTTAGACAGATTGGAGAGGCTGAGTCTGTTGTCCCTGGAATAACGGATGGTTCAGGATGAAGACAGTAGATAGCCAATATCTGTAGCCCATTGTAGGTGTGTCTAAAACTAGAGGGAATGAGTTAAAGTGAGAAGGAGGAGGTTTAAATAGGATTTGAGACACAACTTTTTTCCTACAAACTATAATTGGTATCTGAAATGAGCAACTAGAGGAGATGGTGGAGGCAGAAACAGCAGTAAAAGTTATGAGGTATCTGGACATGTAATCAAGGGATAGAGGGATGTAAAATTAAAGCAGTTGTTGTTCCTTTCTGCTTCTTGTGGCACATCAGCAACAAACTTGCCGTTTCTCTAGTATAGAATTAAAGCAGAAGATAGGCTAAATCTCAGACATGATGGTCAGACACGATGGGCAAAAGAGCTTGTTTCTATGCTGTGCAACTCGAGAACTCTATGAGTCTATGTGTCTAGCAATAAGTCTCTCAGGCACTACAATGTGAATATCCTTCAAAGTATTTTTGTTTTAGTAGCTTTGAAGTTCAAAGTCAATTTATTATCAAAATATGTATTTGTACAACCTTGATTTCCAATTTCTTGCAGGCAGCCACAAAACAAAGAAACTCAATAGAATCCACGAAAAGCCCCACACCACAAGGACAGTCATACATCCAATGTAAGGAAAAGAAAGAACAAATTGCATAAACAATAAAAAAAGCAAACAATCCACAGAACCGGAACAGCAAAGTCCCTGAAAGTAAGTCCAGAGCCACAGAACCAGTTCAGTGGTGCCACTGAACTATAGCACCTTCCAGAGGGTAAAGACATATTGCTGGCTGCGTCAAGCACAGTGCTGTGTTTGACCATGATTGCCATTAGGGTTGTAACAGATACATAAATGTAATGTAAAAAGAAGCCAACCTTATTGAAGATAGCCGAAGAAAGAAGCAAAACTAGACTGTTTACATCAGATGCTGAATATCAACTAAAGTTTTCTGATAGCAAATCCCCTCCACCACCACTCCCCTCTGCCTTGCAGAACTCATTCTCGCTCTCAGTAATTTCTCCTTTGGCTCCTCCCACTTCCTTCAAACAAAAGGGGGTCGCCATGGGCACTCGCATGGGTCCCAGCTCTGCCTACCTGTTTGTCAGCTACATGGAACAGTCTATATTCCAAGCCTACACTGGTGTCCATCTATCTTTTCTCCTGTGCTACATCGATGACTGCATTGCTGCTGCTTCCTGCACCCATGCAGAGCTCGTCAACTTCATCCACTTTGTCTCCACCCTGCCCTCAAATTTACCTGGATCATTTTTGGCACCTCCCTGCCCTTTCTCAATCTCACTGCTCCTTTCTTGATCTCACTGTCTCTATCTCTGGAGACAGCTTATCCACCCATGTCTATTACAAACCCATGGATTATCACAGCTACCTAGACTGCACCTTGTCCCATGCTTCAACTTGTAAAAGCACCATTCCTTTTTGTCAATTCCTCCATCCTCGTTGCATCTGTTCTCAGGATAATGTTTTTCATTCTAGAAAAAAAGATGTACTCCTTTTTCAAAGAAAGGGGCTTTCCTTCCTCTACCACCAACGGTGCCCTCAACCGCATCTTCTCTATCTCATGCACATCTGCTCTTACCCCATCCTCCCACCACCCTACCAGTCATAGTGTTCCTTTTGTCCTCACTTACAATGCTGCCAATCTCCACATCCAGCATATAATTCTCTGAAACTTCCGTTAACTCCAAGTGGATCCCGCCACCAAGCACATCCTTCCCTCCCTCCCACTTTCTGCTTTCCGCAGGGATCGCTCCCTACCTGACTCCCTTATCCATTTGTCACTCCCCACTGATCTCCCTCTTGGCACTTATCCTTGCAAACAGTGCTACTTCTGCCCCTACACCTCTACCTCACTATCATCCAGGGCTCTAAACAGTCCTTTCAGTTGAGGCGACACTTCACCTGTGAGTCTGTTGGGGTCATTTACTATATTGGTGTTCTGGAATGGCCTCCTGTATATTGGTGAGATGTGACGTAGATTGGGAGACCGCTTTGCCGAGGACCTACACCGTCCACCAGAACAAGCGGGATCTCCCTGTGGCCCCCCATTTTAATTCCACTTTCCATTCCCATTCTGATATGTCCATCCATGGCCTCTCCCACTGTTGTGATGAGGCTACACTTAGGATGTAGGAAACATCACCTTATTTTCTGTTTGTGTAGCCTGCAACCTGATGGCATGAACATCAATTTCTCAAACTTCTAGTAATGCCCTCCACCCCCATTTCCCATCCCTTCTTTTCCACTTTCACCTCATCTTACCAATCAACTTCACAGCTCTTTACTTCATACCCGCCCCCTCCAGGTTTCCACCTATCACCTGGTGGTTCACTCTCCCCTTCCACCACCTTTTAAATCTACTCCTCAGCTCTTTTTCTCAGTCCTGCCAAAGTGTTTTGGCCTGAAACATTGACTGTACTTTTTTCCATAGATACTGTTTGGCCTACTGAGTTCCTCCAGCATTTTGTGTGTGTTGTTTTATGATAGCAATATTTTTAAAACAAGAGGAGCAAGCAGGAGTGGTACAACCCTTAGCAGATGATCTCAGAATCACAAAGGGTCTAGGACGGGCATCCACTTGACTTGCTGGAAGTTTGAAATTACCATAGAAGGGCAGTCAGAAATATGAGTAACGATACATTGAGACTTCTATTGTGAAGAACCTAGTAAGGCATTCATCACAGGAGTGAAATCCTCCAGTGTCCGGGTTTGAGTGTTCACAATCATGCAAGCATTAAAGTTATGTCACTGTAACAATGAGCTTGGAAGAATAATAGTGCGGTGTGGTCCTTTGCCTGACATGTTAATTGAACAGAAACGTGTCAATAAGATCACATAAGACCAAGTTCAATTTATTGCCATTCAACAATACACATGAAACAACGTACCTATGGACTAAGGTGCACAATGCAATATATATAACTCCCATACAGCACATAAAATGATATTACGACAAATGACTTAACAAATAATAAGGTATATATGTGACACAAGTTGAGAAGTAAACAGCATAACACTACTGGCATTTCATACGTGATGAGACTTTCTGGCAGTGAGTTCAGTCATCCTACAAGCTGCAGGAGGAAACTGTTTCCCATCTTGTCCTAATGCTACAGTACTTCCTGACTAATGAGAAGGGATCAAAGAGACTGCTGGACAGATGAGGAATCAATGACAATTATGAGGGCATAAGACATTAATGTTATCTCTGACTTATAGGAACAAATGGGAATAACTGGGAAACATTTTGTCTCTACATGAGACACATTTATCAAGAAAAAAATGCATAAATTGAGACAAATGGCTCATATAATATTTTTGCACTGTATTAAATCTACAAACATATTTCAAGGACAAGAATTGGGTAGGAAATGCAACATAGTTGTTCATATTTGGAGAAGTAATGGCAACTATGCTGCATCACTGTAAATAGATGTGTTTGGACAAATCATTCAGTCACTGATCCAATATACTCTACTATCTTTCTGTTACTTCATCCAATGTTTTGTTTAAGAGGTTATAAGCAATCTGTCAACACTCTGGGAGGACTCTATGGATCTAATACAGTATTTGGAAAGAGTAGAAGACATAGATTTCTGGGCACCTTATAAATTTGTAAAGGAAATGGAACAATAGTATATCTCACAATGTACAAAAACAACAGGGAACTGACAGATCAGTGGAAGATTCATTGGCTGCAGTCTACCATCACTGTATCTGTTCAGAACAAAGAAGGAGGCAGGAAAAATCATGATGAATACTACCATCCTGCATACTGCCTCTTCGAAAAGCTCCTTTCAGGACAGTGCTATTGGGCTATTAAAACAGATGTTTCATGCTATTTTAGATGTTTCTCTCCCCAGGCAGTTACTCTGATCAATCATTCTCATTGGCCAACTCCCCTCTATCTATTGCCTTAGTCACTGCACTGTACTCTAAACACTTTCAACTACTTTTTATCATGCTGTATACATTGTAACTACATGCTGGAATTTATGTATTTATGAACATTTATTCCATATTTATAATTTATTTTTATATAATTCTTTATACTTCAGAATTGTTAAATGTTTTTGTTGCATGTCATGCTAATGCACCACAGCAAATTCCTAATATTTGTAAATGTATAGGAGAATAGAGTTGATATTTGATTTGAGCTGCCCTGAGATACATTACAAATATTTAGGATTCAGGCTAGTTTCTCAAGGTTGGAAATTATTCCCTGACCTTTAAGTGCCATTGAGATATGTGCTCTGAGTTGACATCTTGAACCGCCAGTCTTTCTGTGGAAGGCGTTCCAACAATGCTCCTGCATGGGGAAAGCTTGGACCCAGAATCAATGGATGCCAATAATCTTCCACATTACAATCAGACCAATTTGTGCAGATCAAAAACACCCATCTACCTTCATTTGCATGTTGTATATTCAAGAAGGAAATTACAGTCGTTGATTTTGTTCCTTGCTTAATCACAGAACAAATATATAGCCTGGAGATGATGATTGATTCATTAATTCAGCATGCATTGAAAACAGATTTTGAAGTAATTCAAGATAAAGTTGTTGAATTGAGAATAGCTCATTCAATTGTAATAAATGGAGAAATTACCTAAGTTAATTCATTGACAATTTACCAAGTCTGTTTTAGGTCTGGGAATCAGAAATAATTAAATATAAGACAGATGAGGCATTCATTGAACACTTCCAATTTAGAAGATGATTGGCCTCATCTAGTCAGAAATTGACTAATAATAGACAATTGACATTCCCATCATACAAATAGTTGTCATCCGCCAGTCTAACAGAACATCTAATCACCTCCACTTGACATTTAAGGAAGCATTAGTATTGTTGAATCACTCATCCATTTATGTACTGGGAATCACCTTCAACCAGCAATTTAATTAGATCATCCAAATAAGTACTCTGGCTAGGAGTGCCAGTTAGCTATTGGGTAACTTCAATGATTAACTTATTTCCTAATTTTGCACAGTCTTTTCAACATCTACAAGGCAGGAATAGAACACAGAGTAGTCCAGGCCCTCTGGTCCATAATTTTCTGTTGACCTTTTAACCAACTCTAAATCAATCTAACCTTTCCAACTCAATAGCTCTCAATTTTTCTTTCATCCACCTACCTATCTAAGAGTCTTTTAAATGGCCCTAATGTTTCTGCCTCTATCACCATGCCTCTTTGTGTGGAAAAAAAGATCTGACTTCCCCCTCCCCATTCTTTCCTCCAATCACTTTAAAATGATGCTCCCTCATATTAGCCATTTCTGTCCTGGGGGAAAAAAGACTGACTGTCCATTCACTCTACTCAAACTATGCCTGTTATCAGCTTATACACCTCTATCACAACACCTTTTATTCTCCTTTGTTCCTAGCTTGCTCAATCTAGACAGCATCCTGGTAAATCTCTAAAGCTGCCACATCATTCCCATAATGAAGTGATCAGAATCGAACACAATATTCCAAGTGTGATCTGGCCAGAGTTTTACAGAGCTGCAACATTACCATGTGGCTCTTGAACTTAAACCCCTGACTAATAAAGATCAACACTCCCCACGCCTTCTTAATCATCCTATCAAATTGAGGGAATGGGATTGAATATTCTTCAGATGCCTCATGGAATAGAGTTCCAACAATGGTCAAGTGAGTGCATGCCCATCCAGGACAAAGTAACCCACTGAATAAAAAATGTTAAATATTAACCACCAACATTCACTAGATGCAGCAGTTAATGCTGGTGACTCTCAATATTCGGATTCCAAATACACTGACGCCAATCACTAAACTCAACCCAGACATTGCCCAGTACTGACTCAGGCTTGGCAGCAGATGAAAATCAAAATACTGTAGATGTTAGAGATCTGAAATAAAGACAGGGAATGGGGGAAATACTCAAGACAACAATTGCGGTGAGAGAAACAATGAATTCCAATGGACAACCATCAACCTGTTCCCCTTAACACAGTATTTGCCTGACTTGATGAGTATTGCCAACTTGTCTGGTTTTATTTTGAAAAGTGAGTGTCTGAATGCTACAATTATGAAGCCTGCACATTTCAGCTCAAACAGTGATTAAGGAATATTAAAAGGAAATTAATGTCAGATGAATGGTGAAAATGCTGATTAGCAATAAAAAAGAAAAGGCCTATTACATGAAACAGGATGGTCAGGAAAATGGGAGAACTGCTTACCGTTAATCACTATATGAATTCTGTACATTTCAATGAGATCATCTCTCATTCTTTTAAACGCGAGAATTATGGCACAGTCTGTTTAGTGTCTGGCAATACAACAAACCTGATACATGAGTCAATCTCCAATGCATGGTTGTAAGAATTCTCTTCCTTGGGTCAAGAGATTAGAGATAAAAATAGTATGATTATAGAGTCACTAAGCCAATTATTTCAGTCTATTGAAACATTCGATATGGTCCTAAATAGGGCACTCACTATAAATATGACACATGAGATTAAAAGTCACATAAATTGGAAAGAGGCAACATACAGAAATCGCTGATTAGTGATAAAATTTACTTTTCAGAATCATGTGTTCCATACTTATATCAAAACATATAACTTGCAAGAATTACTTTAATGGTCGTAAGAAGAAATACTTCAAATTTATGGATATATCAAATAAAAAAGCATGACCGACACTTGGGAAAAATGCAGAAGATAATATAAGATTGTTAAGAGTGGACTGCAGGGATGGCAGATGCAATTCAATTCAGAGAACCATAGAGAAAATATATTTAGGAAAAGAACAAAAAATTTACTTTCCAGTGAGGTTCTATGGAAATAGTGTGCAAATGAAACTTCAGAGTTAGATACATAGATGACTAATACAACTGTGGTAATAGATGAGATCATGAAATGCAAAACAAAGAAACATAGATTTGTAGAATAATATAGCATCGAAACAAGCCCATTGCCTATCTAGTCCATACTGAAATATGATTCTGCTTAGTCCCATCAACGTGCACCCAGACAATACCCCTCCCATCCATATACCTCTCCAATTTTTTCTTAAATGTTGAAACTGAATATGGAAATCATATATGCACGCAAAGGAAATATGCAGCAGTGAATGAAGGCAATCTGTCCATCATGCCAGTACCAGCTTTTTAAAAGACAAATCCAATTAATCATACCTGATTGCCCTGATTTTTCCCTCAAACGTATAATCAATTCATTTATTTTTGCTGCACCAAGCCATTTTCACCAATCTTACAGACAGCATATTCTATATTATGACAACTTGTTTAGTATAAACAAAAAAAGTCATTGGTCAATAAATTGGTCAATAAGTTTTTGGTCAATAAATATATGGGTGTATTTGTTCCAGTTACTAACAATCAATAATTTTAAAAAATACATATTTTTTTCAAAATTCTGCACAATTTTGAATAATTTTAATTTTCTTAATCATTGTTGAAGGGAAAGTTGCTTCAACTAGTGATAATCATCTTTGTTAGAAATAATGGTGCTGAGCTGTGATCCCTCTGTTAAGGCCACAGCTCAGATTAGAGCTTTTCATTGCTTTTTAGATTTGTAGGGATGGTTTTGGGGACAGAGAAAGTTACGGTTTATGGAATGCGACTTGGGGGAATTAGCAGTATAAGTTTCACTCAACGCTTTAAGGCCAATGAAATGTGACATCAGTGAGCTGGACTGCAACATCTGACCAGACGTTGGGCTAGCACACCAGTGTGGACAAGGGGTGCTGTACCCCCACCCAGGGTTAGCACGTTGTCTCTGGAGTCCATGTGAGCTGGAAGAATCACATCTGATAATCCCCTGTGTTTGCAGATCAATGAGATTAGTCTCCCAGACCTAGAGTTCAGTGTTAGATTAGACTGTATAATTTATCAATTAATTGCCTGTTTCTATTTCATATAAATACTTAGTTACATGTAACGGTTTAGTATGTTTCCTAGTGGTCACAGTATCTATACATAATTGATCAGTGTGTCCCTTAGCGATCACAGTTATTCTGTTTCTTTCTGAAGTTTCTTGGTAGCACATTATTTGAATAGGGACTATTTGATTGGTTAACTGTGACTGGAATCTAAGTGTAATAAAACTACTGTGCAGCAATAAGTTCTATGCCTCTTTCTTGACTTCTAAAAGAACCCTAGATTAAAAACACCAGAGTCCAACATCAAGGTCCCAACACCGACAAGCCCAGAGTTTAAGGACCAGTATTCAGTGATCGGTGGATCCCAGGGTGTAGAGGATCGAGGCTCAAGAATCAAATTAGAAATCTGGAAATTGAAACCTATTGGTCAAAGCCAGAGTCTACTGGGAAGTGGAAATCTTACCTCTGCAAGCTGAAATCTGACTCTTAGGCTACTAAAGGCTGGAGGCCTGTCCTGGGGTTAGAGGACTGTGTATGTGTGGGTGGCAAAGAGGAACGTGGATTGCTTTGCTATTGTTGTTTTGTTTTGTTCTGTGTTGTTCTGCTGAGCATGTGGACTTGCTGTGTTTCTGCCAGAGTGCTTGCCGATATATGTAGGATGTCCCCTGCATACCCTTGTTGTGGTGGTTCTTAAGGCAAATGATACAATTCGCAGTACGTTCTGATGTGTATGTGATAAATGTACATCATTTGGGTGGCATGGTAGCACAGTTGCAGAACACTATTACAATGTCAGTGACCCAGGTTCAATTCCCGCCACAGTCTATAAGGAGATTGTATGTTCTGCTTGTGAACATGTGAGTTCCCTCTGGGTGCAATGGTTTCCATCCACTTTCCAAAGATATACCGGTTAGTGGGTTAATTTGTCACATGGTCTCATTGAGCCAGAAGACCCTGTTACCTGCTGTATAAATATAAAAAATTTAAAATATATATATAAATAAAACATGAATCTTGAATCGAGACTTTTGGTGATCTTGGCATCCTATTATATTTTTGCTTGTACCATTGAAACTTGGAAATACATTGCTGCTGCTTCACCTTTACGAGGTCAAATTCCGGAACTCCTGAGGCACTGGAAAAGAATCACAGCTAATGAATTTTGTGGCTCGGGAAGGCAGCTCACGACCCCCTTTTCAAAGGCAATTAGTGACAGATCTTACACATCAGTCTAGACAGTGACATGCATTTTGTCTGAAAGAACTGCAGGATATCCCAAGATCTTTCTTTATCTGTGTCTCCTTGTTGAAATGGTGACTGTTCAACAGTATCTCATTTCAGTCAATACCTTGCATTATTTTTCCAACGTTGGAAATTAGAAGTGAAAGGATTCCAAGCTACATTTGTGAGATCAATAATATGAAATTGCTGGGAATCTAATAGAAAAAAAATAGCAGTAATGCTGGGGAAATGAGAGGAATGTCACAGCTGTAAACATTTATGCAATTTATTACCAAACCATTTATTATTTTACAGACAACTGTGCTTTATGACACTACGCTGATGTTTTTATTTAATAGCTGCCAATTGGAACATTATCTGCAATCTGATTATCCTTCTGCAGCCCCCATTAATGATGGTAGCACACGCTGTAAACATGTGGAGTGCCAGTGGTGTGAAGGATTGCATTAATATTCCTGAGTTACAAGCTTCGAATCAGGGAGAGCAGTTCACAAGCACAACCTTGCTGCTGTACATCTACCAGCATGTACTGTTTCTGGAAGTGTCAGTTGAAGCTTCAATTTTCCGCATGTGATGACACTGGCATCCCAGCCACAGAACATCCTTAGGATGTGTCGGTTGTTAATACAAACTGCACATTTCATAAAAACATAGTAAAATAGAAATCACTGCACAGTACAACTATGTTGTGCTGATCTTTTAATCTATTCTAAGATCAATCTAACCATTCTCTCCTAGATACTGTAGCCTCTTTTTTTCTATCATCCATGTACCTATCAAAGAGCTTCTTAAATGTCTCTAATGTATCCAGTTCTCCCCGTCCCTTGACCTTCACAGCATTAGATGCACTAGACATGCTGAATGGTATAGAAACTGCAGTGTGACAGACAGAAAGGCTCGACAACAGGTAGTCCAATGCATCATTGGCACTAGCCTATCCACCATCAAGAGCATACATACATTCTTGTTGTCCCGCTGCCATCAGGGAGGAGGCTATGTAGCATCCACGCCAGGAGCACCAGACTCAGAAACAGTTACCTTCCCCAAGCACTGAGGCTGATCAACACCTCTATCCACTAACCCACCCCACCACTACTTCACCATTTCCTGTCAGAGTCACCTTATGTATCGACACCCCTGTACTTAGCATCACTTTATGCACAGACAATCAATCTATGCATATAAACTATCCTATGTATTTATATTTATTGTGCTTTTATTATTATTATGTTCTTTATATCATTGTGTTTTTTTGTGTTGCAACAGATCTGGAGTAACAATTATTTGTTCCTCCTTTACAGTTGTGCAGTGGAAATGCCATTCAGCAATCTTGAATCCTGAATCTGAAACAAATGCAGATCTTTCTGCAGCCCTGCTGTGAGTGCTCCAGTAGGCACTTCAGTTTTGAAAGGAAATTCCAAGATCTAGAAATCTTGAAAAACTGTAAATGTCAGATATGCTGAGCAAAATGGACAGCTTGTATGGAAAGAGATACCCAAATTAATATTTCAATTCTGTTGAAAGTTTAACGCTGCATTAGGAAATCCAGCCTGCTTCTGCAGTGCACTTAGGACAGGATACATCCGTTTTATATACAGATAAGCCATTCTGAACAGAACAGCTATATTTATTATAGCACCTTTGACATTGCGAGCAATTTCAGGAATACGAGAACCAAGGCAACGATCAACTGATTTGGAAGGAAAACCAAACATTTGGTCGGAGGAAACACAAGGAAATCTGAAGATGCTGGAAATTCAAACAACACACAGAAAATGCTGGTGGAACACAGCAGGCCAGGCAGCATCTATAGGGAGAAGCATTGTTGATGTTTTGGGCCTTTTGTGTGTGTTATTTGGTCAGAGGGCTGGGCTTTGCAGAGGATAGGGTATCAGAGAGGCAGAAAGTTTTGGAGGGAAATGGTCTGGTGACTAAAAGCTGAAGGCAAGGACGGAAAGGTGAAGGCAGCGGGAGCCAGGATCATGGCACCATGGATGGCTCTGCTGCGCAAGAGGGCAAGAAAAAGAGTGGCAGAGCTGTTGCGGTAGGGGATTACATGGTAAGGGGAATAGAGAGGAGCTTCTGTGGCTGCTAACGGGACTCCCATATAGGAAGAAAGCAGGATGAGGTCCTACAAGCTGAGTTTAGGGAGCTAGGAGATAAGTAAAAGAGTAGGACTTCAAAGGTAATAATCTCAGGATTATTACCAGTGCCACGCGCTAGCCAGAGTTGGAATAACAGGATTTCAGATTCTTGGGCCATTGGATCCACTCCTGGGGGAAGTGGTGGGACCAGTACCATCCAGACAGTCTGCATCTGGGCAGGGCCGGGATCAATGTCCTCGAGAGTTTGTTTGCTGGTGCTGTTGGGGAGGTTTTAAACTAATATGGCAGGGGGATGGGAACCCACACAGAAAAGAAGAGGGAAGTGATGCAGAGACCAAAGCTAGAGATAATGTAGAAAAAGTAAGAGTAAAGTGCATAAAAGTAAAAAGCAAAAATCACATAGATCACTAGATTCTAAAAGGACGATGAGTATAAGGGCACTTTATCTAAATGCCCATAGTATTAGAAACAAAGTAGTGAACTTGTGGCACAGATCAGTACCAAGGCAAATGATTTAGTAGCCATTACAGAAACCTGGTTGCAAGGTGGAGACTAGGAATTAAATATCCAAGGGTATCAGGTGATTTGGAAAGATAGGCAGGGAGGCAGAGGAGGTGGGGTGGCGCTCTTGATTAGGGATGAAATCAGGATGACTGTGAGAGGCAATAGAAGATCTACGGAGCAGAATGTTGAGTCCATCTGGGTAGAGATTAAGAATAATAAAGGGAAAAAAAATCACTGGTGGGTGTTGTCTATAGGCCACCTAATAAAAATATTGCAGTGGCAGAGGCGATTAACCAAGAAATAACTAGGCTTGTAAGAACGGAACGGCAGTTGTCATGGGGGATTTTAACTTCCACATAGATTGGTGAATCAGGTTGGTCAAGGAACTCTTGAGGAGGACTTGATGGAATGCATCCGTGATGGCTTCCTTGAGCAGCGTGTTAGTGAACCTACAAGGGAAAATGCTATCTTAGATCTAGTCCTGTGCAATGAGACAGGTAAGATTAACGATCTTGTAGTCAGGGATCCTCTTGGAAAGAGTGATCACAGTATGCTTGAATTTCACATTCAGATGGAGGATGAAATTATTAGATCTAAAACTAGTGTATTATGCTTGAACAAGGGAGACTACGACGGGATGAGGGAGGAGTTGGCTAATATGGATTGTGAGCACAGGCTATTTGGTAGGACAGTTGAGGAACAGTGGAAAGCTTTCAAAAGAGATCTTTCACAGTGCTCAACAAAAGTATATTCCAGTCAAAAGTAAGGACAGTGAGTGTGGGAAGAGCCAGCCTTGGATAACTAGGGAAATTAAAGATAGTATCAAATTAAAATCTCATGTGTACAAAATCACAAAGAGTAGTGGGAGACCAGAGGAACAGAGAAAAGCAACAGAGAACAACTAAACAAGAAATAAGGAAAGGGAAGATAGAGTATGAAAGTAAATTAACACAAAATATAAAAACAGATAGCATAAGTTTTTTTTTATAAATATATAAAGCAGAAGAGAGTGAATAAAGTCAATGTAGGTCACTTGGAAGAAGATGAGGGGAAATTACTATTGAGTGATAAGGAAATGGCTGAGGTATTGAACGGCTATCTTGTGTCAGTCTTGACAGTGGAGGACGTGTCTAATATGCCAAAGAAGTATGTTATGAACAAAATGGGAGGTAAGGATCTCAATAAAATCACTGTCAATAAAGAGACAGTGATGAGCAAACTAGAGGATTTGAAGGTAGATAAGGCACCTGGTCCTGATGGGATACATCCCAGGGTGCTGAAGGAATGGGCAAAGGTTATAGTAGACATTTTGGTAATCATTTATTAAAACTCTCTAGACTCTGGGCAGGTCCCAGCAGATTGGAAGACAGCATGTCAGGATGTAGGCAAATGACGGGCAACTATAGAAAAGTTAGCTTAACATCTGTAGTCAGGAAAATGCTTGAAGCTGTCATTAAGGAAAAAATAGCAAAACATTTAGAAATGAGTGTTTCCATTAGACCGACACAGTATGGATTCAGGTCCTGTTTGAAAAAATTACTGGAGTTCTTTGAGGACATAATGAGTGCAGTGGATAGAGGGGAACAGATGGATGTCATATACTTGGATTTCCAGAAGGCATTCAATAAGGTGCCACACGAGAGACTTATAAATAAGATATGGATGCATGGAGTCGGAGGAAATGTATTGGCATAGACAGTGGATTGGTTAACCGATAGAAGGAAGAAAGTTGGTATAAATGGGTGTTTCTCCGGTTGGCAGTCGGTGGTGAGTGGGGTGCCGCAGGAGCCAGTGCTGGGCCCACAGCTGTTTAACAGTTACATTGATGATTTAGAAGAGGGGATTGAGTGTAGTTTAGCACAATTTGCCTGTAACACTAAACTGAGTGGAAAAGCAAATTGTACAGAGGATGTGTAGCGTCTGTAGAGGGATATAGATAGGTTAAGAGAATGGGCCAAGGTCTGGAAGATGGAATACAACCTTGGTAAATGTGAGATCATGCACTTTGAAAGGAATAATAGAAGAGTAGATTATTATTTAAATGGTGAAAGATTGCAGCATGCTGTTGTGCAGAGGGATTTGGGAGTGCTTGTGAATGAATCACAAAAAGTTGGCTTGCAGGTACAACAGGTTATTAAGAAGGCGAACAAAATGTTAGCCTTCATTGCTAGAGGGATTGAATACAAGAGCAGGGAGGTCATGCTGCAACTACACAGGGTACTGGTGAGGCCGCACCTGGAGTACTGTGTTCAGATCTGGTCTTCAAAGGAAGGATTTACTGGCTTTGGAGGCAATGCAGAGGAAGTTCACCAGGTGATTCCAGAGATGAAGGGGTTAACTTATGAGGAGAGATTGAGTCACCTGGGACTATACTCTCTGGAGTTCAGAAGAATGAGAGGGGATCTTACAGAAACACCAAATTTTGAAAGGGATAGATAAGATAGAAGTAGGAAAGTTGTTTCCATTGGTAGGTGACACTAGAACTACGGGACATTGCCTCAAGATTCAGGGGAAAAGATTTAGGATGGAGATGAGGAAAAACTGCTTTTCCTTGAGTGTGGTGAATCTGCGGATTTCTCTGCCCAGGGAAGCAGTTAAGGCTTCTTCACTAAAGATATTTAAGAAACAGATAGGATTTTACATAGTAAGGGAATTAAGGGTTATGGGGAAAAGGCAGGTAGATGAAGCTGAGTTTATGGACAGATCAGCCATGAACTTATTGAATGGTGGTGCAGGCTCGATGGGCCAGATGGCCTACTCCTGCTCCTATTTCTTGTGTTATGTTCTTATGTTATTTCTAACCCAAACAACATGCAGGTGTTCTAAAGCCATGGGTGACATTAGATAACTACAACTCCTTCTGCCACAATTGTTCTTTCTTTCATTTTCATTCTTCATTATGAATATGATAGCCAAGTCAGAATGAAGGAACAGACATGAAAGACTGGAGGAACTCAGCAGGTCAGGCAGCATTTACAGACATTTTTAATCTCTCTCTCTCTCTCTCTCGCAGTGTTAGAGTATCCTCCTGCTTCAAAACATCCCTCTTGTTCCAGTACCTAAAATGACCAAGGTAACATGTCTGAATGATTGGTGTCTCGTCACACTCAACTCAATAGTAAGCAAATGCTTTGAGAGACTGGTCAAGAATTACATCTGCAGCTTGCTACCACCCACACCGGACCCCCCACAATTCGCCTACCGACACAACCGATCCACAGATGACGTAATAGCCACAGCTCTACACACCATCTTTACACATCTGGAGAAGAGGGATGCTTATGTGAGAATGCTGTTCTTGGACTACACTTCAGCATTCAACACCATAATTCCCTCCAGGCTTGACAGGAAGCTCAGAGACCCCAGCCTTCACCTGGTCTTGTACAGCTGGATCCTGGACTTCCTGTCAGATCGCCAGCAGGTGGTAAGAGTGGGCTCCCTCACCTCTGCCCCTCTGGCCCTCAACACAGGTGCCCCTCAGGGCTGTGTACTAAGCCCCCTCCTTTATTCTCTGTATACCCATGACTGTGTCACCACCCACAGCTCCAATCTGTTAATTAAATTTTCTGACGAAACTACACTGTTTGGCCTAATCTCAAATAATAATGAGGCAGCCTATAGAGAAGAAATCATCACCCTGACACAGTGGTGTCAAGAAAACAAACTCTCCCTCAATGTCACAAAAACAAAGGAGCTGGTTGTGGATTACAGGAGGAATGGAGATGAGTTAACTCTATTGACGTCAATGGATCTGGGGTTGAGTTCATCGGCATACACATCACCAAAGATGATCTCATGTGGTCTGTGCATACCGGCTGTGTGGTGAAAAAGCACAACAGTGCCTCTTTCACCTCAGACAGTTGAGGAAGTTTGGTATTGGCCCCCAAATTCTAAAAATTTTCTACAGGGCACAATTGAGAGCATCCTGACTGGCTGCATCACTGCTTGGTATGTGAACTGTACTTCCTTCAATTGCAGGACTCTGCACAACTGTAGATGTGAAATTCCCACTAGTCAGGACATCTACAAAGACAGGTGAGAATAAAGGACCTGAAGGATCATTGGGGACTTGAGTCACCACAACTACAAACTGTTCCAGCTTCTACCAAACAGGAAACAGTACTACAGCATTAAAGCCAGGACCAACAGGCTCTGGGACAGCTTCTTTCACCAGGCCATCAGACTGATTAATTCACCTGACACAGTTGTATTTCTATGTTATATTGACTGTCCTGTTGTACATAATATTTATTATAAATTACTATAAATTGCACAATTGCACATGAATTCAATTCAATTCATTGAGAGAGAGAAATAAGCAGTTGGTGCTTCAAGCCAAGGCCATCCTGCTGAAGAGTCTCTGCCTAAGACATTGACTGTTTATTTTTCTCTACAGAGTAAGCTGACATTCTGAGCTCCTCCAACACTTTGTGTGTTCCTCAAGATTTCTAGCATCTGCTGAATCTCTTGTGTTTAGGTCAGAACTGATTAGCCTGTCAATGATTATCCTTGTAGGGAGGGACTTTCTGGGCCATTTCAAAGGCACTTAAGAATAAAGCACATTGTTCTGGGTTATTGTGATACACAGATCAATATTCACAGCAGATTATATTCCCAAATGACTAATATTGGCATTGGTTTAATATTTTTTCATGTACCAAGATATGTTGGGAAGTTTTTCTTTTGTGTGCCATGTACACAGATCATGACATCATCAAAGTAATGAAAAGAGAACAGCATGCAGAATATAGTGTTGCATTTACAGAGAAAGTGCAGTGAAGTACATTTACAAACAAAGTGCAAGAGCCACAACAGGATCAATTTAGGAGATCATGAATTTGGGGGGGGGGGGGGGGGGTTCAACTTCTGGCATGTAAGAGGTCTGTTCAGGCATCTTACAAATCTGCCCTCGAGTCTGGTGTTACGTGCTCAAAACATATGTATCTTCTTCCCAATGAGTGAGGGGAAAATTCAAAGTATATTTGTTATCAAAGTACACACTGTACTACATACGAACCCAAGATTCATCTCCCTTCTGCAAAGGGAGAGGAGAAATTATCAGGGTCCTTGAGTATTTTGGCTACTTCCGTGAGGCAGCAGGAAGTGTAACTGAAGTCAATGGAGGGGAGGCATTTTGTGTGGTAGACTGGACTGCATTCACAACTCTCTGCAACGTCTTGCAATGTGTTGGAGCTAGTAAAGCCTCTACATCATAGTATGAGAGTCTGAGGTGGGAGAGGCTGATAATGTTGAGGAAGTGTGAGTCTGCAGGAAGACTGGGACAGATTAGGAGAATGGGCAGAGAAGTAGCAAATGGTGTACAATATAGTGAAGTGTATGGTCATCATTGTCCTGATGAAAAGTCTCAGCCTAAAACATTGACTATTCTTCTTCCTATAGATGCTGCCTGGCCTGCTGCATTCCACCAGCATTTTGTGTGTGTTGTATAGTCATACATATTAGTAAAGGAATAAAGGCATAAGCTATTTTCAAAATTGAGAGCAAATTCAAAAATCAGAGTTGGAAAGATTCTTGGGAATCCTGGTGCAGGATATCTTAAAGGTTAACATACAAATTGAGATGGTAGTAACAACAGGAATTTCATTTTGAAAGGCCTAGAATATGAAAGTAAGAATTTAATGCAGAATATTTGAGAAGTTTTGGGCCCCTTATCTTAAAAAAGGATTTGCTGACATTGGAGAGGATCCAGAGGAGATTTATGAAAACAAACCTGAGAATGAAAGGGTTAATATACGATGAGCATTTGATGACTGTTAGCGGGTATTTGCTGGAGTTTAAAAGAATAAGGGTGAGGTCTCATTGAAACTTGCTAAAAATTGAAAGGCTGAGACAGAGTGGACGTGGAGAGGATGTTTCTAACAGTGTGGAAATCTAGGACCAGAGGGTACAGCCTCAGAATAGAAAGGTGACTCTTTAGAACAGAAATAGGAAATCACCCATTTTCTTCTACTCACCAAGCACCTCCCTCTGGTGCAACTTCTTCCCTTTCTACCATGGTCCACTGTCCTCTCCTAATAGATTACTTTTTCTTCAGCTCTTTAGCTCTTCCACTTATCCACTCCCAGCTTCTTATTTCATCCCCACTCTCCCACCCACTCACCTATCAATTGCCAGCTTGTAATCCTTCCCCTCCACCACATTATTATTTTGGCTTTGGCCTCCTTCCTTTCCAGTCCTGATGAAGGGTCTCAGCCTGAAACATCAACTGTTTATTCCCTTCATTGATGCTGCCTTACCTGCCTAGTTCCTCCAGTATTCTGTGTGTATGTTAGTGAAGATTACCAGCATTTGCAGAATCCCTTGTGTTTAGAGTAGAGGAGGAATTTCCTTAGCCCAAGATTGGTGAATCTGTGGAACTCATTGCCGCAGATGACTGTGGAGACAAAGTCATTGGATATATTTTGTGGAGTTTGAGAGGTTCTTGAATATTAAGGGATTAAATGGCTATAGAAAGAAGGCAGGAGAATGGGTTTGAGATGGAAAATAAATTTTCTGAAAATAATAGAGCTTTGGTAATGTTCTTCATTAGACTTCTGTTATTGATCCCACTCTGAGAAGTTTTTCAGTTGAACAGTCACTGAATTTGCCTAATCATCTCAACAGATGCTTACATTACACTGCCACATCTTCAGTAGGAAAGTCTGCAATGATGCTTTGCTCTTCATATTGTACATTACAGGGGAAATTAACAGTATTAAGATCAGTAGCATTCCAACATGCTTAATTGTAAAACTATGCAGTAGTGAAGTTAGAAAACAATGACTTTAATAGTTGGCAGGTAAGAGACTCCAGATTGCCTTAATTTCATTGTGAGGTCAAACCAACAACATATTGTGGCACAGTTGTATTACACAAAATCATACATCTTCACACCTTCAGATTTCTACGTGCTTCAGCACACTGTGTTATCTTGGTTGTAATTCATGTTATGGGCATGAAAAATACAAATATCTCCAGGCTTAGTTTCCTGGAGACCATAAGTTTCCAGAAGAGTTTAAGGGGTGTTCATTGGATTAAGGTAAGTAACAGGTTAAGTAAATTGACACAGAAGTTGCCTGACCTGTTGAGCTTTTCTAGAATTTCTATTTCCTTAGTGTGAGTGCTGAGTGAACTCAGCCCATACCTGGTCACACAACAACCAGAATACTTTTTTTTAGATGTAATAACCAGGAAGGATTCTGATTTATTAAACAGTAAGGCTGATCAACACCTTCACCCACTAACTCCACCGCTACTTTATTATTTCCCATCAGTCACCTACTGTAAAGTCTAGCTTCACTTTATGGACTTACAATCAATCTATGTATATGAGCTAACTTATGTTTTGATATATTTTGTGCTCTTTTACTGTTATTATTGTTTTTTGTGTTTTTTTTTGCTGCATCAGATCTTGAGCAGCAATTATTTTGTTCTCCTTACACTTGTGAACAGGAAATGACATCAAACAATTTTGAATCTTGAATCTTTATCACATTGAAACATACAATGAAATGCACTGTTTGTGTTAACACCCAACACATCAGCCTCCAGTGTCCAGCAGATTAGAGGATTCATAGACAGTAGGCATTCATCTTTCCCAGCACACTTGCAGAGATTCACTGTTTTGGGGCTCTGGCCATTGGACCTTGACTTCTGGACTTCCAACTGACCTTCAATCTTCGAGCTTTGGTATCGACCAAGCCTCAAATTGCAGACCAGCAATGATGGGATCCTGAGTATCCTCATTAGTCTTCTAGTATGATATCTGACTATTTCCAAGTGGCTGACCTTTGAAAACCGAGGCCTAGATTCCAGCCTATCCTCTCATTCCCCACATCCTTTTCTCTAAACTCTAACAACCCCTAACACCCCTCTTTGTCCACAAAACCATCTTTACAAACTTAAAAACACCTAACAACAACTGCCTTTGCCAAAATAGTGATGAATACAGTTTGACGCCATCTTGATATCTTCATTACTAAGCTGAAGTTACCATTGCTGATCTTCACTCCAAAACCAGGACTTCCCTTTCTGTAGCAACTAGTGATGAGGATAGATTGTGCCGGTGAAACTTAAGACAAACTTTTCTGAGTGATACAGGAGCATTCCTGAGAAAGAGCCAAACTCAAAAAAATTAATTGGATATCCATCATTATATGAGGTTGTCATCTTTCTGAGATCTTGTCAATTCTGAAGCCCAAACTAAACTACAAATTGCATAAATGCAGTTGTTCATGGCATAAACCAAATCATACTTCAACTCAGAGTTCTACATTCAATTACCATTCAGACAATGTGTCTCCTTTATGATATTTCTTGCTCAAATGGACAATTTCACTGCCTTCCCTGTCTCTTGTAATCCTGTATTTCCTGCTAATGTTATCTTCACTGAACACAAGGCCTGTTAACATTTCTTGCTAACGCTATTTTCTTTGAAACAGATCTAACATTTCAGTGTGTTGGCTGGGGAACAACTAGAAAAGAGGGATATTTAAACTTGCAAAGGTGTGCTGCAGAGAACAAAGGAAATGTATATAATTCACTGGAACTAAGTCAGATGACATATATTGGAGCATGCAGAAAAGGATATTGAAGACTTGTTAATGACAGCCAAACTGTCTGGGGAAGGTGTAAGTAGAAAAAGGCAAAGAACATGGTGAGGATAGAGCAAGAAATTTCAAACTTCAACATAAAATTTATTAGTAAAGTCACCATATACAACTCTGAGATTTGTTTTCTTGCAGGCATGCTCAATAAATCCAGTAACTGTGATAGAATCATTGGAAGACCACACCCAACAGGGCAGACAACCACTGTGCAAAAGAAAACAATCAGTGCAAATACAAAAGTAAAAAATAAATGAGCAATTATTATCTAGAAAACAAGATGACAAGTTCTTGCAAGTGAGTCCATAGGTTGTGGAAACCTGGGTACAAGGGGTGAGTGAGGCTGTGAAGTTATCCCTTCTGGGTCAAGAGCCTGATGGTTGAGGGGTAATAATTATTCCTGAACCTGGAGGTGTGAGTACCGAAGCTCCTGAGCTTTCTTCCTGAAGGCAGCAGTGAGAAGTGAGCATGGTCTGGGTGGTACAGGTGCCTGACAATGGATACTGCTTTCCTGTGACAAAGTTCCATGTAGATGTGCTCAATGGTGGGGAAGACTTTACCCATGATGGACTAAGCCATATCGAAGTACATTGGTATTTTCATACCACGCTGTGGTGCAGCCAGTCAATATACTCTCCACCACCGAGCTATAGAAGATTGTCAAAGTTTTAGATGTCATACTGAATCTTCACAAACTTCTAAGGAAGTAGAGGCACTGCGGTGCTTTCTTTGTAGTTGCACTTACATACATGCTGGGCCCAGGAAAGATCCTCTGAAACGGTAACACCAACTAATTTAAAGTTGCTGACCCTCTCTTTGATCACCTAATGAGAACTGGCTCCTTGACCTCCAGTTTCCTCCTCCTGAAGTCAATATGTAGCTCCTTGGTCTTGCTGACATTGAGTAAAAGTTTGTTGGTGTGGCACTTCTCAGCCAGATTTTCAATCTCCCTTCTATATGCAGATTCATAACCATCATTCATTTGGCCAACAATAGTGGTGGAGTTAGTAAGCATTGTATCTGTACTTAGCCAGAAAGTCATATGCATAAAGCAAGTAGAACAAGGGCTAAGCACACAGCTTTGATGTGTAGCTATGCTATGGACATTACGGAGGAGATGTTGTTGCCAATTCCAATTGGAGTATGCAAGTGAGGAAGTCGAGGATCAAATTGCTCAAGGAGGTATTAAGGCCAAGGTCTTGAAGCTTATTAATTATTTTTGAGGGGTTGATAGCATTGAATGCTGAGCAGTAGTCAATAAAGACCATCCTGATGCATGCAATTTTACTGTCCAGAGGTTCCACCACTGAGTAAAGAGCCAATGAGATGGTATCTGCTGTTGCGCCAGTAGGCAAATTGGAATAGATCCAAGTTGCTTCTCAGGCAGGAGTTGATAGGTTTTAACACCAACCTCAAAAAACACTTCATTGCTGTGGACATAAGTGCTACTGGATGATAGTCACTGAGACAGATCATCATGTTCTTCTTAGGTACGGGTATAATTGAAGTCTGTTTAAAGTAGATAGGTACACCAGACTGCCAAAGTATGAGGTTAAAGAGCTCAGTGAACAGTCCAGCCAGTTAAACAACACAGATCTTTAGTACTTGGCAAGATACCCCACCTGGGCTCAATGTTTTCCGTGGGTTAACCCTTCTGAATGATGCTGAAATCACAAGGTCATCGAGGGCTGTGAGAGTTTTGGATGGTTCCTTCATGTCTTGATGGTCAAAGTGAGTACAGAAGGCATTGAATACATCTGGAGGTGAAGCCCTGTTGTCACTTATGTTGCTTGGCTTCACTTTGTAAGAGGTTATAGTATTTTTCAAGCTCTGCCACAACTGTTGAACATCCTTTATTGATTCAAGTTTAGTCCAGAATTGCCTCTTCACCCTTGAGGTGGCTTTCCAGAGATCATATCTTGCCTCTTGTAACTTTCTTAGTCACCAAACTTGAATGCCTCTGATATGGCTCTCAGCAGATTGAGGACCTGATGCCTAATCCAGGGTGTCTGGTCAGGGATAGACTCTGAATGATTCTGTTTTTATAAAGTTTGTTGGGATTGTGAGATATGGATTGCAATAGTTGCTGACAAAACCCAGGTACGGCATGGAAACAGGCTATTCGGACAACCATCTTCATGCCAACCAATGAGCACCCATTTATATTAATCTCATTTGTAAGAATCATTGTGTTCTATGCTTAGGTGACTCCAGTGCTCATCTGGACACTTCTTACATGATGTCTGTGACTCTGCGTCTCCCATTCTCTCAGATGGTATATTCCAGGTACTCACTAGTCTCCAGCAGAAAAAAAATCAAAGTTCAAAAGCTCAAAGTAAATTTATTATCTAAGTACATATATGTCACCACATACAACCCTGAGATTCATTTTCTTGTGGGCATACATCATAAGTACAAATAACACAATAGAATCAACATAAAACCACAAACAAGATGACGTCAAACACAAAAGGGAAAAAAACAAAATAATAATAATAAATAAATAAACAATAAATATTCCCTCAGTTTTTGTTCTCAATGTTTAGCCTTTACCCTAAATTTATGTCTTCCTGTTTCATCTAACTCTGATATTGGGGAGAGGTTTCCAGCTATCTCCTACCTGCACCCATCATCACCAGGCTCTTCCTATAAACAAAACATTCCATTCAGGCAGCATTTGGATGCATCCCCTCTCTACCTTCATCAGTGCTGTCATGTTTTTCCTATAGTGTTGTGACCAGAATTGCAGACAGTACTCTAATCTTCCTGCTTTTGTATTCAATGGTTTGACTATTGAAAGCCAGTATCCCATCACCTTCTTAACCATGATATAGACCTCCACTGCTATCTCCAAGAAAATTGTGTACCATTGTTCTTAGGACTATACCATGGTATTTCTCCCAGCCTCATTATTCCTCCCAAAATGCATCACATAAGACCATTAAACATAGGAGTAAAACTCAGCCATTTGGCCTATCAAGTCTGCTCCGCCATTCCATCATGACTGATTTATTGTCCCTCTTAACCCCATTCTCCCGCCTTCTCCTCATAATCCTTTCAGTTAGCTAGATTAAACTTCATTTCCCATTTATCAGCCCATTTTGTCAACACATTAATATCACCCTGTAACCTAAGACCATCCTCCACACTGTCAACAACTACAGCAATCTGTGGAGAGAGAATGATTGAGTTGCATCAGAACCAACCAAGAAAACAGTGTCGAAGCTGTAAGTCTGAAATATAAACAGAAAATATTAGAAGCACTCAGCAGGACTAATACCATCAATGCACATGGGGGCAAAAAGACCCCAACCACTTTGAACATAATTCCCAAACTAGAGGCCATCTTACAACCCACCTCAATCATTAAGATCTCTGTGTTAAACACTTTTATTTGAATTCCCTCACCAGTCAGTTAACATTGAGAGGAATGCCACACTTGATCTTGATGCCAAACCACTCTGTCAGCATCTCCTTCCTGATCAAATGCTTCTTATAGTCTCTGGCTGAATGAGCCAAACATGCACTTCCCAAGAGGGTGCTGAATCAAAATGCCATTTCAGGGTTTACATGAGAGATTAGTTCATAGCAATAGCAATGCATGATCTCAGCCCCACTACCAGCAATGTTACATTCATTGTTTTGCTAATGGCTGCATTGCTCTGTTCTGTGTCCAACAAGATCTCAACCAGGTAACTTACGCTTGAAAACATTTCAATTCATCCAGTGTGCAGCTAAATCAGCTGAGATCGCTTTGATTTCTCTTTCCAATCATTATTTTCTTTCACTGACAATTGATTACGACCTTCCTACATCCTCAGTACTGATGGGCCAGACATGTAAGTTGCATTGGCTTCTTTTTTTGTATTGTTGTTTAAAAATGCAAATAAGAAATGTACTTCATTAGGAACATCTGTATGTTAATGTAAATATCAGCCAATCACGTGGCAGCAACTCAATGCATAAAAGCACACAGACATGGTTAAGAGGTTCAGTTGTAGTTCAGACCAAACAATGAGGAAGAAATGTCATCTAAGTGACTTTGACCATGGAATGTTGGTGCTAGACTGGCAGTCTGAGTATCTCAGAAACTGCTGATCTCCTCAGTCTCAACAGTCTCTAGGGTTTACAGAGAGTGGTGTGACCAACAAAGACATCCAGTGAATGAGAGTTCTGTGAGTGGAAATACCCTGTCATGAACGAGGTCAGAGAAGAGTGGCCAGAATGGCTCAAGCCTACTGGAAGCCTCACATTACAACAGTGGTGTGCAGAAGAGCATCTATAAATGCACAACATGTTGAATGGATGGTGGATGTGCTACAGCAACAGAAGACCATGAACATTTGTTACAATGTAAGACACCATTCAACCATTGGAGTCAATTGGGATTTGGTGTATTATGGTCACATGTACCAAGATATAGTGAAAACTTATCTTGCCCACTGCTCATACAGATCAAATCATTACACAGAGCATTGACCTAGAATAATATAAAATAATAACATTGCAGAATAAGTGTAAAAAACACGCATTGTGTATTTAATATTTGATTTGTATTTGAGTAATACTGTAAATATATTGTTGATTATGCATTCTTGTCATTTAAATAATTCATTTTGGGTTATATGAAAAAATAAATGAATTGTATACAGCATGACACTATCACATGATATGTTTGCGGGCCTCACTTAAACAGTAAACACAAGGTTTGGCACATATTTCAGACTCCTGTGTCTTCTTCTTGAATTAGCTTAAAACACAATACGATCAAAAATGCGATGCAGGGAAATAATAAAGTGAAACATCAAGGTAAGGTAAATAGTGAGGCCCAGTCTACCCTGTCATAAAAGAGGTCCTTTCAAGAATCACATGACAGTGGGACAGAAGCTGTCCTTGAGCTTGGTGGTAAATGCTTTGCACTTTCTGGCCAGTGTGGGAGAGAGGAGGCGAGAGAATATCTGAGGTGGGTGGGGTCTTTGATATGCTCACTTCTTTACTGAAGCAGCAAGAAGTAGAGGCAGAGTACATAGAGGGAAGGCTGGTTCCTGTGATGCACTGCAATGTGTCCAAAATTCTCTGCAGTTTCTTGCTGTCACATGCTGAGCAGTTGCCATACCAAGCTGTTATGCATTCAAATAAAATGCATTTCTCCACACATCGTGACTGGTTTAAACAGGAGACTTAAATAAAAACTGTTCCCAGTGGTGAATGGTTCAAGAGGGAATCAATTTAAAATGTTACTTAAATCTTACAAAGATGATGTGATATCCCATTGCAAAAATGCTGATGCTTTGAAACCAATTTTATCCATTGCATTTCTTGCTATTTGCTCATAGCCTGCAGAATATTTTCTCTCACACTACTGTACAACTCATTTTGAAAGGAGAGGTCCAGCCAACTTCTACTGATGAAGCCGATGATTTCCAGACTTTTGGAGTGTTTTTTTTCAAATCTCTGTTGTATATGTTAGGAGCATTTTACATCTACTCCCTGGTGAACCCTACACTGATGAAAACAGTTTCTGTTTATTTTTTCTATTTAAACCATTTATAATGTTATAGCATCATAAATTCATACATCAGGAAAGAAGCCATTTGGCCCAATGGTATCTTTGTAAATTTCTTCTCATCCTTGTAAGATCCAAGGAGCCAAATCTCATCTTCTCCAATCTAACTCTATAAATGAAATCTGTCTTGCTGGAAAAATTTTTTTGAAACACTTGGATTTTCAAAAGGTCTTTGATAATGTGCCACACATGAAGTTGCTGAACAAGATAATAGTCCATGGTATTACCAGAAAGATATCAGCATAAATAGAGAATTGGCTGACTAGCAGGAGGCAAAGATTGGGAATAAGGGGGGCATTTTCCAGATGGTTGCTGGTGACTAGAGGAGTTCTTCAGGGGCTGGTTTTAGGATCACTTCTTTTCACGTTATATATCAATGATTTGGATGATAGAATTGATGGCTTTGTGGCCAAGTTTGTGGATGATCCAAAGATAGATGGAGAGGCAGGTAGTGTTAAGGAAGCAGGGAGTCTACAGATTGACTTGGGATCAGGAGAATGGTCAAAGAAGTGGCAGATGGAATACAGTATAAGGAAGTGTATGGTCAAGTAGTTTGGTAGATTCAATAAAGATAGAGACTACATTCTAAATAGGTAACCAGTTCAAAAATCAGAGGTGCAAAGGGACTTGGGAGTCTTTGAGCAGGACTCGCTAAAGTTAGCTTGCAGGTTAAATGCGTAGACCATGATTCCACATGACAGCAGAATTAAGCCTTTCCAAAATCACCAGGTCTACTCTGCCATTTGATCATGGCTGATCCATTTCCAACTCAACCACATTCTCCTACTTTCTCCTCATAATGTTTCATGCCCTGACTTATAAAGAATCTATCAGTCTCTTTCATAAATATACCCAATCACCTAGCTTCCCCAGCCACCTGTGTCAATGAATTTCACAGATTCACTACTCTTTGGCTAAAGAAATCCCTGCTCATCTCTGTTCTAAATGGGCGTCCCTCTATTCTGAGCTTGTGCCCTAGACTCTTGATCCTAGACTCCCCAGCTATAGGAAATATCCTCTCCACATGCCCTCAACCTAGGCATTCAATAGGTTTCAATGAGATCCCCCTCTCATTCTTCTAAATTCTAGCGAGAACAGGCCCAGGGCCATCAAGTGTTCCTCATATGATAAGCCTTCCATTCCCAGAATAATTTCTGTGAACTTCCATTGAATCCTCTCCAATGTCAGCATATGCTTTCTTAGATAAGGGGCCCAGAACTGTTCACAGTCTTCCAGGTGAAGCCTCACCAGCACCTTAAAAATCCCCAGCATTATATCCTTTTTTTTATACTCCACTGTTCTCCTTCTGCCGCATCTTTGCCCATTCTCCTAATTTGGTTGTCTTTCTCCAGCCTCCCTGCTTCCTCAACACAACCTGCTTCTCCACCTATCCATAATCCTCATCAAAAGCCATCAATTCTATCATCCAAATCATTGACATAAAACATAAAAAGAAATGGTCCCAACACCTACCCTTGCAGAACACCAGTAATCACTAACAGCCAACCAGATAAGACCTCCTTAGTTCCCATAGGTGTAGGAGATACCCAATAAAATGGCCACTGAGTATATTCAAAGGTTCCTTCCACCCCAGTCTTTCCTTCTTCTCCACTCTCCCATCGGTCAGAATATTCAAAAACTTGAAAACGAGTACCAGGAGGCTCAAGGGCAGCATCCATCCCCCGTTATAGAACCACTGAAAGAACCTCTTGTACAATAAAGATGAACTCTTACTATTTCAACCTGCCTTGTTATAGCCCTTGCACTTCACTTGTCTATCTGCACTGCATTTTTCTCAGTCCTTGTAATACCATATTCTGCATTCTGTCTTTTTTCTGTTTGTGCTACCTTGATTTGGCATGATCTGTCTGGATGGCATACAAACCATAGCTTTTCACTGTATCCCAATACATGCAACAGTAATAACTATTTAAATTATTCATTCTCAAAATACTATTAGCCACCACAAATTTACTCCAGGGATAATTTACAGCAGCCAGAATCAGGTTTATTATCACCGGCATGTGTCATGAAATTTGTTAACTTAGCAGAAGTAGTTTAAAACAATACATGATAAATATAGAAATAAGTCAATCAATTTCTGTTGATGCAGTCAGTCAGAATAGATTAAAAGTAGTGAGAAAACAGGAATTATATATATATATTTAAAAATTGAGGTAGTGTTCAATGTCCATTTTGGGATCGGATGGCAGAGGGGAAAAGGCTGTTCCTGAATTGCTGAGTGGGTGCTTTCAGGCTTCTGTATCTTTAGTGTTGTTTAAAGCTGGGGTTCTGGAGGAACAGATAAATGGGGTTCCAACCTCCATCCTCTGTACAATGTGGAAATATTGTCAGGAGGAGCAAGAAAGGGGGACCATTCAAGGAGAAGGGTCATTCTTCAAGGCCTCTGCAGCTAAGGGTTCATTTTGTCCTCTGCCAGATTCCTCGCATTCCATTTAGGGTTCCCTGGAAAGGAGATCGGGAACAGCAGTGGGAATCGGGGGGTGGGGGGGGTGTTTAGTTCATTTCCCCATCTTTGTAAAGGGAGCCAGCCATTCGATCTACATCCCTCTTCCCTGTGTGAATTCTTTGAAAAAAATGTGGAGAAATGTGAGGTGTGGCCACACATGTCCATTTGATTTTTTTGTGTGTGTATATGCATTTGTGCATGTGGACTTTGTCTGTAAGAGCCTCTGTGAATGTGTTGGGTCTCGCCCACTTGCTTTTTCCTTATCAATTGTCCTCTGATAAGTGGTGTTTCTCTGTGTGAAATTAACTGTCTGCTTTAAGTTTTTACAGTTCCACAGGAAGTTTTAAAGAGGAGGGGTACAGCACGGGCTTTGTAATTTATGTTTCTGTTTAATCTGTTACTTTGTTTCTTGGTTTCATTTAGTCAGTTACTTTGTGTCTTGATTTCTAAATCTGTTACACATTTATTGTGTCTTCATGTGTTACCTTGTTACTTAGTTTAGGGACGACTTATTTCATACTGGCCATATGAAATTTCAGTTGAAATTTGGTAGAAATTTGGGCAGCTTTATTCTGGAGATGAAATGCCCACATGTCAGAGGGAATTGAGCATTTGGGGAACAATTCTTATAGTTCTATTGCTTTTGTGCTTTCTGAAAGTCCAGAGACTAATCAGGAACGAGTGCATTTGTATGTTCCTGCTTTACAGAATGGCAAAGCGATGATGCTGATTTGTGGTGGGAGATCCTGTGATACATCCTGGAGACGGCATTTAAATTACACACTGAACCAATGAGCCAGATTGCTGAAATTGCATGAAGACTCCGTACTACATCACCAAAGGAATGCCTCGGATATTGGTCCCTTTGACAAGGAAAAGACTGGGGAGGGGGGGATTTATCTGTCTTCTTATTTGGTTTTGGTATTCTTATTTTGAGGAGCTGGGAGGGAGTTGTCTTCCAGCCAAACCCTGACCCAGTATATGGTAACGGCCTTAAGAGATGTGAGCCTCAATATCCCTGGCGGAGTGAGTGCTTTAAGGATGGGTATTTCCCTATGTATCATTTTTAAAATTGGAATGTCCTGGCTCATAAAAAGTGATTTTCCCACCTGACAGAGTGTTGGTGTAGATGGTATGTCGAATACAGGTAAAAGGTGCAAGGTGGGTGGCAAGTGTGAGCAGGAACAGTATCCTGGAACGGCGGTGTCTAGATGGGCAGTTGTTGGAATCTGAATGGTACATATTGGCTATGCGGTTTGTTGGCCTACCTGTTGTTCCTACAGGATGGTGTGGTTGATATGTGGTTCCGTATGTATGCCAGCCCAGAGGCCTGGATGAACACCATGCCAATGCTGGTGGTAAGAGGGCTGTTACAAAGCAAGGATGTGTTGAATGATAGCATGGTACAGCCAGACTAACCCAGGAACTGATGTCTTGGATAACCTGCTCACAAAGGAGGGTAGCACTTGTACTGTTATTGGTTAAGAATGCTGCACCTACATTCCTGATGGGTGGGGTAACATCACTCACCTGGTTGATTGTATCTCTGAATCACTGTATAAAATTAAGTGGGGGACCAGATCATTGGATATTCCACTCCAGGGTGGAGCTTGTGACCTTTTGGGGCACAGGGAGGCTGGGAGATTACTATACTGGGAGGTGACTACTGGGTTTACCGTACTTGTTATAGTACTCTTGTGATTTATGTATAACTTAGTTGGGAGTTCATGACAGTTATACTTGTCTGAGGGTTGGATCTTCATGTTCGTAGCTTTCGAGGGATGGAGAGTAATGTGGGGGCGTGCCTTATTCTGACCGTCAAAAGTCACTTCTATTGTGATTAGTTACTTTAGAAACTTCAGCTGCTTTTCACACTGGATAACTGCCTGGTGTCAACTTTCAAATATCGTTGGTTTATAAAATAGCACGTGGAAGGGGCTTGTTCTCCTCTTCCTTTGTTTAGGGCAAGACAATTGGGAGGGTTTGCTCTGCATGCAGTTTTGCCTAACTATGTTTGTTGAATGTACGTATGTCTGTTGAGTATTTGGCTTTGTAGTGTCTGTAACTTCGGGAACATAAATGTTTGGTTAAGCTACTAAATAAATAAATAAAATTAATATTAATAAAATATTAATATATGAAGTCAGTGTATTTCCTGTGTCACTTGCCAGACCCACAAACCTGATTCAACATTACACTAAGCCCAGCTCAAATATTATTTGGAAAATTTGCTGACAATACAATTTCAGATGTTGTTGAGGAGGCATACAGGAGTGAAAGAGATCAGCTGGTTGAGTGGTATCATAACAACCCTCAACATCATTAAAACCAAAGCACAAATTGTGGACTTCCAGAAAGGAAAGTAAAGGGAACACACACTAGTCCTCACCGGAGGGATCAACAATGGAAAGAGTGAGCTGTTTCAAGTTCCTAGATATCAACATATCTGAAGACCATTTGCAGACTAAACATATAGATGAAATTACTAAGAACACATGCAGCTGCTATATTGCATTATGAGCTTGAGGAACTTGGTATGTCATCAAAGTCTCTTGCAAATTTCTACAGATGTACCATAGAGAGCAATCTTACTGGTTGCATCACTGTCTGGTATGGAAGGATTACCACACAGAATTGGAAAAAGCTGCCAAGAGTTTCAAACTCAGTCATTTCCATTACAGGCACTAGCATCCCCAGCATCAAGAATATTTTCAAAAGGCGATGCCTTAAAAAGAAGCATCTATTATTAAGCACCCTATTACAGGACAAGTACACAATCTTGCTATTTTTTGTTTTTCCTTGACTCTCTTTTTGCACAACTTACTTAATTCAACTGTGTGTGTATATATATATATGTAATTTATTGGTTTTGTTGTTATTATAGAACCATAGAACATTACAGTACAGGCCCTTCAACCCTCCATGTTGTGCCAACCCATATAATCCTTAAAAAAGAACTAAACCCACATTACCCCATAATCTTCTACTTTTCTTTCATCTATGTGCCTGTCCAAGAGGCTCTTAAATACCCCTAATGTTTAAGCCTCCTCCACCATCCCTGGCAAGTCATTCCAGGCATTCACAACCCTCTGTGTAAAAAACTTACCCCTGATGTCTCCCCTAAACTTCCCTCCCTTAATTTTGTACATCTGCCCTCTGGTGTTTGCTATTGGTGCCCTGGGAAACAGGTACTGACTATCCACCCTATCTATGCCTCTCATGATCTTGTAGAGCTCTAGCAAGTCCCCTCTCATTCTTCTATGCTCCAAAGAGAAAAGTCCCAGCTCTGCTAACCTTGCTTCATCTGATTTGTTCTCCAAACCAGGCAATATCCTGGTAAATCTCCTCTGCACCCTCTACATAGCTTCCACATCCTTCCTATAATGAGGTGACCGGAATTGAACACAATACTCTAAATGCGGTCTCACCAGAGATTTGTAGAGGTGCAAAATGACCTCTCTACTCTTGAACTCAATCCCCCTGTTAATGAAGCCTAGCATCCCATTGGCCTTCTTAACTACCCTATCAATCTGTGCCGCGACCTTGAGGTATGTATGGATTTGAACCCCAAGGTCCCTTTGTTCAACCACGCTCTTAAGTAACTGACCACTAATCCTGTACTCAGCCTTGTGGTTTGTCCTTCCAAAATGCATCACCTCACACTTGTCCGGATTGAACTCCATCTGCTATTTTTCTGCCCAACTCTGCATCCTGTCGATATCCTCTTGAAACCTTTGACAACCTGCAGCTCCATCCACAACTCCTTCAATCTTCGTGTCATCCACAAATTTACTCACCCATCCTTCCACCTCTACATCCAGGTTTACAAAAATCACAAATAGCAGGGGTCCCAGGACAGATCCCTGCAGCACTCCACTAGTCACCAACCTCCAGGCAGAATACTTTCCTTCCACTACTACCCTCTGCTTTCTTTTCTTTAAGCCAATTTTTTATCCAAGCAGCCAAGATTCCACTTATCCCATGCCTCATTACTTTCTGGATGAGTCTCTCGTGAGGGACCTTGTCAAATGCTTTGCTAACGTCCATTTAGGCCACATCCACTGCCCTACCCTCATCAATTTCTTTTGTTGCCTCTTCAAAAAACTTAATCAGGCTCATGAGGCATGATCTTCCCTTCACAAAGCCATGTTGACTATCCATGAGTAGACTGTATTTCCCCAGATGCTCCTAGATCCTATCCTTAAGAATCCTTTCCAGTAGTTTTCAGACCACCGTCGTAAGACTCACCGGTCGATAGTTCCCAGGTTTCTCCCTATAACCTTTTTTAAACAAGGGAACTACATTTACATTCTCCAGTCCTCCGGAACTTCCCCTGCAGCCAAAGAGGATTCAGAGATCATAGTTAATGCTCCAGTGATCTCTTCTTTCAATTCCTACAACAACCTGGGGTGTATCATATTCAGCCCTGGGGATTTATCAATCGATGTATTTAAGAAGACTCCTTCTGCAAAGTCTTCCCTTTCTATAGCTGTGATACTGTCCCTGACCAGCAATGCCACTCTCTTCCCCCTTTTCTACCTCCCATTCTATTCCTTTTAAAATACCTGAACCCCGGGACCTGCATCATCCAATCCTGCCCTTCCTCCAACCAAGTTTCAGTAATGGCCACAGCATCGTAGTCCCACGTACTAATCCATGCTCTAAGTTCATCCTCCTTGTACCTAGTACTCCTAACATTGAAATAGACACACTTCAACCCCTTTAACTGGCTACAATCATGTTTTGTCCCCTCCTGTCCTTCCTCATCAACTCAGAACTCTTAGCATCATGCCCTTGTCCTTCTACCTTAATCCCTACACTCACATTCTGATTCCCACCACCCTGCCAAACTAGTTTAAACCCTCCCCAACAGTTCTATCCAACCTGCCCGCCAGGATATTGGTCCCCCTGGGATTCAAGTGCAACCCATCCTTTTTGTACAGGTCACACCTGCCCCAAAAGAGGTCCCAATGATCCAGAAATCTGAATCTCTGCCCCCTGCTCCAATCTCTCAGCCACGCATTTATCCTCCACCTCATTCTATTCCAATTCTCACTGTCGCGTGGCACAGGCAGTAATCCCGAGATTACTATCTTTGAGGTCCTGCTTTTCAACTTCCTTCCTAACTCCCTGTAGTTTTCTTTCAGGACCTCTTCCCTTTTTCTACTTATGTCATTGGTACCAATATGTACCACAACCTCTGGCTGTTCTCCCTCCCAACGCAGGGTATCTTCGACGCGATCAGAAACATCCCAGACCCTGGCACCGGGGAGGCAAACTACCATCCGAGTTTCTTTCCTGCGTCCACAGAATTGCCTGTCAGAACCCCTGACTATAGTGTCCCCTATCACTACTGCTTTCCTCTTCCTTTCCCTACCCTTCCGAGCCACAGGGCCAGACTCTGTGCCAGAAACACGGCCACTGTCGCTTCTCCCCAGGTAGGCTGTCCTCCCACCCAACAGTACTCAAACAGGAGTACTTATTGTCAAGGGGTACAGCCACAGGGGTACTCTCTAGTACCTGACTCTTCCCCTTCCCCCTTCTGACTGTGATCCATTTCTCTGTCCCCCATGGCCCCGGAGTGACCACTTGTCTGTAACTCCTTTCTATCACCTCCTCACTACCCCTGACCAGACGAAGGTCATTGAACTGCATCTTCATTTCCCTGACATGGTCCCTTAGGAGTTCCATCTCGATACACCGGATGCAGATTGGCCATCCGGGATGCTGGGAGACTCCAGGACCTCCCACATCTGACACCGACCACAGAAAACTGGCCTCACACATATATTACCTCCTTTTGCAATCAACAACTGCCTCACCTCATCCCATTGAACCAAAGCCTTTCACTCTGCTGCCTGTCACTTCACTGCCCACTCCCAATGCTGTCCACTGGATATGGCTGCCTCCTTCTTAAACTGTTCACACTCAGCTGGCTGACGTCATGCGCCTGCGCAGTCTGGCCTCTCTCTTCCCCCGAGAACTCAAAATGTCTTCCCACTGGAAATCCTTAGGTGCTCTCCCACTGCCTTCTTGTTCCGAATTAGCATCTAGCTAAAGAAATCTCTCCTCATTTCTATCCTAAAGGGATGTCCTTCTATTCTGAATCAATGTACTCTTGTCATTGACTCTCCCACTATTGAAAACATCCTCCAGCATAATTTGTCTTCCACCAATCAAGATGTGTGCACACAGTTCATTACCTTAGTGATTAAAACTGCATGGGACACTTAGGGCAGGCATTGTGTTTGATTTTCTCAATTATTCTCCCAGTATAGGAAGCCTTGTATAAAACTGCAGCACTACACAATTCTACTGAAACCCTGAACACCAAGCCAGCTCTCATGACAGCTCACTATACCCCATCTTCTTCTCTCACATCAGTAAAGGTGTAGCCCGATAAACGACGTGTTTGGGATGTTAAATTAGGCCAGGGTATGCATGGTGAGTGGCAGGGGTCTGGGAAGTACTACACAACAGAGAGACTTTGGGGTACATATAAATTGTTCCTTGAAGGTGTTAAAACAGACAGGGCTGTGAAGAAGGCATATGGCATGCTTGCCTTCATTGTTCATGGTTTCCAGTAAGATGGCGAAGTACTTGGATACAACAGCCATTACGGATCCAATCAAAGGCATTCTTGTTCATTCTTTACGTTTCTTTTATGATCACGTTTCGTTTGGGCACGAAGATCATCAAGTACTGCAGGACTATCCTATTAGCGAGTTGCTCAATAACAATGGAGATGGATTTATTGCTTACTATTGTTGTGTCCATGTTGCATATTATTGTTGTGCACGGTGTTTGCCTTGGACATTTTTATTGTGATCGTAAGACCCTGTTGGAATTGGTAGAATACTGCAAGTCTGGTTCACTGGTTCATCGGGAAGTCCAAAAGTCCGATTGTGAGCTACATTGCTTCAGTTGTGGCAGGGTCTAGCCCCTCTCTGCAGGGTCGCCTGTTGCAATCACCCAGGAGGATTCACCAGAGACAGTGTGGGAGAGAGAAGAACCCTCTATAGTTGCATGGAATCTGTACTGGCTCCTCCCTTCAGTGCTGCTCTCCAACGTTCGCTTGGTGAAGGAACAAGCTGGATCAGGATAACTTACCATCAATCCACAGTCATGCCATTCATGGACTTGGGCTATATTATATTTTTCTTTGTGAATGTATGTTTTTCTGCAATCATAGACATATGTGCTACTTGTACTACGTACTATGTGCAGTGCATTGTGTGCTCTTGGCAATGTGTTTTGCACCTTGGTCCCAGAAAAATGCTGCTTCCTTTGGTTATATCCATGTATGGTTGAATGATAATTAAGCTTGACATTAGACATCATGCTGATGACATTTATGAGACCACGCTTGAAGTACTGTGTGCTGCTCTGGTTGCCATGTGATAGGAATGATGTCATCAAGCTAAAGAAGGATGCAGTGGATGGTTTGATTTCTATGGAGAGACTGGATAGCACTGTAGTTTTCCCTGAAGGGTGACTTTATAAAACAATGAGTGGCATAGAAGGTGAGGCTAAAACCAGAAGTTATAGATTTATATGGAGAAGGGAAAGATTTAAAGAGACCTAAGGGTTAAGTTTTCCACACAGAAGGCTATAGTACATGGAACAAATAGTTAGGGAGAGTGGTAGAGTTAGAGCTGGGCACAGTTAGTGAAATGTGGACACATCGTGAACAGGAAAGGTTTAATGGATAGGGGCCAAATGTAAGCAAGTGGGACTAGCTCACCTAGACACACTGCTCAGCATGGACGTTAGGCTGATGAGCTTGTTTCCATGATGTATATCTTTATGAATTCATCTCTGTTCCCCTACTGACATTGCTGACCTTTCAATCTCCTCTGGCCTCAAACTGAATCTCCACATCTCCTTAGCTAAAGCTGTCTCCAGGCAGTTCAGTTTTTTTTTCATTCACACAAAACACTTAGGTTCCTCAGAACAACTTTTAACCTTCTATAAAATCTATCAAAGATAAGTCCACAAAAGCTTTTAATGCAACTCCCATAATTGGTGAGATTCCACCAGCATTCGTCATTCTCTAGGATATGATGAATGAGAAACCAACTCATCCTCCAGTCACCTCTATCATCTCAGCTCTCTCTTGCTGCTGAGATCTCTCTCTACTTTGTCATTACTTTGATGAACAATGTTCCTTTGTGTCTCCCCACCCCCCACACCCCGTCTAAAAGCACACCATTTATCCTCCAATTCATTCTATCTTAGAATTCAAAACTATGGAGATTTTGTTACCTCCTGATCTTAATGAGTTTTGAAAGCCTAAGCTTTATAAACTTTTCTGCACAACAGATTTTGGCTGTTTAAACTTTATTCAGCAAGAATTCAAAAGCACCACTACCGCTATTTCTTCAAAGTCACTTCTCTAAAGAATATTAGATGATCGGGATAATTTCTTGGCTCTAGGACCAAAATTTTGATCTCCATGCAAGACCATCTCAAGTATTCTTTGGAATTCATGAAGTGACATAAGGCATCTTACTGTCTGAAAATGATACATCTATTGATGTTGAATTAAATTAATGTTGTTATTGGAATCAACTTCTCTTGAAGCACCATTTTTTCTCTGAAGAACTCCATGGAGAGCATTATAATTGTTTGAATCACCATCTGGTATGGAGGGGCCACTGCATGTGACCGGAAGAAGCTACAGAAGGTTGCATACTCAGTCAGCTCCATCATAGGCACTGGCCTCCAAGCACATCCTCAGAAAGAGGCATCTATTGTTATGGAGCCCAGTCACCTAGAATATGCCCTCTTTTTATTGCTACCATCAAGGAGGATATACAAGAGCATGAAGACACACTCAACATTTTAAAAACAGCTTCTTGCCCTCCTTCTGAATGGACAATGAACCAACAAATCGACCATATTGCACTATTTTTTTCTCTCTTTTTACACTATTTATTTAATTATATATATAAATATATTTCTTGCTGTAATTTATAGCTTTTAATGCATTGCACTGTACTGCTTCTGCAAAACAACATATTTCATGATGTAAGCCAGAATCACAAACTGTCCTCAGTCCATTCTGTATTCATAAAATCCCCCTTCCATATCCATGTCCACTACATTCTAAGAGATGGACTAAAATAATATACATTCTTTCACCTTCAGCTGCAGAAATGACCTTAAGGTATTAATAATGACCTCGGTGTTCAACATTGGACATTGCAATCTGTCCAGATCATTTCTACAATAAACTCAATTTGCATTTATATAACAATATGTTTCACAGAAGAATTACCAAACAGAATGTGACATTTTGCAACTTAAACAAAAAAAAAAGATACTGCATGGGAATTCTATTTGAAGTTGGGGGATAGAGGAAGGTCAAGGATATACAAACTGCTGGACACCTTCTGCAGGTCAGAAAGCATTTGCTGAAAGAGAAAAGGAGTTCATACTTCAGACTGGATGCTCTTCCACTTTCTATATCCATAGGTGCCCTCTGACCTGTTGCACTTTATATAGCTTTATATAGCACTTTCTGCTTCTACCTCAGATACTCATTCTGAACTTTTTCTTCTGTTACGTACTCGTGACACATGACAGTGCTACCCTTGTCACGTGACTGGGGATGAAGCTATACTGGACTTGAGGTGATGGTCTTGTGATGGTGGAGTGATGTCACAGTAGAGATCATGTGACAGGTTTTTTTTACAGGTTATAAAAGGAAGACACCACCCTGTGAGGAGGGGCAGTTCGTGGCTGGATTTGCCATGTTGACTTGTGATGCCACTGCGTGATTTAATGTGATGACGCAGTTTAGTTGAAGGATGAAGTTTTTAATTTAATGCCTAAAGTTTAAAAGGTCATTGCCAGCAGGTTCTTTACAGTACTGCTAGTTCAGAAATCATTGGAGAGTGAAGATCGAGTTTGGGAGTTAAAGATCGAGGAGAATCTATTTCGACGGTGAAACGGGTTCGACCTTATGTAATCCTTATACGGAAGGAATTCGTTGACTGTTCTCATGTTAATCTTTGCGGGATAGCAGAAGATTGAGGACAGTGTGATAAAGGAAAGGTCAGTGCCTTTAAGCCGTTTCATTTCGTAAATTCTTCGTGGGAGAAGTTCGACATCGGGGATCGAAGCAAAACGACGTGAAAGAGAATTTAAATCATCTTAAAAAGTCTCTCCTTTTAAATGGACTGTAAGCATTTCGAACTTTTGGCAATACTACTTTAAAGAACTGTTTCTGCAACATCGCTTTAAGAACTGTTTGAGCTGCATCGCTTTAAGAACTGTTTAAGCTGCCGCAAAGCAGCTGTTTCTGGTTACGATAGTGTTTGTTTACTTTTGGGGGGATTGTTTTCAGTGTTTAATAAACGTGTTGTTTGCTATAAAATCCCTTGCCGAACTCATATATTTATTGTTGCCTGAATACGTAACATAAATATGGGGGCTGCGTCTGGATTGGATCGTTTGAGTTTAAATGCTTGCTGACTTTTGAATCGGTGTTTTGGAAAAGGGGATACTCGGTTCTTTTGTTTGATTGGCTTGTGAGTGGTATTCGGTGACAATGAATATTGATGAGTTTCTGGTTTCGCCAGATGCGGAGTTATTAGCGAAGGCGAGAAAAACTGAGGTATCTGAGATAGCTTGTAGATTGCAACTTAAAGTTATTTTGACGACTACATTTTGACGGCTGTAATATGGAGAAAAATCGTGTCACACTATGGATTCAGGTGTTTTTGATGAATCGATTTTAGAGTCATTTCCAATAAGTGATATAGAGATGCAGTTGCAAATCGAACAAATGAGGTTGGAACAGAGTAAAACTGATTTGGAGAGGTGTAAATTGGAGGCAGATCAAAAGAAGAGGGAATTTGACTATGTAATGGAGGAATTAAGGTCTGGGAAACAGTCTTCTGGTTCTGAAAAACCATTTGTTGCTAGTCAAGAAATTAAATTGGTCCCTCCATTTAGTGAAACAGAAGTGGAAAGATATTTTCAACATTTTGAAACTATTGCTCGGATGTTAGAGTGGCCGAAAGATAAATGGTCAGTGTTGTTACAGAGTGTAATTAAAGGTAAAGCACAACAAGTTTACACAGCTTTAACAGCTGCGCAAGCTCTTGATTATGATATTGTGAAAATGCATATTCTAAACGCATACGAATTAGTCCCAGAAGCTTATAGGGAAAGATTCAGAAGTTTGAAAAAGTCTGTGGATAAAACTTATGTGGAATTTGCCTATGATAAAGCTATGTGTTTTGAGAGATGTGTTTCTTCTAAAAATGTGAATGGGGACTATGATACATTGAGAGAGCTGATTTTAATGGAGGAATTTAAAAGAAGCATTCCTGTTGAAGTAAGGACCTACTTAAATGAGAGGGATAGTGATAAATTGCAGGATTGTGCTAGATTAGCTGATGAGTATGTTTTAATCCATAAGAATAAATTTCCTCAGGGCAGAATTTTTAAGAGGAAAAATAACATGGAGACTCAAGGTAAATCAGATGTTAATGAGAAAGGTAAGGAGGAAGGAAAGCCTGTGAAGGACAGACAGTTTGGTATTATTTGTAACTATTGCAAGAAGCCTGGCCATGTAATAGCTAACTGTTTCAGATTGAAAAAGAAAGAGAAGGAAACAGTTCCAGATGCTTGTGTGCAACATACTGAAGCACCTGTAAAATTACAGGGTTTGATAAACACAAATGAGGGTTTGTTAGCGTCTGACCAAGTTGAAAAGGGATATGATCATTTTATAACTGAAGGGTTTGTATCCTTGAAAGAAGGATCTATTCTGGTGCCAATAAAAATCCTTAGGGATACTGGAGCTTCTCAATCACTGATGTTAAACAGTGTGTTGAAGTTTAATGAAGAGTCTGATACTGGTGAGGTAAATTATGTAAGGGGTGTTGGGAGTGATTTCATGCCTGTACATTTACATAAAGTAAAATTAAAATCAGGGTTAGTTACAGGATTTGTTGAAGTGGGACTACAGCATAGCTTACCTGTGAAGGGTATTTATTTACTGTTAGGTAATGACTTGGCAGGTGGAAAAGTTTTCCCTGAAGTGCATTTGTCAATGGAGTCAGAGGAACCAGAGTTGAATTCTAACACAGATTCTTCCTGTGTTGTGACTAGAGCTATGGCTAAAAAGATTGATGCGCAGAATGAGGTTGTTACTCAGGACTGTTCAACTCAGGATTCGAGTTTTGAGGATGTGTCAGAGACTTTCTTATCCTCATTGTTTGAACAAGATTCTTGGAGTAAGTCTGACCATGAAGATTTATCTCTGTCTCGGAAGGAGATGATAGCGGAGCAGAATAAAGACTCTGAGATTATAAAATTAAGAGAACAAACTTTACTAGGTCGTGAAGTTGAGAAAGTGCCAGTAGGATATTACTTGGAAAAAGGAATGTTGATGAGGAAGTGGAGATCGCCTACAATTCCTGCAAATGAGGATTGGAATGTTGTTTACCAAGTAGTTGTCCCAAAAGTTTATCGGAATGAGATTTTGACTTTAGCTCATAGTGTGCCTTTAGGTGGACATCAAGGGGTAAGGAAAACTGTGGACAAGATTTTAAAACATTTTTACTGGCCTGGTTTAAGAAAAGATGTGGCGATGTTTTGTAAAACGTGCCATACTTGTCAAATTGTGGATAAACCAAATCAGGTTACACCAGTAGCTCCATTACAACCTATTCCAGCATTTGGTGAACCGTTTTCTAAAGTTATTGTAGATTGTGTCAGTCCATTACCAAAGCCAAAAACTGGTTATCAGTATTTGTTGACTATCATGTGTACTTCGTCTAGGTTTCCAGAGGCAGTACCACTTAGGAATATAAAAGCTAAAACTGTGACAAAGGCTCTTATAAAATTCTTTACTTATTTTGGATTACCTAAGGAAATACAAACTGTTCAAGGCAGTAATTTTATGTCTGGATTGTTTTAACAGATAGTTTATAAATTGGGAGCTAAGCAAATCACTTCGTCTGCATACCATCCAGAATCGCAAGGTGCCTTGGAGAGGTTTCATTCTACCCTCAAGAATGTGATTAGGACATATTGTGTGGAAAATGAAAGTGACTGGGATGAGGGTATAAATTTAATTTTATTTGCAGTAAGGGAATCGGTACAGGATTCTTTAGGTTTTAGTCCATTTGAACCTGTGTTTGGGCATAGAGTTAGAGGACCTTTAGCTTTATTGAAAGAACAGTGGATTAGTAAGGAAGTACACACTAATTTGTTGGACTATGTGTTGAAATTTAAGGACAGGTTACAGAAAGCTTGTAGCTTAGCCAAGGAAAATTTAAAGTTGGCTCAGGAGAAAATGAAGACTTGGTATGATAAAGAAGCTAGGATGAGGATGTTTAAGCCTGGAGATAAGGTGTTGGTTCTTTTCCCAGTGCAGACAAATCCTTTACAAGCTAGATTTCATGGTCCTTATGAAATTGTGTCTAAAATCAATAATGTGGATTACATGATAAAAACACCAGATCATAGAAGGTCAATACAACTTTGCCATATAAATATGATAAAACCATATTTTGAGAAACAATCTGATACTGTGACTGTTGTGGTTAGTGAGAATGAGTTTGATTTAACTAGGAACATGATAGATGATTCATCTGAATTTCTTTCTAAATCCAACATTGTTTCTGTCAGGTTACCAAATTCAACCATTCTGGAAAATATTGATGAGAAATTAGCACATTTACAGCTAGAGCAGAAACAACAGATGAAGGAATTAATTTTTAAATATAAGGAGTTGTTTCCAGATGTTCCGAGAAGGACTACTGTAGCTTCACATGATGTAGACGTTGGAGATGCCAAACCTATCAAACAACATCCATATAGGATGAACATAGAAAAATGTGAACTTGCTGAGAAAGAAATTGAATATATGTTAGAGAATAATATCATTAGACATTCTAACTCGAATTGGAGTTCACCATGTGTTATGGTGCCAAAACCAGATGGTAGTATTAATGCAAAGGAATGAGGGTGATGAGGTTGATCATCCAGTAGCTTACTTTTCTAAGAAATTTAATAAGCATCAAAGAAACTATTTGACAATAGAGAAAGAATTGTTATCTCTTGTTTTGGCTTTGGAATATTTTGAGGTATATGTTGGTACAACTCAAAAACCACTTATTGTTTACATTGATCATAATCCGTTAGTTTTTCTGAGTAAGATGAAAAACAAAAACAGAAGATTATTAAATTGGAGTTTGATGTTACAAGAGTACAATATTGTGATAACTCATATTAAAGGTAAAGATAATGTGGTTGCTGATTGTCTATCTCGATGTTGAATGTACAATGCAATTTTTTTTATGGAGTGTTTTTTTTCAATTGTAACACTCCTACTGTATTGTAAGCTGTTATATGATGGTATTGTATATTATGTATGTTATAAAATTTATACATTTGTTTTTCTTGTAAGCAATTGTTAAAAATTTTTGTTCTTGTCAGACCAAATTTTTTTTTTTTTGGAGGGAGGTGTTACGTACTCGTGACACATGACAGTGGTACCCTTGTCACGTGACTGGGGTTGAAGCTATACTGGACTTGAGGTAATGGTCTTGTGATGGTGGAGTGATGTCATTTTCCTGCCAGTAGAGATCATGTGACAGGTTTTTCTAACAGGTTATAAAAGGAAGACCCCACCCTGTGAGGAGGGGCAGTTCGTGGCTGGATTTGTCAAGTTAACTTCATGCCACTGTGTGATTTAATGTGATGACACAGTTTAGTTGAAGGATGAAGTTTTTAATTTAATGCCTAAAGTTTAAAGGGTCATTGCCAGCAGGTTCTTTACAATACTGCTAGTTCAGAAATCATTGAAGAGTGAAGATCGGAGTTCAGGAGTTAAAGATCGAGGAGAATCAATTTCGACGGTGAAACGGGTTCGACCTTTTTTAATCCTTATACAGAAGGAATTCGTTGACTGTTCTCGTGTTAATCTTTGTGGGATAGCAGAAGATTGAGGACAGTGTGATAAAGCCGTTAAGTGCCTTTAAGCCGTTTCGTTTAGTAAATTCTTGGTGGGAAAAGTTTGACGTCGGGGATCGAAGCAAAACGACGTGAAAGAGAATTTAAATCGTCTTATAAAGTCTCTCCTTTTAAATGGACTGTAAGCATTTTGAACTTTTGGCAATACTACTTTAAAGAACTGTTTTTGCAACATCACGTTAAGAACTGTTTGAGCTGCATCACTTTAAGAAACTGTTTAAGCTGCCGCACAGCAGCTGTTTCCAGTTACGATAGTGTTTGTTTACTTTTGGGGGGTTTGTTTTCAGTGTTTAATAAACGTGTTGTTTGTTATAAAATCCCTTGTGAACTCATATATTTATTGTTGCCTGAATACATAACACTTCATTTTCATTTTGTCAAAGGAATATTTTAGGTCATCCAACAGTGAGGTGTCCAAAAACTTGATCACATAGGAAAAATGAGAGTGAGGGAAATATACACCAACAATGGAGGAACTCAACATCTACAGTGGGAAACGAACGATCAATGTTTCAAGTTGAGACCCTTCATCAGATCCTGATGAACTGTTTCAGCCCACAACATTGATTGTTTATTTTCCCTCCATTGATGCTGCCTGACCTGCTGAGTTCCTCCATCGTTTGTGTGTGTGTTGATCCAGATTTCCAGCATCTGAAGTCTCCTCTTTCTGTATGCAAGGGTTTATAACATGGGGTGCAGGAAGAGGTTTTGTGGAATTCTGGACCATAGGAGACAGCAAGATAATATCATTAGTGTATAATCACATAACAACTACTCATCGTTACTTGAACTTCAAATGTAATAAAATTAACTTACGCAATATACTGGAGCAACTCAGCAGGTCAGGCAGCAGCTATTGAAATGTCTAGAGTCGACATTTTGGACCACGAAACTTTCCACATATACGTAACCTTTGTGTAATTTTTTAAAATGATATAAAATCTCATAGCACACGTCAAGCATAGGAGTTGATTCGTGACAACTGCCTCAGACCATCAACAATGCTTTAAATTAGTGAAGTCGCGAAGGGAAATGGTAATTATATCTTGGTTTCAGCAGTTCAGGAGTTAGTGAGATATTGTATTGGACAGGGATTTAAGCTGCAGAAAAACACATTTAACTTGAGGTTGTAATCTATTCAGCATTGGGAAGCATATCACCAGTTCTGAATGGTCAGTTGAAATTAGTTCATATCGTGAAAGTACTAGTTTCATATTTCATAACCATTAAGAGTTTATCATGCATTGAGTTTGAAACCATTTTTTTTTATTTTGGAACTCAGAACTTATCAGTGTCGGTTTTGATATTTGTTAAGACTGTTGGAGTCATTTACAACTTTGTGAGTGTTAAACTGTGAATAAAGTGTTACAATTTTTAATCTTAAGTAACTCACACAAAATGCTGGAGGAACTCAACAGGTCAGGCAGTCTCTTTGGAAAGGACCAGAGAGCTGATGCTTCAGACTGAATCCCTTTATCAGGACTGGAAAGGAAGGGAGTAGAAGCCAGAATAAAAAGATGGGGGGAGGGGGAGGAGTGTTCAAGCCAGTGGTGATAAGTGAAGACAGGTGAGGGGAAAGGAAGGGGTGGGGGAAGGGGATGAATGAGGAGCTGGGAGTTGATAAATGGAAAAGACAAAGGGCTAAAAGAGGAGAGGAGAATGGACCATGGATGAAAGGGAAGGAGGAGGGGCACTAGAGTGAGGTGGATGGAGTAAGGAGAAGAGAAAGAATGAGCAAACAGAATGGGGAATGTAAAAAGAGACGAGGAAGGGGGAGAAATTAACACAAATTAATTGGATTTATTCCTTTCCAGAGATGCTGGCCAACCTGCTGAGTACCTCTAGCATTTAAAGTATGTTACTTTGGATTTCCAGCACCTTCAGAATCCCTTGTGTTTTTAATACCTTATGGCTAAGTTTAAAAGAATACTTAGGAATTTGTAACAGATACAAAATGCTGGAAGAACTGTGCAAGTAAGGCAACTTTGTTTGCTGACTATGTGGGATGTATGACCAGGAAATATTTTAAATTGGGTTGCCAGCTCTTAGTTTTCAAAATTTGCTTCTAATAACATCAGCCAATTAAACAGCAATGCAAGAGATTTTGCAGATGTTGGAAGTCAAGAACAACACACACAAAATGCTGGAGAAAGTCAGCATTTAAGGCAGCATCTATGGAAAGGAATAAAGAATCAACATTTTTGGCCGAGATCCTTCATCAGGACAAGAGGGGGGAAGAGACCAGAAAAAGAAGATGGAGGGGGGGTGGGAGTGAAGGGGACAAGGGTCAGGATAGAAGCTACCCAGACAGGATATGTGGTAATGCTCCCCCAACCTGAAAGTGGCCTCAATTAGCAATAGAGGAGGCCCTGGACTGATATTTTGGAATGGGAATATAGATTGGGTTTACAATAGTTGGCCATTCGGAGATCCTATTTGTCACAGACAAATGGAACTAAACCGACAGTATCAGCATTGATTTCTCTAATTCCTGTAATTTCTCCCTCTCCCCCTTCTCTCTTCTTCCATTTCCCATTCTGGGTCCCCTCTCACATCTTCTCTTCTCCTTACATGTCTCTCCTACTTTCCTCTCTCTTCTGGTCTACTCTCATCTATCTTCAGATTTCTTCAGCCCTTTTCCTTTTCCACCTGCCACCTCCAAGCTTATCTCTTCACCTACCTTCACCCTCACATGAATTTACCTGTCACCTTCTACCTGATACTCCTTTTCCTCCCCCCCTCCCCATTCTGGTTTCTTCCCAATTCCCTTCCAGTCCTGATAAAGGGTTCTGACTTGAAATGTTGACTTTATTCTTTTCCATAGATGCTGCCTGACCTCCAGCACTTCGTGTGTGCTACACCAGTAAAACCACCTTTTGCTTCAATAACCAATAGTTTAATAACTAATAAATTGAACTCTTTGATGAGAATAACACAAACCTATTTGATGCCCCAATGAAACATGTGCAATACCGCCAAAAATAAATTAGTTAATGGCAAATACCCAAAGTAAAAGCCAAGTGTTTTGGATCTTTTCAGTTCAGATGAAAGATCGTCAACCGGAAGTGTCCTTCTGTTCTCTCTGCGCAAATGCTGCTTTTGGTCTCTATTATAGGAAAGACATCATTAAACTGGAAAGAGGTAAGAGAAAATTTATAAAGATGATGTCAATTCTTGAGGATCTGATTTACAGGAATGGGATGGGCAGACTAGGTCCTTATTTCTTGGAAGAGGAGATTGAGGTGTATAAAGGATGTATAAAATCATGAGGGGATATGAATGTATGTTGTTATTTTTTTCCCCCTAGAGAAGGGGAACTAAAAACTAGAGGCAAAGGTTTAAGGTGAGATGTGAGAGATTTAAAAAGGAACTGAGAAATTTCTTGCAGAGGGTGGTGCACAATTGGAATGAGTTGCCAAACAAAGTGGATAAAGCAGGTAGAATAACATTTGAAAGACATTTGTATAAGTACATGGACGTGTGTGGGGTGCGGAGGAGAGCAGCGAGTGCAAGGAGTGGCTTAGGGGGGAAAGTTTCAATTTCCAGCAAATGGTACCATCTTGGTGTTTCTCAAATGGTACTATTGCACCTGCCTCAACCACTTCCTCTGGCAGGTCATCTTAAATACTCAACACTCTGCGTGCAAAAGTTGCTCCTCACGTTCCTTAAATTTTGACCCTAAACATAGATGCTACAGTAGCATAGCAGTTAGTGCGATGATGCTGCAGTTCACGGTGTTCCAGAATTCAGAGTTCAATTCCGGTGCTGCTCAGTAAGGAGTTTCTAATCTGCATTGTATCAGTATCCCTAGTTGTGGACTCCCCTACCCTAGATAGAAATGCTATTCCAGGCATGGGCAAACTACGGCCCGCGGGCCATATGTGGCCCGTTAAGCTTTTTAATCCGGCCCGCAGAACTTGATGAAATTATATTAATAAACCTTGTTAACGTTTTTTCCCCGCAATTCTGGCGTTTTCCCAATAGATGACGCACTCTATATACATTGACCTTTGTTGAGATGCAGCGTATTACTCCACATTTGCGCTTTACTTTGTGACCTTGTGGCGACCCATTTCCTGGCACCTCCGAACCGGCTCACAATTAGCCAGCGTTCCGGCTAAGGGAGATAGCCTGCGGGGATTTGCGAGCACAGAGCTCCGCATATTGGCGCGCTCTCACTGTTCTGTCATTGTGCGGGTCGTTTTTGAGTTTTGGCACAGGGGACAATTGAATAAGAAGGAGCAGGACAAGTAGACCTGCATCTCCTACCGTTTTTGAAATAAAGATAGTCAGGAGGAGAGTGATGATGATAATATCTTGAAAGATAACAGAATTTTCAGTGCTTTAAAATAATAACTGTTACTATTAAAAAAAGCTATATTTTATTCATTTACTTTTCATTGTTTTAAAAGACATTTCAATAAATAGCTAAATACCATGGGACTTCAAAGACAGATATTTTGTTGTAATGCTTTTGTTCATTTTCAATTGAAATTAAAGCACATGTTTTCTACATATCCCATGATATTTTATTTTCTGTTATGAGGTGTATTACCAAAACACACCGTCCATCTGCTCCTGGTCCGGCCCCCCTGTCAAATTTTAGAACCCTTTGTGGCCCTCAAGTCAAAAAGTTTGCCCACCACTGTGCTATTCTTTTCATTTCAGACCAATTCATCTATTTGTACTTGCTCCAGATTTGAGGTCTGCAGTCTTTAGCAAATCCCCTCCATTGTCTCCATCTACACTTCCCGCTGCCTCTGGAAAGCAGCCAACATAATCAAGGATCCTTCCTACTCCAGTCATTCTCCTTTCAGTCCTCTCACATTGGCCAAAGAATCAAAAAGCTTATAAGTTTGAACCTACATACAGAAGGACAGCTTCTATACCATTGTTCCCAGACTCTTGAATGGACCTCTCATATGCTAAAAAACCATAAGACCATAAGACATAGGAGCAGAAGTAGGTCACTCGGCCCATTGGGTCTGCTCCACCATTCAATCATAGGCTGATTTAAATCTTCCAGTCATCCCCACTCCCCTGCTTTCACCCCATACCCTTTGATGCCCTGGCTAATCAAGAAGCTATCTATCTCTACCTTAAATACACCGAATGACTTGGCCTCCCCAGTCAATTCCACAGATTTACCACACTCTGACTAAAGGAATTTCTCCCCACCTCAGTTCTAAAAGGATGTCCTTCAATCCTGAAGTCGAGACCTCTTGGCCTAGAATCTCCTACCACGGGGAATAACTTTGCCATATCTAATCTGTTCAGGCCTTTTAATATTCAGAATATTTCTATGAGATCCACACTCATTCTCCTGAATTCCAGGGAATACAGCCCAAGAGCTGTCAGACGTTCCTTATATGGTAACCTTATAATTCCTGGAATCATTCTCGTAAATCTTCTCTCAACGTTCTCTAATGTCAATATATCCTTTATAAAATAAGGAGCCCAAAACTGCACACAATGCTCCAAGTGTGGTCTCATGAGTACCTCAAGATCACATCCCTGTTCTTATATTCTATACCTCTAGAAATGAATGTCAACATTACATTCACCTGCTTCACAGCTGATTCAACCTGGAGGTTAACCTTTAGGGTATCCTGCACAAGAACTCCCAAGTCCCTTTACAACTCTGCATTTTGAATTCTCTCCCCATCTGAATAAAAGTCTGCCCATTTATTTCTTCCACCAAAGTGCATGACCATACACTTTCCTACTTTGCATTTCATTTGCTACTTCTTTGCCCATTCCCCTAAACTATCTAAATCTTTCTACAGGCTCTGTTTCCTCAACACTACCCGCTCCTCCACCTGTCTTTGTGTCATTGGCAAATTTAGCCACAAATCCATTAATACTATAGTCCAAATCATTGACATACATCATAAAAAGCAGCGGTCCCAACACCGACCCCTGTAGGACTCCACTGGTAACCGGCAGCCGGCCAGAATAGAATCCCTTTATTCCTACTCTCTGTTTCCTGCTGACCACCCAATGCTCCACCCATGCTAGTAACTTTCCTGTGATTCCATGGGCTCTTATCTTGCTAAGCAGCCTCATGAGTGGCACCTTGTCAAAAGCCTTCTGAAAATCCAAGTACACCACATATACTGCATCTCCTTTGACTACCCTGCTTGTAATTTCCTCAAAGAATTGCAGTAAGTTTGTCAGGCAGGATGCTCCTTTCAGGAAACCATGCTGGCTTTAGCCTATCTTGCCTCCAGGTCCTCCGGAATCTGATCCCTAGCAATCGATTCCAACAACTTCCCAACCACTGATGTCAGGCTAACAGGTCTTTAGTTTCCTTTCTGCTGCTTCCCACCCTTCTTAAATAGTGGAGTAACATTTGCAATTTTCCAGTCATCCGGTACAATGCCAGAATTTATTGATTCTTGAAAGATCATCGTTAATGTCTCTGCAATCTCTCCAGCTACTTCCTTCAGAATGTGATGGTGCATTCCATCAGGTCCAGGAGATCTATCCATCCTCAGGCCTTTAAGCTTCCTGAGCACCTTCTCAGTTGTAATTTTCACTGCATAAACCTCACTTCCCTGATACTCTTGAGTGTCTGGTATACTGCACACATCTTCCACTGTAAAGACTGATGAAAAATACGCATTCAGTTCCTCTGCCATCCCTGCATCTCTCATTATAATATCTCCTGCGTCATTTTGTAATGGTCTTATATCTAACCTCAACTCTCTTTTACCCTTTATATACTTAGAAAAGCTTTTAGTATCTTCTTTGATATTAGTCACCAGCTTCCTCTCATAATTCATCTTTTCCTTCTGAATGACCTTCTTAGTTTCCTTCTGCAAGTTTTTAAAAAGCTTCCCAGTCCTCTATCTTCCCACCAGCTCTGGCTTCCTTGCATGCCCTCTCTTTTGTTTTTACTTTGGCTCTGACTTCACTTGTCAGCCATGGTAGTGTCCTTATTCCCTTTGAAATTTATTTCTTATTTGGAATATATCTGTCTTGCACTTCCCTCATTTTTCACAGAAACTCCAGCCATTACTGCTCTGCTGTTCTTCTTACCAGTCAACTTTGATCAGTTCCCCTCTCATGCCATTGTAATTTTGTGCATTCCACTAAAATACCGACACATTGAGAAAGAGAAATTAAATTCCAAAGTGAAGTCAATCATATCTAAGTTGATCATAAGGGTTCCTTAACCTTAAGCTCGCTTATCACCTCTGGATCTTTGCACAACACCCAATCCAATACAGCTGATCCCTTAGTAGGTTCAACCACAAGCTGTTCTAAAAAGCCACCCTGAGACATTCTACAAATTCTCTTTCTTGAGGTCCAGTACTGACCTAGTTTTCCCAATCCATTTTCATGTTAAAATCCCCAACGATTATCATGACATTGCCTTTCTGACACTTTTTTTCTATCTCCTGCTGTAATTTGTAATCCACATCCTGGCTGATGTTTGGAGGCCTGTATACAACTGCCATTAGGGTCCTTTTACCCTTGTCATTTCTTAACTCAACCCATAGAGACCCTACACTTTCCAATCGTATGTCATCTCTTTCCAACGATTTAATATTATTTCTTATACACAGAGCCACACCACCTCTCTGACTACTAACCTATCTTTCCGATACACCATATATTCTTGGATGTTCAGCTCCCAATCACAGCCATCCTTTACCATGTTTCAGAGATGGTCACAACATCATATTTGCCAATCTGTAGCTGAATTTCAAGATTGTCCATTCTATTCCTTATGCTGCGTGCATTCAGATACAATACTCTCAGTCCAGTATTTGCTGCTTTCTGTTTTAACTGCACCACACCTCTATAGCTCTGTAACTCATGCCACTGGCTTTGATTAAGCCTCATTTCCTGCCTGCTCTTTCCATAATCTCTGTTAATTAATAAGAATAATCTTATTTCTGTTTTCCCCTTCCTCACCCCTAGCACTCCAGTTCCCAACCCCGTCAAGTTAGTTTCAACACTCCCTAACAACTCGATAGTTAGGGGGTCAGATAGGCGATTCTGTGGACGTGATCAAGAGACCCGGATGATAGTTTGCCTCCCTGGTGCCAGGGTTCGTGATGTTTCTGATCATGTCCAAGATATCCTGAAATGGGAGGGTGAGGAGCCAGAGGTCGTTGTACATACAGGTACCAATGACATAGGTAGGAAAAGGGTCCTGAAAGGAGAATATAGGGAGTTAGGAAGGCAGTTAAGAAGAAGGACCACAATGATAGTAATCTCGGGATTACTGCCTGTACCACGCGACAGTGAGAGTAGGAATGGAATGAGGTGGAGGATAAATGTGTGGCTGAGGGATTGGAGCAGGGGGCAGGGATTCAAGTTTCTGGATCATTGGGACCTCTTTTGGGACAGGTGTGACCTGTACAAAATGGATAGGTTACACTTGAATCCTAGGGGGACCAATATCCTGGTGGAGAGATTTGCTAAGGCTACTGGGGAGACTTTAAACTAGAATGGTTGGGGGGGGGGTGGGAATCAATTTAAAGAGACTAGGGGAAAGGAGGTTAGTTCACAAATCAAGAAAGCTAGTAGACAGTGTGTGAGGGAGGATAGGCAGGTGATGGAGAAGGGGAGCGCTCAGACCGAAGATGTAGGGGAGAAGGAAGAAAAAGATAATAAAGTTGATTGCATCGCTAGGGATAAACAGAGAGGAAGAGGTGGTAAGTTTCTTAAATGCATCTATTTTAATACTAGGAGCATTGTAAGGAAGGTGGATGAGCTCAGAGCATGGATTTATACCCGGAAATATGATGTTGTAGCTATTAGTGAAACGTTGTTGCAGGAGAGGTGTGATTGGCAACTAAATATTCCTGGATTTTATTGCTTCAAGAGTGATAGAATTGGAGGGGCAAGAGGAGGAGGTGTTGCATTGCTTGTCCGAGAAAATATTACAGCTGTGCTTTGGCAGGATCGATTAGAGGGTTAATCTAAGGATACTACTTGGGTGGAGTTGAGGAATGGGAAAGGTGTAGTAACACTTAATAAGGGTGTATTATAGACCACCTAATGGGGACTGAGAATTGGAGGAGCAAATTTGTAAGGAGATAGCAGATATTTGTAGTAAGCACAAGGCTGTGATAGTGAGAGATTTTAATTTTCCACACATAGACTGGGAAGCCCATTCTGTAAAAGGGCTGGATGGTTTGGAGTTTGTAAAATGTGTGCAGGATAGTGTTTTGCAGCAATACATACATAAAGGTACCAACTAGAGAAGGGGCAGTGTTGGATCTCCTGTTAGGGAATGAGATAGGTTAGGAGACGGACGTATGTGTTGGGGAGCACTTCGGGTCCAGTGATCACAATATCTTTAGTTTCAATATAATTATGGAGAAGGATAGAACTGGACCCAGGGTTGAGATTTTTGATTGGAGAAAGGCTAAATTTGAGGAGATGCAAAAGGACTTAGAAGGAGTGGATTGGGACAATTTGTTTTATGGGAAGGATGTAATAGAGAAATGGAGGTCATTTAAAGGTGAAATTTTGAGGGTACAGAATATTTATGTTCCTGTTAGGTTGAAAGGAAAGGTTAAAAGTTTGAGAGCGCCATGGTGTTCAAGGGATATTGGAAACTTGGTTTGGAAAAAGAGGGAGATCTACAATAAATATAGGCAGCATGGAGTAAATGAGGTGCTTGAAGAATATAAAGAATGTAAGACGAATCTTAAGAAAGAAATTAGAAAAGCTAAAAGAAGATACAAGGTTGCTTTGGCAAATAAGGTGAAAATAAATCCAAAGGGTTTCTACAGTTATATTAATAGCAAAAGGATAGTGAGGGACAAAATCGGTCCCTTAGAGAATCAGAGTGGACAGTTATGTGTGGAGCCAAAAGAGATGGGTGAGATTTTAAACAATTTCTTTTCTTCGGTATTCACTAAGGAGAAGGATATTGAATTGTGTAAAGTAAGGGAAACAAGTAGGGAAGATATGGAAACTATGATGATTAAAGAGGAGGAAGTACTGGCACATTTAAGGAATATAAAATTGGATAAATCTCTGGGTCCTGACAGAATATTCCCTAGGACCATGAGGGAAGTTGGTGTAGAAATAACAGGGGCTCTGACAGAAATATTTCAAATGTCATTAGAAACGGGGATGGTGCCGGAGGATTGGCATATTGCACATGTGGTTCCATTGTTTAAAAGGGGTTCTAAGGGCAAACCTAGCAATTATCAGCCTGTCAATTAGACGTCAGTGGTGGGTAAAATAATGGAAAATATTCTTAGAGATGGTATATATAATTATCTGGATAGACAGGGTCTGATTAGGAATAGTCAGCATGGATTTGTGCATGGAAGATCATGTTTGACAAATCTTATTGAATTTTTTGAAGAGGTTATGAGGAAAGTTGACGAAGGTAAAGCAGTGGATGTTGTCAATATCGATTTCAGTAAGGCCTTTGACAAGGTTCTGCACGGAAGGTTAGTTAGGAAGGTTCAATCATTAGGTATTAATATTGAAGTAGTAAAATGGATTCAACAGTGGCTAGATGGGAGATGCCAGAGAGTACTGGTGGATAACTGTTTGTCAGGTTGGAGGCCGGTGACTAGTGGTGTGCCTCAGGGATCTGTACTGGGTACAATGTTGTTTGTCATATACATTAATGATCTGGATGATGGGGTGGTAAATTGGATAAGTAAGTATGCAGATGATACTAAGGTAGGTGGAGTTGTGGATAATGAAGTAGGTTTTCAAAGCTTGCAGAGAGATTTAGGCCAGTTAGAAGAGTGGGCTGAATGATGGCAGATTGAGTTTAGTGCTGATAAGTGTGAGGTGCTACATTTTGGTAGGACTAATCCAAATAGGACCAACATCGTAAATGGTAGGGCACTGAAGAATACAGTAGAACAGAGTGATCTAGGAATAATAGTGCATAGTTCCCTGAAGGTGGAATCTCATGTGGATAGGGTGGTGAAGAAAGCTTTTGGTATGCTGGCCTTTATAAATCAGTGCATTGAGTATATGAGTTGGGATGTAATGTTAAAATTGTACAAGGCATCGGTAAGGGCAAATTTTGAGTATTGTGTACAGTTCTGGTCACCGAATTATAGGAAAGATATCAACAAAATAAAGAGAGTACAGAGAAGATTTACTAGAATGTTACCTGGGTTTCAGCACCTAAGTTACAGGGAATTATTGAACAAGTTAGGTCTTTATTCTTTGGAGCATAGAAGGTTGAGGGGGGACTTGATATAAGTATTTAAAATAATGAGGGGGATAGATCGAGTTGACGTGGATAGGCTTTTTCCATTGAGAGTAGGGGAGATTCAAACATGTGGACATGATTTGAGAGTTAGGGGGCAAAAGTTTAAGGGCAACGCAAGAGGGAATTTCTTTACTCAGAGAGTGGTAGCTGTGTGGTATGAGCTTCCAGTGGAAGTGGTAGAGGCAGGTTCGGTATTATCATTTAAAGTAAAATTGGATAGGTATATGGACAGGAAAGGAATGGAGGGTTATGGGTTGAATGTGGGCCAGTGGGACTAGGTGAGAGTAAGCGTCGGCACAGACTAGAAGGGTCAAGATGTCCTGTTTCCGTGCTGTAATTGTTATGTGGTTATATAGTTAACAGCTCTATTACATGTGCCTGCTAGGATTTTGGACCCCTTCGGGTTCAGGTGTAACCCATCCTTTTTGTACAGGTCATACCTCCCCCAGAAGAAGCTCCAATGATCCAGGAATCTGAAGCCCTGCTGCCTCCACCACTCTCTCAGTCACACATTAATACACCTGATCATGCTATTCTTGCCCTCGCTAGCACGTGGCACAGGCAGCAATCCTGAGATTTCTACCCTAGAGGTCCTGCATTTCAACTTCCTAGATAACTCCCTGAATTGTCTCTTCAGAACGTCCTCTCTTTTTCCACCTATGTCATTGGTATCAAAGTGTACCAAGACTTCTGGCTGTTTACCCCCTCCTTTCAGAATACTTTGTGCCCGATCTGAGACATCCTGTACCCTGGCACCTGGGAAGGCAACAAACCAAGTGGGTATCTCTATCAAGCTGACAGAACTCTCTGTCTGTTCCCCTCACTATGAACTCCCCCAAGACTACTGTATTCCTCATCTTTCTGTTTCCTCTCTGTACCATGGAACCAGGCTCAGTGCCAGAGACCTGATTGCCGTGGTCATCCTCTGTCAGGTCATCTCCCTCAACCACATCCAAAATGAGATAACACTTACTGAGGGGGATGGCCACAGGAGTCCTCTCTACCATCTGAGCTCTTTCCCTCACTTGCCTGACTGTCACCCATTTATCCAACTCCAGCAGCCTCAGGGTGATGAACTCCTGAACTCTTGTTCTCTCAACCTACTTTGTTGCGGCCCTTACACTTTATATAGCTTCCTACACTTCACTTTTCTTCTTGTAACTGCAATACTTGGCGCGTGACCAAGTGGTTAAGGCGTTCGTCTAGTGATTTGAAGATTGCTAGTTCGGGTCTGGCTGAGGCTGCGTGTTGTGTCCTTGAGCAAGGCACTTAACCACAGATTACACTGTGATGACAATTCTCTGTGACAATTCTGCTCCTATGGCTTATGGTCTAATGAGCAATGTGCATATAGTGCACTGAGGGGCCTGTGTCTGTACTGCATGACTTGATTCTAGGACTATTTCTGCTAGTTGGGGAATAACCACACATTGCTCTGGTGCTAAGCTGTATGGGTCCTAATGCCCTTCTCTTGGACAACATTGGTGTCATGGAGAGGGGAGACTTGCAGCTTGGGCAACTGCCGGTCTTCCATAAAAAAATCCCTGCCCAGGCTTGCGCCCTGGAAACTTTCCAAGGCACAAATCCATGGTCTGTCAAGACTATCGAATTCTGTTGTCTTCTTGAAGCTCAGCATAATTATAAATAGAATTTTCTGTCAGGATGCTGTAGAAAACAAAATCTTTTCTCTGTAGCTAATTATATGTGATATAATAAACTAAAGTTCAAAGTCAAAATACATTCAAAAGTACGTATACTATTTGCAGCCTTGAGATTTGTCTTCTTGCAGTCAGCTACAAAACACAGAAACATAATAGAACCCATAAAAAAACACAAAACAAAGACAGTCAAACACCTAAGTGCCAATACATGGACATCTGGAAGGCAACTGTTCAAGATGGCAGCAGGGGAACCATGAACTTCATATCCTGCTTCCAAAATAATAATGAAAAAAACAATGGAAAGCAAACAGCACATGCAGGAAGAAACAGACCCAGAGGATTAACAAATTGTGCATGAATTTGTCTGAACAACTACAATTTCAGGAACCACAGAGCCTAAATCAGCCTATGATAATATAAATAGACCACAGTCTCTCAAAGTTTGGTGTTAGTTTGATTCTCTTGCTATTATTCCTTATTTGGTTTTGCCCCCATTTCCCCAGAGTACTATCTTCTTTCAGAAGCTGGTTATTGGTAAATGAGTATATTACTGAGGTACCGTGAAAAAATTGTCTTGCACACCATTCATACAGATCACTTGATTACAACAGTGCATTGTTGGAGCACAAGGTAAATCAATAACAGAGTACAGAATAAAGTGTTACATTTGCTTAGAGAGTGCAGAGCAGATCAACAACAAGAAGTACAGTCATAACAATATAGATTGCATTTTATCATACTAAGGTCTTATGTCTTATGAAAGGGGGATAGAAGCTGCCCTTGAACCTGGTGGTAGGTGCTTTCAGGCTTTGTGCCTGATGTGAGGGGTTAGAGGAGAGAATGGATGTGGTAGGGAAGGATCCTTGATTATGCGTGCTTAATTAATTCAGACACATAAAATCAGAATTGGTGTAAATCAAACTTATACAAGGGATGGCACTAGAGAAAATTTACTTTGGTGGTATTTGGCACTGATCCTGATATCAAATCAAATATACATACTCACTGATGCTACCTCATTTATCAATCCGTGTCCTGCTGCACTTGCACTGATAGTTTAAAAATAGAAGCTCTAGTTGTCTATGGTTCTTTTGTGTGCCCATAGCCTCATGAAAAGGACTGACTGGATTGTTCTTGACTTTTTCCCACTCAGAATATGCTGTGATTGAGGGGATTCAGCAATTAAAGTTTAAATGAAAGCAAACCCATGCCAAGGAGATTTTACTCTGGGACTAACAGGTACTCTCACAATATTTATGAGATATCTGGATGAGCACTTAAGTTGCCATGGCTTCTACAGAAGTCAAATCAAGTGTTAGTAAATAGAATTAGGGTGCAGATAGCTACCTAATGAGGAGGGATATCTTTAGCCAGAAAGCGATGTATCAATGGAATTCATTTCCACAGATGACAATGGAGGCCAAGTCACTGAGTGTATTTAAAACATAGGTTAGTATGGTCAGTCAAACCTCCAAAGGTTACGGGGAGAAGGCAGAAAATTGAGATCGAGAAGGATAATAAATCAGGAGCAGATTCAATGGGTCGAATGGCCTAATTCTGCTCCTATGGCTTATGGTCTAATGAGCAATGTGGATATAGTGCTCTGAGGGGCCTGTGTCTGTACTGCATGACTTGATTCTAGGACTATTTCTGCTAGCTGGGGAGTGGAACCACAGATGAAGCAACCCTTTCAGTCAAAGATGAATTTCATGGAGTCATACATCACATAAAACAGGCCCTTCAGCGCAAATTGTCAACTCTCAGCACGGTGCCTATTGGAGCTCATCCCATTTGCCTATGCTTGGCCCATACACTGTTGAACCTCTCCTTTGTATTCAATAGTCCACCATGTTTCTTTAAATGTGGTAATTGTGTGGCCACTACCAATTCCATTGGCAGCTTGTTCCACATCCACTACCCTCTGGGTGAAAACTTGCCCCTAGGTCCCCTTGAAATCAATCCCTTGTCACCTTAAACCTAGCCAGGATCATAAAGGATTCACCCCACTTATGGACTGTTTGTCCCAATCCCATTAGGGAAGAGGCTATGCAGCATCCACACTCAAAAACACCTCCATCTATTAATGCAAGCTACCATCCTCACCATCACTACAGACACGTCATCCATTCCTCTCTACAGCACCTCAGAACTCTTCATCACCCAATGCACTGCGCCTTTACACCTTATAACTACACCGGCACAGTCACTGCTCTAATGCGTTTTCACATACCTACTGCTCCTTAGAAAAGTTCCTTGTGCCAAGTGCCACTTTGTCATTTTATCACTTCCTGTCAGTCATCTTATGTTTAGATACTCCTGCACTTAGCATCACTTTATGTACATACAATCAGTCTGCAACATGTATATAAGCTATTCTTATGCTTATACAGCAACAATCAACACTTACATTGTCTGTTTTATAGGGTTGCTTTTATATTTATATGTATTGTTTTTTATGCTTATTGTGTTTCTTAAGCTGCTTTAGATCTGGAGCAACAATCACTTTCTCGCATTTACACTTGTCTACTGAAGAAAGTCAATAAACAATCTTGAATCTTGATGCTCTCTATTTTAGTCACTTCAACTCTGATAAAAGATAGCATTATCTATCTGCCTCATATATGTCCACCATGGTTTTATGAACTTCTTTAAGCTCACCACTCAGCATGCTCTGCTACAGGTAAAACAGTCCAAACCTATCTAGCCTCCTTGAAACTTAAGCCTTTTGAACCTGGTAACATCCTCATGAATGTTGAATGCACCCTCTTTAGCTTAATCACATCTTTCCTTTAGCTAGGCAACCAAAACTGCACACAATATTCCAAGTTTGCTCTCAATAACATCTTGTACATCAATAACATAATGTATCAACTGTTGAAATGCGCCTAATGATGAAATCAATCCCAGATCCCAGGGATTATCCACCTTTATGTACTTCAAGTCAGCCTTTTCTTTTAGGAATGTCCTGATTTCTGGACATCACTGCTCTCATCATAACTCAGAGATCGGCATGCCTGAGGGTCAAAGCACAAAGGTTGTGATCTCAAGGTCAGCTGATGTCTGGACCAAGGACTGGAGACGGAGGTGGCGCATCCTGGGTTTGGAGACGTGACTACGTGTTTTGGTGGAGGTTGAGAAAGGGGGCTGTGATGTGTTGTTTTGTTTAGTTGCTGTTGTTCTTTCTCTTTGTTGGCTGTGTGTGATTCTGCTGAACATGTGGGTATGCTGGGTTTGTACTGGAAAGCACAGAAACATTTCCAGGCTGCCCTCAGTATATTTTTAGGCTGTGTTTGTTTTAAGTACAAATGATGCATTTCACCGTATGACACAAATCTAATTTCTTTTCCCTTGTCTGCTTAGCTTCCATGACCTTATTCACAGTAAGTACAGAGGAAAGTATTTCACTTAAGACCTCAGCCATCTTCCCTGACTCCACAATAGATGAACACTGAATCTTAATGGGACCTAGTTTCTCCCTAATTACCCTTTGCTTATATTTACTTATAAAACCTTTTTGGATTCTCCTTCAGTTTGTCCCCTTTTTGATGTTCTGATTTTCTTGTTAAATGTACTCCTGTATTCCTTACACTTGTCAGGCTATTTATTTCATCTCAGATGCCTGATATATGCCTTCATTTTCTAGTCCAGAACGCTTGTTACATCCCTTTCAACATCGCTATTTCATGCAGAGAAAACATGAATGGGATTTGGTCAGAGATCATTTATAATCTCATTGATATCACATCCATCAGCAAGAACCCCATCATCCAGGCCATATCCTCTTCTGGCCACTGCCGTCATGAAGGAGATACAGGAGCCTTAGTTCCTACACCACCAGGTCCAGGAACAGTAATTACCCCTCAACTATCAGGCTCTTGAACCAGAGTGGATAATTTTACTCAACCCCAAACTAAACTGATTCCACAACCCAAGGACTCTACAACACAAGTTCTCCATTTAACATGTGCTTTTTTTGTATTTGCACAATTAGTTCTTGTGTGCACATTGGCCGTCTGTCTACTTGTGTGAAGTTTTTCATTGATTCTATGGTGTTTCCTTGTACGTTTGTATTTACTGTCAATGCCCACAAGAAAAGTTAAGAACAATGTTGGGCCCTTGAAGAATGAATTGGGTGAAATTATTATGGGAAACAGAGAAATGGCAGAAGAATTTAATGAGTACTTTAGATCTGTTTTCACTAAGGAAGACACAAGCTATCTCCCAGATGTATGGATGGGCCAAGGACATAGGGTAACAGAGGAAATGAAACAGATTGACATTCGGAAGGAAACAGTGATGAGAAGACTTATGGGACTGAAGGCTGACAAATCCCCAGGTCCAGATCGTCTGCACCCTAGGGTACTAAAGGAGGTGGCCCTGGAAATTGCAGATGCATTGGTAATCATTTTCCACAGTTCCTGAGATTCAGGATCAGTTCCTGAGGATTGGAGAATGCCTAATGTTATCCCACTTTTTAAAAAAGGAGGGAGGGAGAAAACAGAGAACTATCGACCTGTCAGCCTGACATCGGTGATGGGAAAGATGCTAGAGTCCATTATTAAGGATGAAATAGTGACATATTTAGATAGCAGCGATAGGATTGGGCCGAGCCAGCATGGATTTACCAAGGGTAAATCATGCTTGACTAATCTGTTGGAGTTTTTCGAGGATGTAACCAGGAAGTTAGACGGGGGAGATCCAATGGATGTAGTGTACCTCGATTTTCAGAAGGCATTTGATAAGGTCCCACATAGAAGCTTGGTGGGTAAAATCAAAGCTCAGGGCATCGGGGGGAAGGCATTGACATGGATAGAAAACTGGTTGGCAGATAGAAAGCAAAGGGTAGCAGTGAATGGGAGTTTCTCGGAATGACAGGTGGTGACTAGTGGGGTGCCGCAGGGCTTGGTATTGGGACCACAGCTGTTTACTATTTATGTTAATGATTTGGATGAGGCCAGAAAAAATAATATTAGCAAATTTGCTGATGATACTAAGCTGGGTGGCAGTGTGACATATGATGAGAATGTTAGGAGAATTCAGGGTGACTTGGATAGGCTGGGTGAGTGGGCAGATACTTGGCAGATGGCGTTTAATGTGAATAAGTGTGAGGTTATCCACTTTGGGAGTAAGAACAGGAAGGCAGATTATTATCTGAACGGTGTAGAGTTGGGTAAGGGAGAAATACAAAGAGATCTCGGAGTCCTTGTTCATCAGTCACTGAAGGTGAATGTGCAAGTGCAGCAGGCAGTGAAGAAGGCTAATGGAATGTTGACCTTTATTACAAAGGGAATTGAGCACAAGAGCAAGGAAATCCTCTTGCATTTGTACAGAGCCCTGGTGAGACCCTGGAGTATTGTGTACAGTTTTGGTCTCCAGGGTTAAGGAAGGACATCCTGGCTGTAGAGGAAGTGCAGCGTAGATTCATGAGGTTAATTCCTGGGATGTCCGGACTGTCTTACGCAGAGAGGTTAGAGAGACTGGGCTTGTACACGCTGGAATTAAGGAGATTGAGAGGGGATCTGATTGAAACATATAAGATTATTAAGGGATTGGACAAGATAGGGGCAGGAAATATGTTCCAGATGCTGGGAGAGTCCACTACCAGAGGGCATGGTTTGAGAATAAGGGGTAGGTCATTTAGGACAGAGTTAAGGAAAAACTTCTTCTCCCAGAGAGTTGTGGGGGTCTGGAATGCACTGCCTCGGAAGGTAGTGGAGGCTAATTCTCTGGATGCTTTCAAGAAGGAGCTAGATAGGTATCTTATGGATAGGGGAATCAAGGGATATGGGGACAAGGCAGGAACCGGGTATTGATAGTAATTGATCAGCCATGATCTCAAAATGGTGGTGCAGGCTCGAAGGGCCGAATGGTCTACTTCTGCACCTATTGTCTATTGTCTATTGTCTAAAATGAATGATGGCATACATGTCCTTTGATAATAAATTTACTTCGAACTTTAATCCCCATTGCGGAAGGCAGACTTCATGTTAGGCCAAGACATGTCCGAGGCTACTAAATACAAAAGCAGTGGAACTTGACAATATCCCAGCTGTAGTAGAAAAGACCTGTGCTAGAGGAATTTGCCATTCCTCTAACTTACAGTGCGTGTAATTTACTCAATAATGTGGAAAATCGCATAAGTATGTTCTATTCAGAAAAAGCAGGAAAAAATCCAGGTGACCTAATTACTGCCTATTAGCAAAGTAATAGAAGATACCATTGACAGCTCGTATTCTCATGTAATCTGCTCATCAATGCCTTTTTCAGTTTTAACAGGAGCAATCGGCTTCAGATTTCATCACAACTTATCAGAATTGGGGAACTGGAAAATCCTCTGACATAATGTCTCCAACTTTGTTTCTCTTTCCATTAGTGTAGCTGTACCCATAGTGGATTCTGGTTAATTTGCCTATCGGTTAATCAGGGCAGCTGCTTGGAACAACTCTGGAAAAACAAAAACTATCTGAGAAAATTGCCAGGATTCCCTTTGCTTATTTGGGACACTATGCGGCTTAATTGGAGCAGAAGACTGTTTATAACAGTTTATAATAGCGTCAGTTGCATGTACTTGCATGGCCACCGAGTTTAGAACAAATAGCTTTTAAATAGCGTCAGTTATATGTGATTGTGTTCAAAAAGCAGTGATTTTTGTCTCTGATGATTGCTGAGATATAAGCAGTAAGACAATTCAGAACTGGTTTGCTCACTGCAGTTTCAAGTATTCAGGCTTGGTGATACCACAAACTGTTGGGAGTGATAATGAAACGATTTTACTACTTCAACAAGTTAGGGACAATGAAGAATTTGAAGGTATTGACAATTATCTTGAATGTTAAAATGGAAACAAAGATTTGGAGAATGCATTCATCAATAGCATTGTATGAAGGCAGTCCTTTATTTGCATTCGGCTTTTATGATGATTTTGTTCCTTGTGTGCACTGGATGAATTCCTCTGTTAGGAACTAATATACAGTATTATAGTACTGTAGTGGTATTGGTAATTTCTAATTGTTTTGTACTACATTTAAATACATAAATTGTTACTCAGTTAAATGGTAGTTTGCCTTTTTTAATTAATCGGAATCCACTGTGCTTTGATTCATGAACACCGAACATACTTCAGTCTGCTGATCTGTATCCTCAGCTCAGTGCTGACTTTGGTTGTGTACCATCAAAAGAATGCGACATGAAGAATCCCTCCGTCAAAAAGTATTAGGAGCTAATACACAGTTTTATAGTACTGCAGTAGCATTGGTAGCGTTCTAATCTGTTCTGCATTTTATTTAAATACATAATTTATTTGTTTTTTTTATTCCTTTTTAACTATTTCTCAGAAACTTCAGCTAATTTGGGCAGCCACTTAATTGGGACAAAATGTACTGGCCCTGATGTGTCTCAATTAACCAAATTCCATGCTTGTTACTGATATCAGTTTATTATGGTCGAGATGAGAAACTGCTGCGGGGTGTTCTTATAGAAACGTGGCTTAAGGACAATATCCATGTAATATCATACTACAAGCTATGACACTCAGGGACTTATGGCATATTGTTATTAATTTTTGATTATATTTGCTACTGTATATGTTTCTGCTCTCAATTATATATGCTATAAATGTTATGTGTGACTGTTGATACATTTTGGCTGCAGAGGAACACTGTTTGGTTTGACTGTATTCATGTATGGCTGAATGACAATTAAACTTAAACTTGAACATATACTAAAATACAGTAAAAGCCTGTGTTGCATGGTGTTTATACAGTTCAAATCATAGTGCATTAAGCTGGAATAAGGTAAAGCAATAACTATGCAGAATAAAGTGTGAACTGCCTCCTTTTGCTCCCTGCAATATCATTTAATCTTTTTAATATATATTGCCACACATAAAATGCTGGAGGAACTCAGCAGGTCAGGCAGCATCTATGGAAATGAAACCGTTGATGTTTCAGGCCAAAGCCATACATCAGCACTGAGTGAAAAGGAAAGATGCCAGGATCAAAAGGTGAGTGGGGGGTGGGGGGAGGCTAGCTGGAAGGTGATAGATAAAGAAAGCTGTCTGGGAATGGTGAAAGAATGATAAAGAAGGAATCTGATAGGAGAGAAGAGAGGACCATAGGAGAAAGGAAAGGAGGAGGGGATCCAATGGAAAGTGATAGGAAGATGAGAAGAGCTAAAAGGTCGGAGTGGGGAATAGAGGAAGAGAGGGAGTTGAAATTACTTTACTGTAAGGAGAAATCAATATTTGGACCACCAGGTTTGAAGCTACCCAGATGGAATATAAGGTGTTGCTCCTCCACCCTGAGCGGAGCCTTTTCTTGGCACAAGAGGATGCCATGGACCAACATGTCAGAAGAGGAATGGGAATCAGAATTAAAATGTTTGGCCACCAGGAAGTTCCGCTTGTGATGGATGGAGCAGAGGCCCTCGGCAAAGCGATCCCTCAACTTGCAATGGGACAAGTGTAGAGCACCAGACATGATGGACGACCTCAGCAGATTCACAGGCGAAGCATTGCCTCACCTGGAAGAACTACTTGGGGTCCTGAATGGAGGTGAGGGAGGAGGAGTATGGGTATGTGTAGCATTTAGGCTGTTTGCAGGGATAAGGGACAGGAGGGAGATTAGAGGAGTGGGATGAATGGACAAGGGAATTGTAGAGGGAGCAATCCCTGTGAAAAGGGGAGAGGAGGGAGGTAAAGATATGATTAGTGGTAGGATCTCTTTGGAGGTGGATGATGTGTTGGGTGCGGAGGCTGATGGGGTGGTTGGTAAGGACAAGATGAACTCTATCTCTGTTAAGGTTGCGGGAAGATGGGGTGAGCGTGGATGTTTGGGAAATGGAGGAGATGTGGGTGAGGACAGCATCAACAGTAGAGGGAGGGAAATCCCATTTAATAGATTCCTTTTAGTAACTTATAGCTTATTTTATGTATTGCTGCTGCAAAACAATATAGTTCTCAACATAAGTCAGTAATAATAAACCTGATTCTGATTCTGAAAGAGTGCAATGGAGGTAACCGATGAAGTGTGAGGCAGATTGTGAGGTGAAGAGTCCATTTTATTATTCAAATGGTACATTCAAGTGTATGATTATAGTGGGATAGACCATAAGACATTGAAACAGTATTAGGCCATTTTGGCCCATCAAATTTGCTTCACCATTCCATCATGGCTGATTTATTATCCCTCTCAACTCCATTCTCCTGCCTGCTCTCTGTAATCACTGATGCCCTGACTAATCCAGAACCTATCATCCTCTGCTTTAAGTTTATTCAATTCCTTGGCCTTCACAACCATCTGTGGCAATGAATTCCATAGATTCACTGCTCTCTGGCTAATGAAGCTTCTCCTCATCTCTGTACTAAATAGATGTCACTCTGTTCTGAGGCTGTGCCCCCTGGGCCTAATTCACCCAATGTAGGAACCACCTTCTCCACACTCACTCTTTTCAAGCCTTTTAATTGCATGATATTTGTTGTTTTGTAGTACATAATAATAATAATAAAATGTTTATTTATGTAAGGAGCATAATTTTTGCAAAGTTTTAATAAATATCACACAGTATAAATAAAACTAGTCATATAATCAAATACATCTGAAATTACCAGAGATTAGCACTATAGCATTACACCCTTCCCACTTTTCCATGCTGAGGTAAATGCTGGTGTTAACAGCACAAGTAAGAAGAGCCACTAACCTGGTCTCATAGAGTCATGGAGTTATACAGCACAGAAACAGGACCTTTGCCCAATTCATCCACACTGACTGGATTTACCATCTTAGTCCCATTTACCTTTGTTTGGCCAATATGCCTTCAAACCTTTCCTATCCTTGTATCTGTCCAAGTGTTTTTAAATGCTTTTTCATATATCTACCTCAACCACCTCCTCTGATAGTACATTCTATGTATGAATTATCCTGTTACTGAAAAAGTTGCCACTAAGGTTTCTACTAAACTACCCTCAGCTAAAACCTGTGACTTCTGTTTTATAGTTCCCTTTCCCTGGAGAAAAGGTCCATATGCATTCATCCTATCGATGCCCCTCATAAGTTTAAATACATCTCATTTTTTTCTGCTCCAATGAATAAGCCCCAGTCTTCTTAACCTTTCTCCATAACTCAATCCCTCAAGTTCCAGAAACATCCTTGAAAATGTCCTCTGCATTCTCTACAACTTAGTGGTAAGTTTCCTACAGCAGGGTGATCAAGACTGAACACAATATTCTAAATGCTGCTTCACCAATGTCTTGTACATATGGTCCTGTCTGGTGCAGGAATTTGGGAAGTGATCACTCATTGGCATGGCAAGGTTCATTTACCATACAGCAAAGGCTCAGCCATACAGTATCCTGTACGACTGCATTCCAACTTGTACTAAAGAATACCACTAGACATGGAAAACACCCTCCAAGCTATCCAGCTCCATTATTTCAGAGAATATCCAGAAAGGTACTCAGTTGACTGTCAGTCAGGAATACACAAAAATAAATGTTGAATAATGTTATTCCCCATTTTCATATAAGCACAATCTGTGATATCTTTTGAAGAACGCTCATCGCCAACTTCTCAAGTACATCTGGAGCTGGACATTAAATGCTGGCCACATACCAAACGTAAATTATTTTAGAAGATAGCTTACTGCAATCTCTGATTGGGAATTGTCAATTCAGCACTTAATGCTAGAACCGTGAGTCTTCCTGCATCATGATAACTTAGTATTTCCCTGAACTTGCATCAAGCCATTGATAAAAAAAAAATTACAAGTCAATAATACAGCAATTACATAATGTGGTAAACATTATTTTAAAGAAACGAAAATGCCTTTCTGCATGTTAAATACCGGTTGCAGTTTAAGATTTGTCAGATTTGGTATACAGGATCTTTTCTCTTGTTCTGATGTTAATGGCCCACAGCCTTTGTTCTATTCCTCGATGCTCTTTTCCTGCATCAAATTACCTGTTTAACAACTGGCACTGTAACTAAAATAAGCCCCTTCAGTATAGACTAAGCATTAAACAGGGGGCCTGCATCTCTTAATTAGCTCTTGGAAAAAAAGTGTGATAAATATTTAATGACCTATCAATATGCTTTAAGATATACTATATTGGGATTTGTATGTCTGTTTACTCTGATCCTAAATGAATTTATGTTCCTTTCTTATAATTTAAGACCTTTAACTGAATGGGTGCCTGATAAATGGTTCTCCTGCAGAATTTGAGCCCATTTATTCTTCATGGAGCTTGATGAGCTTAATGGACTGAGCAAATGCTGCATAATGAACAATTAAAGCAAGATCACTCCTGGGCACATAAGGGCCATTCATAGTGATTTCTTCCATAATATGCAATTAGATTTTTTTAATATACATATAGGAAAGAAAAGATCCTGCAAGTCTCTGTTTTAAGCATAATAGTGAAATCAACTAATTTTGTGCTACTGTAATTTAATTTTTAAACATATGATCCACTAAAATATATGCTTGGATGCTGTACAGATGTTTGACTTTCAAAAGAAATGGGGAGCATATAAATACTTAATTGTATCTTGAATATTAATGTGTGTGTGTGTGTGTGTGTGTTGCTCAAATATTAATTGTCTGGCTGCAGAAATACAAAGTCGACAGAGTGCAGAGTGAATGTTAATGTCAGTTTTTAATTACAATTGGATCATTACAAAGGATGAGGGGAAAATGCTTTTCTACAGAGTCAAACATAAAAATTTCAGGAGCAGCCTCAAAACAGACCATTAATCTGCACCATTGATGACCAACCAGCTAGAACTTTGCAACTCATATGTGCTGATTTCAAAAACTGGGCAGGCAGTGCACAGTCACTTAATTTTACTATAAGACAGCCCATCTAAATAATAATAAAAATAAATTTAAAATAATTTATAATGGCTTGTACCATATAACAGCTTCCATTTTGAGTCGTGTCCAGGAGGATGGTTCTGTGAACATATTCCCGCCTCCCAATAGATCAGGACTTTGTGATTATATTCAGAAAGCATCCACTTAGCTGATTCATCAATCTTACTGAAGTTGAGATTGAATTACATTTCAAACCTATTTTTCAAAGGTCTAGTTGATGTTTCCATCTCACACATAAGACTTTTGTTCTCATTTCTTGTGGTCTTCTATGTCTCATGCTTTTCCCTGTTTTCTGTTTCTCTTGTTCTCCATCATTTTACACTTCTTTTTCTTGTTTTTTTTTGTGTCTTTATTTTGTACTTGCATCTTCCACCTCCCTTTCACAGTTCATTTGCTATTCTGTGCATTTTTCACCCTCTCTCCCCCTCGGTATCCCTCTGCCTCTCTCTCCCTGTCTCACTCTCTCTTAGCCCCTTTCTTTTTATATATATTTCATTTGATCTTATTGTGATAGCCTATAATGTAATATTCATGCTGTTATTTGGTGAACAGCACAGGGCAGCACGGCAGCATAGTGGCCAACTCAACACTTTACTGTACAGGTGACCCAGGTTTAACTCTGACCATTGCCTGTAAGGAGCTTGTACATTTTCCCCAAGACAGTGTGGATTTCCTCCAGGTGCTCCAGTTTCTTCACACAGTCCAAAGACGTATTGGTTGGCAGGTTAATTGGTCATTGTAAATTGTCAAATGCTGAGGCTAGGGTTAAACTGGGGGATTGCTGGGCAGTGCAGCTTGAATGGCCGGAAGAGCCTATTCCATGCTGTAGCTGAATAAAGAAAATAAATAATAAAAATGGACAGGAACCTGTATTTATGTTGCATTCCTATCCCTTTCATAATCTCAACTCAGTCTCTTTTTTGAGGGACTAAAAGATACCATTATTTTTATTTTGCCTTATGTCTTTGTGACAGAGAAGACCATTCAGCCCAGAAACTCTGCTGGTTATTGGAGCTTTCCCATCAGCCTCATTCTTCTCCTTATTTCTCTGCAATTTTATTCTCGCTCCCATGCTGACTGGATTCCTCTGGTTCCCTGTAATTACACGGGGGGATAGAGTAGGTAATTCACACGTCACCAGGAGAGTAACAGGAGAAAGCGCAGGGAAAGGCGTGGGCTCCACATTAACATCCGGAGCTGAGGGTGAACAGGAGTATAGCCATTGTCTTCTCTGTCTTGTGGATTTCAAATTAAAAACAGCAAGTTCAAACACAGCAGAAGTGAACCTGCAGATGTTGGGAATCAAGATCAACACACACAACATGCGGGAGGAACTTGGCGATCAGGCAGGAAATGAACAGTTGACATTATGGGCCAATTCCCTTCATAGAGACGAGAAAGGAAGAGAACAGAAGCCTGAATAAAAGGATAAGGAAAATATGACAGTAGCATAATATTTGGTCCTCAAAATCTTAATCGATAATGATACACTGTCCAAGAAACCAGGATGTAACTCCCCTAATCTTTTTCAAAACTGTGCTACGAGTACTAAATGTGGCCTCAGTTTATTGTTTCATCTAGAGATGGCATCTCCAGCTGCACCATGGAGAATATACTGACTGGTTGAATCACCATCTGGTATAGAGGCACCAATGCACAGAATCAAAAATGTTGTCAGAGGGTTATTGACTTAGCTGGCTCCATCACAAGACTTCCTATCATCAAGGATGTCTTCAAAAGGAAGTACTGTAGCGGTGTGCTACATGCAGCGCTAAAATTATGACATGGAGTCGGTAACTGCAGTCGAAGAGAAAACTTTATTCGAAATACCCAGCCTTGCTTTTAAGCCTCCCTCAACCTGCCCCCCCCGTGGCGCAGAGGCTCCAAAGCTCTGTGCTCGCAAACCCCCGTAGGTTATCTCCCTTAGTCGGAACGCTGGCTAATTGGGAGCCGGTTCGGATGTGCCAGGAAATGGGTCGCACAGTACCATAGAAAGCAGCATCCATCATGAATGCAATACTGAAATGTTTAAAAGCAGGAAAGAATCTGATCTAACTATCTGGGAGACCCCCTTTCTCACCATCAACGCAGAGTTACAGGAACCTGAAGACTTAAACTCACATCTTCCGCTCTACCATCAGATTTGAGAAAGATTATGAACACGACCTTGCTATTCCTGTTGTGCAGAACTTACTTTGTTATTGCAACTTATGGTAACTCGTTATAACTGTTCTGCTGTCATGAAACAACAGATTTCATGAGTTATGTAATTGACAATAAACCTAATTTTGATTTTGATTCCAATAGTGCACTATTCTCTCAGTATTGTGCTGGAATTTCAGCCAAGGCTTCTTGCTGATTTTCCTGCTGTGACATGCATATCTATGAAACACAACTCAAAGTACGAGCCCTTTACAAACAGATCCAAATTCATTTTTTGACAAATATTAATTCTCCATTGAAACACTGAATAAGGTAAAGTTTGAATATTTGCATTTCTCCTCACTTTAAAAAAAAATTATGGTCTGCTTTCACAAACTCAAAGAAAATCTGAAGATGTTGGAAATCTTAAGCAGTATACACAACATGCTGGAGGAACTCAGCAGGTCAGGCAGCATCAATGGAGGGGGAAAAAGCAGTCAAACCTTCTGACTGACATCCTTTATCAGGACTTTGATCTTTGTCCTTTATCAACCCATCAAGTCTTGTGACCACTCCTTGCATTCACATGGCAGATCGTGTCATATTGGCCATTCCAAAGACCGAGTTCTAATCCCATCCAAGCAAGCTGTGAACTTGAATTTATGACCTAGAACCAGGAAGCAATCCACATGTGGCTCCATTCCATCTTTTATGTCCATACTTCTAAATAGCTTGGAGGTTAGGAACAAATGTAGTGAAGATATCACTTCAAAACATTTTAAGGACGATCATTATGGTCCAGCAAGATTTGTTACATCCTTAGAACATACACATAAAAGAGAAAACTTCCTCTTCCTCACATCCATAACCTAAGCATAAATCAGGACTTTTTCCAATGCTGGGCACCTTGCTTTATTCCAGATTCCAATCTAACAGAGCCACTGTGACTTGAAAAACACAACAGCGTGTAAAAGAAAGCATCTTCTCACTGTATGTAAGATGAACTGAGCCTTTTCACTTAGAAAGAATAAAAGAAACTGCTGGAACTGTGTATTTATTGCCCTGTTCTCATGAGGGGATTTTGACAGGATTAAACCATCAATGGTAATTAGATAGTCTAGTGATGGGTTTTCATTTTAACAGAAGAAGCTGAGAGAGACTTTATTGAAGTATATAAAATTATGAGATAGGGATGGAGCCAAAGATCAAACATCAGGGTATAATTTATGTATAGAAGGGAAATGAGAAAAAGATTTTTCACTCATTGGTTGTTGGGGAAATGAAACTCATTGTTGCAAAGGATGATAAACAAAAAGCTCTGATCACATTTTGGGTATGCAAGACTGTGAATCTAATGGTGAAAATGGGATTTAGTTGAGTTGTTCTGTTGAGTGCTGTAATAAATGCATGATGGGCTGAATAGTATCATTTAGTGTGAATATCTTCTCTGAAGCTTAATGTAGCTTCTCTGCTGTCATTATGCATTCATTTTGCTATCAATAGTAAGACCAAACAGCTAGAATACCATTACTGCAATATTAAATGCAAAATAAAGTAGAACTTGGCTTAAATTCAGTGGCCACTATCTTAGGTACACCTGTACATCTGCTCATTAACACAATATCGAAGCAGTCAATCATGTGGCAACAACTCAATTTATAACTGCATGCAGACATAGTCAAGAGGTCAGTTGTTCTTCAGAATGGGGAAGAAAAGCAATCTCAGTAACTTTGACTGTAGAATGTTTGCTGATGCCAGACAGGGTAGCTTGAATATCTCAGAAACTGCTGACTTCCTGGAATTTTCACGCACATCAGACTCCAGATTTTACAGAGAATGGTGAATAAACAAAAAAAAAATCCAGTGGGCAGCAGCACCGTGGACAAAAACAGTGAGAGGTCAGAGGAGAATGGCCAGATTGGTTCAAGATGACAGGAAGGTGACAATAATTCCAATAATTATGTGTTACAACAATGCATGTGCAGAAGAGCATCCTTGAACGTAACATGTTGAACCTTGAAATGGCTGAGCTACAGCAGTAGAAGACCACAAACATACATTCAGCATTTTATTAGGTACAAGGAAGTATCTAAAAAATGGTTACTGGGTGTATATATATCAACAGAACCAGTAAAAGTTAAAAAAGGTAATTTTAAGAAGCCTAGACAGGGAAAGCCTCCTATGCAGCATTTTGAAGCTTCACTGAAAACAAACATCAAGATCAGATCAAATATTTCAAGTGACTTATTAATTGGAATATTTAAGGAGAATATGAGAACATACTCTTCTCTCAGAGGATGGTGAGAGAATGGAACAAACTTCCAGCGGAGGTGCCAGATGCATATTTGATTTCAGCAGAAATTTTGTTAAGTATATGGACGAGAGGGATATGGAATGCCAAGGTGTAGGAGCAGGTCAATGGGGCTGGTTAGAATGATAGTTCAGCATGCTTCAGATGGGCTGAAGTGCCTGTTTCTGTGTTGCAGTATTATATGATTCTATGACTATGTTACTGCTCCTTCTATCCTCCACTCTCCAATTTCATAGCACTTTTAAACATACTTAACTTTTTCCTGTTTGAAGGAAAGTTTGTTTCAGAACATTCTTTTCCTCTCACCATGCTTACTTCTTAACCTACGGAGTATTTCCAGCAAATATTTTTCATATTTCATATTTTCATCATCCATTCTATTTTGCTCTTATATTAATGGTGAAAATAAAACTATTCTGAAATATTGCTCCAAATGAATTATATTGCCTTACATTATAAGGCAACATACCTCTCTCATGAGAGATGCATATAACAGGACAATAATGCTCCAATTAAATACAGAAGTTGGAGCTTGGACCTAAGACAGTGAGTGCTTTGATTTAACAGCATCTTCCCAAAACCCACTCTACTCCTCATGTCTACAACCAAACATTCACAATGCTGCAGCTTAAATTCATCCTTCATTCCCATTTGCACCATGCCATAATGCTGTCTGATCTTCACATGTTTTGGGCTCTTCCACATACACTAATTTTCTGCATATTCTGAACATGTCAAATTGCATTCGACAATATATTGAAGCCCTATCTGCAGGAAGTGTGGATTGTGGGAAAAAAGCCAACTGTACAGAATCCAGACGTTGACCAAAACCTAATATGTCAGCTTGGGTTGAGGGATCCAAGAGAGTACTGTACAAGGTGTGAAAGATGGAGACAGAAAAGGGCAAACGTTTGTGTCATTCATTGTGGAAACAGAACCATCAGTCCACAAAGTCCAAGTTCAAAGCAAATTTATTAGCAATGCAGGTATATGTCACCAGATGCTGAGCTTCATTTTCTTGTAGGCATTTACAGGAAAGAAAGGAAAGACAATAGAATTTTACAAAAAATTACACATAGAGACAAAAACTAACAGACACACAATGTGCAAAAGAAGACAAACTGTGAAGATGAAAACAATATTGAAAGCATGAGTTGTAAAAAGTAAAACACCCTTGAACGTGAGTCTGTAGGTTGTAGAATTAGTTTAGAGTAATAGTGATTGAAGTTATCCATGCCACTTCAGGATCCTGACAGTTGTACAGTAATAACTGTTCTTAAACCTGGTGGTGTGGGACCAAAAGCTTCTGTATCTCTTGCCCAATGACAGCAGTGAGAAGAAGACATGGCCAGGATAGCGTGTGCCCTTGGCAATGTACCATGCTTTCGCGTTGATCAATGTACTCAATGGTGGGGAGAACTTTGCCTGTGATAGACTGGACTGCATCTATGACTCTCTGCAGCCTTTTCCATTTCTGGACATTGATGTTTCCACACCAGGCTGTGATGCACCCAAACAATCACCCATTGACACTAATCTCATTTTACTATCCTCACATTCCCAACAGCTACCCAAAGATCTACAACTCACACCACATGAAGCAATTAGCAGTGGCTAATTAACTTCCTAACCTGCATGTCTTTGGGATGTGGAAGGAACTACATTTCCCTAAACTTGCACTAATGTCGTCACGGGATGCTGGAGCTGTGAGATGCTCCACTGTCTGCACTACTGCACTGCACTTGCTAAAATTAACCATCTCATTTTTCTCTCTTATTCCCAATGGTTTTTTACTATCCATGAGGTTGTGAAATTTGCACAACAACAATTTTCTGGTGCCCATTAACAGGGCCCCAAAAGATCCTGAGATACTGGCTGCCTTTCTCAATATCGGAGTGGCCCTGGACACAATGTCTCAGGAGGATGGTCAGAAGGAATGCAACATCTGCCCTTCTCAGTACAGGCAGCTGACTGCACTCAGAAACTGGGTGATACCATAACCTCGGTTTCCCCATTTACCATAGAATTAACTGGAAAGGTTCTTGATAATTTAGCAACACTTGGCATCCTGCCATAGAATAGTCATAAAGTTAGAGTCATAGTCTACTTTAGGACCAAAACAGGTCCTTTGGCCCATCTAGTTCATGTGTTGCCTTCCAGATCTTCTACCTTGTCCCAACTACCTGCAACTAGACCATATCCCTGCAAACACCTCACAACCCCTCCTTTCCATGGACCTATCAAAACTTCCCCCCAAAAGAACCCCCCAAACTCAAGTTAAATATTCCACCATTCACACTAAGACTACAACCTCTAGTTCTAGTCTCAACCAACCTGAGGAGAAAAAAAAATTGCATCCGTTCACTCTATATATACACCTCATAATATATTTATAAAATAATAAGATATTATTTTTATAGATCATAGAACAGTACAACCATTTCTGCCCTGGAAAAATTCTCTGGCTATCCACTATCTATGCCTCTTATCATCTTGTACACCTCTCACCCTCTTTTGTTCCAAAGAGAATAGCCCTAGCTTGTTCAACCAATCCTAATAAGATAGGCTCTTTAATCCAGGCAGCATTATGATAAATCTCCTCTGCATTGGCTCTAAAACTTCCACATCCTTTCAATAATGGGGCAATCAGAACTCCAAGTATAGTCGAACGAGAGTTTTGTAGAACTGCAGCATTACCTTGTTGCTCTTCAGCTCAATCCCACAACTAATGAAGATAAACACACCTTAAGCCATACCATATCCATACTCTACCCCATTTGATGGGGTGACTATAAAAATATTTTCCCTTGTGGTGAAATTCTGACCTAAAAGCTATGAATATCAGACAGTTACTGATACATCCAGAGGGATTTGGGCTCAAAACTGGCAAGTGTTACCAGCTTTGTGGGTACCATGGGTGGCATGGATGATTTGGGCCAATGGGCCTGTTTCTATGTTGTTTTACTCTTTGATTGTGAGGATATATTGAGAAGATGAATTGAAGACAGATGGAAAGAAGTACACAAGGAACATAAACTTCAGCAGAGACCATTTCTTTGTTTCCAAGATTTAAGTTCTCTGCAATATGCATTGGAAATAATCCATGTCTCAGAAGATACCTAGGTCTAGAAAGCAGAGAGAGAAAAAAACAACAGTTGAAATTACTGCAGAGGATGACAATCCAGCAATTCGTGCTTGATGCTGCATATTTGTGATCCTGTGGTGAGAAAACTTGTAGCCTCAGCTATAATTCCTTTTCAGTTGTACAGCCAATTGACATTCACTGTCTCAACTTATCCTTGAAGAATAGGCACAGGTTAAAGTACTGGAGATTTGCCGGGGCTATTGGGTCCTTTTGTAGCAGCTTCTAAATAGACTGAGTAATTGCTCCAAAAAATATGTGTATGAATACAATCATGTTGTTTAATGATAGCATCATTTACAAAGTACACTTCAGGAGCTTGATGGAATACTTTATCCAACCTTTTCTCACCAGACAACTTAGCCATTCTTAGTATCAGTCTAATTATGTTTCTCTGATATATTTACACATATATTAACACATGAAGGAGACCAGCGCTGCACTACAAATATGGTTTCACCAATACCTAATTTCCTAATCACCGCCCCAACCCCCATCCCTGGCCCACAGATTGATTCAATTCCTCTAACAACAATAGACAATTATGCTAGAGTCATAATCATTGAGTCATAAAGTAACAGAGTATGGGAACAGAAGTTTTGGCCCAACTTACTCATGCCAACCAAGATGCCAAACTAAGTTATTCCCATTTTTCTTCATATGCTCCATATCTCCCTAAATCTTTCCTATCTACATACCTGTCCTAGTGCCTTTGAAGTGTTAGAACAAAGAACATTCCAGCACAGCCCATAATATAGTGCCAACTCTTTAACCTACTCCAAGATAAATCTAAACCTTGCCTCCCACATTGCCCTCCATGTGTCCATTTAGAAGTCCCTAATGTGTCTGCCACTACCAGCATTCTTGGTAGTGCATTCCAAACACCTACCATGCTCTGTGTAAAAAAACTACCTCAGACATCCCCCACTATACTTTCCTCCAAATGTCTTAAAGCTATACCCCCTTGTATGAGCTATTTCTACCATTAGCCATCAATCACATTAATCAGATGTGATTTGCCACTGGAATTTTATGCTTGTTCCAAGTGGCTATCAAGTTTTCCAAGGATTATTGATAATAAAATATTTCCTTTTGTTTGCATTGGATTGATTGCACTTTAAGACCAATTGTACCCCTGCCCCATATTGGTCAAGGCAGGAAATTATTGTAGGGAATCAAGCTAGCCATCCCATGCCTTGTACTCTTATAACACACAAGCTGGAACCCATGTTGATTGTACCTGCAGTCTATTGGTTGTATTTTTGTGTCGAGAAAGCTAAAGTTTACTTTTGTTTGAAGAAGGGAATGATATACTTGGTCTTATAAGACAATCAGTTCATTGCTAACAAAACCAAATATATTATGATCAATAAACCTTGGAAAAGTTGATGCACTTGGAGCAAACATTGATTCCCAGGAACAAATCATATTTGACTATTTGATTGAAGCAGAATGTGTGTAGTGTAATTAATGCTGATACTATGGACTTACAAAAAGTAATCGCTAAGGTACATTGAGGTGGTGGTAGCTGGTGGACAAAAACCCTGCGGATGCTGAATATCTGAAACAATACATGGAAGATGCTGAGGAGAAGAGCTGAGCAGGCAGCATCTCTAAGGAGAAAACAATGTCAGTGATTTGGGTCAAAGTGCCAACGTGGACAAATGGGATGGATGTAGATAGATAAAAAAGATCAGCATAGACCTACATGAATCCCATTTGCTTACATTAGTGCAAGGAGTTGTATTCCTTAGAACATTGTGGAGAATCAAGTTCAATATTCCATTCCCATTAGCTTTATGACGCAGATACGAGTACCCATGTTCATGTTACCACCAGGCTACTCTGTGTTGGGATGGCTGACATTTAGTCTGTTTACTAAAGGAGAAAAACATACATAATTTTCCAGGATAATCAACTCAATGTAAATTCATATAAAAAGTGAGAGTAGGATCAGAAAGGCTGACCTTCCAAAAAAACAGTATATACTGAATTGGCCAAATAATCTCCTTAACCATTCAACCTTGGTGAAGCATAGCTATTTAAGAATACTTATAATCCTATTAACTTTTCTGAAAATACATTCAGTTATTATTCTGGGTGCCCTGAGCACTGGATTCCTTCTACTGGACTAGTGTTTGGCCTTAGAATATAAATCTATTCATTATTCAGCTAATAATGCCATTGTAATATCTCACTTGGATAATGCTTGACAATTAGTAGCAGCCTTGATTCAGAGAAAGCATTGAAAGACTGGAAAATAATGAATGTGACTTGATTATACAAAGGATTAAAAACAGAAAGCAGGAAATTATAGAGCAGTTATATGATATACAGAAAGAGATTGCATTAGGGAACTTGGAAACATTTGAGGTGCTCAGATAATATCAGCATGATTTTATGAAAGAGAATTCAGATCTGATCAATTTACCTTTCTCAATCCCTAATTTACTTCTTCTTCACTCAGACTGCATGGTCTGAATTTGCTCTAACTCCACCTATAAGTTTGCAGGTAACACTGCCACGGTGGGGGATACTAATAAATTGGAGTACGGAAAGGGAAGACAAAGCCAAGTTGCATTGAATTATAACAATAATCTTTCCCTCAATGTCCGAAAAACTAAAGAGCTGGTCTTTGACCAGGATAGAGGACAGTACACACACTCCTGTTTACATCATAGAGCTGAGGTCAAGAGAGTAGAGAACTTCAAGTTCCTTGGAATGAACATTATCAATAGCTTGTCCTGGTCCAACCACATAGATGCCACAGAATACCTTCTGGCAATTTAAAACCAGGTAACATTACCAATTTTCCTTTTTCCCAAAGACTGGGGCAATACACATAGCACGGCGCATGGTACCATGGGTCAAAGGACCTGTACTGTTCTATATTCTATGTAGTAGTATTCTGGAAGGGTCCAGTACAAATTCATTATTGATTCTGCAGAAAAATAAACTACTTAAAAATTCAACTACTGGTAGTCACCCTAATCTCAAAATACTTTAGCCTTAGAAAAGTGCACTCTAACCCTGATATTGAGTTCCACTGCTGTTATCAGAACAAACCCTTAAACCCACACCCCTTTATAACAAGATGTAGGCTTGATGATGGTTACCCCAACTCAATTTCCCTACCTTATCCCTGTATCCCTTGATTTCTTTATTAATATCAAATAAGCCATTCTCAATTTTCAGTGAAAGCTTCCACAGCACTCTATGATTTGCAGTTCCAAAGTCTCCACACCAACTGAATGAAAAAATTTCTGCACATTTCAGTTCTTAAAAGGCTACCCTTTAATTTGAGACTGTGATTGATAGTTCAAGATTTGTCAGAGGAAAACACCCTTCACAAATCAACTCTATCAAGCTTCTGAGAGTGCCTTATATTTCAATGGGGTTCTTCCTCATTTTTCAAAAGAGATCTAGCCAATCACCCTCTTTTCAGGTGATAAAACTGTCATACCAGCATCTTTGCTGCATTTCGTAAATGACAAGTATATTCAATGGTCACGTTATTAGGGATATCTCTATGGCTGCACATAACTGCAAATATCTCATCAGCTAATCCTGTGCATAAAAGCACACAGACATGGTCTATACGTTCAGACCAAACATCAGAATAGGGAAGAAATGTGATCTAAGAGGCTTGTACCATGGAATGATTGTTGGTGGTTTGATCATTTCAGAAGCTGTTTTGTCTTCCTTTTTATTGTTTGCACGGTTTGTTCTTTTTTTACACAATTTTGCACATAGGATGTTTGATGGTCTTTTCTTGCTTTGTTTTGTGTCTGCCTATAAAGAGACAAATCTCAAGGTTGTATATAGCTGACATACTTAGAAAATAAATACACTTTGAACTTTGGTCTCCTGGGATTTTCATACACAGCTGTCTCTAGAAAGAATGATGCAAGAAACAAAAAAAAAACTTCCAGTGAGCAGCAGTTCTGTGGGTGAAAATACCCTGTTAATGAATGAGACAGAGGAGAATGGCAAGACTGGTTCAAGCTGACAGGAAGGTGACAGTAACTCAAGTAACCACATGTGACAATAGTGGTGAACAGAAGAGCATCTCTGAATAAACATGTTGAATCTTGAGGTGAATGGGCTACAGTAGCCGAAGACCATGAACACACACTCAATGGCCACTTTATTAGGTGCAGGAGGTAACTAAAAAGTGGACACTGGGTGTATATCCTTCCTTAGCTAAGTAAATCAAAATCACACACAATAGACCAGATGGGGTTTATCTAAGTCCTGAATGATTGCAGCACACAGGATAGAACAATACTCACTCCATATCAGAATTAGTATAAGGTTTATTATCACTGTCATATGCAGTAGAATTGTTTTGCGGTAGCAGTACTTTGCACTAGAGTACACTCAGTGGCCACTTTATTAGGTACTTCCTGTACAAGCTACAGAAATCACCCCTCAAGTAATATCATCTCACAATAAAATGATGCAAAAACTGAAAACCAACCAATCTGAGAGGATAAAACCATAAGTTTGGGCTCGGATTAGGGGCATGCACATTGGGAGAAACTAATAATTATTAAATGAATGATCACATGTGCATACACTTGTAATGGACACCTGTTTAAAGACCCCCTTCACAAATTGGTCAGACTGAACTGTGTATGCCTCTGGCTGAGGTCTAATTCTGTAACTGATGCCTGCCCTCAGACAAGTTGTTTCTTCTTCCATGAGGCAGATAGATGATAGTAGTCTACTCCTTAAAGAGCAGTAGGGAAAAACTGCAACTGATTTACCCCATCAGAAGGTTTCACTGGATTGCAACCAGAAGCAAGGTCTTTAATAATTCCTACTCTTGGGCTCTCTGTTGCATGACTGTCATGTCACTGCAAACAATATCAAATCTGCTCAAACCTACCATCATTTTTTGCTTTTATTAGTTCAATTTAGATTCTGGGTATTTCTTGAGTAGTCAAGTGCAAGTTGAGCTGTGAAAATTGTCATTAATGCATGAACAGTAACCTTAAAAAAATATATTCATTACTAAATTAATGGTAATTACCACTGTCTATCTCTGAATGTGAATCAAATTATTACTTCATCTTCAATGCAACCCCCAGGCCAATGTAAATATATGCTACAAATATCCAAGGACATTTCCTGGGATCGATAGGAAATGAATAAATATAGTATGCGAGTGAAACATTGCTTTAATTAACATGAAATTCTAATAAACACATATTGATGAAGTATGAAACAGTTCATTTTAATATGTATTCTATTTGTCAATAGTGTTTATGGGAAAACTGCATGCAGTAACATTACTGCTAATAAGCAATACAAGAATAGAATTTTAACTGCACAACATTAAAATAACATTCAGTAGCACTTGAACTCCAGTGGTCTATATGTCTGTGCGTTCTTCGTGTGTAACCGTAATATATATATAAGCAGATTTAGGCCAATCGGCCTGTTGAGTCTGTCCAACCATCCATTATGGCAGTAAGAAACAGAATAAAAGTGTCCTCTATTTCACCAGAAAATCTAGGACTTGAACACCTTTGCTCTATCACAATAAGCAGGATTTCCAGTGCCAACCATTTTACTTCCATGGCATCTTCTACTGACACAACGAGGTGTCAGATTAGATTAGATTACTCAGATTAGAGTAGCAACCCCTCATGTTTTGTCAGTGTAGCCTCCAACCTGACAGCATGAACATCCATTTCTATAATATCTGGTAATTTTCCCTCTTCTCTATTTTTCCATTCCCCATTCTGGCTCTCCTCCTACCACTTCAGTTATGCTCACCCACCTATCACCCCTTTCTGGTGCCCTTTCTTCCCTTCCCATGAGCCACTCACCTCTCCTATCAGATTCTGTCTTCTTCAGTCCTTTTACCTTTTCCACCTACCACCTCAGAGCTTCTCTCTTCATTTTCCCTTCCTCACCCACCTAGCTTTACTGATTATCTGTCACCTTGTACTCCATACATTCCCCCACCCTTATTTTCTGGATTCTTCCTCCTCCTCCATTTCCAGACCTGATGAAGGGTCTCAGCCCAAAATATTGATTGCTTATTGCTGTCCATAGACACTGCCAGTCCTGCTGAGTTTCTCCAGCATTTTATGTGTCTTAATGCATGTCCTTTGTTCCATCTAGTAATTTGTTTAATGTTTTTGACTGGTAACAAATGACTTCAATTAAACTTAATTTTTGAAGCAGAATTCAATGATGCAACATAAGATGAAGTTATACAGTTATCAAGTCATACTGCACCGAAACAGACCTCATCACAAGAATAATTAAAATGGCAAAATATAATTATGGAATGTAAAAATGAGTGGTAAGGGAGAAATATTTTTTGTGTCCAATTCTCATCCTGTCCCAGACCACTAGTTTCTCTCAAAATCTGATTCTCATCTTTTTTGCTTGTCTGCACGTGTCTTGGACTTAGACTTCCCTTTACACTCCATCCAATGGACTTTTCTCATGACCTGCCAAATCTTCTGTTTCGGCTTTTAAAGTGATATGGGAGGAAAAATGAAAGTAGAGGAAGGAAAGAAATGCCATCACTGTAGGATCTATCTCCAATCTAAGTAATCTCTTGATCTGAAATATAATTGCTATGTAATAACTCAGCCTGGAAACAGAATAACTCAGTTTTCTAGAATACTGACCCAATAAATATGTAGGAATACTTTCAAATTCTATAAGCAACATGTTGCTTATAGATATTTATACATGCAAGAAACAAAAAAAAACAGTATTTCTGTGGAGTAAGACACACAAATGCTGGAGTGATCTATGGAGATGAATTAAGTGCCAACACTTGAACCTCTTGCAAGTCCCAGAGAACTTCATTGCTTCTTGTATGCTTTTTCAGTGTAGTCAGTATTGAAACAAAAAAAAACATTCAATTTGTGCAGGGCAAGCTCCAAATGCTACCGGAGGTTGTAATGTGAACATCAGTTTTTATGATGTTGCTTGAGGAGTAAATGTTGGCTTGAATTCTAGGAAGAATTTCCCTGCTCCTCTTTAAAATGGTTCCACAATGTATTTTAGAACTGTATTTCATTTGAGAATGAGTCTACAATTTTACAACACATCTATAGCAATCTATATTGTCATGCTCAAATCTCTGGAGTAAAGCTTGATCTTACAGCCTTCTGACTTGGAATCATGAGGGCAGCATTCTGAAAGAAACATTTACATTTCAATTGCCCTTTTCATGACCTCAGGATGTCATGAAGCATTTTGCTGAAAATTAAGAATTTCTTTCTGAAATGTCGTCACTTTGATACAGTTAAAAGTAGCGTAGTGTAGTTACTAAATGACCAGAGAAAAAATGCAACTTGATTTTAGATTTTATTTGCTGTAGTGCAGTTCAAAATCTAACAGCTATTTCAATACAAAATATATCTGCTGCTTTTTCAAAAAATACGTTTGACCTTGCTTGATGACAAATTTTGGGAGATTTGATATGCAAGATACATAATTCCCTTTTTGTTCTATTTTTGCTTGTCAATATATGTAAGAATTTGTCAATATCTGCCATTTTCCCCAAATTCTTTGGCATTGTGACTTTGTATAAATGACAGGTTGCCGATACATTGACATTGAAACTGATATTAGCACAAACGGCTTGGCGGGGGCCAGTGTTTTGACAGAAATCTTCCTGATAGCAGATTACACTGAAATCACAAATCCAATCAGAATTTGTCCTAACATCAATGCCTTTATTGAAATTACATGAAAGGTATGAGGATAGATGAGGGAAAAAATGGACACCTAATCAATCAAAAACTATCAGATTTGGCAAAATTGTCATGCTATTTTTGAATATTGAATGCATTTCTATTTGTCATCAGGATTTTTCGAACCTCAGCTTCTTTTGAGCAGATCAGTTTATTTCAAGTATAAAGGGTATAAATATTGTGTTCATATGTTCCCGAACTTACTTCCAACATTTTACCAGTAAAATCTATAAATTGTTTTGGGACTATCAAGGTTGTCAGAAATAGCGGCAAATATATTGAAATAGTACCTTGCATGAGCTAATATTGCACAAGTAGTGTTTTATTGGGAAAAGACTACTGAGTTATGAACTCTTTTTATTTCAAAATGCTGCATTTGGATGATAGCAAAATGCATACTGTATTGTTTTATTATTCCGTGGTTTACTTGATTAATTTGGTTCATTATACTATTAGTCTTTCTACAATTTAAATACTTACAGGTTTGTTCACTTATTAAAACTGAACTAAAGGATTGAAGAAAGATTTATTTTCTGCCAACTCACCTTCAAGGAAGAAATACATTCTAGGTGAGTATTGAAATGCATCCTCCTCATTCGCTAGCATGGCATGCAACATACTTACTGGTTGCTGCATATTGTACTTTAGTAAAACTTTGATCTAATTAACATACCACACATTTATTAGTACAGATTTTAAATGGCTTCTCCTCCTAGAGAGGTAGCTAATATTAAGAAAGAATTCAGGAGAAATACCTTAATGCAAAGAGTTGGTAAGAGATGGAAAACATGTTCACATAAAAAGTTGAAGCATGGATAGAAATATAAAGTTCATGACAATCAACAAGACTATCTTTCCACAGAATGGAAACATAACCTTGCATAAAAGAGGTAGTAGAAAGTCAATCATCCCAGTCACAATACATTTCACCAGGAGCTCCTTTGGGAGTTATATTGAGCCTAATCATATTCTCCTGCTTCTACTCTAACCTTCCTTCCATAAATGGGTTACAAGCCAGGATATTTGCTGATTACTGCACAAGGTTCATATTCCCCCAGTACTCATCAGTAAAAGAAACAATCCCTAAGATCGTAAGACATTGGAGCAGAATTAGGTCATTTGTCTCATCGAAACTGCTCCAGCATTCCATCATGGCTGATTTAATACCCTTCTCAACCCCATTCACCTGTATTCTCCTTGTAACCTTTGACAGCCTTACTAATCAACAACCTATCAACCTCGCTTTGAACATACCTAATGACTAGACCTCCACAGTTGGCTTTGGCAATGAATTTCACAGATTCATCACCCTCTGGCTAAAATTCCATCCCTGCGAGTAGCAGAATTTCTTCAACATTTAGGGATGGACTGTTAACTAACAAACATAAGCATTTCCATTGGAGGTACTATCTAAATGCTAAGGAAATCTGGCATATCACTGATGGCACTTATCACGTTCATGTTTTACAGACACACCAGAAAAGCATCCTTTCAGCATGGCTTGATATGGTAACTCCCAGCCCAAGACCACAAGACATTGTAGAGTTATGAATGCAGCACAGTCTATCAAACAAGCCAATCTCCCCTTCTTATACTCTGAATATACTTCCCACTATGTCAGGAAAGCAGCTAAAATAATCAAGGACCTCTCACACTCCAGTCATTCTCTTTCTCCCTCTCCTGTTGGACAGATGGTACAAAACCCCAAGAGTACATATTGCCAGAGTTAAGAGCAGCTTCTACACTTTTACCAGACATAGAATTATGCTCTTGTGTGCCAAAAGATTAATTCTTTAATTTTTTCTTTCCCCAATCCACTTCATTGTGGCCTATGCACATTGTCTAAAAGCACTGCATTTTTCTGTAACTGTACTACCTCAATATACTTAAGTATGGCTTGAGTTGCCTGAATAATTTCTCCATTGTATCGTGGTACATGTAACAATAATAAATCAATACCAATACCAGTTTTTTTTAACCAATTTTTACCTGACCAGTTTTTATCAATCAACCATAGAAAGCATTCTATCTGGATGTAAAATGGTTTGATATGGCAACTGTTCTGCATGTGACCCCAAGAAACTACAGGGAGTTGTAGATACAGCACAGCTCACACAAAAACCAAACTTCCCTGCATGGATTCTGTCTATACTTTTCACTGCCTCGGTAAAGCAGCCAGTATAATCAAAGACCCTACAGACCTGAACCTTCTCTCTTCTTCCAATCAAGTAGAAGATATCAAAACACAAAAATACAACTGCAGGTGCTGTGGATCAAAGAACGCTCGAAGAACTCAGCAGGTCAGGCAGCATCTATGAGAAAAGAGTAGCCAACGTTTCGGGCCGAGACCCTTCATCGGGAACTAGAAGATATGAAAGCCTGAAAGCTTGAACTGCCAGACTCATGGCCAGCTTCTATCCTGCTATTATCAGACTCTTGAATGGACTTGTACAATAAGATCGACTCTTGACCTCACAATCTACCTCACTATGATCTTGCACTTTATGTTCAAACATCACTGCATTTTCTCTGTAGCCTTTACTCTGCATTTTGCATTATTATTTTGCCTTGTTCTACTTCAATGCACTTTTCAATGATTTGATCTGTATCAACAGCATACAAGTCAGATTCCACTGCAAGCCATCATGGCCTTCCACCTCACCCCAATCTTGGTGACATCTGCAAATTTGCTGATTCAGTTAACCCAATTATCATCTAGATCAATGATTTGGATGTCAAACAGCAAAGGAACCAGCACCAATCCCTGCAGGACACTACTAGTCACAGGCCTCCAGTCAGGGAAGCAACTATCTACTACCACTCTCTGGCTTCTCCCACAAAGCCAATGTCTAATCCAGTATACTACCTCATCTTGAATGCAGAGCTACAGAATCTTCTTGACCAACCTCCCTTGCACGACCTTGTCAAATGACTTGCTAAAGTCCATGTAGACAACATCCATTGCCCTGCCTTCATCAACTTTCCTGGTAACTTCTTTGAAAATCTCTATAAGATTGGTTGACATGAACTACCACACATGAAGCCATGCTGATTATCCCTAATTAGTCACTGTCTATCCAAATACTCATATACCTGGTCGCTCAGAATAGCTTCCAATAATTCTTCTACTATAAACTCAGGCCTAAAATTTCCTGGTTTATTTTTAGAGCTTTTCTTAACAGTGGAACAACATTGGCTATCCTTCAATCCTCACCTGTATTTCATCTGTCACTAAGGATGATTTAGCGCCCCTGTAATTTCTGCCCTTGCCTACCACAGGGTCCAAGAGAACACCTTGTTATCCACCTTAATTTGCCTCAAGACAGCAAGCACTTCCTCCTCTATAATTTATATTGGGTCTATGAAGTTGATGCCACTTTGCCTCACTTCTATAGACTCTGTGTCCTGTCCATCTCCTGAAAAAATACAGATGCAAACATTCATATAAGATCTCCCCCATCTCTTTTGGCTCTGTACATGGATTATCATACTAATCTTCCAGAGAACCAATTTTGTCCCTCACAATCCTTTTTCTCTTAACATTTCTGTAGAACCCTTAGGATTCTCCTTCATCTTGTCTGCTTGGGCAACCTCACACCTTCTTTTAGCCCTCCTGATTTATATCTTAAGTGTTCTCTTACATTCTTATATTCCATAAGCACCTCTTTTGTTCCTACCTGCGTAAACCTACTTTGCCCCTCCTTTTATATTCTTAACCAGGGCATCAATATCTCTTGAAAACCAAGATTCCCTGCTCCTGTTAGTTCTACATTTTATTCTGACAACCAGATACAAGATGTCTCTTTTGAAGGCCTTCCACTTTCCAAGTACAGCTTTGACAGAAAACAGCCTGTCTCAATCCACTCTTGTCAGATCCTTTCTGATACCATCAAACTTGGTCTTTCTCTAAATTAGAATCTCAACCTGTGGACAAGACCTACCTTTTTGCATATTTATTTTGAAATAAATACATTTTGAGTGTTGCACTGAAATGGCCAATCCCATGAATCTCTAGTGAGGAATTACAATAGGTCGATAAATCCCTCAATCATCAGATTCTTGAACCAGAAGGGATAAATTCACTCAACTTCACCTGCCCCATCACTGAATTGTTCTCATAACCTCACTTTCAAAAATTCTTTATCTCGTGTTCTCGATACTTATTGTTGAGTGTTTACACCATTTACTGTTCAATGTATAAGCATGTTGGAGCAGAGAAGATTGCAAAGAGGGCTGACAAAGGTTCAAAATAATAAATTTAGTAGTGACCTTCAGAAAAGCCTGTTTTTATTATGCAGTGAGTAGTTTTCATGAAAATATTCATAACTGGTAGATGTTTAGATATGAAAGGAATCAAATGATGCAGTGTTAGTGGTAGAAAGTAGCACCAATATATAAAAAAGACTTATAGTTTTATTGTATAGTGGACAGACATAAAACTTTGAATACACTAGTGATACTTCTAATCAAGAGAAAATCTGCAGATGCTGGAAATCCAGAGCAACATATACAGAATGCTGAAGGAAATCAGGCAGGCAGCATCTATGGAAAATAATAAACAATCAGCATTTCGTGCCAAGACCCTTCTACAGGACTGGAAAGGAAGGGGGAAGTTGAGGGGAGAGGGAAAGGAGGACTAGCTAGAAAGTGATAGGTGAAGCCAGGTGGGTAGGAAATGTATAGGGCTGGAGAGGGAGGAATCTGATAGGAGAGGGAAGTGGACCATAAGGGAAAGGGAAGGAGGAGGGGACCAAAGAAATAGGCAGGTGAGAAGAGGGAAGGGTCCAGAGTGGAGAGAAGAGGAGAACATTTTTTACTGGAAGAAGAAATCGATATTCATGCAATCAGATTGGAAGCTACCAAGACAGAATATAAGATGTTGCTTCTCCAACCTGAGAGTGCCCTCATCTTGGCATGAGATGAGGCCATGGACTGACATGTCGGAATGGGAATGGCAATCGGAATTAAAATGTTGGGCCATTGGGAAGATCAGATTTTGGTGGATGAAGTGGAGGTGCTCAATGGAGCAGCCCCCAAATTACTACAGTTTTCACCAATGTAAAGGAGGCCACATTGGTGGTACAAATAGAATAGAAAACCCAGCAGGCTTGCAAGTGAAGTGTAACCTCACTTGGAAGGACTGCTTGGGGCCCTGGATGGACGTGAAGGAGGAGATTCATTGGCAGGTGTAGCATTTTGGCCACTTGCAGGTGTAACTGCTGGGAAGAAGATTAGAGAGGAGGGATGAATGGACAAGGGAATCATGGAGTAAGTGATCCTTCTGGAAAGTGGAGAGGGGGAGGAGGTAAAGGTATATTTGGTAGTAGGATCCCTTTGGAGATGGCAGAAGTTGTGGAGAATGATGTGCTGGATGAGGAGGCTCACGGGGTGGTAGGTAAGAACAAGAGGAACTCTATCACTGTTAAAGCAACAGGAAAGTGGATGTTTGAGAAACGGAGGAGATGTGGGTTAGGGCAGCATCAATGGTAGAGGAAGCAAAACACAGTTTCTTGAAAAAGGAGGACGCGTCTAATAATCTGGAAAGAAAAGCTGCATCCTGGAAACAGATGCAGAAGAGGAGAAGGAACTGAGAAAGGAAAGTAGCATTTTCATAGGAGACAGGGTGGGATGAAGTATAGTCTATTCCCTTTTGCTCTTCTTAAAATTGTAGTGCATGGAAATTCTGGTTTTGCAATAGATAAATACTGTACTTAAAATCCAAATGAAAAATTTCTGGTCTGTGCATTTTCAGGTAGAGCAATAATATTGTGCTCTGGATCTCTTTATAAAGAGCTAGAACAAACTTGATAGGTTGAATGGTCTCCTATTGTGCCATAATGATTCTACGATTCTAAATATAACTTAATGACCTATTGGGCTCAGCATACCACAGAATGATGACTGCTGTGCTCCACTTTCTAAAGGTTTCAGACTTCTTCATCAATATCTCAATCTCCTTCTAGCACTAAAATGTAATTGCCTCTCGAAACTATTTATACTGTCTGCTTCACCTTCCATTCCTTCCAACTTATTGCAGGGAAATATTACATTTCATGTGTAACGGTTCTGCCTGAATCCCCTACATAAAATCAGATTGTGTTTCTTCACAATCCTATATCCTCTGCCAATGTGAGCAATTTGCCTGTTAAAACTAGCCACTGTCCTCAAAAGTTTCAAACCAGGTCACCTTCAAACTTCCTCAGTGCAAAAAAAAGTTAGCCCATCTTTCATAGTGTATCCTCTATCTCTGACACAAAAAGCACAATCGTCATTCTGCATTGCATTCAGGAAGGACAATCACTGACAGTGGGGGAGCTTTGTGGCCTTGATTGTAGTGTGGGCTGGGCCTAATGCCGCAGCATCTCCGGTTGAGGTGATGCCAGAGAGGTGAAGCACGGTGTCGTGCTGGCATTGGTGCCGCTCTCCTGTGTTCACTTGCTGGAAGACAAGTTGGATTGTATTTGTCTGCTGCAGGTTTGCCAACAACATCCATGGCTACATTGCTTTTTTGTGTGTGACTGTATGTTTACTGCTATCTTCTATGTGCCGTATGTGTCTTGTGCTGTGTATAACTGTTGGTACTGTGTTTTGTACCTTGGCCCCAGAGGAACAGTCTTTTCATTGTCTGTATTTGTGGGTATTCATGTATGGATGAATGACAATTAAACTTGAACTTGAACCATTGTGTACAGCACGGAATGATTGATTATTCATTTGTTATTTTTTCCTAATAAAGTCAGTGTTGAATTGAATATGTTTCTTTTCTTTTCAATTACTAAAACCACACTTAATGGCCACTTTATTGGGTACAGGAGGTACCTAATGAAATGGCCACAGTGGGTATTTCAGTATGCTCATAGTTTTCTGCTGCTGTATCCCATCCACTTCAAGATTCAACTTGTTGTGCATTCAGAGATGCTTTTCTGCACATCACTGTTATAACGTTTGGTTATTTGAATTATTGGTGTCTTGAACCAGTCTGTCCAATTTCTTCTGACCTCTCTCATTAGTGTGCATGTTTTCACCCACAGAACAGCTGCTCACTGTATGTTTCATTTTTTGGTTTGTTGCACCATTCCCTTGTAAACGAGAGAGACTGTTGTGCAAGTATATCCCAGGAGATCAACAGTTCTTGGGGTATTCAAAACACCCTGTCTGCCACCAGCAATCATTTCATAGTCAAAATCACTTAAATCACATTTCTCCTTTTTGCTGTTTGCTCTGAGCAACAACTGAACCTCGACCATGTCTGCATACTTTTATGCATTGAGTTGCTGCCATATGATTGGCTGATTTGATATCTGCATTAAAGAGCAGGTGTACAGGTGTACCTAATAAAGTGCCCACTGAACATAAATTGGAATGGTAAAACAAGAAAGGTGGATATTGCTCCATCAACAATTACTACAAAAAAAAAATTGTCAGTATTCAGCAGTTCTGGTAGCATCAATGAAGAGAGAAAGAGTTGATTCTGGAATTGGAATTGGTTTCATATTGTCATATAAACCAACATACAGCAAAAAGCTTGTTTTACATACTGTTCATGCCAATCAGTTCATTACACAGTGCACAGAGGGAGTGCATAGGAAAGTGAAGATGAAATGCACAATAAAATGTAACAGTGACAGAGAAAGTGCAGGCAGGCAATAAGCTGAAAGATCATAATGATGTAGATTGTGAGGTCAAAAGTAATTTTATTTTGTTAGAAAAGCATTCAATAGTCTTATAACAATGGGGCAGAAGCTGTCCTTGAACCTGGTGGTACAGTATATTCTTGCAGACTGTTGTACCTTCTGCTCGAGAAGAGAGGATGTCCAGGGTGGATGTAGCCTTTGATTATGCTGGCTGCTTCACTGAAGCAGTGTGAAGTATAGGCAGAGTCCATGGAGGTGGGGCTGGTTTATGTGACGTGTCCACAAATCCCTGCAGTTCCTTGTGGTTACAGACAGAGCAGTTACTGTATCAAGCCAAGATGCATCCAGATAGGATGGTATCTATGGCATATCGATAAAAATTAATAAGTTTCAACAGGACGTGCCTTATTTCTTTATCCTTCTGAGGAAGTAGAGGAATTCCTGGTCATGCCATCTAAATGTTGGACCAAGATAGGCTATTGGTGATGTTCAGTCATAGAAATTTAAAATGTTCATCTCACTCAACCTTAAAATAATTGATGAAGGCAGGAGGATGTGCATAACTCCCCTTCCTGAAGTCAATGACCAGCTTTTTGTTTAGCTGACATTGAGGGAAAGGTTATTGTAATGACACCCTGTCAATTGGGTCTTTAGCACTTTCCTTATCTCCGGCTCATCGTTATTCGAGATATGGCTCACTGTGGTGCAATCATCAATGATCAGCAGATTTGAAAATTCATTGATCTGAAATGTTAGGTTTGCTAGCAGATGCTGCTTGGCCTGATGAGCATTTCAGGCATCCTAGAATCAATTTTCATTCTAGAATCCACAGGTTTTAGTCCAACAAATATAGTATGACAGAGTTAAGATATAACACCGGGCAGAAACATATTAAAAAATGATGGAGTTTGGCAATGTATTTGGGGAGAAATTGCTTCATATATCAGACAATTCCTCTTCAGTTTAATATCAATCAGATGCATGATTTGCAAGGTGATTACACAGTGTAAATAATGGGGGAAACTTGGCAACATCAGACCCTTCTCTTCAACTCCCTGTGCAGAGATCCTAGACATATTACTATTGAGGAAGAATTGGAAGAAAGATCCAGACACTTTCATTTTTAGATTTGTAGCTTTTCCAATTTTTGTTGTTTGCATTCATTTATCTGTGCCCTCATTTCACTCATTTGGTGAAGCCTCCATCATGTCTTTACCCCAGTTTTCATTCTTCAATGTCCAGTCTTCAGTAGACTTTCTTCCTTCTACAGTCTTCAGCCATTACACAACTGTGAGCTGGAACTTGCTTTTTAAATTCTTGTATGTAGGTGCATGGGTGATAGAAAGATGGAAAACTATGTTGGAGGGAAGGGTTAGATTTAACTTAGAGTAGGTTAAATAATCGGCACAATATTACGGACCAAAGGGCTTGTGCTGTACTATAGTATCCTATGCTCTATGTGAACCATATCGGATCAATTATGAGATTCATAGCGACAATGTAGCAAATGCATATATGGATGACTGATAGTGCAGTGAATCGATTGGTCCTAATATGCATGGAGGGCTCTCTCTTTTGGGGCATGCTTTTGAGTGTGCTTATTTTCTTGTCAGATGTCTTGGAGGGGCAGAATACATTATCAATGGTGGTGAAGTGAGACGGTTGTGAAGATCAGAGTTTTGATGCCTTGGGAAAGAAGGCAGCTCAATCAAAGACCACTTACACCCCAGCCAATCACTCTAACCTCTTCTATCGAGCAGAAGGACAAAAGCTAAAAAATATATAAAACCAGGTCCATGGAATGGATCTCCTGTATGATAAAGGTGAATTTTTGATCTCTCAACCTGGCCCTTGCACCTTATTTGTTTACCTGCACTGCACTTCCTCTGTAACTGTAACATACGTTTGTATGGAATAATATGTCTGGATGGCATTGAAAACTGCATTTCACTCTATCTCAGTGCATGTGACAATAATAAACCTATTATTTATTACCGATATTTCCCACATAGTGAGAAGGGGAGAGACTGTATAGGAAACTGAGGGGCAGCTTTTTTACCCAGAGGGTGGTCTATATGCGGAATGAGTGAGACAGGTACGTTAACAATATTTAAAAGGTATGTGGACTTGTACATGGATAGGAAAGATTTTGAGGGGTATGGGCCAAATGAAACTAGCTTCAATGGGAATTGTGGTTGACATAGATCATTCTGTCTGAAGGGCAGCGATTGAGGTTCAGCACGGGAAGGGCCTTTCCAGGCCTTCAAGATGCACTGCCCTGCAACCCCTGATTTAAACCCTAGCCAATTGTCACAGGACAATTTGCAATGACCAGCTAACCTACTAACGAGAACATCTTTGTACTGCAGGGGGAAACTGGAGCACCCAGATAAAACCCACATATTCAATGGAGAGGATGTTCACTCTCCTTGAAGATGATGTCAGAAATGAATTCTGAACTCTAACGTTCTGAGTTCTAATAGTGTTGTGGTAGCCGAACACCTAACATTGTTTTCCAGGCACAGACCTAATTAGTTCACATAAATGAGAAAAGGTTTCCTGAAACAAAATAAAATATTTTCAATCATTCAGTCAGAAATTAAGAACTAATGCAATGGTTAAATATGATTGCTTTGAGCAAATTCACCAAGCATAACTATTTATAATCATCCATTTTCTTAATATGCCATAGTTTCTGTATTTGTAACAATTAGTTGCAATTAAGTATTTGCTAATTGCAATGCTTTATAAATCACAACAGAGATTATAGCCTCTATGCAATGGAACGAACAACCAAATATTATTACTTAGATTCCCACTGTGTTTATTGTTATTCATGTTTACAGAAATGATACAATTTCATCACTTCTGTCAGCACCACTATATGTTAAGTATTATTTCACCACTCAAGTGTGATGCACCATCATTATTGGAATAAAAACACACTGTGTTTTTAATTACAACAGCTGTGAAATAGAAGGACGCATAAAAGTGCAGCCAAGGAAACTGATGTAATGGGGGATTCAAGTCTCCACTGCTATGTATGGATTTTCATGATCATTTAGTTGCTCAGATCCCTTCATGACAAGAACACATTTGTGATGGTTAGTGGGTGTTTTCTGTCTCCAGGGAGAAATGGTATTGATATTATGTGCCCAAGCAACTAATATCTAACAGCAGAAAGTTGTAAACTCAGCCAGTTCCAGCGTGGGTACTATCCTTCCCAGAACTGAGGACTGTGGAGGGGTAGAAGTCACAGAGTTTTAAAGCTTCAAATCGATGATCAGATGATCTAATGACCTTAAAAATCTGCTTTTCTCTTTCACAGTTACAACCAAGGAGGAGGTATAGGAGCTTGAAGACAGACAGTCAACAATTCAGGAACAGCTTCTCCCCCTCTGCCATCAGATAGTGAACCTATAAACACTACTTCACTACCTTTCTCTCTCCTTTTGCACTAATAATTTAATTTTTATGTTTTTATGACATATTACAATGCACTGCCGCTGTAAGACAAAAAGACTCACAACATAGGTCAGTGGTATTACACCTGATTCTGATTCTGATTATTGCAGTTGCCTTGTGAAACAAGCACTGATTCAAAGATTGGTGGCATGATAGTGGTTGAATTCCTCAGTGTTCAACTGGCATTAAGCCTGGCATCAACTTTGTCACCCTTTTTTAATATTCCTGCAAACATCCATATAACATAGATTCAAGATTCAATTTTCAAAATTGTTTAATGTCATTTCTAATACACAATTGTAAAGTGATAAATGATGATTACTCCTGACCCAATGCAGAGCAAAAGAAAGACAATAAGATAAAGAAAGCAATAACAACAAGCACAATAAATATAAATACATAAACAGTTTATATACAAAGATTGATTACATGTCCATAACTTGATCAAAGTACAGGAGTATCTGTACATAAGTTGATTCTGACAGGAAATGATAAGGTAGTGGTGGTGGGATGGGCTAGTGAGTGGAGGTGTTGATCAGTTTTACTGATTGGGGAAAATAATAGCTTGTGAATCTGATGATACAGACATGGATGCTGTGTAGGCTCCTGCTATGTATGTGTGGAGCAAGAATGACAATGGAGTTGTATAATTAAACATTTTTACTGAGCCATGTTAGTAACGGTACACACTGTGCAAATTACAGTGTGGGAGCTACAGACCAGGCTTACTGAGATGAAAACATACACACTCAAATGCCTATGTGGATATTCCATATCTGTATTTTACCATCTAGCTTTATTTTTAATATAATTCTTGATTCTTTATAATTGTGAATATTATTTCTTTATATAACAAATCCTTTCAACACACTACACTATTTAGATATAGATATAATTAAATTAAATCAGTAGTGCAAATGGGAGCACAAGAGGAGAAATTAAATAGACTGAGTGTACGTGGTTTGAATGTCCATTCAGAAATCTGATGGCAGAGAGAAAGAAGCTGTTCCTGAAATGTTGAGTCTGTGTCTTCATGCTCCTGTACCTCCTCCTTGATCCTTGATTCTTATAAACAAAATGCTTGAAACCTTCTGTAGGTCAGGTAATATCTGTGGAAGGCTGGAAGACACAGAGTCTTAATGCTCCAAATTGATGATCTGATGACCCAATGACCTTAGGACTCTGCTTCCCTCTTTCACATTTACTGCATGATCTGGTGACTACTTCCAGCTCAATTTAAGGATACGCTCCATTTTTTTCTTTCAGATTTCTAGCCAATGTTTTTCTTTTGCATGAATTGAGAGGCTTTAGTCTGGTCCTGGCATTATCCCAGGGCTGCCACTGGTTCTGCAGTGTGGCAATAATGCTGTAAAGAGCCTTGAGGTACAATACCATCATCTGGGAATGGGATAACACTGCAAATGGAAAGTATTCCCTTTTCTAATCAACAGCATTTTATGCTACTGCTGCAAGAGAAATATCCTTGGCCAGTCTGGGAAAATAACCCTTGGTCACAAAAATCATCATCTTGCAACCGTCAGGATATAATTTGATTGAGAATCCCAGTGCGAACTGAGATCTATTTGGCAAATTGCAAGCCTGACAAGTATCATGTCTGTATCGGCACTTGTGAATTTCAAACAATGGTTCACTGAGGGTCTCAGCTGCTTTCAACATTGTTGCATTACCACACAGGATAAACTGACAACCTGAACTAGTACAGCACTGGAAAATCCCTGGCAGGACGACGATCAATCAAATAGCTTTGCATGAAGAGCGATAGAAGCCAGCAAATTAAAAAGGGAACTTTGTTCAGCCTCCTGCTGTGCTACGCTTGACCTGGCAGAGTTTGCCAGTGACACAGTGTGCTACTTGCCTTCAGCTTTGTCATGTCTGAACAGGGCATCTTTGTTATGCATCAGGAATGATATCTTGCCATCTTTGACAATGATATACTTCAGATTGTTAAGAATTAACAAGGCAACAGATAATAGAGAGATCTGTTAAACCATGTGTCATGAGAAAATACGCTAACAAATACAATTATTGTTCTCAGAATATACATATATATATGAGAGAAAGGGGAGCTGGAGAAGGCTCTTTGGCCGGTTTATGCACCACGGTAAATGTAGTGGTTAGCGAGACATTATTACAGCTCAGGCATCAGAGTCTGGAGTTCAGTTCTGGTGTCGCCTGTAAGAAGTTTGTACGTACTCCCCATGACTGAGTGTATTTTCTCAGGGTGCTGTGCTTTCCTCCCACAGTCCACAGATATGCTGGTTAGTAGGTTTATTGGTCATTGTAAATTTTCCCATCATTAGGCTTGGATTAAATGGGGGGCGGGGGGAAGTTGGCATGGCTCAAAAGGCTAGAAGGGCCTATTCTGCACTCTATCTTTAAATTAATTAATTAATTTGCTCTGATGTTTAGTCAATACAGTTAATTCTTCTTTCTATATTTCCATTGCCTTACTATAACCCTTGTTTCTTTTTGTATCAAAGAATGTTTATATTTCCTACATGAATTTGCTACCACCCTCTGTGATTTCAAGTTCTGCAGATTCACATATTCTGCATGAAGAAATTTGCACTTATTTCCACCCTATGTATCCTCAGATTGTGACTATGACCTCTCATTCTTGAAGACCATGCCAGGAGAAACAGCACACTACACCTAGTCCAGCTGGCTTGGTCAAAATGCTGTAAGGTTCAGTATGTGCAAACATTTCTAACTGAAACACAGTGGTAAAATTATACAATATTACGTGTCTCCAAGCCTGTGACTCAGCATACGGTTTTGACCACCACCATTATAGGAAGGATGTTGAGTCTTTGGGAGGGTGCAAAAGATGATTATCAGGATGTTGCCTGTATTAGAGGCCATGCGCTATATGGAGAGATTAGACAAACTTGGGTTATATTTTTTTTGGACTGGTAGAGGCTGAGGAAAGTTCTGACAGAGGTTTGTAAGTTTATAAGAGACATAGATAGAGTAGACAAACAATATCTTTTTCCAGGGATTGTAATGTCAAATACCAGAGGGAACACATTTAAGGATAGAGGTAGAAATTTCAAAGGAGATTTGAGGGGAAAGATTTTTGACGCAGAGTGTGTTGTGTCCCTGGTGTGTGCTGCCTAGGATGATGGTCAAGGCAGAAACACAAGGGACATTTAGACAGACACATGAAGGTGAGGAAAATAGAAGGATGTGGACATGGTGTAGGTAGGAGAGATTAGTTAGCCATTTGATTAATAATTTAATTGGTTCGATACAACATTGTGGGCCGAATGGGCTTGTTCTGTGTACTAATTCAATGACATCACTGTAGATTTACACAAAGGAAGCAGGCATTTTGGGAGTTGTAACAGAGGTCAAAATTGATCATCTGAAGTTGTCAACTCCTGTGAAGAGAGCTGAAGAAATTCAATTCAATTAAATAAATCAATTTGTAATTTAAGAAAGCAAGCATTAGCCAGGATTACTGCTAAACTTTTGGACTATTCCAGCAACCCATATGGGTTGCTGAAGTCCTTTAGGGAAGGAAATCTGTGAATCCAGAAACTTCTTTCTGAAATGGCTCAATAACGGAGTGGACAGAAAGTAAACATTGGGTATAATTGATGTCCTTGATATCCTCTAACAACCATAAAAATCCATAAGTGCATGATAAGGTGAATGCTCACATTCTATTCCCCCAGGGCAGGACAGTCCAACACTAGTGCGCATATGTTTAAGGTGAGAGAGAAAGATTTAAAATACAATGTTATGGGTTAGTGGGTATATGTAAGAAGAAGGTGTAGAGGCAGGTACAATTACAACAGTCAAACTACATGTAGGTAGGTACAAAGACAGAAAACAGAGAACAGTACCGCAAAGATCCTACGGCCCACAATGTTGTGTGGAAATCTTAACCTACTCCAAGAGCCCTGTAAAGTGAGTCCATAGGTTGTGGGAATACTTCAATGCTGGGCAAGTGAAGTTGAGTGAAGTTAACCCTTTTGGTTCAAGAGTTTGATGACTGAGAGGTAATAACTTTTCCTGAACATGGTGCTGCAAGTTCTGAGGCTTCTATACCTTCTTCTTAATGGCAGTGGTGAGAAGAGAGCATGTCTCGAGTGATAGGAGTCCCTGATGATGGATGCTGCTTTCCTTCAACAGAGTTTCAAGTGGATGTGTTCAATGGGGGAGGGGAAGGCTTTACCATGATGGATTGGATCATATCTACTACCTTTTGTAGGATTTTCCATTCAAGGGCAACAGTGTTTCCATACCACCCTCTGCAGCAGTCAGTCAATATCCTCCGCACTACGCACCTACAGAAGTTTGTCAATACTTTAGATGTCATGCCAAATCTTCACAGACTCTTAAGGAAGTAGAGACACTGCCATGCTTTCTTCATAATTGCACTTACATGCTAGACCCAGAAGAGGTCTTCTGAAATAACAACAGCTAGGAATTTTAAGTTGTTGTCCCTCTCCACCACAGATCCTCTGAGGACTGGCTCATGAACCTCTGATTTCCTTCTCTTGAAGTCAATACTCAGCTCCTCGGTCTTGCTGACATTGAATAAGAGATTATTGTTATGGCACCACTCATCCAGATTTTCAATCTCACTTCTCTATGCTGATTCATCATCACCACTGACTTTTACCAATGGTAGTGGTCATCAGCAAACATGAATATGGCATTTGAGCTGTGCTTAGCCTCACAGTCATAAGTGTAAAGTGAGTAGAGCAGGGGCCTGAGCACACAGCCTTGTGGTACACCAATGCTGATGTTGATTGTGGAGGAGATGTTGTTGCCAATTCGAACTGACTGGGGTCTGCAAGTGAGGAAACCGAGGATCTAATTCTACAGTGAAGTATTGAAGCCAAGGTCTTGAAGCTTTTTCTTCCTCCAGTCCTGCTGAAGGGTCTCAGCTCGAAATGTTGATGGTACTGTTTTCCATAGATGCTGCCTAGCCTGCTGAGTTCCTTCAGTATTTTGTGTGTGTGTTGCTTGGATTTCCAGCATCTGCAGATTTTCTCTTATTCTTGAAGTCTATTGATTAGTTTTGAGGGGATGATGGGTTTAAATGCTGAGCTGCAGTTGATAAAGAGCATCCTGATGTATGCGTGTGATAATTTCACAGTAGAATTCTGAACACAATGAAATTATGCCAAAATGTTGTAAATCAATGGCTGGAATTCAGCTAGAGATGTGTGAGGAGTTCAGGTCATCACCCAAAGCAGGCAAATGTATTGGTCTTGGTTTATTATTGTCTCATGTACCAGTGAAAGGCTTGTCTTTCATACAGAACAAATCATTTCAAGGTGCAATGTGGTAGAACAAGGCTAAAGCCAGTACAATACAGAATAAGGTGTAGAGTCCAAAGGAAAAGTGCTGTGCAGGTAAACAAAAAAGTACAAGATCTTAACGAGGTAGATTATGAGGTCAAGAATGTATCGTTTCATACTAAAGGTCCATTCAAGTGTCTGAGAACATCATGATAGAGGCTGACCTTGAGTCTGGTGGTATGTGTTTTCAAGCTTTTACTTGTAGATAAATAATCTGATAATGTCATTGTCATTTGGTCTGCAGTGACTGCCTCCTATAATTCCAAGTAGACTTGAAATAAACTGCTGCAATTTAATTTATCTTCTGAGTCCTCTTACACATCTTACACCCCAGTCTTACTATGTGTCGGAAGGAAAGAGGTTAACCCAGGGATAATGAGCATGAGACTCTCAGGTGTCCAGGCAACTTACACTCAGCGGCCACTTTATTAGGTACACTTGGTCATTAAATGTAAATGTCTAATCAGCCAATCATCTGCCCGAAACTCAACACATAAAATCATGCAGGCATGGTCAAGTGGTTCAGTTGTTGTTCATCTGTAGCACATCCATTTCAAGGTTCAATGTGTTGTGCATTCAGAAATGTTCTTCTGCACATCACTGTTATAACACATGGTTATTTGAGATACTGTTGCCTTCCTGACAGCTTGAACCAGTCTGGACATATTCCTTTCACCTCTCTCATTAACGAGGCATTTTTGCAAACAGAACTGTCACTCTTGGGATGTCATTTTTTTTTGTTTCTCGCATCACTCGCTGTAAACTCTAAAGTCATCTGTGCATGAAAATTGTAGAAGATTAGCAGTTCTGAGTATTCAAACCACCTCATATGGCACTAAAAATATTCTATGGCTAAAATGTCTTATATTACATTGCTTCCCCATTCTGAAGTTTGGTCTTAAACAGCAAATGAACTGCTTGATCATGTCTCTACATTTTTATGCAATAAGTTGCTGCCACATTATTGGCTAATTAGATATTTACATTAATGAGCAAGTGTACAGCTGTACCTAATAAAATATAAGTGATCCTGGAGGAACTTGCACAGATATATTGGTTGGGAGAATTGGGTACCTTTTAAAGTAAGCTGTGATGTCCAAAGAATGCACCAAGGTTCAGGAGATAAAAAGGGAAGTGTATGTGCAGTTGGAAAAATAAAGGAACCTGCAGGCAAGACTCAGACTGTGGAGATTCTGAACTAGCCTAGAATCAATAATGGTTCTCGACTGCTGCAGCAGAGTTTGAATGCCATAATTCTTACAAAGTTAAGTCTAGTAGAGCTTTATTTCCAGATTTCTCCCTCGTTTTGATCACCAGTATAGGGAGGAACCCATCGAGCCCTCCATGTCTCCTGATGATCCTTTGGTCGCAGTATCTGAAGATGACGTGCGGGCTGCCTTCAGGAGTGTGCATGTGGGGATCTTCCGATATCCAGGCACTCTTTCTTTCTTTTTTTTTCCTTTCTTTCTTTCTTTTTTATATAGGGATGTTAGGGGGGAGGGGTTAAGGGGAGGGGGGTAGGGTATATATATATATTTTTTTAATATTTTCTTTTATTTCTGTAATTATTTGAAAACTCAATAAAAAAAGTTTAATAAAAAAAGAGTGTGAATCCAAGGAAAGCATCTAGTCCAGACGGAGTACATGGATGAGTACTGAAGACCTGTGCTGATCAATTGGCTGGTGTATTCACAGATATCCTCAACTCCTCGCTCCAACAGTGTGTGACACTCACCCACTTCGAGCAGGCTTCAATCATACCAATGCCAAGAAGAGTGTGGTAGAGTGTCTAGGTGACCATCGCCCAGTGGCACTTACATCCACAGTGATGAAATGTTTTAAGAGATTGATGTTGAAGCATATCAGCTCCTGTATGTGTGGTGACATGGATCCACTCCAATTCACCTAATGAAACAACAGGTCTACAGCAGAACAACACACACAAAATGCTGGTGGAACACAGCAGGCCAGACAGCATCTATAGGGAGAAGCACTGTCGATGTTTCAGTCCTGATGAAGGGTCTCGGCCTGAAACATTGACAGTGCTTCTCCTTATAGATGCTGCCTGGCCTGCTGTGTTCCACCAGCATTTTGTGCGTGTTGTTGTTCGAATTTCCAGCATCTGCAGATTTCCTCATGTTTGGTCTACAGCAGAAGCTGGCTCTGCACACAACACTGGAATATCTGAACAGCAAAGATGCATGCTGTGTATCAGGATGTTCTTTACTGATTACAGCCCAGCATTTAACAGCATCCCCTCAAAACTAATCTGTAAACTCCAAACCTGGAACTCAATACCCTCGTGTGCAATTGGATCCTGGATTTCCTCACTCGCAGACAGCAGTTAGTGCAGACTGGCAAAAACATCTCCTCCACAATTCTCATCAGCACTGGAGTGCTGCAGGGATGAGTACTTAGCCCCCTCTGTATTCAACTTACAGCTTGGATCGTATGCTGAAGTACAGCTCCAACCACATATACAATTGCGCTAATGTGGTGGGCTGTCTAAAGGTGGTGACAAATCAGCATCCAGGAGGAGGTTGAATGGTGTAACGGCAACAACCTCTCACTCAATATCAGTAAATCCAAGGAACTGATTGTGGACTATAGGAGAGAGAAACCAGAGGTCCATGACCCAGTAATCATTGGAGGATCAGAGATGGACAGGATCAATAACTTTAAATTCCTGGGTGTCACTATTTCAGATGAACTGTCCTGGACACATCATATGAAGAAAGCAATATAGCACCTCTACTTTCTGTGGAATCTGCAGAGATTTAGCATGTCATCAAAAACCTTGGCAAACTTCTTCAGAAGGGTGGTGGAAAGTCTGCTGTCTGGCTGCATTTTGACCTGGTATGGGTACACCAATGCCTTTGAGTAAAAATCCTACAAAAAGTCTTGGATTCAGCCCAGCACATCACAGGTAAAACCCTCTTAACCACTGAGCACATCTGCATGAAACCTTGCCAGAGGAAAGCAGCATCCATTATTAAAGATCCTCACCACCAAGACCAGGCTCTTTTCTTGCTGCTGCCATCAGGTAGAAGTTACAAGCACCTCAGGACTCGCACCACCAGGTTCAACTACAGTTACCACACCTCAGCTATCAGGTTCTTGAACTAAACAGGATAACCACACTTATTTAAGGACTCTTTTATCTTGTTATTTCATGCTCATTACTTATTGCTATTTACAGTTAGTCCTCCTTATCTGCGGGGGATTGATTCTGAGACCCCCTGCGGATACCAAAAAACGAGGATGCTTAAGTCCTTTATTTAACCTGAATCAATCCGGTGGTCTTTAGGACCCAGCGGAACCCTGAACTTTATTTAAAATGTTCAGTGCGGTGGACATTAGGACCCGGTTTAGCTCTGAATCCGCGGTGTTTCTGTTCATGAAAATAATCACGATCGCGATTGAAAATAAAGTGGAAAATAAAGTGGAAAGAGGTTAAATGCCATCGGTCATTGGAAAAGCATTAGGCACTCAAATCTGCAGCTGGATCTTCAACTTCCTCACAGACAGATAGGACCTAGGCTGTAAAAATAGGGGACAAGCTCTCCTCTACAATTACTCTGAGCACTGGTGCCCCACAAGGCTGTGTACTTAGCCCCCCTGCTGTACTCACTGTACACCCATGATTGTGTAGCCAAGTTTCCATCAAACTCAATATATAAGTTTGCTGATGACATCACAATTGTAGGCCATATCTTGGGTAATGATGAGTCTGAGTACAGAGAGGAAATTAAGAACCAGGTGGCATGGTGCGAAAACAGTAACCTATCCCTCAATGTCAGCAAGAGAAAGGAATTGGTTGTTGACTTCAGAAGGAGTAGCGGACCGCACGACCCCATCTACATTGGTGGTGCGCAGGTGGAACAGGTCAAAAGCTTTACGTTCCTCGGGGTGAATATCACAAATGACCTGACTTGGTCTAACCAAGCAGAGTCCACTGCCAAGAAGGCCCACCAGTGACTTTACTTCCTGAGAAAGCTGAAGAAATTTAGTCTGTCCCCTAAAACCCTCACTAATTTTTATAGGTGCACCATAGAAAGTATTCTTCTAGGGTGCATCACAACCTGGTATGGAAGTTGTCCAGTCCAAGACCACAGGAAGCTGCAGAAGATCGTGAACATAGCCCAGCACATCACACAAACCAATCTAACATCCTTGGACTCATTTTACACCACACGCTGTCGGAGCAGTGCTGTCAGAATGATAAAGGACATGACTCACCCAGCCAACACACTTTTTGTCCCTCTTCCCTCCAGGAGAAGGTTCAGGAGCATGAAGATTCGTATGGCCAGATTTGGAAATGGCTTCTTTCCAACTGTGATAAGACTGCTGAACAGATCCTGACTCGGATCTGGGCCGTACCTTCCAAATATCCGGACCTGACTTCCACTACCTTACTTTCCCTTTTCTATTTTCTACTTATGATTTATAATTTAAATTTTTATTATATTTACTTCGATTTGTACTCCAGGGAGCACGAAGGGCAGAATAAAATATGGCTGTGATGATTGTACGCTCTAGTATCGTTTGGTGACAATAAAGTAAAGTAAAGTAAAGGCTACAGTCGGTCAACAATCAGAACAATTTTAATGGAACATGTGAAAGGCCCTGCCCTGATGAAAGCTACAATTATTACTAAGCAATGCAGAGGTTTAATTATTGAAATACGTATGTTTCTTAAGTGTTTTATATGCATAGTAAGGTAAAATATGTACTATATACTAAGAAAAATGTTTGACTAACTGACGCTAAATAATACCGGATATACCTGTTCCGACTTCAAATCCAACTTAAAGAAGGACTCAGGAACAGAACTCATTCATAACCCGGGGACTGTCTGTATTTTTAAGTCATTTCTAGATTACTTATAATACCTAATACAATGTAAATACTATGTAAATAGTTGTTATGCTGTATTGTTTAGGAAATAATCACAAGAAAAAATAGTCCGTACATGCTCAAAAAATGAGTGCTGGACAGAGAACTTCCAGGTTTTCCCGATCTGTGCAAGCAGAATCTGCCAATAAGGAGGGCCAACTGCATTTCTGCATTTGCACAGTTTGTTGTCCATTGATCCTGTTTACAGCTACTGTTCTATAGATTGCTAAGTATGTCTGAAGGAAAAGAATCTCAGGGTTGTATGTGGTGACATATATGTACACTGACAATAAACTTGGCTTTGACTTTGAACTGGACAAAAGAAAAATTTAACTCAGTGTAAGATGAAGTATTCCATGAATTTTGAAGCTGATGACAGTATGAGAAATAACAGAACATTCAATTCCTCAAGCCTGCCCGCTATACAGTGGATTCCAGTTAATTACGCAGTTTGTTAGTTGGAGCAGCCATTTATTTGAGTCAACTCCTAAAAAACAAAAACCATAGCAAGAAAATAGATGAGATTCCCTTCATTTATTTGGGGCACTTAATTGTGGCAGGAGACTGTTGGTGAACAGCTTCTAACTAGCATTGGTCACCTGCACTTCTGTGGCTGTTAGACATGACACCATACTTGAGCGATCGGTTCTTAAACAATAACAGTTACATGTGTTTGTGTCAATAAAAGCCAGTGATTCTTGTCACTGGTAGTTGGTGAGAAATAAGCAATAAGACAACTTGGAACTCTTTTGCTCACCACAATTTCAAGCACTCAGATTTGGAATCGGAATCAGAATTGGGTTTTAAAATCAGTGGCACATGTCATGAAATTTGGCAGCACATCAATGCAATACATGATAAGTACAGAAAAAAAATAAATGAATTACAGTAAGTATATATATGTACACCAAATAGATAAATTAACAATAGTGCAGAAACAGAAATATTTTTTTTAAAAAATGAAGTAGTGTTCATGGGTTCCATTTAGAAATCAGATGGCAGAGGGGAAGAAGCTGTTCCCGAATTGTTGAGTGTGTGTCTTCAGGCTTCTGAACCTCTTCCTGATGTGACAATGAGAAGAGGGCATGTCCAGGGTGATGGGGGTCCTTCATAAGAGACACTGCCTTTCTGAGGCACCGCTCCTTGAAAATCTGTTGGATACTATAGAGTCTAGTACCCATCATGAAGCTGACTTATTTTACAACTTTCTGTAGCTTCTTTTGATCCTGTGCAGTAGCCACCAGCCCCCACACCCCCATACCAGACATTGATGCAGCCTGTCAGAATGCTCCTCACAGCCGATCTGTAGAGGTTTTTGAGTGTTTTATGTGACAAACCAAATCTCCTCAAGCTCTGAATGAAATATAGTTGCTGTCTTTCCTTTTTATAGCTGTGTTGATAAGTTGAGTGCTAGTTAGATCCTCAGGGCTATTGACACCCAAGAACTTGACATTGCTCACTCTCTCCACTTCTGATCTCTATGAGGATTGTTTCATGTTCCCTCATCTTACCTATTCTGAGATGCCAGAAATGGCTGGGAATTAAAATTAAAACAATTTCACTACTTCAACAAGCAAGGAATTGCAAAGGTATCAACAAACATCTTGCATGTTACAATGAAAATGAAGATTTTGAGGACGCAATTGTATATAGCGTTGTATGAAGGCTGTCTATTATCTGCACTAATTGTCTGTGCTGATTTCATTCATTTAAAGTCAATCAAAAGAGCACAGTAGATAAACTCCTCCATTGTTATCTATTAAGAACAAGTACACAGCTTTATAGTGCCTTAGAGGTATTGGTAGTGTTCTAATTTGTTCCATACTTCATTAAGAACGTAAATTGTTACTCAGTTGAATGGTACTTCATCTTTTTTATACCTTTTAACTATTTCCATGAAACTTTGGTTAATTGGGCAGCCACTCAGTTGGGCAAAACATACTGGTCCCAATGTGTTCAGAGTTCAGAATCATCTCTTCTGTGCCAATAGCCTGAAGATTAGATTTATTTGTAAATAAACAAAGAGTGGATCATAGAGTGAAGTGCGTATTTTTACATGAAAGTAAATCAGTAAAACTGAGCAGCCCACAAATGTCGCCACAGTTCCAAAGCCAACATAACATGGCCACAACTCATTAACCCTAATTGTACATCTTTGGAATGTGGGAGGAAACCACAACAACTGGAAGAATCTCATGTTGCCATGGGGTGAATGAAAACAAATCCTTACAAACATCGGTGGGAATCAAACCCCAGTCTCACCACTGGTGCTGTAAACCATTGTACAAACCGCAATGCTACCATGTCGATAACATGGATTCAATGTAGTTTTACTCTGATTCTATAATGTGCCTTAGTTTCATTGTGAATGCACAAGAAAATGAATCTCAAGGTAGTATGTGGCAATATAAACATATTTTGATGATAAATTTACATTGAATTTTGACCCGTGAACCCTTGATTCCCTGATCTTTCAAAGATTTATCAACTTTCTCTTTAAATATTCCCAGTAATTAAGCCTCCACAATCTGCCAGGATGGAAAATTCCAGAGATACAGCCCCCTACAAGAAAAAATTCTTATGCACCTCAGTCCCTTTAGTTGTTTCTCTCTTCTGTCATTTCAGATTGTCCTTCTTTTGTGTTCCCACTAAAATTACCTTTTCACCTACTGTGTGTGATTCGGGCCTAATGAAGAAAGTGCACTCTGAACATAAAAGTTCCTGACTTTTTTATGCTATGAACCCTTGCCATGAACTGAGGGGTCCATGGATCCCAGGTTTGGAAACCCTGTTCTAGTAGGAAAAAATATGGAAAACTAATTTCCAGAGTAACAATATCACTAAAGAGGTTGTGAAAGCAACAGCATAAATCATGCTATTTAGTAATCAACATAACAAACAATAAATAACTGAAGAAATAAATTCTGCTGATAGAGGTACAGTTGGGTGGCCCTCAACTTGATAGCACTTTGTAGATCAGTCCTATTCAGTAAGATTGTTGAAACATTGGAAAGAATCAATCTCATGCTATATCATTAGAAGTCTTAGAGAACCATGAAGTTGACATTCATGGCTTTAAGTCTGAAAAAATGATCAGTAAAGATTTTGTTGCCTTAATAAATTTGACACAACACAGTAGCATCAGTATGTTCCTTGACAGGATATCGAGAGAACATTTCAACATATGAATGACGCTGTACAAGGCTACTGAGACAACCAGGGTCTGTTCCATCATTCAATAAGACTTTAAACAGTTTGACTGTAATCTAATCACTATATATCTCTCTTCTGTGCATGCTTCTAATGCATTTACATCCTCCTTCTTCAAGGAAGCCGAGCTGAGCTCACTAAATGCCCTGTATAATAGAATCATAGCTACTCTATCTATGTTCACCAGTCATAAACAATAATATTCTGTAAGTTCTCTGAATTACTTGCTGTATCTACATGCAAGTGTTTGCATGTGCCCCTGTAACCTTTCACTCCACAGCAAATCAAGATTCTACTTGCCTTAAAAATATTCTACAATTTTGTTTCCTCCATCTTTGAGAAAGAGAGTCCTGAAGAATGGAAGTTTTTGAAAGTAAAATTACCTTCAATGGATCGCTTTTATCTTTAACACGTCCTCAATTCTAAATCTTTCCACTAAGCGAAACATTCTGGCAGAACCTCCCTCAATTTGATACGAATCAATCAACCCACCTCTCACTCTTCTCGCCTTCAACTACCACAAATCAAATCTGTGTAACCTTTCATCGGAAGACAACCCTCCCTTTCTAATTGTTTAGCTGATATGCCTCCTCTACATGCTTCTAATGCATTTACATCCTACCTTCAAATAAGGAGACCAGTACTGAGCACATTTCTCCAGCTGTGGTCTCACTAAGTGCCTGTATAGTAGATTTATAGTCTTTCTACTCTTGTGTTTAAATTACCCAACAGTAAACAATAGTGATCAGTAATTATTTACTGTACATACGTACATACAAGTGTTTTGCAAATCATACACTAGGATTCTCAGATTCCTCGACACCTGTAAGGAGAGAATTAAATTATCCAGGAATCATATTTGATTTGGGCAAAAATGTGTAATACAAAATGATTGCCACAAGGCAAAATGGTGTCAGCTCGGAAAGTATTAAGAATGTACTTCTATGTTCAGAGTGCACTTTCTTCATTAGGCCTGAATTACACACAGTAGGTGAAAAGGTAATTTTGGTGGGAACACAAAAGATTCCTCAGATGCTAGAAATCTTAAGCAACACACAGAAAATGCTAGCGGAACACAACAAGTCAAGCAGTATCTATGGCAGGGAATAAACTGCCAATGTTTCGGGATTGGACCCTTCCCGGAAAGGAAGGGAGAAGAATCCAGAGTAAGAAGGTGGGGGGAGAGGAAGGAGAACAAGCTGGCAGGTGACAGGTGTAACCAGTTGGTAGGGGTTAGATGGAGGAGTTAAAATACTAAAGAAGAAAGCATCAGATGGGAGAGACAGTGGATGATGGAAGTAAGGGAAGGAGGAGAGGCACTAGTGCGTGGTGATGGGTAGTGAGGAGTAGAGAAGGGGAACCCAGAATGAGGAATGGAAAAAGAGACAAGGAGGAATTGGGGAGAATTTACCAGAAGTTTGAGAAATCGATGTTCATGTCATTAAGTTGAAGTCTACACAGATGGAATATGAGCTGTGTTGGTGATCTTGATGGGAAACACTACTATTGTTATCAGAGCAATTATACAATGCCCATATAGAACAGCTCACTGTTTAAACTGCAAGATGACAGTACCTATAGTTTAGAAAGCCAGGCAGAGCGCAATAATTGTGGATACCAAATTTGCACAAATATGCTAACGGCAACATGTTTTATTGAACAAAATATTGATGCAAAGTAATCTACGTACAAGAGCCTGAAGGCAGACATTCAGTGCTTTAGGAATAACTTTTTCACTTCTGCCAACAAGAACCCATAATACTATCTCACTATTTTGCTCTCTTTTTGCACTATTAATTTTAAAATACATTTCGTATTGTTACAGTAAAATTTATTTATTGCACTGTTTTGTTGTGTAAAACAATACATTTCATGACTTGTCAGTGATAATAACCCTAATTCTGATTCTAATTACATATGCTACATGTGAATAAATCAAATAATAACTTGATCATATGCTAAAGCACTTTGAACTACATTGTTTGTATGAGAAGTGTTCTATAAATTAAAAGACCAAATGATTTTAGTTAAAAGCAAGTTTGGAAGTGGTGTAAGTAGATTTGGAAATCAACCAAATCTACATCCCTTATAATTTTAGATATTCAATTCCTCAGAATCTACTCTGAATCACATAAATGTTTTGAATCTGAAAAGATACTTTAACAAAAATGAAAAACTATTTAGCAAGTTACCTAACAATTATTTAACAATTTAACAGATTTTTTCTCACAGAAAAAACTAACACAGTCATGATAGATAAAGTGGTATACATTTGCGCTCTATTATATGATTCTATGAGCATCTTGATTCATGTTGTGACCATCGATCACCAGTAGCGTTCAGTTTTTGTACAACGACAAAGAACAAAAATAATTGTGTGAAAATCAAAACAGAGCCATTAGCAACTGTCACCAGGACCACTAGCCTCTTCTAGGAGGTTCTTCTGCTAGCTATATTAAGGCCAGAATTAATTGATATCAAGCAGAACTGCCCCAGTTGATGCAAGTGTGTGATTTTGCTCTCTTATACCAATTATAAAGCTCAATGTCACAGGAGATGCCTCCTCATGTCTTCTATGTCAAAAGGCAAAATGGTAACTAGTGGGTTCTTCATTGCCACTTCTTGATCATATTAATATATGGCATTGGAGCAGTAGGCTACTCCACCCAGGTAGTCTATTCCACCATTCAATCTTGGCTGATTTAATTTCCATCTCAACCCAATAAACTTTGATCTTCTTGCTAATTAAATACCTATCAATCTCTGTTTAAATATATCCAGTGACTTAGCCTAAGCAGCTGTCTGTGGCCACAAATTCCACAGATCCACCACCTTCTCGAAGAAGGAATTCCTCCTTATACCTATCCTAAAGGATGTCCTTGTATTACGAAGCTGCATCCTTTGGTTCTGGACTCTTCCACTATGGGAAGCATCCTCTCCAGATCCACTTTAACAGGGCCTTTGTGTTCTCAGTCGATTTCAATGAAATCTTTTCCCATTCTTCTAAACTCCAATGAGTATGGGTCCAGGGCCATCAAACACTCCTCATACATTAACTCTTTTGTTCCCATGATAATTCTCATAAACTTCCTCTGGACCCTCTCCAATGCCTGCAAATCTTTTCCTTGATAAAAGGCCCAAAACTGCTCACAATACTCCAAGTATAATTTGTCCAATATGTTATAAATCACCAGTATTACATCCTTGCTTTTATATTCTAATATTCTTCAATTGATTGCTAACACTACATTTGATATTCTTACTATCAACTCAACCTACAAGTTAACATTTTGGGAATCATGCACTAAGACTCCCAAGATCATAGCTTGAAAGATTCCAAAGATCACCTGGACAACTAATGTGTTAAAGCAGATTTACAAATAAAAAGGAACAAGATTTGAAGTAAAAACAATCCTCAACGTTCCCAATTCTGTCAGGCCTGCACAGGCAGGCACCCCTTAGTCTCCACCCAGTCAACTGTTTCCACCGCATCACCTGCAGCCTACTTAATCTCAGCCCTCATCCACAGTCCTTGTTCATCCATTGATCCAGCCAGCCTTGACTTCAACCTAGCCTTCAGTTACCTTGTTGCCTTGTCATGTTAAGTATCAGTTCTCTCTTGTTTTGTGGTCCCTTGTGGCTTGTTATTTTGCAGTTTATTATTTAAGTGATCATTCCCTGCTAAATCATCTCTGCTGCTTTGCATCAAGCCTCCTCTGCACTTCCTGACAAAGTCCTTTGACTCAGTAATACACATGATAAATCATGCAGCTGAAACAAAAACTCCATTTGCAATCCAATTTCTGGACACCTGTCCCTCCGACAAAAAAAGAAATTGTCACAGAGGGGAACTAAAGGCATTTCAACGGCCATTTGACCAACCATTCCAATCTAAAATAGGATACTCCACACACTATCCTGCTTTGAGTTTGACCATGAGCTATGCCAGTGCATGAACGTTGGTACCGACATCTAATTGGCTTGGACCATATGGAGATCATAGAACATTCACAGCTGAAGTAAATATTTAGCCTAGGATTTAAAAAAGAGCCCTTCAAACTCATCCCTACATCCAGCACTTTTTCCACAACCATGCACGTCACCCATTTCATATACACATCTAGATATCTTCTGCCTTTACCAGCTTTCCAGATAATGAGTTCCAGACTCACACTAGCTTCTAGGTGAAAATAAGTTTCCTCCCCTCCCTTACAATCATTTACTTTAACTCTATTCTCCCTTCATTTTTACTCCTCTGTGACAAGAAATAGCCCACTCCCATTTTCTTCTGCCCTACATGTTCGTACACTTCCATCAAGTTCTTATCCCCAACACTTTGCTCATCTAGAGAAATCAATCGCAAACTCTCCGATCAGCTCCCTCAGCTGAAATTTTCAAGTTCTCTGAACAGAAAGTGAGATAAATAACTTCTGTTTAGAGATATTAATCATGCTGTCTGATTCAGTTTCAGAGGAAGGTGGTTAAAGGAATATTCATTAAATGAATACTATATTATATAGTGTTGCTGAAAGAGCCAGTGACCGAATAGTCAAGGAAAAGCTTTGGCTGCAATAGCATTCAATGGGTAAAATATTGTTATAGATATACTTCATTACCCCTACAGAATCTCTGCTATCAAAATATGTTAATAAGGTGAGGTGGTACCGAGGTTATGTTTGGAAATAGAATCTGGGGGCCTGAATTGAGAGACAAGGCTCTCTCTCTTGCAGCTGGGACTTTAAATTCAAGTAACTGAATAAAACTGGAATAAAAAACGTTATCATGGTGACTATGAACCATATCAGCAGAGATAATCTACTATTTTTATCCAGACTGTAAATGGTTCTGGATTAACAATCAGATGCTTTACATATAATGAGCCTGCAAAGATGCTTTGTTTGGTGTCAGTAAATGCTGGAGAAGCCATTAGCAATGCATCTCTCTACAGCACCTTCACCAACTGCTGTTCTGCCCATGATCATGTGACGTTCCTCCAGGTGCTCCAGTTTCCCACCGCACTCCAAAGACGTGTGCTTAGCATCAGTAAGTTGCGGGTATACTACGTGCGACAACACTTGCAGGCTGCCCCGGAACATTGCTCAGACGGTTGCTGGTTGTTGACACAAAACAACACCTTTCACTGCATGTTTTGAGGTATCAATGTATTTTTTATTTTAACTTGGAGATACAATGTGCAACAGGCCCTTATAGCCCAGTAAGCTGCACCAACAATCATCCCTCAATATAACCCTAGCCCACTAACAGGACAACTCACAGTGACCAATTGACCCACTAACTGGTACGTCTTTAAGCTGTGGGTGGAAATCAGAGCATCTGGAGGAAACTCATGAGTACACGTGGGAAGAATGTCTTATAGTGGATGCCGGATTTGAACTCCAAACTCTCATGCCCCAAGCTGTGATGGCATTGTAGTAACTGCTATATGTGACAAATAAAGCTAATAAATTTAACCTCACCTAATCTAATCTAGTTTGCCATGATTCAAAGGGTGAATAATTATAAAGTTACCATCCAGGGAAAATATCCTCAAATTTGTTCTATAATCTGAAATGGGAGAAGACATTTTAGAACAAGTCCGGAGGTGAGACATATATATTGACAGATCAATTATAGAACAGGGGTGACCACACTACAGATTACAAGAAGCTGGCAAATCTTACACTTCAAGTCTGGCTGCCAGGATATAATGCTGTCACAATATGAATTAGGCAGATTTATACTGGGTGGCCATGATTTACAGCATATTTTATTCTCTGACTTTGAAGGCATAGTATACTGTGAACATTGCATCATAGTACAGTGTTGATTGGTCATACACAGGAATCAATCAGCCATTGTGGTGAACACACACATTATATGCCCAATTTGGCTACAGAATGCAGTACTGTGCAAAAGTTTTAGGCATACTAAAATTTTTACAAGGTTTCAGATAGTATGGCCTCCTCAGAGCCCTGATCCCAACATCATCGAGGCTGTCTCAGATTATCTCGAGCAAGCAAGACTGACAAAGTCTGTAGAAGAACTGTGTTAAATTCTCCAAGATGTTTGGAACAACCTACCAGCTGATTTTTTTAAAATATAAAACTGCACAACTGTGTACATTCCTCAAAAACTGATTGGAAAGCTGACCCTATTGGACCTGAACACCTCCCTCTGCAACTGGATCCTAGACTTCCTGACTGGGAGACCTCAGTCAGTCTGGATCGGAGGCAGCATCTCCAACACCATCACACTGAGCACGAGGGCCCCCAGGGCTGTGTGCTCAGTCCACTGCTGTTCACTCTGCTGACTCATGACTGTGCAGCAATACACAGCTCAAACCACATCATCAAGTTCGCTGATGACGCAACCATGGTGGGTCTCATCAGCAAGAACAATGAGTCAGCATTCAGAGAAGAGGTGCAGCGGCTAATGGACTGGTGCAGAGCCAACAACCTTTCTCTGAATGTAAACAAAACAAAAGAGATGGTTGTTGACTTCAGGAGGGCACGGAGCGATCACTCTCCGCTGAACATCGACGGCTCCTCAGTAGAGATCATTAAGACCACCAAATTTCTTGGTGTTCACCTGGTGGAGAATCTCACCTGGTACCTCAACACCAGCTCCATATCAAAGAAAGCCTAACAGTGTCTCTACTTTCTGTGAAGGCTGAGAAAAGTCTATCTCCCACCCCCCCATCCTCACCATTTTCTACAGAGGATATATCAAGAGCATCCTGAGCAGCTGCATCACTGCTTGGTTTGGAAATTGCACTGTCTCAGGTCGCAAGACCCTGCAGCGGATAGTGCAGTCAGCTGAGAAGATCATCAGGGTCTCTCTTCTCACCGTTACAGACATTTACAGACAGACAGACATACTTTATTGACCCCGAGGAAAATTGGGTTTCATTACAGTTGCACCAACCAAGAATAGTGTAGAAATATAACAATATAAAACCATAAATAATTAAATAATAATATGTAAATTATTCCAAGCAGAAGTCCAGGACCAGTCTATTGGCTCAGGGTGTCTGACACTCCAAGGGAGGAGTTGTAAAGTTTGATGGCCACAGGCAGGAATGACTTCCTATGACGCTCAGTGTTGCATCTCGGTGGAATGAGTCTCTGGCTGAACGTACTCCTGTGCCTAACCAGTATACTATGGATTGGATGGGAGACATTGTCCAAAATGGCAAGCAACTTGGACAGCATCCTCTTTTCAGACACCACCGTCAGAGAGTCCAGTTCCACCCCCGCAACATTACTGGCCTTACGAATGAGTTTGTTGATTCTGTTGGTGTCTGCTACCCTCAGCCTGCTGCCCCAGCACACAACAGTAAACATGATAGCACTGGCCACCACAGACTCGTGCAGCCGTTGCATCCGTAAAGCAAACAGCATTATGAAGGACCCCACGCACCCCTCATACAAACTCTTCTCCCTCCTGCCGTCTGGGAAAAGGCACCGAAGCATTCAGGCTCTCACGACCAGACTATGTAACAGCTTCTTCCCCCAAGCTATCAGACTCCTCAGTGCCCAGAGCCTGGACTGACACCAGTTTACTGCCCTCTACTGTGCCTATTGTCTTGTTTATTAGTTATTGTGATGCCTGCCTGTTTTGTGCACTTCATGCAGTCCTGGGTAGGTCTTGTAGTCTAGTGTAGTTTTTGTGTTGTTTTACGTAGTTCAGTGTAGTTTTTGTATTGTTTCATGTAACACCATGGTCCTGAAAAATGTTGTCTCATTTCATTGTGTATTGTACCAGCTGTAATGGTTGAAATGACAATAAAAAAGTGACTTAACTTGACCTGACTGTGAGAATTGATACAACATTGATGCAAGGTAAGGGTGGTCACACCAAATGTTGATTTCATTTATTTTTTTTACTGTTTACTGTTCTTTATAGTAACTTTTTTATATTTTAAAACTTTTCTTTTCATTATTTTTGAAAGCATCTGTGTTTTACAGAATTATTTTTAAATGTACAGTACTGAGTTTCTGTAAAAAATGAGGCTATGCTCACGACCAACAAGACTGAAGTATTAGTATCTCCTTTTCAAGACAGAAGTGGCTATTCATCCCACTGAGTGTATGCTAACTCTCAGAGGAATCCCGTCAATCCCAATCCCTCCACTTATTTCATATTCACTCTCACATTTCCATCAGCTGCACTCAGATTCTGCTGACATCCAGATTCACTTGCGGCAGTTTATCGGTGAACCTTCAGTATTGTGATCAAAACTGGTATGGCAGGGTGACGGCGAGCACGGTGCTGTTATAGCTCAGAAATTTGGAGTTCAATTCTGTGTCCTGTCAGAAAGGTTGCACATATTTCCTGTGTGTATGGGGATGTCCTCCACTTGCTTCGGTTTCCTCCCCACAGTCCAAAGACATACCAGTTAGTAAGTTAATTGGTCATTGTAAATTGTTCTATATGTAGGCTGGGGTTAAATAGGTGGGTCGTTGGGTGGTGCAGCTCAAAGGGCCAGAAGGGCCTGTTCCACACTGTAACTCTAAATAAAATAAAATAAATAATTTTGTTCTCTCTAATATTTTGTCAACCATCCACCACCCCCCAACAATTCTATCATTCATTAACACCTTATCCTAAGGTCATATGACATTGAGAACATGTGGAAAAAGTAATCGGTCTAGGATTATAGGGGAGGAGTTATATTTCACGTTTTATTTCTGATCGCCTCATTATATTTTATTTCTGATTATAGGAAGGACGTGGAAGCTTGACAGAGGGTGCAGGGGAATTCTACCAGGATGCTGCCTGGACGAGACACAGTGTCCAATGAAAGTAAGTTGAGCAAGCTAGTGCTTTTCTCTTTGGAGCAAAGAAGGATGAGAGATGACTTAATAGAGGTGTACAAGATGATAAGAGGGAAAAATAGAGTGAATTTTCAGAGTCTTTTTCCCAGGGCAGAAATAGTTAACGCAAGGAGGCATAATTTTAAGATAATTGGAGGAAAGTATAGTGGGTGAATATCAAAGGTACATTCTTTACACAGAGTGTGGCTGGTGCATCGAATGCCCTGCCAGGTATGGAGTTAAAGACAGGTATATTGGGGGAATTTAAGAAACTCTTAAAATGATAGAAAAATAAAGGGTTACGTAGAAGGGAAGGCTTAGGTTGATCTTAAAGTAGGTTAAAAGATTAGTGGGATGAAGGGCCTGTACTTCACTAAATTCTTGATTTGTTCTGTGTTTTATTGTTCCATTTTCATTCAGCAGTTAGTGGGAGTCTGGAACTTATGACCAGGAAGGGTGGTAGAGACAGAAAATATTTAGGTGTATACTTGAAGATAAATGACCTTCAGGGTTTTGGAACAAGTGTTGGAAGTTGGGATGAGGCTGAAAGACTCTTTTTATTACCATGCTTACCATGGGCTGTGAAACCATAAGACACAGGAGCAGAATTAGGCCATTTGGCCCATTGAGTCTGTTCTATCCATCAATCATGGCTAATCCTTTTTTTTCCCTCTCCTCTGCCCCACGCCCTGCCCTTCTCCACACAACCTTTGATACTGTGGCCAACTTACCTATCAAGCTCTGCTTTAAATACACCCAGTGACCTGGCCTCCACAGCTGCCTGTGGTAGCAAGTTCCATAAATTCACCATCCTCTGGCTAAAGAAATTTCTCCACATCTGTTTTAAGTGGATGCCCTCCATTCTGAGCTTGTGTCCTCTTTCCCTAGACTGCCCCACAATGAGAAACATCCTTTCCACATCTACTCTGTCTAGGCCTTTCAACATTCAAAAGGTTTCAATGAGATCCCCCCTCATCTTTCTTGGCAAGTACTGGCCTAAAGCCATCAAACATTCCTCGTATGATAACCCTTTCATTCCCAGAATCATCCTTGTGAACCTCCTCTGAACCCTCTCCAATGCCAGCACATCTTTTCACAGATAAGGAGCCCAAAACTGTTCACAATCCTCAAGGTAAGGCCTCAACACCACAACCATGCTCTTATATTCTAGACCTCTTGAAATGAATGCTACCATTCATTTGCAAGTTGGTCTACTCTATTGCAGATATTTCCTATGTTCGATTCTCCTTCCCCAATGTCTGAAATTTATACACACTTGCTTCCTACATCTCCAGGTGCTATGGATTTAAACTTGTGTCTACAAAAAACTAATTTGTAAATGAAGTATCAGATCCTGAATACCAAAAGGAGATGTGCTGATTTGGTAACATAGGCGTTTGCGCAATGCTGTACGGCTCAGGGAGTCACAGTTCAGAGTTCAACCCAGCGTGCTCTCTGAGGAATTTGTACATTCTCCCCATGGTGGCTCCGATTTCCTCTCACAGTACAAAGATATACCCATTAGTGGGATAGTTGGTCATTGCAAACCATCTCTAAATAAATAAATTCAGTCAGCCCTTAATTCCCAACTGGATCTCTTAATCATGGGTTTTAGATTAAAAATATTCCTTCTGACCTCCCCAATTCCAATTTGAACAGCTATTTTTTTTAACAGTGAACAGTTTCACCTTTTCTTCTAGTCCTGATGAAAGATATCGGCCTGAAACCCTGACTATTTACACATTTACATAGATGCTACCTGACCTGCTGTGTTCTTCCAGCATTTTGTGTGTGTTGCTTGGATTTCCAGCATCTGCAAGTTTTCCTGTGTTTGTGATAAACAGTTAATATTTTGACAGATGAACTAAGTCAATTCAATATGATTTATGTATTTTGTTTAATTTTTCCTTTGAAGAAGTTTTACATTAATAATTAAACATTTAAAATATTCATAGTTCAAATTTATCCTGCAAAATATTGCCACTGCCTCCCAGTATCAGATTAAAGCTTAAAGATTGGCTTTAATTGACATCGAAATATACAGTGAAATGCCTCGTTTGCATCAAATTAATTAGTGTCACCATGCTTCTGGAGCCAGCATAACATTCCCACTACTCACTAACCCTAAGCATATGTCTTAGGAACGAGGGAGGAAGCCTGAGCACACAGAGGACTGCCACGCAGTCACAGACATAACGTACAACTTCCTTACAGGCAGTAGTGGGAATCGAACCCTGATCTTACAGCTGGCACATACGGTCTTGTGCCAAACGCCATGCTACCATGCCACACTAGAATGTTTGCACATTCTTCCTGTGACTGCAAAGGTTTGTTTGGTTGGTCTGATTTCCTCCCACATTCCAGAGATATGCAAGTTGGTGGGTTAATCAGCCACTGTAAGTCATCCCTATTGTGTAAATTACTGAAGGAATCTGGGGGGTGGGGTGCTGATTTCAAGAAAATGTGTGAAGAATAAAATGTGGGATTAGTGTTCATCATCAACTGTAAAGTCAAAGTTCAAAGTAAATTTATTTTCAACATAATGTATATGCAGTATGTCACAATATACTACCATGAGATTCATTTTCTTGTAGGCATTCACAGTAAATTCAAGGAAGCATGATAGAATCAATGAAAGAGCATTTGTCCGTAATGTAACGTAGTGCTTGAGAATGTTGTGGAGGGTTTTCTTAATGTTGTTGAAGTCATTGGGTGTTAGTGGGAATAAGCTCCCACTACCTATGAATTGCTTCTAATGACATGTATCTGAAATAGCCTCTGACGACCAAGTCCAACTCCTGGCCTTCACATGTGGCCTAGCTAGTAAGCCCAGCGGAAGTGCTTCTATTGACAGGGGATGGGACAAAGGCAGGTTATTGGTGCCTTAAAACCAGAGTCTTTGGGCAAAGAAGGGGCTCATCAGTCGTGGTGGGCAGCTCACCTAGGAAAAGGAAAATTCTGCTGCCTTGCAACTTTACCCACTCATTGAGAAGGCTTCGGGGGTTAACACCGATGAAAAATCCAGAGCTGGAGTCCCTAAGGCAGTCTTACGTTCACTTCAACGCTAACTGGCAACTCCTGCTATGCCACTCGTGCCAAACTATCAGTCTCTCCTTATTTTTTGGATTTATCAGGTGCATGGAAAAAGTGAGCCTACAGCATGGGAAAGCAGCTTGCTCTCCATATTTGTATTGCCCTGACTTGCATATCACATAAAATGTTGGGAAGCAACATCCATGGACGACCTCAACCAAGGAATTCAAATTAATATTCAATCTAGCTTTCAAAAAGGAATTAGACAATTTTCGAGAGGAAAATTGATTACAGGGATTTGGGGAATGAGTTGGTCAATTGAAGTGATAGTTTTGCCAGTAGAACTCAGCTGGGCTGAACTGCCCATTCTATGCAATACACACACAGTGCTGGAGGAACTCAGCCGCACCTGCGGGTGGAAGTAAACAGTCAAGGTTTCATGCTGAGACTCTTCATCAAGACTGGAAAGGAGCAGGGAAGAAGGCAGAATAAGAAAACAAGGGGAGAGAGGGGAGAGAATAGGTGTGAAGAATACATAATGTAAGATGTTGTATGCTACACAAGATTTCCAGTTTCTGCAGTCTCTTTTGTGCCTATGGGCCCTTTCTGTGCCTTAATCTTTGCATGATTCATTGTAAAGTGTTGGTTTCTTTAATAATTAATAAATAAGCAAAAATATTGACTTTTCATCTCACGTTCTTGATATTTATTGCTTACTTCTTTGTTATTATTTCTTTCTTGTTGGATTTACACAAATAGTTGCCTTTTGCACACTGGTTGAACACCAGGGTTGTTAATGGGAATCACAATGGACTGACAGATGCTATTTAATTTGTTTACACTGCTTTTTTGTGCTTGAATTCTTTTATTCCTCTAACCTCAAATCTTTAAATCAAACAATGTTTAGTTTTAAATATTACTGTATTAGATTATTCAGACACTTGACAATTAAAAGAGAATCCTAGAGAGACAGAGATATTGAACAACGATAACTAATAATGAGGCATCTGATGGACTGTACACCCTGCTCATGCACATTTCCTGTCAATGGTACGCATACCTTCCTGCTATGCTAATTCTGTCACTTTTCAAAATACAGTACACCAGTTTTACAGTTGTCATTGAGGCTTGTTAGGTTCTGTCTACAAGGCAGGTGGTGCTGCGGCACTGTTCCACCAATCAGTCTGAGGCCTTGATGGAGCAAGCTTAATTAGGGTGGGATTTCTCAGAGGATTATTTTGTAACATTGGTCCAGGAAGACGGTTTTTACTTTTGGTAAGGCACTGGAGAGTGGTCCAAGTATAATTTATATTCCTATGCCATATTTTATGCTCTAAATAACCTAGGTTTTCCATCCCAACTCTGATAAGGCTCCCGACTTAGAGTCACAGAGTATTACAGCACAGATACAGGCCCTTTAGCACATCTAGACCATTCTGGCCAATTTTCTGCTTAATCCCACTCTCCCACTGATAATATCTTAAATGTTGCAATCAAACCTACATCCACCAATGCTGCCGGCAGGTTGCTCCATGCTGGCAATACCCTCTGATTGAAGAAGTTTTTCCTCAGATTCCCCTTACATACTTCAATTTTCTCCTTAAACCAATTACCTCTAGTTCTAGTCTCACTCAAACTGAAGGGAAGACGCATGCATGCTTTCACCCTATCTATTGTATACAGTATCACTCATAATGTTACATATATAAGATCTCCCCTCATTCTCCTGTGCTCTAGGGAGCAAAATCCTAACCTATTCAGCTCAAGTTCTCGAGCTCCAGAACATCCTTGTAAATTTTCTCTGCACTCTTTCAGGCCTGATAATATCTTCACAGCAGGTAGGTGAGCAGAAGTGGACACAGGACCCTAAATTCAGCTTCAACTACATCTTGTACAACTGCAATCTAAAATCCTAACTCCAGTACTCACTGCCCTGACCTGAGAAAGCTAATGTGCCAAAAGCTCTCTTTATGACATTATCAATCATTTGAAGACACTTTAAAGGAAAAAATCACTTCTGGAACTCAAGTATGTATATTAACCCAAAAACTTGCAGATCCTAGGTTTCCAGTGTCTCTAATTTGTTGAACTTCTACTCTATTCAATTGCTCAAGTCTCATTATTAGGTTGAAATAATTAAAAATTTGCTTTGTTTGTCACATACATTGAAACATTGAAATACACGGTGAAATGTGTTATTTGTGCCAAAAACAAGTACTGTCCAAGGATGCTGGAAGTATCGCCATGTTTCCAGCACAAACATACCATGTCCACAACTCACTGAACCTTGCCCATATGTATTGGGACTGTGTGTGGAACCCAGACCAACTGGAATAATCACAGGGATGTAAAATCTCCTTACATACAGTAACACAAATCAAAACCCAATCGGTGATCAGCAGCGCTCTAAAGTGATTAGGCTAACCATGTGCTGCATTAAACTTAGCCTCTGATTCAGGGCAAACCTGTTCGAATACCATAGTGTCAAAATTTATACCTCCATCCAATCACTGCAGACCTTGAAGTAGCCTGCACATGTATTATGTACAGCATCACACCTGTACATTAATCCTCAATTCATGACAACTCTGTGTCATAACAGGTGAGCATTTGATGGCTCTGGGCATGTACTCTTTGGAGTTTAGAACAATGAGGGGTGATCTCATTGAAACCTATTGAATATTGAAAGGCCTAGATCGGGGGTCGGCAACCCGCGGCTCCGGAGCCACATGTGGCTCTTTTACGTCTGTGCTGCGGCTCCCTGTTGCTTTGGGAAATAATTGGTTGTGGCGACCCTTTTCCTGGCACATCCGAACCGACTCACAATTAGATAGCCTACGGGGTTTTGCAAGCACAGAGCTTTGGAGCCTCTGCGCCATGGGGGGGGGGGGGGCGGGGGGGCAGGTTGAGGGAGGCTTAAAAGTGAGGCTGAAGATTTCGAATAAAGTTTTTTCCTTCGACTGCAGTTACCGACTCCGTGTCGTAATTTTAGCGCTGCGTGTAGCACACCGCTACATGGTCAGTATTTAATTAAAATGTATTTTATGTTAGTTTGTTAGTTTTTGAAATGTAAATCTAAATTTGAAGATTATGGTGATCTTGTACAATCTAAATAAGACGTCGTGGCGACCCATTTCCTGACACATCCGAACCGGCTCACAATTAGCCAGCGTTCAGGCTAAGGGAGATAGCCTACCGGGGTTTGTGAGTACGTGTCTTTTGCAGCATCCGCGCCCATGGGGGGCGGGTTGAGGGAGGCTTAAAAGCAAGGCTGTTTAGTTCGAATAAAGCTATCTTTGACTGCAGTTTACTGACTGCGTGTAGCACACCGCTACAACGTGTTTTTATCGCTGGCTGTCCAGAGGGGAGGTGCTGAAACGCTTTGTCGCGTGTCTGGAAGAAGTGAAAACTTTCCTGGGCAGCAAAGGGCTCAACTTTCCTGAGCTGGAACAGCCAGAGTGGCTGGAAAAGCTACACTTCATGGTAGACATGACAGCGCACCTGAACACGCTGAACACAGCTCTTCAACGGGGTAAGGACGTACAGCCCTGCACATGTTGGAGGATGTTTTGGCATTCGAGCGCAAGTTGACGTTGCTTGCCAGAGATTTACAGAAAGGCACATTGTCTCACTTCCCCAATTTGAGAGAGTTCAAACAAGGTCACGACATGATAAATTCGGGGTATTTACATTCTGCAATCATTGCAATGCAAACATGGTTTGGGAAACGCTTCTGTGAGTTCAGAGAGGAAAAAAACACATTATCCTTCCCGGTCACTCCCCTAAGCATCGATCCATCCCTACTGAATACGACTGCATTGTCAGGTGTGAGTCAACCTGAACAAGTATGATAAATATTTTAATTGCCTATTATTTTACGTATATTCATATGTTTTCATTGTTCAGTGAAATAGTCCTTTTATTTTTCAGGTTGACAGCTGGCTGACGTTATTTTTGGTTTGCTGCTGGCGGCAAATTTAAGTTTGGCGTTTTTCATAAATAAAAGAAGGACTCAAATAGCCGTTGAGTATTTTACTTAAAAGTAACCTTCAACCCAACGTCTTTTTTTCGGAGTTCAAAATGTTTTTGTTGCATGCAGAAATGTAATTTCGTTTTCTCTGCAGGAGTTCATCAATTTCATAAATGCAACACATTATAGTTTGTTTATACATAGCATAAAGGCAAAACAAAACGTTGTATGCAGTGTTATTTCATTTTAAATGTCAAACGGGTTTTGCGGCTCCCAGTGTTTTCTTTTCTGTGGGAAACGGGTCCAAATGGCTCTTTCAGTGGTAAAGGTTGCTGACCCCTGGCCTAGATAGAGTGGAGGTAAAGACGATGTTTCCTGTAGTGGGGGAATTTAGGACCAGAGGGACATAGCCTCACAAAAGAAGGATGTCCTGTTAGACAGAGATAAGCAAGAATTTCTGTAGCCAGAGGGCAGTGAACCTATGGAATTCATTTCCACAGACAGCTGTGGAGGCCAAGTAATTAAAATGGAGGTTGATGGATTCTTGATTAGTAAGGACGCCAAAGGTTACGTGGAGAAGGCAGGAGAAAGGGATAGAGAGGGATAATAAATCAGACATGATTGAATGGTGGAGCAGACTTGATGGGGCAAATAGCCTAATTCTTCTCCTTCATCATATGGTCTTATGGTGATTATAGAATCAGTGGATGCCCAGCAAGTTAGCCTGTCCCAACAAACAATGTCATTGTCTGAGATTGATTCTGCATATTCTGCATTGTCTCTTCTGGTGCAGAGCTGGTTAATGAACCTGCACCAGCTTCTTTTGTGAGCTATTTTCAGGTAGCCATTAACCTGTTTAAAGTAATTGGGTTAACAACCATGTTAAATTGAAGCATTAACAACTTTTGTACAAATGTTTAACCAATAGAAATTATTTTGTCTGCTTTTTGATAAAAAAAGATAAATCTCATTTGAAATTAAAAATAACACTGCTTTCTTGTAACTGTGACCTGAGGTATGGAACTGTGAGACAGTAAATGTGCAGGCCTGGCAGAGCGTAGTCCCAGTGGATAAGTATTAGGTTTCAGGCAATCTGGCTGAATCAGTGTGAAGCCATGGAGATACTCTCTGCTCTTCACTGAAACTGAATTTGACAACAATATATTGAATTTCCACAATAATTTATATTTACGTACTCAGGTAAATGCAATGCAAGCATTTATATTGGTAGGACTAGAATATAAAATCAAGAACGTTACACTGAGGCTTTATAAGGCATTGGGCGGATTGCACTTTGGAGTATTGTTTAGGGCAGTTTTGGGCCACTTATCTAAGAAAGGATGTGCTGGCATTGGAGAAGGACCAGTGGAGAGTCACGAGAATCATCCCAGAATTGAAAGGTTATCATATGAAGTGTTTTTGATGGTGATGATCTGTTTTCACTGGAGTTTAGAATAATGGGGGGGGGGGGTGATCTTATTGAAACCTATCAAATATTGAAAGGCCTAGATCGAGTGGTCATGGAGGGGATATTTCCTATTGTGGGTGAGTCTAGGACCAGAAAGCACAGCCTCAGAATACATCCATTAAAGCAGAGGCTAAATAGATTGGTAATCAACCACGTCCTTAATAACGTTTAGCACACTCCCGTAGCTGTAATGAAATTGAAACATATGTACCCTGGAAAATAAGCATTTCTCAGCCCACAATGCCTAAAGTGAAGGTTTTTGTCAATATCACATTGTTGCTTATGGGAACATTGTGTGTCTACCATACTTACCACATTTCAGCAGAGACTGCACTTGGCTGTGAAGTGGATTGGAACAGCCTGAAATTGCAGATAGTAATACAGGAATGTACATTTCCAAAAGATTGATAAAGTGTTGCTCCTTTACTCTACAACAATGCTGAGGCTCAGCTGCTGCTTAACATGGACCCTCTGAAGTATCAGCAACGTTAATCGCTGATGCATAACACATAGGGGCATCTGAAAACTATTCTTGCTGGAAAAGTGTCAATTCTTCATCACACAATCTCATAGTAGCTCTCACTTGGACTGACATATAACCTCATGCATAACATATCAATCAGACACCTTACATTAATTTTGTTGTAATTGCTTTATTTTACACCCAGTGTCAGTGGGCTGAACTGCTGAGATATTAGGCAGCACAGTAGAGTGAACTGAGTATGTACAATACTTGCTCTTTTTCTTTCAGGTTTCTAACATTCAGATCTGCATTTCTAAAGTGGTTAAGAACTGGATTAGTATGCAAGAAGCCTGATCAGAAGACGTGCTCAAATCTCACAGTGGCAAGTGCGGAAGTTAAATTGCATTAAATCAACATATCTCGTTGTAATCCGGGCATGAAACAACTGGACTGTTGTTGAAAAACCAAGTGGTCCAACGTTGTCAAGTCTGATTGATGGGATGTGATTCATAGAATAATTCCTTAAATGAAAGAATGTGTCTAGCATGGTGGCACAGCAGTTAGCACAAAGCTTTACAGCACCAGCTGAAAGATTACAGCACGATCCCCACTGCTATCAGTAAAGAGTTTGCACGTTCTCCCCATGGTCGCATTGGTTTCCTCATAGTTCTCTGGTTTCTGCCCACATTCCAAAGACAGATGGTTGTGCTTAGTGAGTTGCTAGACATGTAAAAATAACTAAGGTGACTAAGATTTTTGCACAGTACTGTATTTGTCAACATGGATGGAGGGTGTGTTCATAAATCTGGCAGGAGGAGTGTGGGAGGGGTGGAAGAGAAGGAGTGTCAGGTGTGGGGGTGTGGCACGGGTGCAGACACACCTAGCCCTGAGAAACCAGACAAGGACCTTTGATACCAAACAATCCGTTTGCTGGTTATAAGAGAATGTCTCTCTGGGGCTTGCTGTTCACTCTGCTCTCCCTTCCCCTTTTCCTAAACATGATACCCCTCTCCTGCCCCCTTCCCACTCTCAGTCCACAATAGAGACCCTTACCAGAATCAGATTTATCAACAGCCATCTATGTCATATAATTTCTGTTTCTTTGCAGTAGCAGTACAGTACAATACATAAAATTACTACAATACTGTGCAAAGGTCTAGCTATGTATGTGCCTAGGACTTTTGACAGTATTGTATAAATATGTATTGTTGTAATTTAGTTTTTTTAAAATTATGATCTGCACCATACTACTGCTTCAAAGCAATAAATTTTACAACATATGCCAGTGACATCAAACCTGATTCTGATTTTAGGTTCTGATTCCGAAAATCCTCTCTGATTTAATTTGACACAAATGATGCACTTCACTGTATGTATCGATGTACATGTGACAAATAAATCTAATCTTTTTCTTCTTCTAAATATGTCACTCTTCTCCAATCTAGCTCACATATCAAATCCATTGTGGTCCTCCAATATGTTTTGGTTCCCTCAACTTCTTTGGCCAGTTTTCTGTAAACTATCTGACCAGATAATTCTGGGTAGACTTTGCTTGCGAAGTCCAATGAATTATTGAATTGTTGTATTTCACCAAAAGCACCGTACTTACTGTCAGCAGCTATTAGGTACACTTGTACACCTCCTCGTTAGTGCAAATATCTAATCGGCCAATCAACTCAATGCATAAAAACAGTCAAGAGGTTCAGTTGTTATTGAGATTTACCATCAGAATGGTGAAAAATGTGATCAAAGTGTCTTTGACCATGGAACGATTGTTGGTGCTAGATGGGTGGCTTGAGTGACTCAGAAACAGCTGATCTTGGATTACCAGACACAACAATCTCTAGAGTTCACAAAGAATGGTGCAAAAAAAGACAAAGCAAACAAAAAATACAGTGAGTGGCTGTTTTGTTGGAGAAATCACCTTGTTAATGAGAGAGGTCAGAGGAGAATGACCAGACTGGTAAGGTGACAGTAACTCAAATAATCACACATAACGACAGTGGTGTGACAACGAGCATCTCTATGTGCACAACACTTCAAAACTTGAAGTAAATGGACCACAGCAGCAGAAGACCATGAATATACACTCAGCAGCCATTTTATTAGGCACAGGAGGTACATAATCAATTAACTACTGGATGAATGAATCTTTGTTGAGGATATTGTTTGCAGCAGGACAAATAAAAACGGCAAAGGTGTATTTCGTGGCTTCCATTTTAAGAAGATTAGACCTTGCAGAAATTTAAATAAAAGGGAAGAAAAGGGAAATGGAACAGATGCTATCTTCTGCACAGCATGTGTCTGCTTCCATTCCAAGACAACCTAACAGCAGAAGAAATATTGTACATTACATTGCAAGATGTCCTGCATATACAAAACAACACTGACATCCAGCTTACAGTGAGAAATGCCATTGGAGATCTACTGTTGCATTACATTAGTTCAAAGAGATATGTCAAATGATGACATAGAGTATTCTTAGTTCACTTTTCAAGAAGAATATTGATCTCCTTACTAATTGTTGCAGAAACATTAATGCATTTTTTGAAAAAGCTTTGTATTGAGCTCTACTGGATATGAACAAGTGCACTGTGCTGCTTTTTATTTATAGATTACGTTACCGGACTTTGCAACAAAGGATACGGTCAAGGGATATCTGAAATGTTGTGAATTAATGCAGGGTTGTAAGAGAGGTTCACAGTCAATAGAATTTCTGATGCTTATACTGACAGGTCCTATCCATTTACACGTACAAGACACTGAGAGTCACAGCAATTTACGAATTGGTGTCTTGTGATATTCTTTTATTGTCACACTTGTTAATTTAAGGATGACTTGTTCCTACAAGTATTGGATAAGATTGGTCCATTCCATTTATGCATGTTGAGTGGTAAGGCAATAATGTGCAACATGCTCAGGGATTGTTGGCTGCTTTCTCACCATACTGAGGGCTCTCAGTACAGCACATTAACAGGCCCTTCAGCTCACAGTGTTGTACTAAACTAGTCATTGAATGTCTGACTAAACTAATCTCCTCTGCCTACCTATATCCAGAGCAACACAGGCAAAATGCTGGAGGAGCTCAGCAGCTCAGGCAGCATCTCTGGAAATGATTCAACAGTCGATGTTTTGGGCTGAGACATTTCATTATCTGGCATGGAAAGGAAGGGGGAAGATGCCAGAATAAAAATGTGGGGAGGGGGAAGGAGGACAAACTTGAAGGAGAAATGCAAAACATATGAACCATGGGAGAAAGGGAAGACAGACAGGCACTGAGGGAAGTGATAGGCAGGTGAGGGGAAGAGGCAAGAGGCCAGAATGAGGAAAAGAAGAAGGGGAGGGGAATGGAAATAAAGAGAAAAAAAAATAACCAGAAGGTGAACTCAATGTTTATACCATCAGGGTGGAGGCTGGATTGGGACCTAACCACTTCCTGCATATTTCTGTGCAAATCTAAGAGCCTCCTAACTACTCGTATTACATTTGCCTCCACTACCACATCTGGCAGGCGTCCATCACTCTTGGGATAAAATACTTGTCCCGTCCTACATATTTCCTTTGCATTTATCCCTTTCTCAGCTCAGTGCATGTCCTCTACTATTGGACATTTCAAATGGACTATGTGGAAAGAATCAAATAATAAAAGCTAATTATTGGAAGGAATGGTACATCTGTCTGCCATCTGTTTTAATCTCTATTTGTGGTTAATGTGCACATTACCTGTCACAAATTTTATTCTGTTATCAGTTTACTCACAATAGAAAACCCCATTGGGTTTATGTTGGCTCCCAGAAGAGTAAATCCCACCAGTCCATTCCTCGTAGCCTAACAGCTTATTCTCACTCAGGTAGCACAGCTGTCAGTGCTGCACTCTTGCAGCTTTGGCAGGGGGTTGTTCAGTTCTGGTATGGTTTGTGAGGAATTTCTACATTCTCCCTGTGAACCGCATGAGTTTCCTCCTTTGCTCTGTTTCCTCCCACAGTCCAAAGACATATCAGTTAGTAGGTTATTGATCATTGTAAATTGTCATGAGATTAGGCTAGTGTTAAATAGGTGGGTTTCTGGGTGATCTGTTTTGTTAGGCCAGAAGAGCCTGTTCTGCACCGTACGTCAAAATTAAAAAATGAATAAATAAAATAAACATACTTAATAACTCTTCTTTTTAAATGATTAAATGACTAAAGAAGCCAGAAAGCAACTAAAAAAGTAATTAAGAAGGTAAAGAGGATACCAAAAGTTTGCTCAGATACATGAAGTGTAAAAGAGAGGTGGGAATAGATACCAGAATGCTGGAAAATGATACTGGAGAGGTAATAATGGGGGACAGTGAAATAGTGGATGAACTGAATAAGTATTTGCATCAGTTTTCACTGTGGAAGACACCAGTAGTATGGTGGAAGTTCCAGGTATCAGGGCTCATGAAGCGTGTGAAGTTACCATAACTAGAGAGAAGGTTCTTAGGAAACTGAAAGGTCTGAAGGTAAATAAGTCACTTGGACCAGATGGTGTAAGCCACAGGGTTCTGGAAGAGGTGGCTAAAGAGGTAATGGAGGCACTAGTCTCTTTCAAGAATCACTAGATTCTGGAATGGTTCTGGAAGACTGGAAAATTGCAAATGTCATTCCATTCTTCAAGAATGGAGTGAGGTAGAAGGAAGGAAACTATAGGCCAGTCAGTCTGATGTCAAAGGATGGGAGGATGTTGGAGTCGATTATTAAGGATGAGGACCAGGGTACTTGGCAGTACATGATAAAATAGGCCATAGTCAGCATGGTTTCCTCAAAGGAAAATCTTGCCTGATAAACCTGTTGGAATTCTTTGAAGAATAACAAGCAGAATAGACAAATGAGAATTGGTTGATGTTGTGTACTTGGATTTTCAGAAGGCGATTGACAAGGTGCCATGCATGAGGCTGCTTAACAAGCTATGAACCCATGGTATTACAGAAAATGTTCTAATATGGATAAATCAGTGGCTGATTGGTAGGGGGCAAAAAGTGGCAATAAAGGGAGCCTTTTCTGATTGACTATCAGTGACCTTTGGTGTTCCACATGGAACTGTGTTGGGACTGACTCTTTTTATATTATATGTCAATATGATTTGGAAGAATTCATTGATGGCTTTGTTGCAAAGTTTGCAGATTATATGTAAATAGGTGGAGGGACAGGTAGTTTTGGGGTAGTCAAGCGGCTACAGAAGGACTTAGATAGATCAGAAAAATGTGTAAAATAATGGAAGATGGAATCCAGTGTTGGATAGTGCATGTTCATGCATTTTGTAGAAGAAATAAAAGAGCTGACTATTTTCTAAATGGACTGAAAATGTAAAGAACTGAGGTGCAAGGGGACTTAGGAGTCCTTGTATAGGATTCCCGAAAGGTTAATTTGCAAGTTGAGTCTGTGGTGAGGAAGACAAATGCAATGTTAGCATTCATTTCAAGAGGACTAGAATACAAAAGCAAGGATGTAATTTTGAGACTTTCTAAAGCACAGATGAGGCCTCAGCTGGAATATTGTGAGCAATTTTGGGTGCCAAATCTTAGAAAGCATGCATTGAAACTGTAAAGGATTCAAAAGAGATTCACAAAAAAGATTCCAAGATTGATTGGCTTGTTTCATGAAGAGTGTTTGATGGCTCTGGGCCTGTATTCACTAGCATTCAGAAGAATGAGGGATGACCTAATTGAAACATATTGAATGGTGAAAGAACTTGTTAGAGTGGATGTGAAAAATATATTTCCAATGGTGGGAGAGTTTAAGTCCAGAGGTTTATTATCACAGGTATATTATCACAGATATACCATCAGTCAGAATTTTATGAGGTACCTCCTGTAGTTAATAAGCTGGCCATTGACTGTATGTTTGTGGTCTTTTATGTTATTCCATCAACTTCAAGGTTCAATGTGAACTTTGAAGTGATTAGAGATGCTCTTGTGCACACCACTGCTGTAATGCGTTGTTATTAGAGTTACTGTAGCCTTCCTGTCAGCTTGCACCTGTCTGGTTATTCTCCTCAGACCTCTCTCTTTAGCAGGGCCTTTTCGCCCAAAGAACTGCAATACATTCCATCTTCTTTGTATGTTTTTTGCATCATTCTCTATAAATTCTAGAGCATCCATTTTAATGCCATGGACCAATGCCATTAAGCAAGGGGTCCATGGATCCCAGATTGGGAAGCCCTGTTCTAACAACTGTTGTGCCTGAAAATACCAGGGTATCTGCAGTTTCTGAAATTTCTGCAACTTGATTAGCTGACTAGATAAAGCCCAGCAGCATCTCTACTTTCTGCGAAGGCTGAGGAAAGTCCATCTCCCACCTCTCATCCTCATTACATTCTACAGGAGTTGTATTGAGAGCATCTGAGCAGCTGTATCACGGCCTGGTTCAGAAATTGCACCATCTCAGATCGCAAGACCCTGCAGTGGATAGTGAGGTCAGCTGAGAAGATCATCAGGGTCTCTCTTCCCACTATTACAGACATTGACACTACAGACTGCATCCGCAAAGCAAACAGCATTATGAAGGACCCCACACACCCCTCATACAAACTCTTCTCCCTCTTGCCATCTGGGAAAAGGCACCGAAGCATTCCAGCTCTTACAATCAGACTTTGTAACAGTTTCTTCCCCCAAGACATCAGACTCCTCAGTGCCCAGAGCCTGGACTGCACCAACTTACTGCCCTCTACTGTGCCTATTGTCTTGTTTATTATTTATTGTAATGCCTGCACTGTTTAGTGCACTTTATGCAGTCTTGGATAGGTCTGTAATCTAGTGTAGTTTTTTTCTGTGTTGTTTTTTACGTAGTCCTGAAAAACATTGTCTCATTTTTACTGTGTACTGTACCAGCAGTTATGGACGAAATGACAATAAAATGTGATTTGACTTGATTTGACAGTAGTGAGTTGTTCTACAGGTGTACCTAATAAAGCGGTCACTGAGTGTATGGAGAATAGGCTTAAGGGACTTACAATAACACTAAAAGGAACAGGAAGAAGAATATTTCATTGTGAGATTATCTGGATTTGGAATGCATTGCCTAATAGATGAGTGGCCAGGAAATGATCTATTTATGATAGATCATCCAGGGTCTATAGTAAGGGAGGAACTATCACTCGGACTAGAGTACTAGGTCTATGCTCTTGGTGGGTTCTTCTGAACAGCAACTGCCCTGCACTGCATTGTTTGACTTCTCCCACAGTCTAGCTGGATGTACAAGGCTCCCACCTCACAGGCTGGGTTCTGCCAGACCTTACTGCAGCAAGACAATCCCCAGTTCAGGTGAATGTAGACACTGGTTCCCAGGTGTAGTAAGTGGAGTGAATTTGTCTTTCAATGATGTGTTACATCGTAAGTTTTTATAAATAAATTTGCTTATACCCTACTGATATATTCTCAGGGATATAAACAAGGTAGATGAAAATGGACAATTTTTCACTCAGATTGGATGAGACTAGATACTTAGATCATAGGTTAAGGGTGAAAGATGAAATGTTTAACGGGAACGTGAGGGGGAATTTATTCACTCAGAAAGCAATGAGAGTGTAGAAGTGCTGGATGTGGGTTTGATTTCAAAACTTACACTTTCAAGAGTGTAGTTTGGATATGTACATGAATCAGAGGTGTATGGAGGGTTATAGTGCAGGTGTCAGTCGATGGGACTAGGCAGAAGATCAAATCAGCATGGACTAGCTAGGCCAAAGGGCTATTTCTGCACTGTACTACTCTATGCTCTTTTTTTTTTCTATGCTAAAATTCTCACATCTGAATAAATTAGTATGCCTTTACCTTGAATTAGAACTTGGTTTGGAGAATAAGCAAAAGTCTCAAAGAATAGGAACAAAAGACAAAATGAGAAGAAGAAGACTAAACTTGAATGTGGATATAGAACAGAGTTTATTTGGGGTAAAAATAAAGTAAGGACACAGAGCTTGATAAAATTATTAAGAAATTTCAAAGTGACAGCAAGAATCAAAGACAAAAATGATGAATCATTAGAGTGGACAGAATAAATTATTTTGGAGGATGGTTATGGAGTAACCAAGATAAGGATGGATTTGGGATGGAATGAGGTAGAATGGAAGGTGGATGGAAACTACATTCTTTTTTTTTGTAATTTATTTTTTTTTATTGAAGTTCATCATCAAACATACATCAACCAGTCTTTCACCATATTAGCAGAGGGAAGAAGTGTACTTGTAAATGTGAAAAATTTAAATAATATTTTAACAATATATTTCAGGTTTTACTGCATGTTTGTTACTGTCAAAACTGTTCTGATTTATCATACTGTTGTGCTATAAAGCGTGCAGTGGAAGCCACCTGGGAACTAACACTACAGCCCATGGGTATACATGCTGCCCCTATATTCTCAACAATGTCTGATGGTATTTTCTCCATTCCCACACCCAGATTCCAATTCCTTAACCTTGCCTTGACATCGCTATGGAAAGTATTTCTCACCTTTGCATCAATTTCCAAGATAATGATTCACGTGGAAAGTAATGCCAGGAATGCATTGCTTCTGTGCTAGACATGATCAACCACAAAAATGAAGCCATCACAATTTTTACAGAGTCCTGAGGCAATACAACAATGGGTCCTTTGGCACCAGTTTATCTTGGTTTCATTGTTATACACAAAAAGAAAATCATCCAAGAAGCTCAGTTTCTACTTCTGAAATAAACTCTATGACTCAGCAGTCTTAAAATCTATTTTACCCAAAATTTCTGTACCTTGGGAGCTCTCTCATAAGGCAAAATTCACACAGAATCAAAACATACAATTCAATGCTCTATGCCTGTGCTCATTCTCCACATCATCCTCCTTCTCCTCTTAAGAGTCAAAGAGTCTTAGAGATATACAGCACAGAACAAACCTTTCAGCCCAACTGGTCCATGCTAGCCAAGATTCCCATCTAAACTAGTCACATTTGTCCATGTCTGGCCTCAATCCCTCTAAAACTTTTCTTTTCATGTACCTTTTAATTGTCATTAGTGTACCTGCCTCAACCACTTTTATTGGCTGCTCATTTCATACACTGACCCTCCTCTGTGAAAATCTTACCCCTCAGATTATTATTATTTATTTTCCTTCTTCACCTTAAATATAAACGCTCTGGTTGAGGAATTTTTTTCACCAGAGAGTAGTGAATCTGTGAAATGCTCTTCCACAGCCAGCTGTGAAGGCCAAGTTCAAGTTTATATATAAAGCGAAAATTGATAGTTTCCTGATTGGTCGGAGCATCAAAGGATATGGTGAGAAGGCAGGCGTATGGGGTTGAGTGTGATCCAGGATCAGCCATGATAGAATGGCGGAGCATACTCAACGGGCTGAATGGTCTAATTCTGCTTCAATGTCTTATGGTCTTATAGTTCAAGCCCTCTGGTTCTTTATTACTTAACCTTGGGAAAAGGACAGTGCATATTGACCCTGTTTATTTCTTTTATGATAAAATCACGCCTCATTCTCCTGTGCTCCAATGAAAATAATCCCAATCTGCTCAACTTCTCTCCTTGAGTCCCAGCAACATCCTCTTTCCACCATAAAAAAACGTGCTTGAGGGAAGTAAAAAACTTTATAGAAACAAAAAGGACCGCAAAGGTAGTAATCTCGGGATTACTGCCTGTGCCACACGACAGTGAGAGTAGGAATAGAATTAGGTGGAGGATGAAGGCGTGGCTGTGGGATTGGAGCAGGGGGCAGGGATTCAAGTTTCTGGATCATTGGGACCTCTTCTGGGGCAGGAGTGACCTGTTCAAGAAGGACGGGTTACACTTGAATCCTGGGGGGACCAATATCCTAGCGGGGAGGTTTGCTAGGGCTACAGGGCGGACTTTAAACTAGTAAGATGGGGGGGGCAGGAGACTATTTGAGGAGTCTATGGGAGAGGAGGTTAGTTCACCAGTGGAGCAAGTAAATAGACAGTGTGTGAGGGAGGAAAGGCAGGTGATGGAGAAGGGATGCGCTCAGCCCGAAGATGTAGGGGAGAAGAAAGAAAAGGATAATAAATTTGAATGCGTTGTTAGGGATGGAAAGAGAGGAGGAGATGGAGAGTATCTTAAATGTATCTATTTTAATGCTAGGAGCATTGTAAGAAAGGTGGATGAGCTTAAAGTGTGGATTGATACCTGGAATTATGATGTTGTAGCTATTAGTGAAACATGGTTGCAGGAAGGGTGTGATTGGCAACTAAATATTCCTGGATTTAGTTGCTTCAGGTGTGATAGAGTAGGAGGGGCCAGAGGAGGAGGTGTTGCATTGCTTGTCCGAGAAAATCTTATGGCGGTGCTTTGGAAGGATAGATTAGAGAGCTCCTCTAGGGAGGCCATTTGGGTGGAATTGAAGAATGGGAAAGGTGCAGTAACACTGATAGGAGTGTATTATAGGCCACCTAATGGGGCGCGTGAGTTGGAAGAGCAAATGTGTAAGGAGATAGCAGATATTTGTAGTAAACACAAGGTGGTGATTGTGGGAGATTTTAATTTTCCACACGTAGACTGGGAAGCTCATTCTGTAAAAGGGCTGGATGGTTTAGAGTTTGTGAAATGTGTGCAGGATAGTTTTTTGCAACAATACATAGAAGTACTGACTAGAGATGGGGCAGTGTTGGATCTCCTGTTAGGGAATGCGATAGGTCAGCTGACAGATGTATGTGTTGGGGAGCACTTCGGGTCCAGTGATCACAATAGCATTAGCTTCAATATAATTATGGAGAAGGACAGGACTGGACCTAGAGTTGAGATTTTTGATTGGAGAAAGGTTAACTTTGAGGGGATGCGAAGGGATTTAGAGAGAGTGGATTGGGTCAAGTTGTTTTATGGGAAGGATGTAATAGAGAAATGGAGGTCATTTAAGGGTGAAATTATGAGGGTACAGAATCTTTATGTTCCTGTTAGGGTAAAAGGAAAGGTTAAAGGTTTGAGAGCACCATGGTTTTCAAGGGATATTAGAAATTTGGTTCAGAAAAAGAGGGATGGCTACAATAGATATAGGCAGCATGGAGTAAAGGAATTGCTCGAGGAATATAAAGAATGTAAAAGGAATCTTAAGAAAGAGATTAGAAAAGCTAAAAGAAGATACGAGGTTGGTTTGGCAAATAAGGTGAAAGTAAATCCGAAAGGTTTCTACAGTTATATTAAAAGCAAGAGGATAGTGAGGGATAAAATTGGCCCCTTAGAGAATCAGAGTGGTCAGCTATGTGTGGAACCGAAGGAGATGGGAGAGATTTTGAATGATTTCTTCTCTTCGGTATTCACTAAGGAGAAGGATATTGAATTGTCTAAGGTGTGGGAAACAAGTAAGGAAGTTATGGAACCTATGACAATTAAAGAGGTGGAGGTACTGGCGCTTTTAAGAAATTTAAAAGTGGATAAATCTCCAGGTCCTGACAGGATATTCCCCAGGACCTCGAGGGAAGTTTGTGTAGAAATAGCAGGAGCTCTGACGGAGATCTTTAATATGTCATTAGAAACGGGGATTGTGCCGGAGGATTGGCATATTGCTCATGTGGTTCCATTGTTTAAAAAGGGTTCTAGAAGGAAGCCTACCAATTATAGACCTATCAGTTTGACATCAGTGGTGGGTAAATTAATGGAAAGTATTCTTAGAGATAGTATTTATAATTATCTGGATAGACGGGATCTGATTAGAAGTAGCCAGCATGGATTTGTGCATGGAAGGTCATGTTTGACAAACCTTATTGAATTTTTTGAAGAAGTTACGAGGAATGTTGACGAGGGTAAGGCAGTGGATGTAGTCTATATGGACTTCAGCAAAGCCTTTGACAAAGTTCCACATGGAAGGTTAGTTAAGAAGGTTCAGTCATTAGGTATTAATGCTGGAGTAATAAAATGGATTCAACAGTGGCTAGATGGGAGATGCCAGAGAGTAGTGGTGGATAATTGTTTATCGGGATGGAGGCCGGTGACTAGCGGGGTGCCTCAGGGATCTGTTTTGGGCCCAATGTTGTTTGTAATATACATAAATGATCTGGATGATGGGGTGGTAAATTGGATTAGTAAGTATGCCGATGATACTAAGGTAGGAGGTGTTGTGGATAATGAGGTGGATTTTCAAAGCTTGCAGGGAGATTTATGCCGGTTAGAAGAATGGGCTGAACGTTGGCAGATGGAGTTTAATGCTGAGAAGTGTGAGGTTCTACATTTTGGCAGGAATAATCCAAATAGAACATTCAGAGTAAATGGTAGGGCATTGAGGAATGCAGAGGAACAGAGAGATCTAGGAATAACTGTGCATAGTTCCCTGAAAGTGGAGTCTCATGTAGATAGGGTGGTGAAGAGGGCTTTTGGAACGCTGGCCTTTATAAATCAAAGCATTGAGTACAGAAGTTGGGATGTAATGCTAAAGTTGTACAAGGCATTGGTAAGGCCAAATTTGGAATATTGTGTGCAGTTCTGGTCACCGAATTATAGGAAAGATATCAATAAATTAGAGAGAGTGCAGAGACGATTTACTAGGATGTTACCTGGGTTTCAGCAATTAAGTTACAGAGATAGGTTGAACAAGTTAGGTCTCTATTCATTGGAGCGTAGAAGGTTGAGGGGGGATTTGATCGAGGTATTTAAAATTTTGAGAGGGATAGATAGAGTTGACGTGAACAGGCTGTTTCCATTGAGAGTAGGGGAGATTCAAACTAGAGGACATGATTTGAGAGTTAGGGGGCAGAAGTTTAAGGGAAACACAAGGGGGTATTTCTTTACTCAAAGAGTGATAGCTGTGTTGAATGAGCTTCCTGTAGAAGTAGTAGAGGCCAGTTCAGTTGTGTCATTTAAGGTAAAATTGGATAGGTATATGGACAGGAAAGGAGTGGAGGGTTATGGGCTGAGTGCGGGTAGGTGGGACTAGGTGAGATTAAGGCTTCGGCATGGACTAGGAGGGCCAAGATGGCCTGTTTCCGTGCTGTGATTGTTATATGGTTATATGGTTATAAAAGAGAGGGCATATAATAGAACAAAACTTACTATGAAGTTAGAGCATTGGGAAGCATTCAAACACCAACAGAAGGCAACTAAAAGTGCCATCAGGGTGGAAATGATGAAATATGAAGGTAAACAGCCAGTAACATCAAAGAAGATACCAAAAGTTGTTTCAGATATATAAAGAATCAAAGAGAGGCAAGAGTAGATATCGGACCACTGGAAAATTATGCTGGAGAGGCAGTAATAGGGACAAGGAAATGATGTACAAACTAAATAAGTAGTATGCATCTGTCTTCACTAGCAGGATGCCATCAGTTTGAGAGTATCAGGGAGCAGAAGTGAGTGCAATTGCTATTTCAAAGGAGAAGGTACCTGGGTAGCTGAAAGGTCTGAAAGTGGATAAGTCACCCGAACTATATTGAAGCATTCTGAAAGAGGCGGTAGGGGAGATTCTGGAGGCATTAGTAATGACCTTTCAAGAATCACTAGATTCTGGAATAGCTCCAGAGGACTGGGAATTTGCAAATGTCACTCCACTCTTTATGAAGGAAGCAGGAGAAAGGAAATTATAGGGCAGTTATCTGAACCTCAGTGGTTGGGAAGATGTTGGAGTCGATTGTTAAGGATGAGTTTTAGTGGTAATTGAGGCACATGATATAATCAGCCAGTGTCAGCATGGTTTTCTTAAGGGAAAATCTTGTCTGACAAACCTGTTGGAATTCTTTGAAGAAATAACAAGAGAAATAAACAAAGGAGAATCAGTGGATGTTGTGTACTTGGATCTTTAGAAGGTCTTTGACAAGGTGCTGCACATGAGATGCTTAACAGGATAAGAGCCTATGTTATTACAGGAAAAATACTATCATGGATAGAGCATTGGCTGATTGGCAAGCAGCAAAGAGTGGAAATAATAGGATCTTCTCTGGTTGCCTGCCAGTGGCTGGTTGTGTTCTACAGGGGTCATTGTTGGGACCACTTCTTTTTATGTTATATGTCAATGATTTGAATGACAGAATTGATGGTTTTGTGGCCAAGTTTACAGACAATATGAAGATGGATGGAGAGGCAAGTAGTGTTGAGGAAGCAGACAAGCTGCAGAATGACCTGGACAAATTAGAAGAATGGCAAAGAGGTGCCAGATGGAATGCAGTTTCAGGAGGTGTGTGGTCATGCACTTTGTTAGAAGGAACAAAAATGTAATCTATTTTCTAAATGGACAGAAAATTCAAAAATATAAGGTGCAAAGGCATTTGTGAATCCTCGTGCATGACTCTCTAAAGGTTAGCTAGTAGGCTGAGTCAGTAGTGAGGAAGGCAAATGCAATGTTAGCATTCATTTTGATTGCAGTAGAATATAAAAACAAGTGTGAATGCTGAGGCTTTATAAAGTACTGGTCAGGACTGACTTGGATTATTGTGAGCAGTCTTGGGTGCTTTATCTAACAAGGGATGTGTTAACATTGGAGAGGGTTCAGTGTATAGTCACGAGAATGATTCTGGGAAAGAAAAGTTTATTGTAGGTGGAAGGTCTGATGGCTTTGAGGATGTACTTGCTGGAACTTAAAAGACCGAAGGGTGATTGCATTGAAACCCACCTAATGTTGAAAGGCCTAGATAGCATGGATGTGGAGAGGATGTTTCCTATTATGGGGGAGAATAAGACCAAAGGATGTAGCATTAAAATTGAGGGATGTCCATTTAGAATGGAGATGAGGAAGAATTTCTTTAGACAGATGGTGGTGAATCCGTTGAATTTGTTGCCATGGGCATCTGTGAAGGCCAGGTCATTTGATGTATTTAAGGTGGTGGTTGACAGGTTTTTGAGTAGTCAGGACATGAAAAGTTAAGGGAAGAAAACAGGAGAATGGGATTGAGAGGGAAAATGGATCAGCCATGATGAAATTGCAGAGCAGACATGATAGGATGAATGGCCTAATTCTGCTCTTATCTCATATGGTCTTCATATTGTAGAATGACTAAATCTGAACAAAGTATTCTAAACGCAGCCTCACCAACATTTTATAGAACTGGGACATAAAATTCCAACCTCTATACTCAATGCACAACACCCTTCCCAGTTTATGATTTGTTTTTCCCTGATGCATTATCTTGCTTCATCCTCAGACACCCACTCTGTTCCCCTCAGCTACTGAATTCTATATTTTTCTAACATTCTACTCAAAAGAATTTCTTGTAGAATCTTTATATCTTTATTGAATTATCTGAAACCATCTAAAAGCCACAGAGTGGTGACTGTACAAAACAGAAACTTTGTTACTCTCAGCATAGTGTAAAAGCATAGCCAACATCAAGCTCTCTCCCACCCTTTTCAGAGAAAAAAATTTTCTTCACATTCACATCTTCTTCCTCTCTATTTTTTAAACCAGTTGATGCTTTCCAGGGACCACTTACCTGGAAATGTGTCTTCATTCCTCCTTTGGATTGAGGAATATGTATCAAACGAAGTGAAGAACAACCTCTTTTTTTAGCCAGTTTGGTGAATCTGTGGAATGCTTTGCCAAGACGCCAGTGGAGGCCAAGTCCATGGGTATATTTAAAGCGGAAGTTGATAGATTCCTGATCGGTCAGGGCATCAAGGAATATGGTGAGAGGGCAGGTGTATGGGGTTGAGTGGAATCCAGGATCAGCCATGATGGAATGGCAGAGTTGACTCAACGGGCTGAATGGCCTAATTCCGTCTTATGGTCTTATGCTAATAATCTGTTGAGTTGTGGGCACAATAATATAATAGTTAGAATAATGTTAATATAGCACTAGAGGTCTCCAGTCAGTTTTCAATATCTGCCATCCACTTGTAATAAGTTTCTATGCTTTTGCTGAGACCAGAATCAGAATCAGAATCAGGTTTAATATCACCAGCATATGTTGTGAAATTTGTTAACTTAATCGCAGCAGTACAATACATGATAATACAGAGAAATAAGTAAATTGATTACAGTAAATATATATACATATATAAATAGTTGCATTTAAAGTAATGCTTATGTAGAAATAATATAAAAATAACATAAAGTGAGGTAGTGTTCATGGGTTCAATGTCCATTTAGGAATCAGATGGTAGAGGGGAAGAAGATGTTCCTGAATTGCTGACTGTGTGCCTTTAGGCTTCTGTACCTCCTTCCTGATGGTAACAATGAGGAAAGGGTGTGTCCTGGGTGATGGATGCCGCCTTTCTGAGACACCCTTTTTGAGTGTTTTAGGTGACAAACCAAATCTCCTGAAACTCCTAATGAAATATAGCCACTATCTTGCTTTCTTTATAGCTGCATCCATATGTTTGACCCTCAGGTTTGACCCTCTGAGATCTTAACACCCAGGAACTTGAAATTGCTCACTCTCTCCATTTCTGATCCTTCTAAGAGGATTGGTGTGTGTTCCCTCATCTTACCCTTCCTGAAATCCACAATCAGCTCTTTGGTCTTACTGATGTTGAGCGCAAGGTTATTGCTGCAACACCACTCAAAAGGCTGGTATATTTCGCACCTGCCCTTTTGACTCCATCTAAGATTCTGTCAACAATGGTTGCATCATCAGCAAATTTGTAGATGGCATTTGAGCTGTGCCTAGCCACACAGTCATGGGTATAGAGAGAGTATAGCAGAAGGCTAAACACAGACCCCTGAAGTGTGCCAGTGCTGATTGTCAGCAAAGAGATATTTTTACCAATCCACACATATTGTAGTCCTCCAGTGAAGCAGCTGAGGATCCTATTGCAGATGGAGGTACAGAAGCCCAGGTTCTAGAGCTTGTTGATCAGAACTATCGGAATGATGGTGTTAAATCCACATGGATTTTCTCTGTGTGAACCTGTTTCCTCCTACTTTCCAAAACATACAGTTAGGGTTTGTGTTAATAAATTGTGTGCGTGCTATGTTGCCGCTGAAAAATTGTGACGTGGGCAGGCAGCCCCCAGCACAATTCTCATTGATCTCATTTCGCTGTATGTGTCATTATTTATCACATGTTTTGATGTACATGTGATAAATAAAACTAATTTGTGGCTTTATCTAATCTCACATGTTGTCCTGATGGGTTTAAATTGCCATGTGGAAAAGATGTAAAGCAGGCCAAGTGTAACACTGGATGCATGGAGATATGTAGTAAGGATACAGGCCCTTCAGCCCAACTTGGCCATGCTAACCAAGTCCCCCATTTGTGATGTTTCCTCATTTGTCTGATGTTCCCCTAAACTTCTCCTGTTCATATACAGGCTCAAATGTCCTTTGCAGATAATTGTACTTACCTCTACAACGTTCTCCTGCAATTTTTAAAAGGAAAAAATAAAATTAGCTTTATTTGTCATACATACAGTGAGATGTGCTGTTTGTGTCAAAATAGATCAGTGAGGATTTGTTCATTCTGTAGATATGGATAATCGTGCGCAATATAAATGGATGTCCCTTTGCATATGGACGGAGCAGACTCACACATCTGCACTTTGCAGAAGAAGTAGCCACTGTTCAATCCATGAGCACCCCTAAGGAATTACAAATGGATATTTCAAACACATCCCTGTAGTGAGTGATTTTTTTCTTTTCTTTTGCCTTTATCTTCCCTTTTCTTCAACTATAATGCTCTCCATGTCTGGCTGATGTGTCTTGGATTTGCAGAACAGTCACACCGGAGCAGAGTGCCAGTTGGCCTTTCAGTACCTGTTGGCTCTCTGCCAAGCAATGTAGCTCATCTCACTCCCCACAATCTGGAGCTGGTTCATACACTCAGGTTTCTCAGCTTGGAACAGAAGCCACTATTAGACCGCTTGTCTATCACTGAGATTTTGATCATTTAGAAGAGTGCATAAATGCTGAGGTCAGATGTTTGTTGAAGATTAGTCTTTCAATCACAGACTGATGAAGAAGTGGTATAATTCCTCTCTGAGATCACATCTTGCCTGCAGATAACATGATTGGAAGCAATTGTACTTTCTTCCTGGCAGTGTCAGATTGTACACCAAAAACAGATATCACAGAAGAATTAACAAACATTTACATTGCAGCTGGTGACCATTCTGCCCATTACTTTAAATACTGTTCAAAATAAAACTGTAAGATATGGAGCAGAATGTGACATTCCACACATTAAAACTGCTTCACCATTGATATTATAGCTATCTTCTTTCTAACCCCGTTCTATTAAGAAGTTACCAATTTCTGCCTTAAATGCACCCATTGACTTGGCCTCTACAATCCTTTGAGGTAATGAATTTCACAGATTCACTGCCCCCTAATTATAGAAATTCCTCCACACCTCTTTTCTAAAAGGAAATTATTTTTATTTTGAGGTTGTACCCGTGGATCATAGACTCTCCTAATGCAAACATCAGCTCCATGTCCACTCTAGCCATACCTTTCAGCATCCAGTAGGTTTCAATGAAATCCCACCTCAACCTTCTGAACTCCATTTAATACAATCCGAGAGACATTGAAAGACATTGAGGTTTAACTTTTATGTTAAACCTTTCATTCCCAAGGCTTTCTTGTGAATCTCCCCTGGACCCATCAGTTAGTCCATATCCCTGCAAATAACAGCTCCTCTTGTATACAACCACGTTTTATATTTGATGAGCCTGTCTGATTCTACCACACTTGCAGGCAGACCCTTAACAACTTATCACTGTTGTTTCCTCATTTCTAAACCTCTATAATTTTCTTCTAATCTCTTTGTCCTTATTTTTACACCTCCCACTTAAGAGAAGTATATCTTTTTGATTGAATCTAGCCACCTCATAATTAACATAGCTCAATTAGATTTTCTCTGAGTCTCCTTTGAATCATGGAAATTTATGTTTGGTTATCCAATCACAAACAAGAGAAAATCAGATGCCTGAAATCCAAGCAACACACACAACGTGCTGGAGGATCTCAGCAGGCCAGGTAGCATCAATGGAAAAGATTATTCAGTTGCCGTTTCATGCCAAGAGGGTCTCGCTGTGCTGCCTGGCCTGATGAGTTCCTCCAGAATTTTGTGTGTTTGCTTGGTTAGCCAGTCTCTCCTCAGAGCTACAATTGGCCTGTCCCAGCAACATATATATCCTTTACATATTCTCTAGTGTGATGATCGTTCCAGAACTCAATGCATTACTCTAACAGTGGCTTGACAAGCTCCTTACTCTTAAAAATATCTTTGCTTCAATGAACAAAAGGAGCCACATTGTAGCTTTTATAAGCATCTTAATGACTGCCCTGTTATCTTTAAGGATCTGTGCACTAACACATTAGTGTATTCATTTCCACACCTTCCACCTATTGTATGTTCCATCATGATGTATGGTTCAATCGTTCAGCTTGAAGTTGTTCATGCAGTCATGCGATAAAACTGATGTAATCTGTAACAAAAAAAAAACAAACTACTGAGGAACTTAATGTGCTGAGCATCATTTGCAGAGATGGAGACATTTCAAATCAAGATGCTGCACTCAATTCTCATTCAGGGTGTTGACCTAAAATGTCAGCCATCCCTCTACATCTGCAATTGCTGCCTGACCTGCTTAGTTCCTCCACCAGTTTAATGTTTATACAGTGTTCTGTCCATGGAAAGACTTGTCTTAGTGATGCATGCAAAGTTTGATTGTTCTTTCCCGACTAAAGAATCACTTACAGCATTACAGAATCTACCTTTCCATACAGGTGGCATGGCAGTGGAAACTGCTAGCAGTTTCAAACTCCTGGGAGTGCATGCCAATATTCACAACCTTCTACGGATGCACAGTAGAGAGCATCCTAGCAACCTGCATCACTTCATGGTATGGAAACTGCACTGTGGCACACAGGAGGGTTCTACAATGGGTCAAAACTGCCCAACGCATCACCAGAACCAGCCTACCCACCATCAAGGAGTTACATACAGCAATACCATGAAGGATTCCACACTGTTTGTCCCACTCCCATCACCCCAACAGGGAAGAGTGGTATACACACCAGAATCACCAGACCCAAAAACAGTTACTTTCCCCAACCAGTAAAGCTGAGCAACATCTCCACCCATTAACCCCACCACCACACCCCCATCACTACTGCCACTTTATCATTTCTTGTCAGAGTCTGCCTTAAGTACAGATACTGCTGGACTTTATGTATGTATGCACTATCAATCTATGCATTAAGTATTTATATTTATTGCATTTTTTAAATTATTCTATTCATATTATTGTTTATTTTTGTTTGGCTCCAGATCCAGAGTAACAATTATTTTATTCTCCTTTATATTTGTGTACTGGGAATGACACTAAACAATCTTGAATACAGAAGAGAGCCAAAGTGAGAAATTAATTATTTGACTGATCATTCAATTACCAAAATTTGACAGAAATAAAATGAAATAATGATGGGAGGATAATGAGGGAGGGAATAGGCGGGAGAGAGAATTACATCAAATATTGTGCATATGTTGATTATTTTAAAGTTGTCTCTGGTATAAACTCTGCAACTCTAACAAGAATTCATACAGAAACAAACCATGTAACCCAATGGTCTATTCCTGTAGTTATGTTCCACATACCCCTTCTTCTCCTTCCAGATTTCTATTCCTTTGTCTCTTATACACTTATCTAGCTTCACGTTAATGCATCTATTTTCTGCTCAACTACAGATTAATTCTATGCACCAAAAGCAGAATTTCAGTAAAGCTGTAAAGAAAAAAAATAAAGTATAATTATTGCCTAATGCAGGGTTTCTCAACCAGGCTTCCATGGAACTCTAGGGTTCCACAACAGGTCACTAGGGGCTCTGCGAGAGATTGTGATTAAATAAAACATCATTTTTTGAACATTGCACAATGCACAATGCTAGCCCTCAAGGTGGTGGGCAGTGACCGAACAGCCCTGTTAGCAATCTCATTAGAGGTCTCTCAGCTGAGTATGGCAGTGCACGGTAGGACCGTGTTTATTTGCTTGTGTCCATTCACAGTTTTTGACACGAGATAGGGGAGACCATTGATAATTGCTTAGTGCGGTATTGCACGGAGGGGAGGAGAGTAGTCTGTTGGCGAGCATTATATTGCATAACAGAGAGGGGATGATGGTAGGCTGATGAGAAAGCGTGAAATGACTTGTCCAACTTGGGCTGTGAGGTCAGCCTTTCCCTCATGAATTACCTCCCACAACTTCCCCTTACGCGTCGCCAAGTGACCTATGGGAGCAAACAAACTCTACTGATGTAGCAGAAAATTGGAGGGGAATTTTCATTCAATAGAAGGATTCTATACATGTTGTAAATGTTGTAAAAGGTAGATTGTGTAGGTTGGAAGTGAATTGTATTGTGAAGTTTTCATATTCTGTGCCATTTTCCCATTTAGTTATTTATTACGCCATTCTTATTATGGAACAATGGACATAAAAATGATAGTAACTCATGGAAGGGTCTTATACAGTTTGGGAATGCAAGTTGTCCTGTTCCATTGAGCCTAGTCTGTGACAAACAACTTACAAATGTAGCAATGGCCCGAGTAAAATCAAAAAGACACTGAATTACAAATCACAGCCATACGACACGGAAAAGCGCTGATTATTTTAAACAAACTATTGGAACCTCAAAACAAACAGATTAAAACTTTTGAAAATAAAGTCACAGTTGGTAAAATGAAGCAAGAAGCAAGTTATTTAGTACCAGACTTATTACCAAAAAAAAGTCTCACAGTTGTCAAGAACCTAATAATGCCAGCATGTAAAATTATAGTGGGTAAAATGCTAGGACAAAATGCAATACAAGGAATTGAAAAGATTTCAGTCACCAACAGTATGATAAGTTGACATATTGATGACACGTCACATGATGCTGAAGAGGTTTGTGTGATAAACTGAAAAACAACAGCTTCTCTATTCAGGTTGATGAGTCTATTGATGACTGGATATCATGTTGTAGCATTTGTAAGATTTGTACATGATAGTAAAATTCAAGATTTTTTTTTCTAATGCAAAGATCTGTCCGAAGTAAGCAAACATATATTTAATGTTTGGTCTTCATATCTGGAAACAAAAGGTCTGTCTTGGAGGAACTGTGCTGACATCTGTACTGATGGTGCCCCATGAATGTTGAGTCCATGAAAAGTTTTGTTTCTCTTGTAAGAAAAGAAACTCCTGAGGTTGTCAAAACACACTGCTTCAACATTGCAAATAAATTTTCATGTTTTAAATAGCATTAATTAAAATAAATTTGCAACCTTCATTTAATTAAATCTAGGGAGTCTACCTTTAGAAAAATTAAATCCCATTTTGGCTTAAGCCAGTTATTTAGCAGAAATCTGTTATGTTTGCCTACTGAGTTTTAAAAATTTATGGAAGAGTAAGAAAGATTAATTTCAAGAAAGGTAAACTAATCTTAACTACCTGTTGTTTTCAAGAAAGGGTAGCTAAAATGTCATTCTCGACTCAATTATTTTTGCATTGACAATTATTTTCCGATAATTCCGATTCAAGAGTTCCTCTAGGGAAAAAAATGTTGAGGAAGACTGACGTAATGGAATGAAATGTTCTGGATTCTGAAAGTAAAATGACCAATTTGAAAAAGCCAAGGAGTCAGCCATTTTGTCATACTCTTACTTCAAAACCTGTCCATCAGGTTATCAATTAGTTTGATCAGGATATACCCCAGAACAAGAAGGAGTGTGCCCATGATCTAATAGGGCCAGCTATTGTCCTCTGCATTTTTGTACAGTGGCATGTTACCTACAGAAAACTTAACATTACATAGCAACAACAACTGCATCGTCCCTGAGAGATTAGATGGACAATGGGTTCTTGAAACATTTTCTCAGAGGAACATACTTATACACCGTCCTCTGAGAATTATTGTCCTGGCATGGTGGAGAGGCTTGTGAGTTGCTGAAGAGTAATGCTTCCTGGAGCTTAGCACATTGTAGGGTCACCCATGGTGGTAAGTTCAAGGGCAATATCCCAGTCAAAGAGTGATCTAACCAAGTCCTCAATGGTGGAGTTGGCAGAAGATGATCACTGATCACAATTCAGTGAAGGTGGTGGAAGGCTGACACAATGGAGGGACCCCAGTCAGCTTGCATACCACACTCTTGTACCCTGATGCCGATCTGTCAATAACTGTGTGGTGGCTGCTCATACATCAACCTTGCACTACTATGGATGTCTTTGATCTCTTTACCACTGATATCTAGGTTTGCACTCTTTTTTTTCTTCACTGCCTTGTATCATTTATGTATAATTAATTTTCTATGTGTTTTCTGAATTTATGTGACTGTGAAGTTGCTGCAAACACCTTTTTCATTGTACCTGTATCTCATTGTACTTGTGTGCACAGCACTGAACTCCACCTGACTTGATTGGAAAAAGTCATAAATACTTAAGATAAACCCCTGGAAAATATTCATGGATTAACAATTTCCTCTTGATCCATTATTAACCTAGTAAAATGCCAGTGACTGTCACCAGGAAAACCTATAAAGAAATTATGATCTACAGCTAGTTAGTCACAATTATATACCCAACTTTGAACCATTATGTTGTGGGAAGACTTGTGAATCACCAACAAGAAAGAACTTGAAGAAAGTATGAAAAGCTCTCACTGCCCTTGAAACAAGTAGTTTGTGGTTTCTTTTAAGAATCCTTTAAGAGCCAATCACACACCTGAGGCAGGAGTCTCAACTAATCCGGGCCAAATACCACATTTTCTTTTCCGACATGAGATTATTGTTAACAATATCTGGTAAATGTGTGATCACAGTGCAGAACTTATTAAAAGATTTATTTAATTAATTTAAATTTCCGATATTCTCAGCTGGTGTTTAAAAGCCATGCCTCCAGGTTACGAATTTGCAAGAAATTTCTAGATAAAGCTAATCGTTAATCACTGGCACTAGTCTACCCATCATTAAGGACATATATGCAAACTGGTGCCAGAGAAGTACTAGTAACATCATGAAGGGTCTCACCCACCCTGCCCATGGAGAGTTGGTCTCACTCCCATCAGGAAGCAAGTGCATTTCTTCCACACCAGGACTATTAGACCTAAAAACAATTACTTTCCCCATTCAGTGAGGCTGATCAACAGCTCCACTCACTAATCCACCCCTCCACAACTCCATCCACTATTACTTTGTCATTTCTTGTCAGTCACTTTATGTACAGATACTCTTGTGTCTAATGTCACTTTATGGACAAACAATCAATCTATGTATCCAAGCTATTTTACATTTTTATATTTATTTTGTTTTTTTAATTTTGTGCTGCATTGGATCTGGAGTAGTGATTATTTCATTCTCCTTTACACCTGTGTACTGGAAATGACATTAAACAATCTTGACATGAGTATGATATCAGTTTAATTCAGTTTTCTGTTTAAGAAGTTCTGTGATAATGCTATACTACTGAAGTAGAATGACTGAAGAAAATAACAGGGAGGGTTGAATTTATCCCCATTTTTTTGCATCACCAATGGAAGTCATTTCACCTATTGAGTCTATGCCAATCCCATTCTCCCACTATCTTGTAATTTATTCTCTCTATATTCCCATCCACTTCTCCTGTCACTTACAGAGTGGAGATAATTTGCAATGACCAATTAAATCACCAACCTATTTTTCTTTAGAATGTGTGAGGTCTCTCCTGGAGTAATATGCACAGTTTTGGTCATGCTGTTATAAGAAAGACGTCATTAAGCTGGAAATAGTGCAAAGAAGATTTACTTGCTCACAGAAGGCAAAGAGTTGTTGTAGATGGGTCATATTCTGCATGGAGGTCGGTCACCAGTGATGTGCCTCAGAGATCTGTTCTGGGACCCCTAATCTTTGTGATTATTATAAATGACCTGGATGAGGAAGTGGAGGGATGGGTTAGTAAGTTTGCAGATGACACAAAGGTTGGAGGAGGTGTGAATAGTGTGGAGGTTATAGCGGAACATCGATAGGACGCAAAACTGGGCTGAGAAGTGGCAGATGGAGTTCAACCCAGATAAGTATGAAGTGGTTCATTTTGGTAGGTCAAATATGATGGCAGAATATAGTATTAATGGTAAGACTCTTGGCAGTGTGGAGGATCAGAGGGATCTTGGGGTCCATAGGATGCTCAAATCAGCTGCGCAGGTTGACTCTGTGGTTAAGATGGTGCATGGTGTATTGGGCTTCCTCAATCATGGAATTGAATTTAGGAGCCTAGAGGTAATGTTGCAGCTATATAGGACCCTGGTCAGACCCCACCTGGAGTACTGTGCTCAGTTCTGGTCGCCACACTACAGGAAGGATGTGGAAGCCATAGAAAGGGTGCAGAGGAGATTTACAAGGATGTTGCCTGGATTGGGGAGCATGCCCTATGAAAATAGGCTGAGTGAACTTGGCCTTTTCTCCTTGGAGCGATGGAGGATGAGATGTGACCTGATAGAGGTGTATAAGATGATGAGAGGCATTGATCGTGTGGATAGTCAGAGGCTTTTTCCCAGGGCTGAAATGGTTGCCACAAGAGGACACAGGTTTAAGGTGCTGGGGAGTAGGTACAGAGGAGATATCAGGGGTAATTTTTTCACTCAGAGAGTGGTGAGTGCATGGAACGGGCTGCCGGCAACAGTGGTGGAGGCGGATACGTTAGGGTCTTTCAAGAGACTTTCATGGAGCTTAGTAAAATAGAGGGTTACAGGTAAGTCCAGTAATTTCTAAGGTAGGGACATGTTCAGCACAACTTTGTAGGCTGAACGGCCTTAGGCTGAAGAGCCGTAGGTTTTCTATGCTTCTATGTTCCTCTGAGAATGTTATCAGGAATCAAGGGCCTGAGTTATAGAGAAAGAGCAACGCACACAAAATTTTGAAGGAAATATTGCAGGTCAGGTAGCATCTATGGAATGGAGAAAGCAGATGGTGTTTCATACCAAGAACTTTCATTGGACTGGAAAGGAAAGGGGCAGAAGCCAGAATGTAATGTTGGGGTAAGGGGACAAGTAGAAGCTGGCACTTGTGAGAGAGGAGGTGGGTGGGTGGGGAGGGGATACCAAGTGAGAAGCTGGGAGGTGGTAGGTGCAAGAGAAAAGACTGAGGAAGAAGAAATTTGATAGGAGAGGAGCATGAAACATGGGAGAAAGGGAAGGAGGACCAGAAGCAGAGGGAGATGATGGGCAGGTGAGGCAAAGAGAATGGATGAGAGGCGAGTCAGAATAGAAATTGAAAAGAGAGTGAAGGAAGAGAAGGGAGAGAGACTGATGTCTATGCCATGCCATCAGTTTGATGCTACTCAGACGGATAGAGTGAATGGGCAGTCTTTTTTCCGAGGGAACGATAATTAAACAGGAGAGCGCATGTTCACAGTGGCATGAGGTAAGATTTAAAAAGGGCATGAAGAGCAACTCCTTCATTGAAGGTGGTGCTTATATGGAATGAGCTGCCAGAGGAAGTGTATGGAGCAGACACAGTAACAACATTTAAAAAACACTAGGACAGGAAAACAGTTAGGAAAGGTTGAAAGGGGTATGGGCCAAACTTAGGCAAATAGGACTAGATTAGATGGATATGTTGGTCAGCATGTACAAGTGGGGCTAAATGTTCAAATGCTCTATTTCCATAGAACATTGAACGTAGAATATTACAGTACAGTACAGGCCCTTTGGCCTACGATGTTGTGCTAATCTTTTAAACGACTTTCAGATCAATCTAACCTTCCATTCTTCACAGAACTCTATTTTCCTATTTCCATGTGCCTACCAAAGGGATTTTGAAATGAACTTCATCTATCTATCTCTACCACCACACCTAGAAGGGTGTTCCATGCACCCACCACTCTCTGTGTAAAGAACTTACCTCTAACTTCCCTCCTATACTTTTCTCTAATCACCTTAAAACTATCCCCTTTTGTGTTAGCCATTTCTACCCTGGGAAAAGCCTCTGCCTCTTATCATCTTGTACACCTCCATCAAGTCACCTTGATGGGACTGCTGATTTGTGACTTGTTTAACTTGACCCATCTGAGAATTATACTAGAAACAGCTTTCAATGTGCCACTTATTTGGTCAGGATGTCATTTACGTGGTCAGGGTGTCATTTACGTGGTCAGCACGGCAATAACACCTGGAAAGAGCAGTGCAATGTGCCATCTCATGCAGCTGAATGCTCCTGCTTTCTGACATAAATTTGAACCAAATGACAGTGGGTTTTTGACACCACCAGCAAGACAACAATTAAGGCTGTTAATTAGACAGAGGATGTAATTAAATGCAAGCATTTTGTTGGTTTGGAATATTTAAATGACTTGATAACACGTCAGCAGAATGTGAAAAAGATGTCCATGTAGTAGAAGGAACTAAAATGGATGTAAAGAGAAGATAGGATCTGGAAGTCTGGCAAACTGGAAGACAAAGTATCTAAGAATAGAAGAAATTACAATTGGGATTTTGAGAAAGGAAGCTCATATGCTTATTTCATAAGATTAATTAGGAATGTGTTAGAACTACAGTTATGAACACTAACCGGGAAATCAGAGCCAGTATGTGTTAAATGTTTACACAACTATACTTACCTGTAAAGAAATAAATGAGATCTGTATCATAACACTTGACTTGTCACCAGCAGGTGGTAAAATGTTAAGGAGATTTTTATGTTAACCCCTGAACTTTAAAGATGCTGCTTTTTCTGCTTGTGTACTTGGTCAATGAATACTTGGTACCTGGTCAGTGTTGAATAATTTTAAGCCACAGTTCCAAGACTCCCAAATACTGGTACCTGGCAATTTTAAAGAAACATATCTGTGAATTGTGATACAAGAATAAATTCCAACATATTATGAATAACTTTAATGTTGTCAAAATTTAAGTTTAATAACAATAACTATTGAGAAGCTAGGAGCTGATAAGTGGAAGAGGCAACAGCTGAAAGAAGGATTCTGATCAGAAAGGACATTAAATCATGGAATAAAGAGAAGGAGGTGATAGGGAGGTTGTATTGGCTGGGAAGGGTAAGGGAAAGGCAAGGGTATTATAGAAATGAGGGAGAATTAAGGGGGGTTCTTGGAAGTTTTATTAACTTATGGTTGGGTATTTCAGAAACAAATAAGTTAACATCGGCATAGAAAGCACAGCTCAGGCCTTTCAGCCATGATGTTGTGCCAACACTTTGAAGCAACTCTGTGATGAATCCAACCCCTCCCTCTATTTTTCTGAAGACAGATGGGATGAGATAGCCAACATCTGATCTCAAAGATGCAACACTTCCACTTTCTGCAAAGAGAAACAACTTGTCCTTGACGCTGGAGAGTGTAGAAGGATATGGGGGAAGAAATGACAGCTAGTGGACAATTCTCACACATAGAAATATTTTTAAACAGATTCACTGGTTTTGGACCACTCAGCTGAATCACCTCAGGATCTAATGGTGACCCACAGTAGAGATCACGCTGAAATTGAGGGATCGCTGACATCTGTCTGTATTTAATTACAGGGCTTGCATAACAATGCTGTGCTGACATCCCTTCTTATTTCCTGAAGTCCAATGATGAATGCATAACAACCTGTCTGAACAAGCTCTTTTCTACAAAAGAGGAGGACTGAACTTTTGACTGTTGGTCTTCCTCTCAGGGGGAAAAAAAACACTATTTTTTGTACAACTGCCAACAGAAAGTAAGAATGAATTCTGAAGGAGCCAGACACAATTTGCATTAATTAATTACCACAAGCAGATTTTGCTTGCTGCTTTATAAGGAGTCATAGATAAAAATAAAACCTTTCTGTTTGCTGAACTGAATCTACGAGAGATTTTTTTTACCATTATTAGCTTTATCACATGAATAATTGAAAAAACATTGAATTAAGTTTAATTTCAAGGAATTGTTTAGTGTGATTATAGAACTGCAACCGTTATGTGGAAAACTAGAATAATTAAAGGTTTGGCAATTATATATTAACACAAAATGCCCTAAAGTGCTTCACAGACAATGGATTACTTTAGAATTGGAGACACTGTTGTTAACATAGTCTAATACAGTGAATGATTTAGAATTGGAGACACTGTTGTTTAACATACTCTAATGCAGTGAATGACTTGCAAGTGAGAAGGACCAATGAATGGCAAATAGAACAAATAATTTGGTTGTGGTGATAGGACTAGCTTTGTAATGTCTCCTGTGGGGATGGGGGTTGTTTGTGATGGCTTCGTCCCTGTGGTAGAATTCATAGCAATTTTTTTTCGAAAGGCTTTGTAGTTATGTTTTTGTGCACAATATTTAGACTGTGAGACATCAATGGAGTACTGAGGGTTTGCTACACAGGCATAAACTGTACCTTTCAAATGAGATGTCAATAAACCATATAGCAGGCCACAAACCTAGATGAGCCCACACTACCATTCAATGTTCAAAGTATTATGAAAATGCATATACGATGTACAATCTTGAGATTGACTTTCTTGCAGGCACTAAACAAACTTTCATGAAAACACCCACACCACCATGACAGACCAGCCCCAAGCATTCTCCAGCAATGGCCTCTGTGGCTATACCTCCAGATAAAGCAGATCTTTCACTTTGACAGCACTTTCCTGCTGGAGCCCCAATAACAGTGATTCTCCTAAAACTCAACGTTACTCAACATCTGAATACTTACAGATTTCTGAGCCAGAGAATTCCAAAGCCTCACAATTCCCTGAGGAAAGAAATTTCTACTCATCCCAGTCTCAAATTCCTGAGACTCAATCCACCTAATAAGAGTCAAGTCAAAGTAGGACATGAAGTCATAAAGTTACATAACACAGAAAGAGACCTTTTGGCCCAAGTCCTCCTTGTTGATCAAAGATACCTTCTTGAGCTAGTTCCATTTGCCTGCATTTTGGCCCATGTCCCTCTATCCATGAACCTTTTTAAATGATGTAATTATGTGCACCTCCACCATTTCCTCAGCATATATCTACCATCCCCCATGTGAACGAGTTGCCCATCAGGACCCTTTTAAATCTTTCTCTTCTCACTTTAACTCAATGCCCTCTAGTTTTAGATTCACCTACCTTGGGGAAAAAACTGACCACTGATGTGATCAATTCCCCTCATGATTTTAGATTTTAGATTTCTTGTCTATAATGTCACCCTTCAGCCTCTTCACTCCAGGGAAAACAATCCCAGCCTAACCAGTCTCTCCTTATAACTCAAGTCCTTCAGTACCGACAATATGCTTGTGAAAGTTTTCTGCATCCTCTCTAGCTTAACCATAGCAAGGCAATTGGAACTGTATGCAGTACTGTATTCCAGCAGCAACACTCTCAATGCCTTGTACAGTGTAGCATCACCCCCAGCTCTTCACAATCAGAATCAGGCTAATTATCACTGTTCCATATGGCTCTGTCATATACTCCATTTGATCTAGATGTGATATAACTTTATACCTGTCCACCACACCACCACTATTGGAATCATCACAAATATTCTAGCCATGCCACCTACATTCTTATGCAAATTGTTAACATAAATGACCAACAACACTGGATCCAACCCCATAATCTGTGGCATGCCACTGGGCACAAGCCTCTCGTCTAAAGGAATTACCCTCCACTAACACCCTCTGGATCCTTCCACCAAGCCAGTTTATTTATTGAGTGATACAGTCAGTCCTTCAAGCCACACTGCTCAGCAAACTCTAACATACCCAATTAACCCTAACTTTACAATGATTGATTATCCTACCTGGTACATCTTAGGACTGTGAGAGGAAACCAGAGCACCCAAAGAAAACCCACGCATTGCACAGGGAGGATGTACCGATTCCTTACAGACAGCATTGGAATTTAATTCCAAACTCCAGAATGCCCTGAGCTGTAATAATGTTGCGTTAACTGCTACACTAACATTGCTCTGATATTTCATATCCAATTGGTTAGATCACCCGATATAACATGTGGTCTAACCTGGTTAACCTGCTTACAACATGGGACGTTGTCAAGGAACTTGCTAAGGTCCATGTAGACAACACATACTGCTCTGTTCTCATCAGTCCTCTTGGTCACCTCTGCAAAAAACTTAATCAAATTTGTCAGACATGATTTGGCATACACAAAGCCATATTGTCTATTGCAAATCTGCCCTTGCCTTTACAGTTACAGGTCCATCCCATCTCTCACAATCCTTTCTAGAAACTTTCTCACTACTGTTGTTAGACTCATCGACCTGCATTTCCCTATCCTTGAAGCTCTTAAATAAAGGCACAACATCAAATAGTTTTCTGGGAATTGCTCCCGTGTTAAATAATCTCCATCAGGGCTTCAGCAATTTTTTCCTCTTTTTGAAAAGGAAGCATTTTCTTGTGCTACTGCTTACTGCTAAATGTATTCTTCTCCTTGGATATAAACATTGATTCTGCAGTCATTAGGACTCCCATTAATATCCTTTTGGAAACTGTTGTGTAATCCAGTTGTCTGTACAGACTGCCTTTGGAAGGGCCCCTGTAGATTTCATTGTGGGATCAAAGTTATGCAAATTGGAAGCAGGTCATGCTGCTGCTAAATCGGCATGATTTATGTTCAGATCTCCCCTGAGAGGATGCCCAACACCCATGAGTCTTACACAAAATCAAACTTGTTCATAACACTTCTATGGATTTTTGTTATATAGTCATTTCCAGCCTCTCTGAAATATTGAAGACATCATTTGATTCTTGCCTCAGGTATCTATACTGAAGCTTAGATAACAATGAAACAACTCTTTAGCTGTCTTCAAAGCTGTCACAGTTCTAGCTGATTTAACCTTAAGGGCACATTAGTTTCTGCTTTAAGAAGAAATATTGAAGTATTTTTTTCTTCTGTCATAAGATTATTGTTTGGAATTAAAGACCTTAGCTCACTATTTAAAGGGGCATTTTTGCAGAAAGTGCTTGTGAAGCATTTATAGATCAAGATTCTTCTGAAAAATACATAGATTTTCACATGAAGCAATAGACATTTTCCTCAGAAATGCAAGTTTATTAGGAGGGTTTACACACACAGGTACTGAAATGTAACAAATGTCCCGTTGACTGTTTGTTGTGTTTATTCTGATTGTGTTCTGTGGGGAAGTGGAAAGTTCTTTCACTATCCTAAGTGGTTCTACTAACCTTGACATGGTGCTGCAGCAAGCAGAGTCAGTGCTTCACAATGCCAGTGGCCTGAGTTCAATCTTCAGCTCAGGCAATGACTGTGTAGAATTGTCATGTTCTCCTTGTGACCACGTGGGTTTCCTCCAAGCGCTCCAGTTACTTCCCACATCCCAAAGGATAAAAGGCCAATGTGAATTGTCCTCAGTGTACAGTGATTTGTAGCTTTGGTGCAAGTTCAAAGTTCAAAGTACACTTATGTTACATATACTAACTCAAACTTCATTTTATTTTATTCATTCAGATACAGTGCAGAATAGGCTATTCTGTCCCTTCAAGCCCTGCTGTCCAGCAACCCCCGATTTAACCCTAACCTTACTCACAAGACAGTTTACAATGATGAATTAACCTACAGCAACACACATAAAACACTGAAGGAATTCAGCAGCTCTGACAGCATCAATGGAAAAGAGTTAAGCACTTGACATTTCAGGCCAAAAACTTTCATCAGGACTGAGAAGGAAGGAGAAAAATGCCAGAATAAATATTAATATAAATAAGTATTCTGGTATCTTGTTGATGCACAAGTCAGTACACAAGCCAGGGCAGTACAATATGGAGAGCAGCTGGCTCCTCCTCTCCATGCAGCTGGTGAATCCAAAGGAATGGTTGAGAATAATACGGTTTAACGCTAACGATGTTGCAGGAGTTGCCAATCAGGATTAAACTCTGACTGTCTTAGGGAATCCAGCTCTGGATGTTTGCTCAGGGTTTACTCCCGAAGCCTTCCCCATGGGTATAGTCACAAGGCAGTGGAAGTTTGAGATCAGAGTTTTCCTTCTTCTAGATGAACTACCAACCACAGGTGATGACCACCATCTGCCCGAAGCAACTGGTTTTAAGGTGCCAGTAACCCACTTTTGCCTGTTCTCCTGTCAGTAGAATTGGTGAAACCAGGTTTTGTAGCTAAGTCACAGATGAAGGCTAGGAGCTGGACTTGGATGTCAAACGCTATTTGAGACACACACCACTGGGAGCTTTTAATAGGTTGTGGAAACTTATCATTACCACACCCAGCTATGACATTAATACATTAATACTTCAACTTTCATTGCTTTCCACTATCAAGCACAACTTTATTGTTCAAGTAGATTAGAAAGTTGATAAGAATACTGTATTTGAAGTGTATATATGCATTTTGAAATGCATGACATAATAAGCTAAGACTGAAGCTTTATGATATAAAGTTTCCCATAATAAGATAGATTAAAGGATTAACAATAAAATGGTTAAGAGTTCACTTTGCAAGAGCTGACATAGATACAGTTAATCAAAGGGCCCATGCCCAAACTATGTAACTCTAAGGGGAGTCCAGGACTAGTGGTGAACATGTTTTTTTGGCCACAGTAAATGCAGAGTGTTCTTTGTATATCAGTTAATGCTAGGAACATAGTTGTTTTGTTCATATATATTAAAGAACTGTGCATTCCTGATCATAACATTATACACCTCTATAAATTCACCCCTTCTATGCTGGAGATCACAACTAGTTCTGGGCTTCCAGCTTGAAAAATAACCTCCCTACCATCATAGAAGTGTGATCATTCGAGATGAGAATGATGATCTCAGTAGGGGTTGTCTATTGGGTCCTCCAGTGGCTTTAGAGTCAAGATCCCTGTGTTCTGGTGCAGTGTGGACATGGTGGCTTCTGGTTGTTCGATTTCTCCTTTCGTAACTGCTGCTTGTTCTCTCTGGCACAGCGGAGGCACTCTCATGTTGCTGTCTGGCCCAAGAAGTGAGTGTTCTTTAAATACCAGTTTTTCAATCAGCACTAGGCAGATAAACTGATTCATTCAGTTTATTGAGGCATCTGACCCACTGAGCACTTCACAAAAATTCTGCTTCTATTTAAGCAGATTAGCTCATAATTCATCACACAACATTCAACGGTGATAATGTCCACTTGGAACAAAATAATAAAATAGTCAAAATTACTTCGGCCGTTTGTTCTTCAACTGAGTTTTATTTCAATGAGCTTCTATGGAAGATGATTTATAATTAATAATTGTAGCCATATTGTTCTTTTTAAAGATCAACCAGTTTTAAAATTAATGCTAACAAACAATCTGTGAGCACACTGCCATGGATGGTCCCAACCCCAGCTGTGAAAGGAGGGACACTGGGCATGGGGCTTACCAAAACTTAGAGCTACAAGAAACGCCAATAGCAGCTCCAAACAGCTCATCCTTGGGTGAGGAAGGATCTTCAATGAGAAGACATATGAATTTGAGTGATGAAAGCAGAAGCCACAAGGTGGATTGACCTTCAGCACAGAACTGTGCAATTTGGTCAGTAGCCAATGCCCCAGTAGGGGTGATAGGCTTAAGAAGACAACCTGCTGGAGGAACTTAAAGCAGGGTCTTGATCTCAAACATTAGCAATTCCTCCCCTTCCCCCCAGAGATGTTACTCGACCTGCTGAGTTCCTCCAATAAATTGTTTGTTGATCCCAGCTAATGTCACCTTTTGCGTATTCTCTTAAGTTTAGTGGCAGTGTACTCAGTGGCCAGTTTATCAGGTATATAGCTGTACACCTGCTCGTAATCTACCAATCATGTGACAGCAACTCAATGCTTAAAAACGTGCAGACATGTTCAAGATGTTCAGTTGTTGTTCAGATCAACCATCAAAATAGGGAAGAAATCTGATCTAACAGAAGTTGGCCATTGTTGGTGTCAGAAAAGGTGGTTTGAGTATCTCAAAAATGCTTATCTCCTGGGATTTTCACACACAACAGTCTGTGGTGTTTACAGAAAATGGTGCTAAAAACAAAGCAAAAAAAGTGTTGTTAATGAGTTGCACAGAAGAGAATGGCTAGACTGGTTCAAGTTGATAGGAAGGTGACAGTAACTCAGATAATCACATTTTACAACAGTGGTCTGCAGAACAGCAACTCTGAATGCACAACATGTCGAACCTTGAAGTGGATAGGCTACAGTAAGAGAAAACCACAAACAGACACTTAGTGGCCATTTTATTAGTTGGAGGATATAATTAATAAAGTGGCCATTACATATCTATGAAATGACTGAGTCATTAAACATTTTCCAGATTGAAAGATTCCAAGAGGGGAAAGGAAGTCAGACAGGGAAGTATGGTTAAGATCAAGTCATAATCTTACTAAAGTTTCATCAGAGGGACTTTGGTCTACTCCCCCTATTTTTTTCTGCATAGATTGGAAACAAAGAATCAACAGGGACTCAGATTTGGTTCAATGCAGAAGGGGGCTATTTGCTCCATTAATCTCTCTGTAGAACAATACGATCAATCCCCTTCCCTGCTCTTTTTCCATTACTCAGTAATCAGCCTATAAATAATTGTTCCTTTTCCTTGTGAAAGCTAGAATTCAATATTCTTTCATCAGACTTTCAGGCAGTGCATTTTTGATCTGATCTTTTCACTGAAATGAAAGAAATGACTTGCAAGTAATGGATTGTCATCTCTGGCCCTTGACTCAGCCAAAAATGTTAATACTTCTCTTGACTTTTCCAATGTAAACACACTTAATCTTTTACAGACCTAACAAATGACCTCCATAATATCTTCCTCTATGGAGAACAACCCCATATTTATATTCTCTAACTTAAATCCTTCAGTATGGGAGTCATTCTAATGAACTTAGTCAAGTACTTTTAATGCAATTCTGAGAAAAACTGACAATAAAATTGGTCAAACTCTTTTGTTCTGCTTCCCTACCCGCTACTTGATCTGCACATTATCCACACATTTCCCATAGAGTGTCCCCTATTCTCCTTCTCCGCTGTTCCTATCTGGACAAAACCTCACATTTTTCACTTTCCTTTTCTATCAGGGTCCATCATCTGTAGCCCTTTGTCAATGCCACCTATGACCTCATACCCCCCCCCCCAGCCATTGTCTCTATTTCAATTCTTCCCTCCTCTGTCTGCCGATCACTCCTTTTCACCTGGATTCACCTGTTATGTGCCAGCTACTGCCCTTCTTACTCATTTTACCAGCCATCTTCCCTCTGTTGAGGATGAATGTGGCACAGCCATGTAGTGATGGTAGCATAACGAGAATGGTATGGTAAAGTACAACTACGTAACACAAAGTTTCACAGCACCAGCTGTAAGATTGGTGCTCAGTTCCTGCCACTGTCCATAAGCAGTCTGTACATTCCCCCCATGACTATGTGGGTTTCCTCTGGGTGTTTCACTTTCCTCCACACGCCAAAGATGAATGTTTAGGATTAGGAAGTTGTAGTCATACTATGTTGGCACTGGAAGCATGGAGACACTTGCAGGCTGCCCAACACAATCCTCACTGATTTGACTTGACACAAAAGACACATTTCACTGTGTATTTCAAAGTACATGTGACAAATAAAGCTAATCTCTTTAATCATTCTCAACCTGTTCATTCCAGATGCAGCATCTCACTGGAATCTGTTGATTGACCATTTCCCTTCACAGATGCTGCCTAACCCACAAATATCCCCAGCAGCTCAGTTTTGCACCTTTTCTGTAGTATCATCCTGATGAAGGGTCTTGGCCCGAAACGTCGACAGCGCTTCTCCCTATAGATGCTGCCTGGCCTGCTGTGTTCCACCAGCATTTTGTGTGTGTTGTTGTTTGAATTTCCAGCATCTGCAGATTTCCTCGTGTTTGATCATTTTATGCAAAACCAATATCGATTTCCATTATTTTATTCTGCTGTTGAGGAAATATACTTCCAAAAGAATGTGATTTCCACCTTTACTATTAACCAGTTGCTGCAATAAGTGTTAAACTACCTATTCATTGAAAACCACTTCCCCATGCTACCTAGGGATTGGCCCATTTTAGGAGCATTGCAGCCTTTCCACTGTCTGCTGTTTGGCATCACAGCACTGGCCGATAACACCACGGTAGTGGTAGGGTATAAATGTAGCACGATGAAAACACCCAATCTGTTTTGCTCTTTTGCTTTTGCGTTTCACCAATGAACTGGGTTTCCACCAGTGCTGTGCTGCAGGGAGATAGAGGCTGACACACACTGTAGATAAGTATTTATAACTGGTGTGTAACTTGAAAAGTTTACAGAAAGTTTAGTGTCTGTCTTGTCCTGTAAATAAATAGTTAACTTACTTACCTGTGCAAAGGGTCTTCAGCCCCCACTCACCAAACCCTCAAACACAATTTCCCACAACACCAACTCCTTTTAAAGGAATTCAATGTGCATTTCACATATCTAGAGGGATGTTTTCTCTCTCATTTCTAATCTTATATGAGGTGATCTAATTTTGTTTGAATGCCCTCTAGTACTGCATTTCCAATCCTAATTAAAAAACAAACAGCTCAATTTATTCCTTGCTGTGTCTTAGGGCCCTGAATTATGCTTCTTCTCAGTCTCTCTTTACTTTAATGAAAACAGATTCTGCTCAGTATTAGTTCTCAGGCTGGTCATAAGATCCACTACAACTGAGCAATTGCTGCAAAGTATTTTGTGTACAAATGTAACCTGAATCAGAAATGAACCTGGCACAACTGCAGATCAGAGAGGTACGGGCTTCAGTCTACCCTAGGGTGTAATAACAATTCATAGACCTGAAGCATAAAGACAATGGAAGAAAAAAATCACAGATGTTGGAAACCTGGAGGTATGGGGCCTAAAGTACAGAAACTGTTACTACCCTTCAACCGTCAGTCTCCTGAACCAGTGTGGACATCTTCACTAACCACACCACTGAACTGATCACTGAACACAACCTATGGACTCATTTTCAAGGACTCAACAACTCATGTATTATTTATTTATTTATGTAGTTATTTATTTACTAGTAGCATCACTTGTTTGTTTTTGTATTTACACAGCTTGTCAGTTTTTGTGTGTCGCTTTTCATTGATTCTATTTTGTTCTACTGCAAATGCCTGCAAGACAATAAATCCCCAGCATATGCATAAGACCTTGGATAATAAATTTACTTTGAACTTTGAATTGTGAAATTAAAACAGAGGAAACACGCAGCAGAAAAACTGGAAGAGCTGGAAGGAGAAATGGAATTAACATTACTGGTTGAAGACTGGGGAAGAAAGTTATTAAAGTAGTTTTAAAATGTAGACATTATGACAGGAGGAATGAGCAACACTGTGAGAACAACTACAGGTTAAGTGGGGAAATGGGATAGAAGAGGATGAGCATGTTTCATCTTCTGTGCTGTATGATTCAGCAGTGCATCTGTGTCATACATCCAGCAGGTCAGGCTGTACTGAAGGAGAGAAAAGAAGTGAGGGCTTACACCAAAAATTGACCAGTTTTAGTGTCTAAAATATTATTTGTGTATAACTAACATCTGCATGGTTTTGCTTTGCTTTGCTTTAAGATTAGAGTTTATCTCTCCAGAAGAGCAATCCTGAGGTAAGCATTAATAAGCTGAATGACAAAGGTTCATACTACATTATAGCTTCTGGGGAATTTTAATGCAGTTAATGAAAAAAGTTGGAATAACAAGACAATAAAAAATATAATAAAAAAACTTTGTTCAATAATAATCTTTCAGGATGTCATTATCCTATTTGGTTTGTATGTAAAGTAAAAACTGAAAATGCTTGATATACACAGAGATTAACTTTATTTATTATATGTTCACCAAAACACTGGAGCATCCAGTGAAATGCATCATTTGCGTCAATAAGCCACACTGTTCGAGAATGTAAGTGTCACTGTGCTTCTGGTGCCAACTTCCCATGCCTACAACTTACCAACCCTTACCCATAAGTCATTGAAATATGGGAGGAAACCAAAGAACTTGGAGAAAACTCACAAGGTCACAGGGAAAATGTCTGAACACCTTACAGACAATGGCAGGAATTGAACCCCTATTCTTTGTGTTGTAGAGCATTGTGTTAACCACTATGCTACTGTGCCACCCACTTATCAGGTCCAGCCACGTGTGGAGAGAGAGACTGAATTAGAGACTCCTGTTCAGATGTTTCTCTTTTCACACACACTACATGACCTGCTGATACATTTCCAGAATGTTCTGATTTTTATATTTCAGATTTACAGCTTAGACCAAAAAAAACATATGAAATAGGAGAAGAATTAGGCCAATTAATTGCATTGAGTCTGCTCCACAATCTCATGAAGGCTGATTTATTTTCCCTCTCAATCCCATTCTTCTTCCTTCTACTCATAACCTTTCATGTCCTGATTAATCAAGAACCTATCAACCACTGCCTTAAATACACCCAAAGACCTGGCAACTGAGGCATCAAATTCTACAGATTCACCATCTTCTGGCTAAAGAAATCCTTCCTCATCTCGTTCTAAATGGATGCCCCTCTATTCTGAGGCTGTGCCCTCTAGTCCTAGATTCTCCCAGTAGAGGAAACATCCTCTCCACATTCACTCTAACTTGGCCTTTCAAGATTTGATAGGTTTCCATGAGATCCCCCCCTCCCCACATTCTTCTAAATTCCAGTGAGTACAGGCCCAGAGCCATCAACGCTCTTCATATAATAACCATTTCATTCACAGAATCATTCTTGTGAATCTCCTCTGAACTCTCTCCAATGTCAACATATTCTTTCTTAGAAAAGGGCCCAAAACTGCTTACAATGCTTCAAATGAGGCCTCATCAGTGCCTTATAAATACTGTTTCAATTTATTTGGTTTGTACGTAATTCCATATACTAATGCCATGTTTGATTCTTAACAAACATCGAAGGTACTCTAATGGTGACCTAACCATCCTCTCAGTTGAAGGGACTAGCAAATAAGAAATATAATGAATGTACTCCCACAAATCTCTTGAAAAGAGTGTTCTGGGATTAAGAATATTCAACAGAGATGGAAAAGCATCCCTGGAAAAGCAGGGGTTTTGATGTTCCACAACTTCAGTGACCCAAATTCAATCCAGATCCCTGATGCTGTGAAGTTTGCATTCTCTTTGTCGTCACATGGGTTTCCTCAAGGTGCTCTGGTCTCTTCACTAAGTCCAAAAATGTAAACTGCTCCTGTGTACTCAGGCTGGGAGAATTGATGGGAATGTGAGGAAAATTATGGGAAAATCAGAGGAGAATGGATAATGGGTTTGCTCTGTGTGTTGGCATATAATATGATGGGATAAATGACCTCCTTCTAAGCCATGAAGAATTATGGAAATATCAGAATTAATATAGTGTATAATTTATTGGGGAACCTGCAGTTGGTGGCGTTCCTTCACATCTTTGGCTATTCTCTTTCTTGAGGTTAGAGATTATATATTCTTAAAAAGTGTTAGCAAAAAGGATCTTGCTGGTCACCACAGTATGTAGAGTCATAGAGTCATTTTCTCCGAGGATTGTCACTTTGTTGTGATGGAAGAGGTTTGTAAGTTCCTGAGATCCCAAGAGTGATGCCTTGTGGAGCTTAGCTCCTGTTAGGGGGCACACATGGCAATAAGGTCAAGGGGAGGTTCCAAATAAAGAGCAATCTAACCAAGACCTCAGTAGTGGTGTTGGTGGAAGATAATGCACATCGCAATGGCAGTGAAGGCAGAGGAAGGTCCCCCATTCATCTTGCATTCCATGCCACAGTTGATGTTTCAGGCCAAGGCCCTTCATCAGGACTGGAAAGGAAGAGGGCTGGAGCTTGTATAAAAGGGTGGGGTTAGGGGAAGAGTACAAACAATCCTATCAGATTCCTTCTTCTTCAATCCTCAGTCACTTCTACCTATTGCCACACAGAATCTGACATCACACGCTCCCCAACTAACCACCTTGACATTCACATGGTCTCACCTATCACCTGCCAGTTTGTACTCCTCCCCTTCCACTAACCTTCTTATTATGGTTCCTGCCCCATCCTTTTCAGTCCTGATGAAGGGCCTTGGCTTGAAACATCAACTATTTTTCCCCTCCATAGATGCTGCCTGACCTGTTGAATCTTTCCAGCATTTTGTGAACCAATTAGGACAGGATTTGGAAGCAATGGGTTAAATCTTGCCGGACAAATCATGCAGGATTTATAATGGGTTCAGGAATCATGCCTACTCTGGTGTGAACTGCTTGTCTTACATGGAAGAATAGCTGAAGTTGAACAAGACACTCTATGACATCTAGCAAAACAGAACAAGCCCTGTATGAGTCAACACCTTCAGGCAAGGAAAAAAAATGGACAAGACCAAAGAATTATTTGTGAACGCCTCTCGCTCAAATTCTCTACAACCTTGTCACAGACTCTAACTTATCAGTCAGCCAGCGTTTCGGGAATTTTATTGACTAACAAGTTATGAAATATTGAATTGCACAATTTGTGTTACTAACCTAAGCCAGGAGCTACAAATCGTTCTAGCTGTTCTTCAAGTGTAACTCATTAGATTTCACATCAAAGAGAGAAAAAAAAAGATATGCTTTGAACTGCACGGAGAATGTTCAGTAAGAATAGCTGATCATCAAGCAAAAGGGAGATAAGCCTTTTTTCTGAAGTTCCTCAGGAGATTATAGAACATAGACCAGTACAGCTTTGGAATGGATCCCTTGGCCTACAATATCTATGCCGAATATGAAGCCAAATTAAACAAAATCTCTTCTGTCTGTACATGAACCATGCCTCCCCATTCTCTGTATATTTATGTGTTGATCTAAAAGCCTCTTAAAGTCCACAACCCCACTCGCACATCTGCTTCTACCTCTATCCCTTCTATCCACTCTTTGGGTAAAAAGCTTGCCTCACACATTTCCTTTAAACATCCAACCCCTTCACTTTAAATATATGCATTCTAATCTGTACCCCTGAAAAAAAAACTCTATCTACCCCATCTATGCCTTTCATAACTTTGTGAACTTCTAGAGTAACACATTCAAAATGTTGGAGAAACTCAGCACGTCAGGCGTCGATGGAAATGAATGAAGTCAATGTTTCTGGCTGAGACCCTTCATCATGGCTGGAAAGGAAGGGGGAAGAAGCCAGAATAAGGAGTGGGGAGAAGGAGTATAATGTAAAGGTGATACATGAAACTAGGTAGGTAGGGGAGTGAGGGATGAAGTGAGAAGTTGAGCATTGATAGGTTTTAAAGTTAAAGGGTTGAAGAAGGAATTTGATGGGAGAGGAGATTTGACTATGGGAGAAAGGGAGGGAGGACTCTGATGATGCTTCCTTGTGGCAGAGAGGAGGGATTCCTCTCTGCAGCCATATTTGTCTGTTTTTGTGAAGCTGATCAATATTTTTGGTATTTCTGAGGTGCTCTGCCATCTTCTCCAGCCAAATATGGGAGATAAGATTCGGAATTTGTGACAGCAGTCCACACCTGCCAAGGTTTAGAGCTCCAGCAGAGATACCGTCTGTTCCGGAGCCTTCTTGTTTATCAGCTGGCCATATGGCTTTTTGCACTCTGTGTCAGTCAGGTGGTGGCTGAGAGTCTGGACTGCACAGCTTACACTGGATTTTAATCAAAGGCACTCCTGAAATGGGTGGAGGTATGGTTAATGAGTTTCACATTCCTTGCCTTTTGCTCAGGACATGTCTCTTTTTCAGTCAATTTCACTTATGTTTCTGGCTCTTATGAGAGTGGGTTCTCCCATATCCAAGCTTTTGATAAAGCTGATATCAACGGAAGCATCGGATAAGGTGCAATTTTCTGACAGGTATGGATCAAGTAGGGAAACTCATAGCAAAAGGCCAGAAGCATAGTTCTATCATACCCAACACCACATGTTGCCAGACAGATGACTCGGTCCGTTGCCACATTAATATAGTGGTTAGTGCAGTTCATTCCAGTGTTCAGAGTTCAATTCCGGCACCATTCTGTAAAGAGTCTCTCTACGTCCTTATCGTGGAATGAATGTGTTTTCCTTGGGTGCTCTGGTTTCCTCCCACAGTCCAAAGACGTACCAAGTAGGTTATTTAGTCAGTGTAAATTGTCCTGTGATTAGGTCAGGTGTTATTCAGCGTTGCTGCAGTGGTGTGGCTTATGGGCTGGAAGTGTTTACTCTGCACTGTATTACTACATAAATAAGTAAATATGAGTCAGAATCATTGAACTATACAGCACAGAAATAGGATCTGCTGGCTAACTTGTCCACACTGGCCAAAATGTCCATCTGAGCTAATCTTATTTAACTGCATCAAGGCCATGTCCATTCCATGTTCCAGAGCACATGTTATTTCAAATGTTGTAATTGTACCCGGCTCTACAACTTCCTCTGGTAATTTGACCCACTGACCTATCATGGTCAATGTGACAGAGTTGCCTCTCCAGTCCGTTTTAAATCTTTCCCCTCATGGGCTCATAGAGAGGATGGCAATGTGATAATCCCAATCCAGGCACTGATATCTGTTTGGTTATGTATGATATTAATGGAAGACCAGAGGAACGTCTGTATCACTTGCTCCTGGGCAGACACAGATTCAGATACAGATTCATTTATTTATCGCATGTACATCAAAACGTACAGTGCAATGTGCCATTTGTTTTAACAACCTACCCAAGGATGTGCTGTGGGCAGCCCATAAGTATTGTTACACACTCTGCTTCCAATATAGGATGCCCACAATGTTCAGCAGAAGAACACAAGCAACAACAACAACAAAACAAGCCCCATTCCCTCACGCCCACCAATTCACACACTGATGCATCATTAATAACTCTCTCTGAGACGTGAAGTCGAGATATTGGCTTTTATTGACTGGAAGAAAGAACAAGCAGTAATTAACCACCATACTACATCCTGGAGACAGAGGGCCGGGCTCAGGCCTCAATCGCCTTTATACCGGGGTCTGTGGGAGGAGCCACAGGAGCAGTCAGCAGGGGGGGCGTGTCCAGACAGGTATATGTAGTTCACCACACACACACACAAAGGCAAGCATCTCGCAAAACAAGTCCCTTTCCTTCACTACCACCCATTCACACACAGACAAGCATCTAACCCCAGCAGAGGCTGCTTTGGCCCCGGACTCTCAGATCTGCTGACGTTGGGCCTCCAATCTCCATGCCCTGGCCCAGTTTGACCTTCAGGCCTGATTATTCAATTCCCATTGTTTCCAGACTGACAACCACCTGATCTGCTCCGTTGCCTTCATCTTCCTGACTCCAAAAGAAGTAGAATGACAGAAATAATGATGTAAGAAAATCAGACTTGAAATCTTCAAGGATTCTTCAATGAGAGTGCTCTCAGTTACGTATATCCTGATAAATTACAACAAGCAGGAGTTAAAAAGTGCCCACAACACCTGGACCTTTCCAAAGTCCAGAATCATTAGCACCTGCAAAGAAATATTTGGCTATTCTCCCAGAAAATACCAGAAATAGCTGGATGAAATTGACCAGGCGATCCATGGCTAATAACTACAAATGCATTACACTCTAGGATTGGAATTTCACCACGTCTCAGAAGAAAAATAAACCTCTCTTTAGATACTAAATGAGAAGTCCAACAGTAATCTTGTAGGGTGTGGAAAGATGGTAGCAGGTTCCACAGTTTGCTGATGATGTTAATGTGTGTAGATTTTTTGGCATCTTCTTACATCAAGGTACAATCAAACAGGAAATCATTCCCCCAGTCTTTTTAAAATGGGTTTGTGTGAACATTGCCTCTATTCTGTGCCTCTGCTGATAAATACATGCGCACTATTAATTATCAAGACAAGAGATTCTGCCGTTGTTAAGCATCGTCAATTCATTCACCACAACTAGTAGGATTTCCTGGTGACCACCCATTTTAATTCAACTTCCCATTCCTATTCCAACATGTTGGCCTATTGCCTCCTTGATGCACTATCAATAACTCTCGGAGACGGGAGGCGGACGATAGGTTTTTATTAGCAGCAAATTGGAGCACAGCATGTCGGAGACTGAGGGGGGAAGCAGTGCCTCCAATCACCTTTATACAGGGGTCTGTGGGAGGAGCCACAGGAGCAGTCAGCAGAGGGGCGTGTCCAGACAGGTATACATAGCTTACCACATTCACCCCCTCTTTAAAAGAGAGTCCCCACGGGGCGAAGTTTCTTACAAGTATATTAACAGGTTAAGTCTATCAGGCAGTCGAGTCTGTCACTGCGATCTACGTAGCACTGGTGACGGTGGTTGTGCTGGCTCCGGCCTGACTTGAGGTGCCAGCCCCTTAGGCATCAGTAATCCCTCATGCATGTGCGTGGTGCCCGGTATGGGAGTGTTGTGAGGAGTCTGTGTAGGGCTTGGTGTGTGCGGTGTCTTGTGGGTATATACATCGGTGGGTACGGGGTTCATAGTCACCGTGGAGTGTTCGGGGTAGTGGTCTGGTGCTCCTCTGGGCGCCAGGTCGCGGACAGAGACCGTGTCCTCCCACCCATTAGGTAGGACCACGTAGGCATACTGGGGGTTCGCATGAAGTAGGTGAACCCTCTCAACCATCGGGGAGTTTTTATTGCTCCTCGCATGTTTCCGGAGCAGCACTGGCCCTGGGGACGTCTGCCAAGCCGGTAGGGTGGTCCTAGTGGCAGACTTCCTGGGAAAAGAAAATAGGCGCTCGTGAGGGGTGCCATTGGTGGACGTGCATAACAGGGAGTGGATGGAGTGGAGTGCCTCGGGGAGGACCTCCTGCCAGCAAGAGACCGGCAATCCCTTTGACCTATGGGCTAAGAGTATGGCCTTCCACACCGTGGCATTCTCCTTCTCCACCTATCCATTCCCCTGGGGATTATAGCTCGTGGTCCTACTAGTAGCAATACCTCTAGCCAGCAGGTACTTGCGCAGCTCGTCACTCATAAAGGAGGACCCTCTATCACTGTGGATACAGCAGGGATATCAAAACAGAGTGAAGAGCTGGCGCAGGGCTTTTATGACTGAAGTGGCAGTGGTATCGGGGCAGGGGATAGCAAAGGGGAACCACAAGTACTCATCGATTATTTTGAGAAAGTAGACATTGCAGTTGGTGGAGGGAAGGGGGCCCTTAAGGTCAACACTCAGTCGCTCAAAGGGGCGGGTGGCCTTGATAAGTTGTGCCTTTTCAGGACGGTAGAAGTGCGGTTTGCACTCAGCACAGACTTGACAGTCCCTGCTCATCATCCTGATGTCCTCAAGGGAGTAAGGCAGGTTCCGGGCTTCCACAAAATGGTAAAGTCGGGTGACCCCCGGGTGGCAAAGATCTGCATGGAGGGCGTATAGACGGTTGAGCTGCACGTAGGTGGAGAGTTCTATTCTCCACCTCAAAATTTTGTCATTTTTGATTTTGCCCCGCTGTTGGTTGTTGAACATGAACGCAACTGTGCACTGGTCGGTCAGCAAGGTGAACCTTTTGCCGGCGAGATAGTGCCTCCAGTACCTAATAGCTTCCACTATAGCCTGGGCTTCTTTCTCCACCGCAGAGTGCCGAATTTCAGGGCCCTGAAGGGTACGAGAGAAGAATGCTACTGGCCTTCCTGCCTGATTGAGGGTAGCAGCCAGTGTGAAGTCGGAGGCGTCACTCTCTACTTGGAAGGGAATGGTCTTATCCACCGCATGCATCGTTGCTTTGGCAATGTCCCCTTTAATATGGCTGAAGGCCGCACGGGCCTCGGCTGAGAGGGGAAATGTGGTAGACTTGACCAGGGGGTGGGCCTTGTCTGCGTAATGGGGGACCCATTGAGCGTAATAGGAAAAGAATCCCAGGCACTGTCTGAGGGCTCTGAGGGGGGTGGGAAGAGGGAGTTTCAACAGGGGGCGCATACAGTCGGAGTCAGGGCCAATGACCCCGTTCTCCACGACGTACCCAAGGATAGCAAGTCGGGTGGTTCTGAACACACACTTGTCCCTGTTACAGGTGAGGTTAAGAGCTTTGGCCACTTGGAAAAATCATTGGAGGTTGGTGTTGTGATCCTGCCAGTCGTGACCGCAGATGGTGATATTATCCAGATATGGGAACATGGCCTTCAGTTGGCACTGGTCCACCATCCAGTCCATTTCCCTCTGAAAGCAGAGGTACCATTCGTGACACCGAAGGAGACGCGCAGGAAATGATAGAGCCTGCCGCCCGCCTCGAAGGCTGTGTAGGGGCGGTCCTCCGGGCGGATGGGGAGCTGATGGTAAGCAGATTTTAGGTCTATGGTCGAATACACCTTGTACTGAGCTATCTGACTGACCATATCCGCGATGCGGAGTAGGGGGTACGCGTCAAGCTGCGTGAACCTATTGATGGTCTGGCTATAGTCCACGACCGTCCTATTTTTCTGCCCGGTCCGAACAACGACCACCTGGGCCCTCCAAGGGCTTGTGCTTGGCTCAATGATCCCCTCCCTGAGCAGCTGCTGCACCTCCAACTTAATGAAGGCCCTGTCCCCCACGCTGTACCTCCTGCTTTTAGTTGCCACAGGTTTACAGTCGGGGGTCAGGTTGGCAAACAGTGGTGGGGGAGGGATCTTGAGGGTGGAGAGGCTGCAAGTGGTGTTAGTAGTGCGGCTGTTGGCCTGGTGCTGGGTGGGATGTGTGTGTGTGTGTGTGTGTGTGTGTGTGTGTGTGTGTGTGTGTGTGTGTGTGTGTGTGTGTGTGTGTGTGTGTGTGTGTGTGTGTGTGTGGTCAGTAGCGGGGTATATGATGAAGTCCCACAAAACTGAGGATTTCTGATCGTGATTAGTGGGAGGGGCCTGTCATACTCCATAGTCACATTTTTCAGGTGGCTCTGGAAGTCCAGCCCCAATAGCACAGGTGCACACAGTTGAGGCACGACCAGTAGCGCAAAGTCCCGATATTCTGTGCCCTGCACCACCAATGTTGCTACACAACCCCCCCAGATGTCTGTGGAATGCGACCCAGAAGCCATGGTGACCCTCTGGCTTACCAGCTGTGTCACGAGTCCGCAGTGTTGCACTGTGTCCGGGTGAATAAAACTCTCAGTGCTGCCCATGTCAAACAGGCAGCTGGTCCTGTGCTCCTACACCAGGATGCCCATCATTGACCTTGCGAGCTGGTGTGGAGCGCTTTGGTCGAGGGTCACGGAGGCCAGAGTTGCATCACCGTCTTGGTGCCCGGTAATCACCCGTGGGTTGGAGGCGGGGTGAGGTGGCGCCGACAAAGATGGCCACCCTCATGCCTCGCACGCGGCGGGCAGGCAAGATGGTGGCGACCAAGATGGCGATCCCCATGCCTCGCACGAGGCACTGCTCGACCCCGCTCGTTGTTTGGACCTACAGGCCTTCTTTCTGCAGCCGGAGCAGATAGCTTATCGGGCCGGGCAATGTTTTCGGGGGTGCTTTTCGAGTCCGCAGAAGTAACACTGCATGGACTTGCGACTGGCAGTAGCCGTGGTCGATTCGCCGGCGGGTTGTGGGGGCTTCGCGGACTTGCGACTGGCAGCAGCCAAAGTCGATTCGCCGGCGGGTGGCGGGGTCTGCAGCGTCCACGGGGAGATCACGCGCCTGGACAGCGTCAGTGTTGTGCAGAGCGGCCTCCAGCGTGTCGGCCAGCTCGATCGCTGAATGTAAGGTGAGATCGGCGTTTTCCAGCAGCTGCTGGTGCACGTACACTGACCTGATTCCCGTAATGAAGGCGTCTCGTACCAGGAGCTCTGCATGCTGTTCCACCGTCAGTCCCCTGCAGACGCAGGCCTGCACAAGTGTCTGTAGGGCCCGGACAAACTCAGTGCTCGACTCACCGGTCCGCTGCTGCCGCGTCGCTAAGTGATGTCTCGCGTAGACGGTGTTCGTCGGCCGCAGGTACTGTCTTTTGAGGGCGTCCAGTGCCCCTTGGTAGGTCAGCAGGTTCCTGATCAGGGAGTAGACACGCAGACTGACCCTGGAGAGGAGAACTCTGTGCATCATAGCAGGATCAGTCACATGAATCTCCTCCAGGTATGATTCGAAGTATGCAAGCCAGAGTTCAAAAGCGATGCCAGCTTCCAGAGATTGAAGGTCAATATCCAACCTGTCGGGTCGTAAAATGCTCTCCATGTTTTAAAATTGCTGCTAATAAATTGATGGTACGGGAGTCACTGGATCGACATCAACCTAACGCGCTGGGGAGCGGTCTATTGCTGGATCAAAGTCGGGAATCTCCGTTTTCCAGCCCAGCGCTGATCTCACTGCGCCACCAGCCGACTGGAATGGGGGGGGGGGGGTGGCGCGGGGTCAGGGTGAATCTTACTGAGGGAAATTTAAGCCAAATACAAAGTTAAACACTCGCCATGACTTAAAATGGTGGATGGTGTTGTGATCCGACTTAAAGTAGTGGATGGCATCATGATCTGATTTTAAATGGTTCTCCTTCCTCCGTTCGTAAGTACCAGTTGTCCATAAGTCAGCCGTTCGTAACTCGGGGACTTCCTGTATTCCATCTGGCTAGCTCCAACCTAACGTCATAAATATTGGTTTCTCTAATTTCCTGTAATTTTCCCCCTTCTCTCTTTTCCAATCCCCATTCTGGCTCCCCTTTTACACCTTCGCTTCTCACTTGCCCATCTCCTCCCTCTGGTGCTCCCTCTCCTTCTCCTTCTCCCATATCCACTCTCCTTCCCTATCAGATTTATCTTTCTTCAGCCCTTTATCTTTTCCACCTATCACCTCCCAGCTTCTCGCTTCATCCCCCTTCTCCATACACTTAACATTTCCCTTTACTGGCTTTATCTATCACCTGTCAGCTCTCTCCCCCCCACCCCCCCCCCGCCCCCCCAGCCCTCCCCCACAGCCTTCTCATTTTGGCTTCTTCCTACTTCCTTTCCAGTTCTGATAAAGGGTCTCGGCCTGAAAATAGATGTCTTATTCCTCTCCACAGGTGCTGTGTTTCCTTACCAACTTACCTTTGGACTTGGTCTCCATTCTGCCAGCAACAGTTTTAGTACACACACACAAGACACTGCAGATGGTGGAATCTGGAGTAATTAGCAAAATGCTGGAGAAAATTAGTGGGCTGGGTAGCATCTGGGGTGGGGTGGGGGGGGCAAGAACTATCATAATTTCAGTTCAAACCCCAGCATCAGGACGTTTTTATGAAACAGATCTTCTTATTGCCGTATAACAAACAGTTAGCTAATAAGGATCAGATGTTAAAATTAGCAACTTTAAATTCCTGGGTGTTACTATTTCAGAGGACCTGTCTTGGACCCAGCACATAAGGTCAATTGTGAAGAAAGCATGGCAGAACCTCCACTTCTTTAGGAGTCTGCAGAGATTTGGCACGACATCTGAAACTTCGAAAAATTTCTATAGAAGTGTAGTGAAGAGTGTATTGACTGGTTGTACCATGACCTGCTATGGAAACACCAATGCCTTGAATGGAAAACCCTACAGAAGGTGATGGATTTGGTCCAGTACATCACAGGTAAAGCCCTCCTAATCATTGAGCACATCTACATGAAATGCTGCCACAAGAAAGCAGCATCCATCATCAGATATTCTCATCACCCGGCCCATGCTCTTTTCTCACTGCTGACATCGTTCAATCGTTAGGTACTAATATTGAAGTAGTAAAATGGATTCAACAGTGGCTGAATGGGAGATGCCACAGAGTAGTGGTGGATAACTGTTTGTTAGGTTGGAGGCCGGTGACTAGTGGTGTGCCTCAGGGATCTGTAATGGGTCCAATGATGTTTGTCATATACATTAATGATCTGGATGATTGGGTGGTAAATTGGATTAGTAAGTATGCAGATGATACTAAGGTAGGTGGCATTGTGGATAATGAAGTAAGTTTTCAAAGTTTGCAGAGAGATTTAGGGAAGTTAGAAGAGTGGGCTGAACGATGGCAGATAGAGTTTAATGCTGATAAGTGTGAGGTGCTACACTTTGGTAGGAATAATCCAAATAGGACATGCATGGTAAATGGTAGGGCATTGAAGAATGCAGTAGAACAGAGTGATCTAGGAATAATGGTGCGTAGTTCCCTGAAGGTGGAATCTCATGTGGATAGGGTGGTGAAGAAAGCTTTTGGTATGTTGGCCTTTATAAATCAGAGCATTGTGTATAGGAGTTGGGATGTAATGTTAAAATTGTACAAGGCATTGGTAAGACTGAATTTGGAGTATTGTGTACAGTTCTGGTCACCGAATTATAGGAAAGATGTCAACAAAATAGAGAGTACAGAGAAGATTTACTAGAATGTTACCTGGGTTTCAGCACCTAAGTTACAGGGAAAGATTGAACAAGTTAGGTCTTTATTCTTTGGAGCATAGGAGGTTGAGGGGGGACTTGATAGAGGTATTTAAGATTATGATGGGGATAGATAGAGTTGACGTGGATAGGCTTTTTCCATTGAGAGTAGTGGAGATTCAAACAAGAGGACATGAGTTGAGGGTTAAGGGGCAAAAGTTTAGGGGTAACATGAGGGGGAACTTCTTTACTCAGAGAGTGGTAGCTGTGTGAAATGAGCTTCCAGTAGAAGTGGTAGAGGCAGGTTTGGTATTGTCATTTAAAGTAAAATTGGATAGGTATATGGGCAGGAAAGGAATGGAGGGTTATGGGCTGAGTGCAGGTCGGTGGGACTAGGTGAGAGTAAACATTCGGCACGGACTAGAAGAGTTGAGATGGCCTGTTTCCGTGCTGTAATTGTTATATGGTTATATGGACATCAGGTAGGTGTTTGACAGCCTCCGGACTCACACCACCAGGTTCAAGAACAGTTACTACCATCAGACCTTTGAACAAATGGGTTAACAACATTCACTTGCCCATCCTATGAAATGTTCCTACAACCAATGATCTCACTTTCAAGGAATCATTATCTCATGTTCTTGTTATTTATTGAGATTTATTTATATTTGCATTTGCACAGTTTGTTGTCTTCTGCACTCTGGTTGATCTTTCATTGAACTTGTTATATTTACTATTCTATAGATTTGCTGAGTATGCCTTTTGGAAGATGAATCTCTGGGATGTTTATGCTGACTTTGATAATAACATTTACTTTGAACATTGAACCCTAAGTATTGGTGCAGCGTTTTGTTTTTAAATCATCATGCTGAGATGACACGGCACAGAGCTAAAAAGATCAAAGCATCAAGGTGAAGGATCAACCGGTGTTAAGCTTACTACTCCAAAAGGCTTTCCTTGCCCCAGTGCTGAACTGGCTCCGTGGCTGTGGCCTGCAACCATCACACTCCTAGACTGGTTGCAGCGCTGAACTGGCTCTGTGGCCATGGCCTCACCTTTGGGGACTCTATGATTCATGATCTGTGTTATTTGCTTATTGTTTTTGTGTTTGCAGTATTTGTTCTTGTTTTGGCACACTGGGTGTTTGACAGTTTCTGTTGTGTGTTTTTCTTTGGGTGGGTTCTATTGTGCTTTTTTGTTTTGTGGATGTGCACAAAGAAGATACATCTCAAGGTTGTATATGTTGTGTAAAAATGTGTAATGCCCAGGTTAAGATTTTTATGTTGTGCTGTAGGTATTTCATTTTACCAGTTCTGTAAGAGCAGTCTGTTCTGCTTTCAGCCTGTTTGGGTTTGAGCCGAGATAAAAGTCTTTGTTGTTCACCTTAGGAATGCGGTGTCAGCTTGTCAAGATTGTAGAATTTGAGAAGGTTCTAGCGAATGCTGTTGACAGGAGCTGGAATCTGTTGCTTAAGTTAACATTCTTAAATATACTTATTAATTGTATGCAGTGGACGATCCATTATTTCTTGCTGACAGGTAATTGCTGGGGGCAGTATATCTTACAACATTTGCACACACTAGTGTTTGGGTGGGCAAGACATCCCGACCTCATGGATTTGGTGGGACCAATGTCAGATACACACTTGATGTATGAAGCCTGAGAAAGGTGGGTTTCTCACCGCGGAGTCGAGGGGCTAACGAGCCGCATTTCCAGAGATGCCCAGTAAGAGGGGGTTTAATAATAAACGCACATTGATTTTAATACAGCTTCTGCCTCAGAGCTCCACTGAGCCTGGGTTCGATATTGACTATCTCTGTGGAGTATGCATATTCACCCTGTGACCGTGTGTGTTTCCTCCATGTTCTCCAGTTCCCACTTACATCACAAAGACTTGTTCCTGGGTTGTTAATTGGCCAGCCTAAATTATCCATAGTGCATAAGTGAGTAGTAGAATCTGGGGGCTATTGAGAGATACGTGGGAAAAATAAAAAAATTGAAATAAAATAAATGGGCGCTTGATAATTTTTGGCTGTAGGGCCTGTTTTACGTTATTTGACTCTCCAGCTCTTTATTAATCTCTCACATTCCATTCAATCTGATCAGAGGCAGACAATTTACTTTTTATTCCTGAGTTGGAATAAAAAAGGCTATCATCAGAACAAAAGCAATTCTACAGATACTGAAAATGCAAAGTAACGCACACAAAGTGGTGGAGGAACTCAGCAGACCAGGTAGCATCCATGGAGGAAATCAAACAGTCAACATTTCAGGCTACGATCCTTCATAAGGAATGTAGAATCTCTTTATCAAGGAGCCTTGAGGAAGATTTAAATTATCGTTATTTGAATTAGACAGATAACTCCACATTTTTGTTAAGCAAAAGCATGCAGGAATCTACTATAGTTTAAAACCTTGAATACTGCATGCACTGTTTTCTGCTATCTTTTTCATACTCGGTCATCGAGATAGTCCCACCCTCAGCGTTGACACACAGAGTTGTCATGGTTGTGCAGCAACAATGCCAACATGGGATGATAGATCTCTCCCTCTCTGGTCCATTAGTAGGCTAGACAAGCAGGTCAATCATCAATAGTACATGAGAGTGCTACATGCTGCTTGCTTGGCTCAGGTGCTGAATTAAATGGTTGGCCTCAGATGGGTTCACACAATACTAACCTTCCACTTTCAAGATTTCAACAGAGTCACCTTGACCCCAGAAACATTTCCTCCTCAAAAGACCTAAAATTCTTCAATTTAAAATGAGTTCAGTGTCTAAAAAGCTCTCCTGTGAACATCACTATAAAGTATATAATATATAATAAAGTGAGATTTATGGGCTGTTTCAAAGGAAAATCCATCAATACTCACTGCTGCCAAAGATAGATTGACTTGTATTAGATCAGGTTATACATTCTTCTCAAAGTGGAAGGCAATGAAAATTGCTTTATTTTGTGGCTTGTCCTTGTGATGTTAAGACCCCACTGTTGGCATCCGGGCTGTGAGCAGATGGAGAAAGTGGTGCAGAACTAATTCAAGGGATTACAATTTCCAATCAAAGCCAGACAAACTAGAAGGCTGGCTTTTGAGAAATGGCAGCCTGTTATATATGAGGAATCCTCACAATTCAGATTGTCCTTCTGTAAAGCAACTTGAAAGCTGGATTTAGGTTGGTACAAATAATTCTGTACATGACTACAAGGAGAAATAAAATGTTAATTCTTTTGTATTGATTGGACCACAATCACTACTTTCAACAAAATAGAACATAATGTGGAATGAGTTTATTTTACACTGTAGAAAATTAAATGATATGCAAAAGATGTCTAAAAGCTGCAAATAGGGAACTCAAGGACAAGATGATGCACAAATGTTGACCACTGTTGTTAATGTGTTCATTCTATTGATGTCCTTTATAAGTGGTGATTCGCTGTAAGAATCTCACTTCTCACCTCCATATTAGAGCACTTTTAGATTCAATAGTGCTACATGTCAGAATTATAACTGACAAAGTTCATGAACTCATAAACAGATCAAGCAGTATCTGTGGAGAAAAGGAAGAGTTACTGTTTCAAATCAATGGGTAGTCATAAGCACAGCCAAAAGATCAAAAATAAAAGACCACTGAACGGCATCATTATTTTTCCCCTCTCTCCTCAGATGTGGTTTGATTTAATGAACACTTCCAACATTTTAGCTTTTTACTTTATATTTCCTCACTCTGCAGTATTTTTCTCTTTTAATAACTGGAACTCAAAAAGGATTGGATTAATAATCCAGACATCTGAGGTAACAATCCAGAGACCTGCGATCAAATCCCACCAAGGCAAATGGGGAATTATTTTAATTAAATAGCTATGGTAAAAGGGACTATAAGACCCTGATGAAGGGTCTCGGCCTGAAATGTTGACTATTTGGTCCTTTGCATATATGCTACTTGATTTTCTGAGTTCCTCCAGCATTCTGCATGTATTATTCTGGGTTTTCAGCATCCCCACAATCTCTTGTCTTCATGAAATTCTAAGATTTTCATTTAAAAATTATCTGATTCTAGTGCTCTTCAAGCCAGAGTGGGCGGAAACTGGGTGAAGCACCCAGTCACCAGTGTGCCAAGTTCACACATAGAGAACATCAGAGGTCTGAGGCCAGATCTGTGAGGCAGAGGTCAATTAGCTGTGCCACCGTGGCTGAGCTGGTCAAGTAAGGCAGGATCAGAATCAGGTTTAATATCACTGGCATATATTATGAAATGTGCTGTCCTGTGGTAGCAATACATAATAATAAAAACTACAAATTACACTAAGATATATAAAACATTAAAGGAAATAAGTAGTGCAAAAAGAGGGGAAAAATGCTGAGTTAGTGATCATGGGTTCATTGTCCTTTCAGAAATCTGATGGTGCAGGGGAAGAAGCTGTTAATAAAACATTGGGCGTGTGTCTTCAGGCTCCTTTATCTCCTCCTCAGTAGTAGCAATGAGAAGACAACGTGTCCTGGGCGATGCTGCCTTTTTGAGGCATCACCTTTTGAAGGCATTCTGGATGCTGGGAAAGACAGTGCAGTGCTCATGTTTGAGTTGCCTGAGCTTACAACTTCCCATGGATTTTTCTAATCCTATGCAGTGGCCTCGCCATACCAGACAGTGATGCAACAAGTTAGAATACTCTTCACAATACATCTGTAGAAATTTACAATTCCGATCAAAAATATAATTGTTCAGGTCAAGCCCCAGGAAAGGTCCTCCAATATAAAATTAGTATGTGCCTTTTGGTGAGGGAACCCATAACCCCTCATGGTGCCATGGTACTGAGGGTAGTTAGCATGATGTTCTTACAACCTGGGGCATTTCCAGAGCTTGGAGTTCAATTCCAGCACCATTGGTAAGGAGTTTGTACATTTCTCCCATGTGACCGTGTGCACTTCCTCTGACTGTTTTGATTTCCTCACACATTCCAAAGATGTATTGCATTGCCTGGTCATTGTAAATTGTCCTGCAATTAAGCTAGGGTTAAATAGATGGATAGCTGAGCAGTGCAGCTCATTGGGCATGAAGAACCTGTTCCACGCTGCATCTCTATCTAAATTAAATACATTTATAAAGCTCCTACCAAGCCACCCAGTTGCATCAATTGCAACAGCATAAGCTCAAAGATGACGAAGATCACTTCTTCAGAGCATCAGGTATGGACAAACAATGCTAGACTTGTCTTTCATATCACCATCCAACAAAGAATTAATTAATTTTACTACATTGCTCGTTTGTATAAAAAGAGACAGTGGCTCACCAGACGACCAAACCTAATTCTGGGTGGTATTATTTACCTCTATGAAAAGTAATTGCTCACAAACAAAATGACATTTGTTGAAACCAAATCTCCCTTGTCAACAAAGCATATGCAATAAAGATTAAATAAGTTGGATTATGCCACTTAAATCAATATTAGATCCTTATCAAGGGGTGAGCAATCTACCACTACCAACCGGCGATAATTCCTGAGACGCTAATTTACGAAGCCTAATATTGTACTTACCAGTCAGAAAATCTTTAACAGGCTATTTCAATGAATAAATTTAAATAAAAATGAATCAAATGGTTATATTCCATGTTCTACTGTTTATTGTTCATTACTATTGACCTACTGAATTGAGACATCTTCATTATAATAACCAGAGGTGAGCTATAATATAAAAAATAAATGCAGCAAATAAATGTAGCTCAATTTTGTGCACTGGGTTTTAAAATACAGCTTCATATTAATCTGAATATATTACTTTTGAATGGAATTTGATTCCACATGATAAAATAGTCATGCAATCAGAGAGTATGTAAAAAACCTTAGGTATCAGAAGACAGGTGCATCCTTGCAGTTGGCTAAAATACTGTCATGGTTAAAGCTCAAAATATATTTCCTCTGCAAAAGCTGACAAATAGTGAATGTCTACTTTACACCCAGCAGATATCTCATCTCTTTTTAAATTTTTAAGCATTTTTCTTAACATTTTTGTTTTTTTTTTCATTGATCTAGATACAGCAAGTGCAGTCTCTCACGTCTTCACTGAGCCCTTGTTTCTTTTTCCACAGATAAGCAATGTTGTAAAATGAATACATTCATTTTTTAGAGTGTCATCTTCCCAATTTCAGCAGAATTTTTAATAGTTTCCATAGATTTGAAGGTAAGAAATGGAACCCCGGGAAGGAGCTACAGGAGCCTTAGATCCCACAGACCAAATTCAGGGGCTGTGATTACCCTATATCCATTAGGCTCCAGAATCAGCATGGATAACTTAATTCACCTCAACACTGAAATGATTCCACTTCCTACAGACTCATTTTCAAGGACTCTACAATTCATCTTCTCAGTGTTATTTATCTATTTTTGCATGATTTGTCTTTTTTTGTACATTAGTTGTTTGTCAGTTCATGTATAGGTATTTAGAAATTCTATGCTCCTTTATTTTCCTGTAAATGCCTACAAGGAGATGTATATGGAGACATGTACATAGATTGATGATAGATTTACTTTGACTTTGAACCTCATTATCTAATAAAGGAGAGAGAGACAAAACAGGGAACTCCAAACATCAACTGCAGAGAAAATACCAGAATCCATTATCAAGGAAGTGGCAACAGGACATTTGGAAAAGGAATAATAAGACTAGGCAGAGCTGACATAAATTTATAGAAAGGAAATATGTTTAATAAATCATGTGGAATGATAGTATTGATAGAGCGCAGAACAAGGTTGTTTGACCCATCATCTTCAGACTAACTTATTACCAGAGAAAATCACTAAGTTCACCTTTGTCCTTTTCTCCGTAACCTCACAAATTTTTCATTACCTTATATTTATCTGATTTTCTTCCGAGGGCATCAATGGAATCTGCTCCAGTACATATACAGGATTCCAATCACATGCTGTGTAAAAGTTTTTCCTGGTGTTTAGTTTGAAATTCTCTTCACTTTTATTCATTTACTTATTTTATTCAGAGATACAGCATGGAACAGACCCTCCTGGCCCTTCAAGCGATGCTGCCAGCAACCCCCGGTTTAACCCTAGCTTCATCAAGGAACAATTTACAATGATCAATTATCCTACCAACCGGTATCTCTTCGGACCATGGGAGGAAACCAAAGCACCAGGAGAAGACCTATGCATTTAATGGGGAGGATGTACAAACCCCTTATAGAGGACACCGGGATTGAACTCTGAACTCTTGTGCCCCAGGATATAATAGTATCACACTATCATGGCTCTCTAGAAAGTGAAGAGTGATACAGCAATTTTTGCTGCAGCCTCATATATCCAACAATCTTGACCTGCATGGAGTTTACATATTCTTTCAGTGACTTTAAACTGTGTACTCCAGTTTCCTCTCATGTGTCAAAGGAGATGGTAGATGGTGATAGGTTAGATATATATATGGAGTGAATGATAAAGCAATTAAAGGGAAATGAATGGAATTGTGATGATAAATAAGTTGCATGGCTACATGAAAATATGAGGAGCAATGTGACTGATGAGGTTGTTCTGTTAAGTTTGGGATGGTCCCAGTGTGTCATACTGCCTCCTTTTCAAAGATCAATTGATCCCTGAGCATTAAGAGGATCAAAGGATTTGTGGATATTGCTGATTCTGAGGTAGAAGGTCAATCCAAATCGTATAAAATGGCAGGGCAGACTCAAATGTCTAGATAGACAACTCTTGTTTCCATTTCTTTTGTTCTTATAAACTTTCAAGGTTTTGAATTATTGCCAGAGCTTGCAAAACATCTTCTCTGCACTTCAATAATTGGTGTTGATATTGGTTTATTGGATATTATCATGTACCAAGATAGAGATCAGATTGTTACCCAATGCATTGAGCAGGAATAAGATGAAGCATTAACAATGCAGAATAAAGTGTAAAGACAGAGAACTTAGATCTAAAAGAGTAGAACAATTATAATGGAAGTTATGAGTGGATCTGCAGGGAGCAGACTGCACCAAGTTGCCATGCTCTGACATCATCATTGCAGCTGATGTAACCAACAGGAGAACTTGCCATGAAAGAAGGAAACCACGACATTTGCTTTATTACAAATGATTTGGTTTCCTTTATAATCTCAATTTACTTGAAATGTCAAAGGGACTACATTGTAGCGTAGCGGGTAGCACAATAGCTTTAAAACACCAGCAATCAGCAATCGAGGTTCAATTCCCAATGTTGTCTGTAAGAGTTTGTACCTTTTCCCTATGATCACATGGTCTTCCAGATGCTCCGATTTCCCCCCACATTCCAAAAATGTATGTATGTGTTAGGTTGTTGTGGGCATGCTATGTTGGAATCATGGTGTCACTTGTGTTTTTTTCCCAGCACAATCCTCGCTGATTCGATTTGGCGTCAATGATGCATCTTACTGCATGTTTCATCTTTTCAACGTACACTTGACAAATAAAGCTAATCTTCTTTATAAATCACCAAGGTGAGAAACATAATTTTTGTGTAAAATGCTGAGTGTATTTAAGATTTAGTTGATGCTTCCTCAGCATATGGATTATCACTACCAGTTGTCCATCCCTAGTTTTAAAAGAACAACTGGAATTGTTGCAGTCCAAATAGTTAGGATCCAATACTCCCCATTCTATGACATAAGAGTGTTTCAAAATTTTGACCAGGCAACCATGAAAGAACTGGAAATTATACCCAATTTAACAAGTTTGTGACTTCCAGCAAGAAGGTATGGAGTTCTGATGAAGGGTCTCAGCCGGAAACATTGACGCTTTATTACTGTCCATAAATGCTGCCTCACCTACTGAGTTTCTCCATCATTTTATATGTATTACTCTCGATATTGAACATGTTTGGTGTTTAAGAGATGGAGTTCTCAGGACTTGCTGCCTTTGATAAAATAACTAATGATATGACCCCTTAGACCTGCTCTTTTACTTACTAAACTCATTGGTGATTAAATTGTCAGCTTCATCTTTGTTTTCTGGGATTATATCTTGTTTCAGAGTTATTATAAAAACATCACATAATTAACCTAGAACATGCTTAATGACTCTGCAACTTTGGAACTCTTGAAAACAGAGTTCTGAAGACCCATGACTTTAAAAAAAGAAGTTCTTCCACAAGGCATTCTTCACTAGGGAAAGGCCCGAAGACCCACATATCAAGATTCAACAACAGATTCTTTCCCACGACCTTCAGTTTCTACAACTGACCCGAAAAGCACTAACACTGTTTTGGACTGTATGGCTTTTTTCTCTCTCTTTCTCCAGCTTCCAATGTCATGACATTTATTTTGTTTATTTGTTGGGTATGTTTTGTTTAAGTCATGTTAATTTAGGTTAATATTAACTTATATTTGTCACTTCTGTAATATATGGTACTGTGGCTGCAAAAGACTTATTTTCATGACATTTATACTCTGTGTATGTACTTATGCGGGTGACAAAGAACTTTAACTTGAAGTTAAACTTAACTGGGCATCCCTTTAGTCTGGATTAAGACCGTATGATCATAAGACGTAGTAGCAGACTTAGGTCATTTGGTCTATCACATGTGTTCCACCTTTCTATCAAGACTGAATTATTATCCTACTCAACCCCATTCTCCTGTGTTCTCCCCATAAACTTTGACACCCATAAATCAAGAAACTATTTAAATATATCCAATGTCTTGGCCTTCCCAACCATCTTTGGCAATGAATTCCACAGATTCAACAGCCACAGGCTAAAGAAATTCCTCCTCATCTCTTTCCCGCCACTGCCCTTAAGGAAGTTGTATGTTCTCCCCATGACTATGTGGGTTTTCTCCAAATGCTCCGGTTCCCTCCCACAGTCCAAGGACGTACCGGTTGGTAGGTTAATTGTTCATTTTAAATTGTCCCATGATTAGGCTAGGGTTAAATCGGGGAATTGCTGGGCAGCATGGCTTGAAGGCCCACTCTGTGCTGTATGTCAATCAATAAATTAAAGGGACATCCTTGTATTCTGAGGCTGCGCACTCTAATTTGAGAGTCCTTCATAATATGAAATCTCCTCCACATCTCCACTTTCAAGATTCAATGAGATCCCCCCCACCCCACACACCATTCTTCTAAACTGCAGAGAGTACAGGCTCAGAGCTATCAAATGCTCCTCATATGTTAACCCTTTTATTTATGGGATCATTCTCCTGAACTGCTCTGGAGCTTCTCCAATGCCAGCACATCTTTTCTTTGATAAGGGACCCCCAGTTGTTCACCTTATACCAAGTATGGTCTGACCAATGCTTTATAAAGTCTCAGAATAAGTTCATTGTTTTTTTCAGTTATGTAGTCCTTTCAAAATGTATACTAACATTGGATAATGCTCACTGGATCTAGACTTCCCCACCAAGGGAAATATCCTTGCAGTGTTTGACCCTGTCAACTCTCTCAGACACTAATGTGTTACAATCACCAAGGCTGGAATGCATTACATTCATTAATTAAAACTGTTTTCAATAAAATTGCTGAGGGAAGGCATGTTGCAGTATTTTTTAATTGCTTCATACTGAGTATTTGATATTTGCTGAAACAGCAGAAGGAAAATAATGGCAGAATTTTAAAATAAATTTATAAGTGGGCTGAAAGTGTGAAATAAACACATTCCATAAAAACCTTGAAAAGGCAACATAGTATATACCTGGATGGGAATACAAATGTTGGGGTGTGGTTAAAGGAGAAGAGACAATAGGACTAATTGAATACTTCCACAAAAAAAAAACTGACAGGTATATGATAGTTTCCTTTTGGGTTCTTTAAAGGACAGATGTATGTACTACACTAGTTTTCTACTATACAATCTATCCAAACAAAAAGTATATCTCTTTACCTGAACCAGCATGGATAACTCCACTCACCTCAACACTATACTGATTCCACAACCTACGGACTTACTTTTGAGGACTTTACCACTCATGTTATCAATATCATTTATTTATTTACTGTTTGTATTTCTGTATTTGCATAGTTTGCCTTCTTTTGCACATCTTTTGTCCATCTTTGTGTGTAGTTTTTCAGTGATTCTGGTGAATTTCTTTGTGCTACTGTGAATGCCTGCAAGAAAATTAATCTCTGGGTTGTATATGGTGACATATGTATACTTTCATAATAAATTTTCTTTGAACTTTACACTATGAACTTACTTCTCCCAGCATATTAGATATTTATTACTGAGTGGAAAAGCTAATACTTGTTTGAAATGCATACTTTAATGGCTGGTCATATTTTATCTGATAAACTGAATGCTTTTTCTCCAACCATGCTTTATCCTGATTATAAAAAACAAGTCGTACAAAGCTGCTTATATTGAAGAAACTCTCTCTGTGACTCTGGACAGCAATTATCATGTAGGATGCCTTTCCATAACACTGATTAAGTAATTATGAAGTGAGTAATTTTGGAAGGTCAAATTTAAAGGCAGGCTAGAGGGTTCTTGGCAGTGTGGTGAAACAGAGGAACCTTCTGGTCCACATCTATAGATCCCCCAAAGTTGCCTTGCAAGTTAATTGTGTTGTTAAGAAGGTATATGGTGTATTGGCACTCATTAGTCAGGGAACTTAGTTTAAGAGCCATAAGGTAACTTTGCAGCTTTTGAAAACCCTGGTTAGACTTCCCTTGGAGATTGTGTTCCATTCTGGCCGTTTCTTCATAGGAGGGATGTAGAAACTTCAGAGAGGATGCCGAGGAGATTTACCAGAATGCTGGCTGGACTAGAGGGCATATGTTATAAAGGTCGGTAGGGTGAGCAATGGCTTTTCTCTTGGGAGCGAAGGATGATGAGGGGTGACTTGATAGCGGAGTACCAGATGATAAGAGGCATAGATCAAATGGAAAGCAGAGACTTTTACCCAGGGTGGAAATGGCTAAAATGAGGGGCATATTTTTAAGGTGATCGGGGGAAACTATAGAAGGATGTCAGAGGTAAGCATTTTAAACAGAGAGTGATGATTGTGTGGAATGCTCTGCCAGGGGTGATGGTAGAGGCAAGTATATTAGAAGCATTTAAAACCGTCTTAGATAGACATATAGATGATAAAAGAAAAATGAAGGGCTATTTAGGAAGGAAGTGTTAGATTGATCTTTCGTAGAGCACGTTAAAAGGTCAGCACAGCATCATAAGCCAAAGAGCCTGTACTTTGCTGTAATACATGTTTGCATGCTGATCAAAAATAATTGCTGAAGGAGTGGGGGTGGTGAGGAGACAGTCATTGAAAATGAAAGTTGAAGATGACCTGATAGTGTAGTGGTTAGCATAACATTATAATAGCTTGGGGCTTTGGAGTTCAACCCCAACATCCTCTGTAAGGACTTTCTGTATGACCTCCCCATGGAATACATAGGTCCAAAGGCATCCTGGGTAGGTTAAATAGTCATTGTATGTTGACCTGTAAGTAGGTTAGGGTAAACAAGGTTGTTAGGAGTTGCTGAGCGGCATGGCTGGACCAGCCAAAATGGCCTTTTCTGCCATCTATCTCCAAATAAAAACAAAAATAAATAAGACATTGAACATTTTCTAATGCTGATCGCATTGATCTTTCTCTTTTTTGCACTTGTTTGTTCATTCTAGTAAGGCCTCGTGTGGCAAGATATTAATGCACTTTCCCTCAATGAAGTTGTCAGAAAAAAAACATAAGGAAAATCAAGGGCAAGATAATGTTGTTCAGGCTGTTGTTCTTCAATATGTTTTTATTCCTGCTTTCTTATTGTAGCAATTGCATTTCAAATAGAGCTGAAGCCATCTGAATCTGGTGCCAGCTCTCCCAGAAGATTAAACATTTATCATTCTGAGTAAAGAAATACCAACAGCCCAATATTTGTTTTAAATTTACATTTCAATCATTTATACTTATATCTTTTGCTGCAAATTGAATGAATTTTCTGAGTTTACCTTTCAATACCAATTAATATTTCATGTTCAACCTCTTAACCATTTTCTTTCCTGGTTACAGTGCACTGGCATTTCATTTGGTCTCATGGTTCACTCGGAGAGACAACGGATACTGCAGAAGGTGGAATCACAAAATGCTGGAGCAGATCAGTAGGTCAGGCAGCATCTACCCAGGGAAATGGACAGTCAAACTTCGGGTCCGGAATCCTCATCTGGACGAGTGTCTACATACTCTTGTGTCTCCACATTATTCACATGACAGACAGCAGACTTCCAAATAGAGAATCTATTCCAAGCTTTGTCATGGTACAAGATTAAGAGATGAATAAAGGAAAGATTCAAGGCTCTTTGCAAAAAAATGTGCTATCATCTGAATCATGAGAATGTCTGTTCCTTGACTACTTAGAGAAGGAATAGTTGTTTTTATTTATTTTTATTCAGAGATACAGCATGTAACAGGCCCATCTGGACCAACAGGTCGCACTGCCCAGAAACCTACTTAACCCTAGCCTAATCACGGAACAATTTACAATGACCAATGAATCTACTAGCTGGTACATCTTTGGACTATGGGGTGAAACCGGAGCACTCAGAGGAAACCCCCTGTACATGCAAGAAGAATGTGCAAACTTTCTTACAGAGGACTCTGGAGTAGAACTCTGCATTCCGATGCTGCAAGGTTTAATAATGTCGCACTAACCACTATGCTACTGTGGTGACCAACAGATGAACTAGTACTGAGAACCTTGAGGTAATGCTCCAGAAACATACAGACTGCCATCCTAAACATTAGGAGTGCTCCACTTCATAAATTATCCAACCATCCACAAGCTAGACATCCCCTGGTGATGCCAGAACGTACAATTCCCACTCCAGTCTCAACAATCACCTCAACACAAAAAGCCAGAGTTGAAGCAAGTTATTTTTGATTATGGAGCCCTACTTAAAAAAAAGAAACCGTACTGAGTACAGTGGACTTAAACTTGTGTGATAATAACAGACAAGCTAATAGTTTTCTATTTTATAATGGGTAATTGGTGTGGTAACATCAGACACCAAGTCTGGTTAAATATGACAATTTAAAGATTGTTCTAAATTAGCTTTTAAGTGGGCACCATTTCTTAATGTTCTAAATTTTGTTAGACAACTTAGATTTTCCAATTTATAAGGCAATTAAACTTGCCACAGAAAATCCAATCTTACAATTGCACAAGTGACTATATAGAATCAGAATTTGGCTTTATATCACCGCATACATTCAGTGGCCACTTTATTAGGTACACCTGCTTGCTCAGGCAAATATCTAACCAGTCAATCATGTGGCATAAACTCAATGCATAAAAGCATGCAGACATGGTCAAGAGGTTCAGTTATTGTTCAAACCAAACATCAGAATGAGGATGAAATGTGATCTAAATGATTTTGACTGTGGAATGATTGTTGGTGCTAGACAGTTGTTTTGAGTATCTCAGAAAATGCTGATCTCCTAGCATTTTCATGCACAACAGTCTATAGAACTTAGAGAGAAAGGTGTGAAAATAAAAAAAAAGTCCAGCGAGTTTCAGTTCTGTGGGTGAAAATACTTTCTTAATGAGAGAAATCAGAGAAAAATGGGCAGACAGGAAGGTGACAGTAACTCAAATAACCTCAATGTTGTGCACTGGAACATCTCTGGATATACAACTTGAACTGGATGGGCTCCAGCAGCAGAAATCAGAATCTGAATCAGCTTTAATAACAACAGCATATGTTGTGAAATTTGTTAACACTGTGGCAGCAGTGCACTGCAATACATAATAACAGAGAGAAAGAAAATGTTAAATCGTTAAATTAAATAAGCAGTGCAAATAAAAAAGTAGTGAGGTAGTTCATGGACCCAATATCTATTCAGAAATTGGACAGCAGAGGGGAAGATGTTCCTGAATTGCTGAATGTGTCCCTTTAGGCTCTTGTATCTCTTCCTGATAGTAGCAATGAGAAGAGGTCATGGCTGGGGCAATGGGGGTCCTTAATGATAGATACCAAGGCACCATTCCTTGAAGATATCCTGGATACTACAGACACTAGTGCCCATGATGGAGCTGGCTAATTTTACAGCTCTCTGCAGCTTACTTCGATCTTCTGCAATAGCCACTCCACCCACTCCACCCCCCATACCAGACAGTGACACAGCCGGTTAGAATGCTGTGTATGGTACAGCAGAATTTTGTGGGTGTTCAAATGAAATATAGTTTCGGTCTTGCCATCTTTATAGCTGCATCGATATGCTGGGATCAGGTTAGACCCTCAGAGATTTTGACACCCAGTAACTTGAAATTGCTAACTCTCTCCACTCTGATCCCTCTGTGAGGATTGCTTTGTGTTCCCCCCGTCTTACCCTTTCTGAAGTCCATGTTCAGTTCTTTGGTCTTCCTGATGCTGTGTGCAAGGTGTTGCTACGATACCACTGAACCAGCTGGTATATCTCACTCCTGTATGCCCTCTCATCACCATCTGCAATTCAGCCAACAATGGTTGTATCATCAGCAAATTTATAGGGGGCATTTGAGCTATGCCTAGTCACACAGTCATGGGTGTAGAGAGAGTAGAAGAGTGGGCTAAGCACACTTTCCCGAGGTGTGCCAGAGTTGATAGTCATTGTTATGGGGATGTTATTTCCAATCTGCTCAGATTGTGGTCTTCCAGTTAGGAAACTGAGGATCCAGTTGCAGAGAGGGGTACAGAGATCCAGGATCTAGAGTTTTTTTGATCAAAACTGTAGGAATGATGGGATTAAACACTGAGTAGTATTTAATAAACAACATCACGACATAGGTATCTGTATTGTCCAGGTGATCCAAGGCCATCGGAGTGCCAATCCTATTCCATCCACTGTAGAACCTCTTGTGGCAATAGCAAATTGCAGTGCGTTCCAGTTTCTTGCTGAGGCAGGAGTTGGTTCTAACCATAACCAACCTCTCAAAGTAGTTCAGTACCATAGATCTGAGTGTTACTGGATGATAGTTGTTAAAGCAGATCACCCTTCTCTTCTTGGGCACTGATATAATTGTTGCCTTTTTGAAGCAGGTGGGAAATTCTTAATGCAGCAATGAGAGATTGAAAATGAAGACAGAGAGAGAGAGAGAGAGAGAGAGAGAGTGAGTGTGTGTGTGTGTTTCTAATATCACTGAGAATCAATATTAGGGATAAATTTTTTTATGACTGTGAATCAAAATCTCAGACAACAAAAAGTAAACATTACAAATGGAAATTCATCCCTAATCAATAATCAATAATGTGTGTCAACACAATGTAATTCTACTGCAGAAATTCAGTTTCATCAAACTGATACAGCTATAGAGAAAGAGTAAAATGCACAGATGTTACAATAGAATGTTTATTGCTGTTGACTGGCTATGAAATTCAAGACAAATTCTACTTATGCCTTCCATTGCTTTTAATATTTCCAATACTGTTTGCTTTTACCTTTTGTTCTTTACACTCTATGTATAATGTTTCTTTCCCTCTCTTTAGTTCTCTTTCTGCATACAATTTGCCTCTTCTACACGCTTCATGTTCACAGACCTTTAGTGTTATGTTTCTGTCCTTCACTCTGATTGGTTGAGGAGACAGCCTCTTGCTTGTTCTGTTACTCGAGGCCCACTTGCTGTGTGCCCTCTTTGCACTATTATCTGCTTGTACTTTCAACAAGATTAGAAGCAAAAACATTTTGAGTTGGTAAGAACAATTACTGATAATATCAGTACAATAGCTGCTTTGCCATATCAGAGTGACTTATGCCAGCTTGAGCAACTGCAGCAGCGTCACCTACGTTCTCTGATGATCGCCTGGAGAGACAAGGTCTCCAATACCAAGGTCCTCTCTCGAATCCAGATGCCAGCAGTTTCAATCTTGATAATGTCAGCCTAACTGTGCTGGGCAGGCCATGTTGTCAAAATGCCTGACAGGCGACTGCCCAATGACATCTTGTACCGCAAACTGTCCAGTGGTACCCAAAAACAAGGAGGCCAGTGACTACAGTACAAGGATATTCTGCACAGGAGCCTCAAGAAAGCTGACATTGCCCCAGATACATGGGAGGATCTGGGTCATGATCGCTCACAGTGAAGGGACGCCATCAGAAAAGGTGTGGATGCTGCTGAGAACAAGCTCATAGAGGCAACAGAGGAAAGGCGCAGGAAGCGCCACAACAGAACTTCTGCCCCTGCTGCTCCTCCAGGCCTCACCTGCCAAGTCTGTGGCAAGTAGTGCCTGTCAAGGATCACCTGTACAGCCACTCCAGGATGCAAATATCAAACCCTACTAAATGACTGAAAGGAACCATCATCATCCTATAGAATGAATAGCCATAGAGAGAGAGAGAGAGGGCTGCTTTGCCACAGAAAATTCTAGTGCGCTGTTTGGGACTGAAGTTTACTTCTATGCACCACATGTAGGCTGTCTTTTATACTGGTAAAATCATTGACTTCAGCTGACACATACACTCAATGGCCAGTTTCTGAGGCATACCACTATTGTAACAGGTGGTTATTTGAGCTACTGTTGCCTTCCTGTCAACTTATCCATTCTCTTCTGACCACTCATTGACAAGACATCTTTGCACACAGAGCACCAGCTCCCTAATGTTCTTTTTGGCCTTTTCACAACATTCTCTGTAAACTCTAGAGATTGCTCTGTGTGCAAATCCCAGATCTGCAATTTCAGAGATACTCAGAATGCCCTATTTGGCATTAACAATTATTCCACTGTCAAAGTCATTTAAATCCACACGATCAATGCCTCCAATCTTTTTGTACACATCTATCAAGTCAGCTCTCATCCTCTGTTGCTCCAAGGAGAAAAGGCCAGTTCACTCAAACTATTTTCAAAAGGCGCACGCTCCAATCCAGGCAGCATCCTTGTAAATCTCTTCTGCACCCTTTCTATGGTTTCCACATCCCCCCTGTAGTGAGTTGGCCAGAACTGAACACAGCACTCCAAATGGGGTCTAACCAAGGTCCTATGTAATTATAACATTACCTCACGGCTCTTGAACTCAATGCCACAGTTGACGAAGGTCAACATATCATATGCCTTCTTAACAACACTGTCAACCTGTGCAGCAGCTTTGAGTGTCCTATGAACATGGAACCCAAGATCTCTCTGATCCCCCACATTGCCAAGAGACTTACCATTAATATTACATTCTGTCCTCAAATTTGACCTACCAAAATGAACCACTTCACACTTACCTAGGCTGAGTTCCACCTACCACTTCTCAACCCAATTCTGCATCCTATCAATGTCCCACTATAACCTCTGACAATCCTCCAGATAATTCACAACACACCCAACATTTGTGTCATCCGCAAACGTACTAACCTACCGTTCTACTTCTTCATCCAGGTCATTTATAAAAATCACAAAAAGGAGTGGTCCCAGAACATATCCCTGCAGAACACCTCTGGTCACTGGTCTCCGTGCAGAGTATGAACCATCTACAACCATGCTTTGCCTTCTGTGGTCAAGCCAATTCAGGATCACAAAGCAAGGTCTCCTTGGATCCTGTGCTTCTTACTTTCTGAATGAGCCTTGCATGGGGAACCTTATCAAATGCCTTGCTGTAATCCATATATGCTACCTCCACTGCTCTACCTTCATCATTGTGTTTTATTACTTCCTCAAAGATTTCAATTAGGCTCATAAGGTATGGCCTGCCCTTGACAAAGCCATGCTGACTATCTTTAATCAGATTATGTCTCTCCAGATACTCATAATACTCTCCAAATCCTGTCTCTCAGGATCTTCTCCAACAACTTGCCCACCACTGAAGTAAAACTCACTGGTCTATAATTTCCTGGGTTATCTCTCCTCCCTTTCTTGAACAAGGGAACAACATTTGCAACCCTCTAATCCTCTGGTACTTCTCCCATCCCTATTGTTGATGTAAAGAACATCACCAGGTTCAGCAATCTCCTCCCTCACTTCCCACAGTAGCCCGGGATATATCTCATCCAGACTCTGTGACTTATCAATCTTAATGCTTTTCAAAAGCTCCAGGACATCATATTTCTTAATGGCTATATGCTCAAGTGTTTCAGTCCACTGCATGTCATCCCTACAATTACCAAGTTCCCTTTCCCTGGCGAATATTGAAGCAAAGTGTTCATTAAGTACCTTCACTACCTCCTCCGACTCCATGCAAACACTTTCAATATTGCATCTGATTGGTTCTATTCTCACAGGGCTCATCATCTTTCTCTTCATATACTTGTAGAATGCTTTGGGGCTTTCCTTAATCCTGCTTGCCAAGGCCTTCTCATGGCCCCTTCTTACTCTCCTAATTTCATTCCTAAGCTCCTTTCCGGCAACCTTGTAATTTTCTAGAGCTTTAAAAGTACCTAGTTTCTTGAAACTTCCATAAGCTTTTCTTCTCTTCTTAACTAGATTTTCTACATAATTTGTACCTCATGGTTCTTTTACCCTACCATCCCTTCCCTACCTCAATGGAACGCAACTATTCAGAACACCATGCAAATGTTCAGTGAACATTTGCCACATTTCTACCATGCATTTCCATGAGAACATCTTAATGCTCCCAAGTTTCTGCCTAATAGCATCATATTTCCCCCTACCCCAATTAAATGTTTTCCCAAATTGTCTGCTCCTATCTTTTGCCAACGCTATGGTAAAGGAGATAGAGTTGTGATCACTACCTCCAAAATGCTCTCCCACTGAGAGATCTAACACCTGACCAGATTCATTTCCCAATACCAAATCAAGTACAGATCTCCTCTAGTTGGCTTATATACATATTGCGTCAGGAAACCTTCCTGAACACACCTAACAAACTCTAATGCATCCAAACCCCTTGCTTGAAGGAGATGCTAGTCAATATTAAGAACATTAAGATCACTCATCACAACAACCTTATTATTATTGTACTGTTCCAGAATCACCCTCTCCATCTGCTCTTCAATGTCTGTTACTATTGAGGGGTGGTCTATAAAAACCCCCAATAGAGTTTTTGCCCCTTCCTGTTTGTGACTTCCACCCACACTGACACAGTAGGCAATTCCTCCAGGACTTCCTCCTTTTCAGCAGCAATGACACTATCCCTGAGTAACTATGCCACACCCCACCTCTTTTTCCTCCCTCCCTGTCCTTTTTAAAAAATCTAAAGCCCAGCACACCCAGCATCCATTCCTGCCCCTGAGTCATCCAAGTCTCTGTAATGGCCACAACGTCATAGTTCCATGTATTGATGATCCAAGCTCTAAATTCATCTGCCTTGTTTATGATATTCCTTTCTTTCTTTTTAAATCATTTTATTAATTTTAAACAAACAGAAGTGAAACATGAGAGAGTTTGAGAGTACATAATTAATAGATTAAGTATACATTCAAATAGATGATAATCCATATATATATAATAACCTCTCAAATTCATAGTGATTACAAAAAAAGGAGAAAAATTAAAAAAAAAATCCCCCCCAAAAAAAAGAAAATAAAAACTAACTAACATGGGCCATTGCATTATGTCAAATATACACAGTAGCATCAATAACTCCGTACCTCCATCCAAATAATTAGGGATAATAAAAGTAAGGTTTAGGAAAAGTCAGTTTAGCTCATATGAAAATGTTGAATAAATGGTCTCCAAGGTTCTTCAAATTTAACTGAAGGATCAAGGACAACACTTCTAATTTTTTCTAAGCTCAAACCAGAGATAGTTTGAGAAAGCCACTGAAATATAGTCAGAGGATTAATTTCTTTCCAGTTCAATAGGATAGATCTTCCAGCCATTAGTGTAACAAATGCAATCATCCACCGAGCTGAGGGGGATAAACAACTATTATCCTCCATTGGTAAACCGAAAATTGCAGTAATAGGATACGGTTGCAATTTGATATTCAGAACTGTTGAAATAATACGGAAAATGTCTTTCCAATAATTTTGCAAACAAGGGCAAGACCAAAACATGTGGGTCAATGAAGTGACTTCAGAATGTCATCTGTCACAGGTTGGATTAACATGAGAATAAAATTGAGCAAATTTATCCTTGGACATGTGAGCCCTATGTACAACCTTAAATTGTATTAGGGCATGTTTAGCACAAATAGAGGAAGAATTGACTAATTGTAAAATTTTCTCCCACTGCTCAGTGGGTATAAGACAATGAAGTTCTTTTTCCCATTCCTTCTTAATTTTTCCTGATACTTTTGGCTGTATTTTCATGATCATATTATAAATGGTGGCTACCAAACCCTCTGGCAAGGATTCAGAGCTAAAAAAAATTCCGTAATGTCCATTGGACATAATTTTGGAAAAGACTGTAACATATTATTCAAAACATTTCTAACTTGCAAATATCTAAAAAAATTAGTTTTAGGTAAATTATATTTATTAGATAGCTGTTCAAAGGACATAAAACTGTTAACTAAAAATAGGTCTCAAAAACATGTTATACCTTTTGTTTTCCATAATATAAAGGCTTGATCCATAAAAGAGGGTAAAAAAAAGTTAGATATAATAGGGCTTGATAGGATAAACTTATTCAATCCAAAAAATTTATGAAATTGAAGCCATATTCGCAATGTATGTTCAACTATAGGATTATGCTTATGATATTTCTTGCAAAAAAAATACACAGCTCAAGCCATCTGGCTGAGTGCATCTTTTTGCTCTGTCTTCTGCCTATTCTTCCTCACAAACTCCCTACAAGTTGTCCCTACTTGTGTGCCAATTGCCCCATCCTCTGCCTCTTCACTTCAGTCCCCAGCCCCATGCAAATCTAGTTTAAACCCTCCCCAATAGCATTAGCAAACCTCCTTCCCAGGATACTGGTTCCCCTCCAGTTCAGGTGCAACCCGTCCCACTTGTACAGGTCACCCCTTCCTCAGAAAAGGTTCCAATGATTCAAGAAATCCTGCCCCCTGCACCATCTCCTGAGCCACTCAGTCATCTGTGCTATCTTCTTGTTCTGACCTTCCCTAGCTCATTGCACTGGAAGTAATCCAGAGATTGCCACCTTGGAGGTCCTGCTCTTCATCCTCCTTCCTAACTCCCTAAATTACTGAGCAGTACCTCTACCCATCTCCTGCCTATGTCATTGGTACCTGTATGTACCATGACCTCTGACTGCTGACCCTCTCCTTCAAGTATATTCTGCAACCAGTCAGAGATATCCTGGACCCTAGCACCCAGAGGGCAATATAATATTCTTGCAGCAGGACAGGCAATTGTTGATGTTCAGACCATAAGACCATATGGGCAGAATTAGGCCATTCAGATCATCGAGTCTGGTCCGCCATTCCATCAAGGATGATCACAAATCTCACTGAACTCCATTGCTTCTCGCCATATACTTTGATGGCCTGACTGACTGGGAAATGATCAACTTCCACCTTAAGCACAGACTTGGCTTTCACAGCAGTCTGTGGCAGAGCATTCCACAGATTCACTACTCTCTGGCTAAAAAAAAAATCCCTCCTTACCTGTGTTCTAAAGGGTTGCTCCTCAATTTTGGGATTGTGTGCTCTAGTTCTGGATACCCCACTAAAGGAAACATCTTCTCCATATCCACCCCTTTTAGTCCTTTCAACATTTGGAAAATTTGAATGAGATCCCCCGCATTCTTCTAAATTCCAGTGAGTGCAGGCCCAAGGCTGCCAAATGTTCCTCATAGGTTAACCCTTTCATTTCTGGAATCATCCTTGTGAACCTCCTCTGAACTCTCTCCAATGACAACGCATCCTTTCTGAGATATGGGACCTAAAACTATTGACAATTCTCCAAGTACAGCTTGACTAGTGCCTTATAAAGCCTCTGCATTCTTGCTTTTATATTCTATTTTATTCCCCTTGAAATAAATGACAACATTGCATTTGTTTTCTTTACCACAGACTCAGTCTGTAAATTAACCTTCTTGGAGTCTTGTTCAAGGACTCTTAAGTCCTTCTGCACCTCAGATACTTGAAACTTCTCCCATTCAGATAATAGTCTGCACTATTGTTCCTTTTGCCAGAATGCATTATCATACATTTCCAAACACTGTTTTCCATCTGCCACATTTTTGACCATTTTTCCAATTTTTTCTCAGTCCTGCTGCAATCGCATTGCTTCCTCAGCACTACCTACCCCTCCACCTATCTTTGCCACAAAGCTATCAATTCCATTATCTAAATCATTGAAAAACATTGTGAAAAGCAGTGTCCCAATACGGACCTCTGAGGAACACCACTAGTGACCAACAGCCAACCAAAAAGGCCCCTTTCATTCCCACTCACTGCCTCCTGCCTGTCAGCTATTCCACTAACCATGGCAGTATCTTTCCTGTAACGACATAGGATCATACTTGTAAGAATTTGAACTACTCAGCCTTCTTGACCTCAACATCATTTATATCTTTAATCAACACACACAAAATGCTGGAGAAAATCAGCTGGTCAGGTCATGAAGATAGGTTCTTGATTAGTAAGGGTGTTAAAGGTTAGAGGGAGAAGACAAGAGAATGGCGTTGGCAGGGATAAATGATGGAATGACAGAGCAGACTTCTTGAGCCAATTGGTTTAATTCTGCTATTTCTTGTAGTCCTATGGAGCAATCGAGTCCATGCCAACCATCATGCATGTATTTCACATTATTCTGACCAAATCCAGTTTATCCACCCCACATTCTCATCACTCCCCTCCCCACAATTTCCATCACTCACAATCTCTTGAGTGAAATCTACTGAGGCCAATTAACCTACCAACCTGCATGCCTTCAGGACACAAGAGGAAACTCAAACAATAGGAAGAAACGTGTAGACTCCACAAAGAGAACACTGGGGATCAAGACTGATCCCATATTGGTGGAGACGAATAAGTGGTCTCTAGCTTTGATGTACCATTCTATAATACAGAATTCATTTATTTTACATGAACAATAGTTATCATTGGACTAATCACCCGAAGCAAAGAACCCAATTATGACCAGGAAGAAAACAAGCTAAAGTCTTGGCACAATCACAACAACTTGCATCTGAATGACCTCAAAACTGTGGAGGTGCTTATCAATGTGAGGAGAAATGTGTCTCCTCTCCACCCACTCATTATCAACTACTCTACAGTTAGCACTATTTCAACAGTCAAGTTCCTAGACATCATTATTTCACAGGACCTCCTTTGAGAGAAGCATATCTCCTTCAATAACAAGAAGGCTCAGCAGAGGATACACTTCTTGTGGCAGAAGGTAAAATTCTATCTCCACAGAACATACCGGTGCAATCTTACACTGCCATCATAGAGAACATCCTCACATCAACCATTACCACCTGGTTTTGTACAACATCCTCTCATTGTAAATGAAAAGCACAATGAACTGTCAGTTCAGCAGAAAACATTATTGGCTGCAGTCTACCATCACTTCAGGACTTCTCTGTGTCCAGGACAAAGAAGCAGGCAGAAAATATAATTGCGGACAATACTCACCCAGCAAATTAGCTTTTCAAAAAGCTCTCTTCTGGAGTGTGCTATAGGGCTATTACAACAAAAACTTCATAATGTCTTAAAAATTTCTTCCCCTGTGCACATAATTGGATCAACCACTTTAGGTGTGCCTGTCCTCCACCCTTTATCTATTACACCCAGCACTGCATTGCACTGTAAACACTTTAAGCTACATCTATCTCATAAGCTATGAGAGCCTTTGGCCATGAAGTGTGGTTGATTGAATACTAAGGTCCCAAAGCCATCTCAGCAAATGATGAGACTGCACTTCAGCAAAGAAAACTAGCCAACATTCTCCTCCAATTACTCAAATACAAGGGCCAACATTTAAACCAATGGAAACTAATGAGTTCAACCAGGCAAGTTTCTATTTAGACATTGCAATTAGGTCTATGCTCACTTTAGTTCCTGACTGGAGCTCAATTATAATGAAACGTCGCCAGAAATGGCTAGGTTCAGCAATATATTAACTTCCATTCCCTGCATGTCAGTAAGGATGACCAAAAAAAGGTTGAATGAAATAATGGACATCATCTCATTTTCCCTTGAATTCTTGTCCACTGTGATACTGTGATAGAGATTCTACCTTACAAGCATCTGAAGCGAAGTGAGCTCCTTTTGACAGCCAGTCTCAAAGTAAAATAGAAGCTGATAGCATAGTAAAAGCTGGTGCAGGAACCAGTAAAAAGCATAATATGGTACTGTGATTAAGGGAAGTTCACCAAAGTTGACAGCTTGGGAATAAGGAGCAATACTATTGCAAATTAGAGGGAACATGTTCCTGCAGCTAACACGCGGTGTTCCTCTGCTACAACTGTTACAATTGAATGCTGGATGCAAGAAATGTTTCATTTCCAGGAGTCAGTGAGCATGAAAATTATCTGGCATTTGCCCTTGAAGTGTTCACATTACACAAGTTTCCCTGCATGGGCTAAATACATGCTTTAGTCAGCAGCAGTCAATACTGAATGAACAAAACAATTGGCTATTGTGTTTGACAAAAACCCTACATGGGATCCTTTGAACATCAGAAGATTCTGGTATTGCACAATTAAGTCAAAATTTAGCATTTAGCAATTTAAGATTCTGGTCCTTATCCAATAGTGAGATCAAATGATTTATTACTGGTTTTGAACCATTATTCAAGTTGATTTAATAATTCATAATGGGGAATATGGGAACAACTGAGGAGTTAATCATCCACTTTGTGTCTGTTTTCATGAAGGAATGCACAAAAATAACTAAAAGAAACAGCAGAGAGCTAAAGATTTAGTGAGAATGAGGAACAATAAGAAAAAAGCAGTAGTAAACAAAAAATCTAGAGAAACTAGTGAGACTAAAAGACAATATCCCAGCAACATTTCATACAGATCCCATAATTTTGAAAGTACTTTGGTTATCATCTTCAAAAATTCTATAGACTCTGGAATTGTCAGTCATAATTTTATAGAGCATTACAGGTAAAAATCAAGCCCTTCCACCCAATATCTGCCTAGTCTCATCCACCTGCATCTGGACTATATTCCACAAACCACTCCATCCATCTACCTATTCAAATTTCTCTTAAATTTTGTAATTGTAATTGAAACCATCAGCAGCTTGTTCCATACTTGCACCACCCTGTGTGTGACGAAGATTTAATTTAAATATTTCTCCCTTCACCCTAAATCTATGAACTTTAGTTCTTATTCTCACTCAAGCCGAGAGGAACAGCCTGTATTCATTCGCCCTACCTATATCCCTTATAATTTTGTATATCTCTATAAGATCTTCTCTCCTTCTCCTGAGCTCCAGGGAGGAAAGTCTGAACCTATTCAACTTCTATCTGTAGTTCAAGTCCTCAAAACCCAGCAAAGCCTTGTAAATTTTCTCTACATTTTTTTCAGGCTTATTGATAGATTTCCTGTAGGTAGGTGACCAGACCTGCATATAATACTCCAGACTCAGCCTCACCAACTTCAATTTAACATCTCTACTCCCATACTACTGAATGCCCTGATTTATGAAGGCCAATGTACAAGCAGCTTGATTTGTCACTTTATCTATCACACCCTTTGTTCTAACACACACCTCTAAATCTCAGAGTCTTAACCTGGTTTGTCTATCCAAAGGTAAACATCTCACACTTATCTGCATTAAATTCCATCTGCCATTTTCAGTTTATTTCCCAAGCTATCCTTTGTTCCTGTGGATCGAAGGGTAGCGCTTGCAATCTTACTATTTCAGAAAGGCAAAAGTCAGTAAACAGGAAACTACTGGGTGATTAGCCTAACAAGAGTAAAAGGGAAATTATTACAGATAGATTTGAATGTAAGAGTAAAGGTATCATACCACATATATCTAAGGCCTTGTTGAGACATCTCCAGGAGTATTATGTGCAGATGTAGTAATCAGTCCCTATGCAAAACACTGACAACTTCCCTCCACACTCTCACCCTGTTCAATCCCCCATTTTGCTGAATTCCTCAGATAGATTTTTTTGTTGCTCCAGATTCCAGGACTTGCAAGTCCCTGGAGTAAACAACCCATCATTAGGTGGATTTTCAGGATAGTGGGTTTATCTTATGAGCAAAGATTGAATAGTCTGGGCCTGGATTCTCTAAAGTATGAACGAATGAGAGAAGGCAAATGCAAGGAGAATACTTTTTCTAGTTGAGCAGTCAGAGTTTTAGAATAGAAATTTGACAATGTAGGATTAAAATGAGGAAAAACTTTATTATAGTGAGTGTGCTAAACTTTTGAAATTCTCTATCTCCAATGACAATGGATACCTAGTCATAGAGATTTAGAGATCTCTGGATATCAAGGAGGTCTGGGAGTTCTGGGATTTTGGGATTGTGCATGAAAATATCGTTAAGGTGGAATATCAGCCAAAATATTGTTGAGGTGATTTTGATGAATGGTGCATCAGTCTCAAATGTCTCATTGTTCATATGTTTAAACATTGAACGTTTTCTATGTACATACAAACATACACTTAATGATCACTTTATTAGATACACCTGCTCATTAATGAGATATTTAATCAGCCAATCTGGTGACAGCAACTCAATGAATAAAAAACATGCAGATGTAGTTAAGAGTTTCAGTTGTTGTTTAGACCAAATGTGAGAATGGTGAAGAAATGTGATCTTTGACTGTGGAGTGATTGCTATTGCCAGACAGGGTAGCTTGACTATCTCTGAAACTGATGATCTCTGGGATTTTCCAGATACAACAGTCTTTAAAGTTCACAGAGATTGGTACAAAAAATGAAAAAAAACATCCAATGAGCAGCAGATCTGTGGTCAAAGGAGAACGACCTGACTGATCCAAGCTAACAGGAAAGCATCAGCTACTCAAATAACCGTGCCTTACATCCGTGGAGTGCAGGAGAGCATCTCTGATTGCACAACTCAACCAGCCATGAAGCGGATTGGCTACAGCAGCAGAAGACCAAACCATACACTGAAAACTTATTTTATTAAGTAATAAAGTGACCACACAATAAAGTGATTTGGTACAAAAAAGAATGGCATCTTGATCATCAACCCCAAAACCCCTCCTCCAAGACAATATAGAACAGAAGCATTGAACACCAAAAACAGCCCCTCTCCTGCACAAAAAAAACTAACAGAACACAACTGAACATTAACTTCCCAACATCCTCTCCTTACACAACAAAACAGAAAAGGAATGGGCAATAAAAAACACAGAATATAAAAACCATGTCTGAAAAAGTGCACAGTCCATAACCACAGAACCACGATGCCATCCTCCAATGTTACGAATATTCATCGAAAGAGAGGAACAGCAGTGGCCTACCCGCCTGCCACAGTGAACCACACAGCAATCGGCCACTCACAGACTCCTCCGCGGCACCAATCAAAAGAAAGGCAGTCAGCGCTGAACTCTCGCTCGCCTTCTGCATTAACCTCCATGTCTCAATCTTCCTCAATGCTTTAATCATCCAAATGGAGTCAAACATTAGCTCGTGCCCTGTTGCGAAGTTTCTTCGCATCAAGGCTATTTGAGAATACAGCAAAGTGCTGGATTACTCAATTGCTCTCCAAACTAAATCATAGGTTCTAACAATCCCAGAAACACATTTAAGGTGAAAATGAAACAAAAGGAAGTAGAAAAGATATTTTTGTGAGCTATTTGGAAGATGTTGAACATATATCTGGAAGATGTATGCTGGCGCCATCTTGACAGAACGTGCTTGCAAACCACTGACTTCTGATAACTTCACACTTGATTTACTGATCCAACAGTAATGAAAGAGTTAATGTATAGAGGCATTTGATGGCTCTGGGCCTGTGCTTGCTGGGCTTAGAAGAACGAGGGGGTTTTTATTAAAACATTGAATATTGAAAGGCCTAGATAGAATGGACTTGGAGACAATATTTCTATTGTGGGTGTGTCCAGAACCAGAGGACACAGCCTCAAAATAGAAATATATCCCTTTAGAACAGAAATGAGGAAGAATTTCTTTAGCCAGAAGCTGGTGAATCTGTGGAATTCATTGCCACTGACAGCTGCAGAGGCCAAGACATTGAGTATAATTAAAGCAGAGTTGTTCGATAGTCAGAGTATCAAAAGTTAAGGGAAGAAGGCAAGATAATGGAGGGATAATAAATCAGCCATGATGGAATAGTGGAGCAGACTCAATGGGCTAAATGGCCTAATTTCACATTTGTGTCTTTGGCCTTCTCATGACAAATTGTAGAACCCACAGAATGTACTCAAAAGCTACCAGTGTGAGATGAACTATTCAGGCTCACTCCAATGAGGATGGGAAGTATTCAATGATCTCAAAAAGCAGGGTCCCCTTTCCAGGGATGGTTAGTCCCAGTTATCACATGTGCTGTCTCTGACAACCCCTCTTTTGTATAATTTTCCTTTCAATATTCTGGAAGTTGTCTTTTTTCTTCTTCTTGAACAGGACCCTCACAATTTAGAAGTATGTCATCTGAGGTGTCATGCATTAAGGGACTTCGGGTACAAAACATCTGTTGCTGCTTTCACCATACTTAGAGTCATAGAGTCATAAAACACTACTGCACCGACACAAGCCCTTCAGTCCATCTAGTCTGTGTCTACTCCCATTGACCTATCGAAATTTCTCTTAAATGGTGAAATCAAACCCACATCCATTACTTGTACTGGTGGCTCATTCCTCACTCTCACCACCCTCTGAGTGAAGACGATTCCCCTCATGTTCCCTTATACATTCCACTTTAACCCTTAACCCATGACCTATGGTTGTAGTCCCACCCAATATCAGTGGAAAAAGCCTGCCTGCATTTACCCTATCTATATCCCTCATAATTTTATATATTGTACTTCTATCAAATCTCCCCTCAATCTTCTATATTCTAGGGAATAAAGTACTAGCCTATTCAATGATTCTCTATAACTCTGGTCCTCAAGTCCTGGCAACACCCTTGTAAATTTTCTCTGCACTCTTTCAGTCTTATTTATATCTTTCCTGTAGATAGGTGAACAAAATTGCACACAATGCTCCAATGTCTTATACAGTTTCAACATAACATCACAACTCCTTGACTCAGTACTATCAGAATCAGAATCAGACTTTAATCGCCAAGTACCTGTGCACATACAGGGAATTTACTTCCGGCAGATGTTGTCTCTCTGCTCATAACAATAATAATGATAAATATAAATGAAAATATAGATTATGCATACAGGTAGGGCAATCCAAGCAATAGTTAACCGACAGTTGACCGGCAGTTAACTGTTCAGCAAGGTGACCACAGTAGGGAAAAAATCTTCTCCAGTGCCTATTAGTCTTAGTCTGGAGGGATCCTCACCATCCACTACACCCAATACCTTGGTGTCATCCACAAACTTGCTGATCCATTTTACCAAATTGTCATCCATATCATTGACCCAGTACTGATCACTGCAGCACACCACTTTCCGTCAAACTGAACTTAGACTTTAACTTTCCAGGATTGTATAAGCAAGTTTTTTTTCTTACCAGACTTGAATGTTCTTTAAATATAAAGGTGCTGGTTCATGCTTTGACAATTATATGATTGTGCTTTTCTTAAGATGGCAGTTCCCAGACACCCTTATCAGCTTGATCTGGGTCCAGGATTAACTCACAGTGCCAGATTAGTGTTACAATACATTCTCTCATTGATACTAAATGAGTTTTTCACATGCATCCCTTCACCATATCTCTGTAGTGCATGGTTTTCAGCATCTATCCATTCATCTCTCTCTTTCCCTCTCTCCCTCCTCTCTCTTACAGTCTTTCTTTCTCTCATACACATACATTACCTCTTTTCACTGTATCTCTCTGATGCAGCTACCCATCTACCTCTCTCTCTTTCTCCCTCTCTCTCTCTCACACTTTTTCATTCAACATCTCTCATAAACACACGCAGATACCCTCTCACTCTGCATGTGTTCCTCTCTCTCACACATACACACAATCTATCACTCACCCTCTCTCTCACACATACACACACTCTATCAGTTGCCCTCTCTCTCACACATACACGGTCTCTTTCTCCCTCTCTCGCAGAACATGATGTCAGACTGCTTGACATCTTGTCTCAAATTACATACATCAAGCATTATTGACATCAAAAGTAAATGATTACAGATACTGAAAAACTGAAATAAACCAACAAGACTGGGACTCTCAGTGGGTCAGACTGCACATGGAGAGCTAACCTTTCCAGTCAAAGACCTTTATTCAGAATTAGGAAAGGTTAGAAGTAAACCAGGAATGTGGCTAGAGGAAGAGTTACAAGTGACAAGAACATGAAGGAAATTTTGTAATACAGTTAGAGAGGGCAGATATTAAATGAGGGAAGAGGTGATGGAGCTATGGAAAATGATTGGTGAATAACAAAAATATTTGAAAGAAATTCACATTAGAGGAAATGAACACGTATGTCACACTGACAGCAGAAAGAGAGAAAACAATCAAAAGTTGAAATAATTGTTGACATCTGCAATGGATGAACTCAGTGTTGAATCCCGGATGCTGTAATCTAACTGAAGAGGAAGATGAGGTGCTGCTCTTGAGTTTTCATTGGGCTTCATTAGAACAGTGTAAGTGGTCTAAAGTAATGAAGGCAATGAGAAAATGGAATGGAAAGTTAAAATGATAGGACATTATTAGTTCATGGTCATACTTGAGAAAATATTGTGCAAAACTATACTTTTTTGATTCAATGAAAGGAAACTTGGCTGCAAAGACAACACACTAATCTGACTATGTTGAAAGAATTGAAGGTCAGTGCGCCTTTGATTGGAAAGGAAATGTCTCAAAAGATAATATCAAAATCTATTTGAAGAAATTCAACATGACATCTAAAACTAGGAAGACATTGCAGTCAACAAATATACTTGGAGGAAATCTGTTCAAGAGGGAGCTGTGCTACTTGTGAACAACATCTGCTGTGCCACAGAGAACAAGCGGCAGCTGCAAAAGGAGAGACTGAGCAACCAAAAGACCCAAGCACTAACCATGTCCAGCACTTACTTGCGTCCACACCACACCAGCATATGTGGATCCCGAATTGGCCTCTACAGGCACCTGAGTTTCCAGCAATAGACAGTCCCTAAAGAGAACATCATACATGACTCAAGTGATTGCACTAAAGTGCTGCTAATTGGGTTTGAATACACCGTCAATTGTCTGCCACCAAGCGTTCATGTTCATTGAGTATCTTTCTGTAATGCTGCATATCTCCAAATGTTGCACCTCCAGAGTATCAAATAACAAATATTGCCAATGCTCCCAACATTCTGCTCTCCTTGATAGTGAATAAAAACAAGCCACACCTCCATTTTAAATATTTTCACTTCAGCAAGAAACCTGACATAAATTTTTCCCTCATAAAACTCATGTTGGAAGGCTCAACTTCCACATGAGATATAACAGTAGCCGATAATGTAATGACTTCTGGAAATATTTTGGCAAGCTGTCAGCAAAGAAGTATACCTTGAACAACGAAGACTGAAAATGATTGAGCACCTCTTTTAAACCACAGAAATAGACCTTTTGATATATTTCTAAGGTCTTGCATCAAGTGTACTATCCCGCCAAATATAATTCAGCGGTTTGATATTTCACATTCTATGATTCCGACTGTGCCTTGGGTGCACGTGCAAATCAGTCATATACTGCTTGACCTATTTCATGCACCACTGGTCAAACAGCAAAAAAAAAAGATCAATAATGTTCATAAGGATTCAGAAAATGTATTGTGTTCCTATCACATGGACCACTTTGCAATTTCACGTTCAAAAATGAACTTTAAAACCACCAATCATTTTTGATATTAGTACGGACTTGTAATAATTTCATGTAAATTACCTACCCAAGTGTTGTCTTCTTGCCGGTATTGTTTCCAGTTTCTTTCAGTGTCACTGAACATCAGCACATAACTCGTCACCCAGTCTGAGCTCCCATATCGGCCTTGGGTTGCTATGGCAGTAATTTCCGTTCTCTCTCCCAGATCTATCTGTAACCATTGGTATTTGTTCGAATCCAATGGGGACCATCCACCTGCTCCTGTAATAATGAAACAGCACTGTTCAGTTAAGCAGTACTTTCATAAAGGGCTTTTCATCTTCAACTACAGGGAGAGAGAGACTTGATAGACTGTTCTTATTTGTTCCCTTAGAGTACAGGAAGCTGATAGGCGAACTTATGGAGGCTCATAAAATCATTAGGGATATAGATAAGGTGAGTGGCATAGGGGAATCTAATAGTCATAGAGTCATAGAGCACTGCAGCGTAGAAACAGGCCATTTAGCCCATATGGTCTGTGACAAAATACTATTCACCCTAGTCCTGCACCTGGACCATAACCATACATGCTCTTCCCATCCATGTACTTATCCAAACTTCTCATAATTGTGGAAATCAAACCCTCATCCATCACTTTAACTGTCAGCTCATTCCGCATTCTCACCATGCTCTGAATGAAGACGTCTCGCGTCATGTTACCCTTAAACATTTCAGCATTCTACTTTATTTTAAGTCCTAGCAACCTCCTTGTGAATTTTCTCTTTACTCTTTCAATCTTGGTGATAATTTTCCTGTCAGTAGGTGGCCAGAACTGCATACAATACTCTAAATTAGGCCTCACCAACATCTTCTACAACTTCAAAATAACATCCCAATTCCATATAGGGGAATATAACACTAAATGGCAGAAATATAAGGTGAAATGGGACATTGAAAGGGGCTTGTGTAGTTGTCTTGTTCACACAGAGGGTGGTAGGTATATGAAATGAGCTGCCACAGGAATGTGGGTACAGAGACAATGTTTAGAAGTTATTTGGACAGCTTAATAGGATAAAATTAGACGGAAAGGGGCCAAATACAGACAAATAAGATAGATTCAGGTAGGCAATATAGTTGGCATGGATGAGTTAGGCTAAAGGTTCTAATTACTAGCAATAATTCTAAAAAAACATTATGAGATTAATCATTATTTGATGTATTTTTGTTTGATGACCCTATACCTAACATTATTTTTCACAATTAAGTGTTTCACAAATGAGTTACTGTCAATGTGCACTCAGTGGCTACTTTATTCGGTACTCCTGTACCCTGGCTTGTTAAACCAACTATCTAATCAACCAATGACATGGCAGCAACTCAATGCAAAAAACATGCAGACATGGTCAAGAGGTTCAGTTGTCGTTCAGACTAAGCATCAGAATAGGGGAAAAGCTGTGATCTAAGTGGATTTGGCTATGGGATGATGGTTTGTGCCTCATGGGGTTGTTCAGAGAATCTCAGAAAATGCAGATCTGGGATTTTCACATGCAATGCTCTCTAGAGTTGAGACAATGGTGCAAAATAAAAGCAAAAAAAAAATACAGTGAGCAGCAGTTCTGTGGATGAAAATGTATTGTTAATGAAAGAGATCAGAGGAGAATGCCCAGTCAAGTCCAAGTTGACAGGAAAGCAACAGTAATTCAAATCACTACGCATTATAACAGCAAACACGAGGAAATCTGCAGATGCTGGAAATTCAAACAACAACACACACAAAATGCTGGTGGAACACAGCAGGCCAGGCAGCATCTACAGGGAGGTGCGCTGTCGACATTTTGGGCCAAGACCCTTTGTCTGGTCATTCTTCTTATTCCTGCTTTTTTTAAACATGACTAAATTTCTTTAAATAGAATCAGATTTTAATAAATGTGTATTCGATGATTACGTTTTCCTAATAACAGGCAAAATATGAGGGTAGATTTCAAACAAAAAATCACAAGTTGAGCAAACTCCACCAGTAATTCAGATGCCAGATACAGAGAACCATTTTACGATTGCTTATGCAGTCTTCAGGTTCGATAAGCTTAAGCTATATTCCCAGGGTGCATGGAGGTTAAAGACTGATCTGATTGAGATGATTACAATAATGAAGGGAATTGACTAAAGTCTACAGAAAATGATCCTTCTCTCCAGAAGAGCAATCCAGACTCAGCATAGGTAATCATAGCATTAGCATGAAGCCAGCTAACATAATATGTGGTGAAAATATGCAAAACACATTCCCTGCGCATTACTGATGCCAGACCATGTTCTGTCCTTTAAAGTTGTATAAGACACTGGTGAAGCCCAATTTGGAGTTCTCTGTACTGGCTTGGTCACCTTTCTATAGGAACAATATCAACAGGATTGAAAGAGTACAGAGAAAATTTACAAGGATGTTGCAAGTACTTCAGGATCTGAGTTATAGGGAAATGTTGAATAAGTTAGGTCTTTATTCCTTAGAATGTAGAAGCATGAGAATAGATTTGATATAGGTATACAACATTATGAGGAGTATAGATAAGGTAAATGCAAACAGGCTCTTTTCCCCAATGAGGTTGGATGGAACTAGAACTCGAGATCATGGGTTAAGAGTGAAAGGGAACACGATGGGGAAATTCGTCATGCAGATGGTGCTGAGAAGGTGGAATGAGCTGCCAGAGGAAATGGTGAATCCAGGTTCAATTTCAGTATTTAAGAGAAATTTGGATAGGTAGGAAATGGATGAGAAGCATATGGAAGGCTCTGATCAGATGCAGGTAAATGGGAACAAGGCAGATTAATAGATCAGCACATACTAGATGGGCCGAGTGGCCTATTTCTGTGCTGTAGTATTCTATGACAATGACTAACTGAGATGCTGCAGGATTTACTCAAGCAATAATTGTAATATATGTGCAAATTGACGCATTAGGAAAAATCCAATAAATTTGATTTATAATACTGAGCATGAAACTGTCCGGAAACTAAACACCTAAATTTTCTTCCATCCATAATTTGTGCTTAAAACCCATTTGGAGTTCTGTGCCTATTATTTATTTATTTCTTTAGAAATAAATCATGGTAACAGGCCATTCTGGCCTAAGAAGCCCATACCACCCAATTACACCCATGTGACCAATTAACCTATTAACCCATCTTTGGAATGTGTGAGGAATCATTAATGAAGAATGGTTGTAGTTGGAAGCTGATTGTCCAAGGTTACACATTGTATCGGAGAGATAGGAAGCTAGGCAGAGGGGATGGTGTAGTTCTACTAGTGAAGAATGGCATCAAATCAGTAGAAGGATGTGACATAAATCAGAAGATGGTGAATCATTGTGGGTTGAGTTAAGAAACTGCAAGGGTGAAAGGACGTTGATGGCAGTTATATACAGGCCTCCCAACAGTGGACCACAGGTTACAACAGGGAATAGAAAAGGCCAGTCAAAAGGGCAATATTAGGGTAGTCATGGGAGATTTTAACATGCAGGCCAATTGGGAAAATCAAGTTGGTAATGGATGTCAAAAGAGTGCATTTGTTGAATGCCTAAGAGATGGCTTTTTAGAGCAGTTTGTCATTGAGCCTACTGGGGGATCGGCTATACTGGATTGGATGCTATGTAATGAACCAGAGTCGATTAGGGAGCTTAAGGTAAAAGAACCCTTAGGAACCAGTGATCACAATATGAAATTTGATATGGAGAAAGTAAAGTCTGATGTAGCAGTATTTCAGAGAAGTGAGGAAAATTACAGTGGTATGAGAGAGGAACTGGCCAAAGTAAATTGGAAAGAGAGCAGCAATGGTGTGTGTTTCTAGGCAAAATAAGGAAGATGCAGGACATGTGTATTCCAAGTGTGAAGCAATACTCAAATAGTAAAATAGTACAACCACGGCTGACAAGGGAAGTCAAAGCTATTGTAAAAGTAAAATAAAGGGCATACAAGTGAAACCATTGGTTTCTTTGGCTGCATAAGTCTAGGGAAGACAGTCTCTAGCCCCACCAAACTTGAGAGATTGAGGTGTGCTTGATCCCACCCCAAACCTCAGTTTGTGTAGATGCTGTGTCATTTGGTACCGTGACAAATTAATGCCACAAATTAACAGACAGTGCTCTGCATATGACAAAATGAATTATATTTATGAATCTTAACTGAAGGGTTAGTAAAGGATAAAAAAAAGAAAAGGGCCCATTCTAATTAAACCGTCAAATGTTCACAAGTTGGAGCTCATCTTGAACTTCTCTGTCACTCACACACTGGGCCCTCGGTCAACGTGAAAGCACACACCAGCTTCCAAACATCGCTCGCAATCCATCTCGAACAAACGGATCTCCCATCGGATCATATACCATGACCAGTTCTCCCCAGCATCTTCTCTCTCTCCATCTCCCCAAGCCCAACTTTATTGTTCCTCACTAACAAAACCTTCCACTAACTGGATGGCACACATTCCACATCATCCCTTATCTTCAACAAGAACCCAAACAAGCTGAAAGCAGGACAGCACAAAGTGAAATAAATACAGTATAACAGTAAAAATATGAAAACAAGCAGCTCGCACAGACTGCCAAAATGAAATATGGTAAAAAATATGAACCAGGTCATCACACTCTCCTCCCACCAAAATAGTCACGTCTTCCTGACTTTGAGATAATTTGTCATCCCATCATTAATAACACTGTTTGCAAAGGAATTTTGGGATGTCAGAACCCTCAATCCATTTGTAAATGGTAGTCTCAGATCTCACTCGGGGGATGGTCGTAACACTATTTCCCCGGTGTTACATAGGCCAGCCTATCGGGGGTCTCCTGATTCTTTGAGACCTTCTTACCCCATCATCTACTTCATCAATTTCAGACACTCCTTGGGATATTTCAGGTCTATATGGCGAGACCAATCACTACCAGAGGTGCAGTACACATGGTCAACCATGACCGACGGAGGCCATACACAGATGTGGCGAGACCTCGCTCGGTCTATCACTTAACCCCGCCTGCAACTCGGATCCCTCTTGCACCAAAAACTCCAGCTTCAATGACAAGTAACCATCGTACGGATAGTCTTCCACACTAAGACCCCAGATCTCTAGTGCACTGAGTGGTGTTCATGGTAAATGCGTCAAATATTGGTTGTAAAATGAACAGTACAGCAGAGTAACCTAAGAGCCGTTGTCAAGTATGGCTCTAGCATAAATACCCTCTATGTAATGATACACTGGAGTTTGGCCCCTACAAAGCCTTCAGGAATAGGGTTTTTCCTTTCGGATGTTGCGCCGAGATGCCATACCGTTCCCTCAATGGGTCTCTCCGCTTAGGCACCCGGGGCTCAATCTCCAAGGGGTGTCCCATCGTTCACACTGCTGCCCGAAGTGTCCCTTTTCAACACAGTTAAAACAGACAATATCCGTTGCTCCCCTTCTCGTGGGATCCCGGCCACTAGCAGCCCTCTGCGTAGTCCATCCCCTTAGGGTTCTGCTTCCCTATCAGATCAATCGTACGGGGAAACCGCACCCGCTGATAACAGCCGGGACATCTCAGTTCTAAACTCTGCCACAAGCTCCTTCACTCCCCATGGTGGGTTATCAGTGGTCACCTCAGCAAACGGGAACCTCTACTAAGGACTGTACCCTGTGGACGGAGGTCTCCCGCGCCTCCATTGCATCCTTCTCCTCTCTTACTTCTCTGATCAGCTCAACAAATGAGGCAGGGGGACGTGTCTTACGAGACATTCAGAGACCCAAGTGATCAGGTCCGGTGAATGGGTGCCTTTCACCATTGGGCCCATTTCTTAACTGATTCACCTCAACCATTTTAATGACCCCTCTAGGCCACAATCAATTTAGCTGCCTCTCTAGCTGAAAAATATAGGCAGAAAGCTTCTCCCCCTTCTCCTGATACATGTTCTGAAGCCCCATCATCAGCTCCAATGGGCTTATCATTGTGCCAAACAGCTTTTTTAGCGCTTGAATGTGGGCTGCAGAGGCAGCAAAGCAGCTCTGCGTCTTTACGGATCTCACTATGTCAACAGCCGGCCCTTCAAACTTTCAAGCAAGCAGTGTTTGTTTTCTCATCACCATTGCACTGCCACCCATCCAGCAACTGAGAGGTCTCCTCTGCCCAAGTCTCATACTCCTCTTCCCCTTTAGGCGTGGGCTTTGTTCCTGAGAACAGGCTGAGTCTACGACAGCTGGGACTTTGAACCTGGGCATTTTACCATTTATTCGTCAGGGAAGTAAGGGCCACTACCAACTCAAAATGTTCAGTCCTCGCTAGAGGATTCAACAGACCTTCTACATCAGACCTCTCCTTCCCCTCGCTCCGTAGAAACAAGAGCAACTTGTCCTTAAAGTCACTGCCCCCAGCTACGGAGAACTCAGCTTCCAATTCAGCACGCTCGCCTTCACTCCCCTCCTCCCAGGAAGCATGGCCCACTTCTCCTGGGGCCCCACTAGTACCAGGCAGTTCAACTGCCATTCCATCAGTGTTAGTCTGAACTAGAACAAAGTCTTTGCCCACAATTTTATCAAACCTCCATTCCACCCCTGCAGCATCCATAACCAAGTATCGGAATCATTTTACCGAACAGTAGTTTAACACAGACTTAACAACCAGGCAACTGGATCAATGCTCAGGGCAATCACACAGCATCCAACAAAATCGATCCCGGATGAGTCCCACAATTAAACCACCTTGGTTTCTTCGGCTGCATAAGTCTAGGGAAGATAATCTCCAGCCCCAACAAACTTGAGAGATTGAGAGGTGCTTGATCCCACCCCAATATCAGTTTGTGGGGATGCTGTGTTAATATTAAGTTAATATTACAAGTTACAAGTCCCTGTTACAAGTTAATGCCACAAAATTACAGACAGTACACTGCATACGATTAAAGGAATTATGTTCATGTGTCTTAACTAAAGGGTTAATAAAGAAAATCAAAGTGGAAAGGGCCCATTCTAATTAAACAGTCAAATGTGCACAAGTTGGACCTCATCTTGAACTTGTCTGTCACTCACACATTGGGCCCTTGGTCAACGAGAAAGCACACAAAACCTTCTGAACTTCGCTCGCAATCCATCTCGAACAAACGTGTATCCCAACGGGTTGTAACCTACGACCAATTCTCCCCAGCATCTTCCCTCTTCATCTCCTCTCAAACAAAATCCCAAACTCAACTTTATTGTCCCTCACCAAGAAAACCTCCTGCTAATTGGATGGTACACATTCCACATCATCCTTTATTTTCAACAATAATGAGAAATGATCTTGCAAAAATCATTGGACACTGGCATAGTGCCAGAGGACTGAAAAATTGCAAATGTCTCTCCAATGCCACTTTTTAAGAAAGGAGGAAGGCAGCAGAAAGGAAATTATGGACCAGTTAGTCTGACTTCAGTGGTTGGGGCAGATGTTAGAGCCAATTGTTAAGGATGACATGATGAAGTACTTGGTGACACAGGACAAGGTAGTGCAAATTCAGCATGGTTTCCTTCAGGGAAAATCCTGCCTGATGAACCTGTTGGAATTCTTTGAGGAGATTACAAGTAGGATAGATAAGGGGGATGTAATGGATGTTATATATTTGGACATTCAGAGGGCCTTCGACAAGGTCCCACACATGAGGCTGCTTACCAAGTTAAGAGCCAATGGTATTACAGGGAAGTTACTAACATGGTCAGAGAGGTGATTGGGAATAAAAGGATCCTTTTCTGGTTGGCTGCCAGTGGTTAGTGGTGTTCCACAGGGGTTGGTGCTGGGACCACTTATTTTAATGCTGTATATAAATGATTTAAATGATGGAATAGTTGGCTTTGTTGCTAAGTTTGCAGATGATACGAAGATTGGTGCAGGGGCAGGTAGTGTTGAGGAAATAGATAGGATGCAGAAAGACGTAGATAATTTATGAGAATGAGCAAGAAAGTGGCAAATGAAATGCAACATTGGAAAATGCATGGTTGTGCACTCTGGTGGTAGAAATAAATGTGCAGACTATTTTCTAAATGGGGAGAAAATCTAGGAATTAGGATGCAGAGAGACTTGGGAGTCCTTGTGCAGAACACCCTGAAGGTTAACTTGCAGGTTGAGTCGGTGGTGAGGAAGCTGGAATAAGCAGGGAAAACACATGCAGTGGAGGGAATCGAACCCAAGTTACTGGTGCTGTAATAGCATTATGCTCACCACAACACTACCATACCACCAAAAGCCATAGATTCGCACCAAGTTCCTCCAATTATAATTTGCCAGAAAAGTGGCTTAATTTTCAACATTAACAGAGGAATTTAGGAGTGCAAGTACATAATTTCTTGAAAGTAACATCATTGTCTAGTGAAGAAGGCCTCCATCAGTCAGGTAATTGAACATAGGACTTAGGACATTATGCTACAGTTGTACAAGACGTTGGTGAAACAGCTATAGACTTTTCGTTACCCTGTATGTCTTTACGACATCTTTAAGCAAAGAAGATTTATGAGTATGTTTTACACCTCAAAAACCCAAATTACTTACAAGGAGAGTTTGTACAATCTTTGGCCACAGATCACTTAGGGGTGATCTTATGGTGCTGTGTAAAATCACTAGGAGCATATGAAGAGAGAAGGCACATGCTCTTTTTTAACTCCCAGGCAAAGTAGAGAGAAGTAGACTAGAGAGCATAGGTTTAAGGGGAGTGAAGGAAGATTTAAAAGGGACCTGTGAGGTAATTTTTTCACACAGAGGGTGTGGATGAAATGAGCTGCCAGAGGAAGTAATTCAAGTCAAGTCAAGTCAACTTTTATTGTCATCTCGACCATAACTGCTGGTACAGTGCATAGTAAAAATGAGACGTTTTTCAGGACCATGGTTTACATGACACAGTACAAAAAACTAGATTGAATTGTGTAATAAAAAAAACAGAGAAAGTTATACTAGACTACAGACTTACACTGGACTGCATAAAATACACAAAAACAGTGCGGGCATTACAGTAAGTAATAAACAGGACAGTAGGGCAAGGTGTCAATCCAGGCTTCGGGCATTGAGGAGTCTGATAGCTCGGGGGAAGAAACTGTTATATAGTTTGGTCGTGAGAGCCCGAATGCTTTGGAGCCTTTTCCCAGATGGCAGGAGGGAGAAGAGATTGTATGAGGGTGCATGGGGTCCTTCACAATGCTGTTTCCTTTGCAGATGCAGCATGTACTGTAAATGTCCATGATGGCAGGAAGAGAGACCCTGATGATCTTCTCAGCTGACCTCACTATCCACTGCAGGGTCTTGCGATCCAAGATGGTGCAATTTCCAAGCCAGGCCGTGATGCAGCTGCTCAGATGCTCTCAATACAACTCCTGTAGAATGTGATGAGGATGAGAGGTGGGAGATGGACTTTCCTCAGCCTTCGCAAAAAGTAGAGACGCTGCTGGGCTTTCTTTGTTATGGAGCTGGTTTTGAGAGACCAGGTGAGATTCTCCGTCAGGTGAACACCAAGAAATTTGCTGCTCTTTACGATCTCTACCGAGGAGCCGTCGATGTTCAGCGGGGAGTAGTCGCTCCGTGCCCTCCTGAAGTCAACAACCATCTCTATTGTTTTGTTCACATTAAGAGACAGGTTGTTGGCTCTGCACCAGTCTGTTAGCCGCTGCACCTCCTCTCTGTAAGCTGACTCGTCGTTCTTGCTGATGAGGCCCACCATGGTCGTGTCATTGGTGAACTTAATGATATAGTTCGTGCTGTGTGTTGCAGCACAGTTGTGGGTCAGCAGAGTGAACAGCAGTGGACTGAGCACTGAATTGAGGATTCACAAAATTGAGGATATTTAAAAGACAGTTTGGTAAATGTATTGATAGGAAAGGCTGGGAGGAACATGGGCCAAGAATGGGTAAATCGAACTAGCTTAGATGGCCATTTTGATGATGAGTGGCTGAACGGCCTGTTTCAGTGCTGTATTACTCCATGACTCTATGATTGTATTTCCCCAGCATATCTTGCATGATTGTTGATGCATTCAATGTGTATAACTGATTTTAATGGGTTAACAACAGGAATTGGATCCTACAGCAGACTGAGGAGATCTGCACACTGAAAGCAGGACACTTTCCTTCAAAAAATAACTGACTGAGGGAAGTGTGAATTCACGTCAAACAGTCTTTTGATCTATGGCCCAAATAACTGCTGCTGATTTGAATGACTTTGGGACCACTTATTGTCATAGATTATTATGAGGTCCACTTCATAATCAGGGTTTGTGTTTTGAGGAGACCAATGCTTCAGGCTGCTCTGAAAAAAAAATCTTTTTAGCAGAGCTGATATACTCACTATTTGCCTCGTCTGTGAAAGTGGCAGTTTGGGTTTTCAACACCCTTAAAAGAGATTAAACTATATGAACCCTGACATAAGACAAAAGAGCAGAATTAGGTCATTTGGACCATCCAGTCTGCTCCACAATAATGATTTAAATAAATCATTATTAAATCAATGACATCACTGTTTATGGGACATAGAAAGTTTGCGTTATTGCCATTTCCGTTTAAGTGACTTAACAGTGGGTGTGTTACCCACCCCAGACGTTCTCTTTTCTCCTCTCTCCCATCGGGCAGTACGTATAAGGTCCTGAAAGCATGTCCCAGCAGATTCAAGGACAGCTGCTATCTTGCTGCTATTAGACTATTGAATGGTTCAGTAGTGTGATAAAATTGACCTTGACCTCTCGTTCTACCTCGTTATGACCCTGCATTCTACTCGCATTTTCTTTTCTTCTGTAATGTTTTATTCTGCATTCTATAAATTTGTTATCATGTATTGTCTCAATACACTGAATAATGGTTTGATCTGTATGGACAGTATGCAAGACACTGTATCTCGGTGCATGTAAGAAAAATCAAACAATTCCATTTCCAATTCATGGGGCAAGTGAAGGGATTAGAAATAAGTTGGGAAATGGGACTGATGGCAATACTTTGTGAACCAGCATAATACAGATGGGCTGAATTCCCTCCTTTCTTATGTCATAGTCAGATACAAAAATTTAGATCTGAATAGAACACTGAACAGAAAAAAAATTCCAAAGCAATTAAAATTTGATACCAAGCACACAACAAATTGTTACCACAGAAAGAATAGGTTCCATAAATATTTCTAGTAATCTTACTGAAGGAATTGTGTAAATTCTGTGTGAGTATGGTCACAGCTTCACGATGTTCTGACACAGATCAGTGCTCACCCAATAATACAAGTCGATGTGCTGGGCTCATGTCATTCAATGCAGAAGTCAAATTGATAGCTACAAAATAAGAGGATCTTCCATTTATGAAACTGTTTGCTATTTAATGACCTTATTTCCGATGTTTCATCGTGAACTCTGAGTTATTTTTGAAATCTTTTATAACAGCACATGAAAGGTAGAAAGAGAGCATGTAACTTTTTTTGTGATTACTTCATTAGATTGACATTTGCTGTTGACTATAAGGCTGCATCATAGCAGGAAAATTGCTGAATCATATAAAAGGCACACTTTCCTGTGCTGTTTCTGTATGTCTGCACACACAATATTAATTCTCCATCAGAAATGGATTCTCTGTGATGTTTCAGATTCATTTATTTATCGTATGTCCATCCATCAAAATATACAGTGAAATCTGTCATTTGCATCATGACTAGGATGTGGTGGGAGAAACTTGCAAGTGTCGCCACTCAGATCAGCGGCAACGTAGCATGCCCACAACAATCAGCAGGACAATACAAACAACACAACATCTGCAAAAAAAAACGTAAAAATAAGCCCCTTTTCTCCCTTGTACCCACTCACCCAATCACACAGACATAGCCAGACTTCCAACCCCAGGCCAGGCCTCCCTGGCCTGGACTTGTAGACATCAGACCTCTTGACCTTTGGTATGACCTCAGGACCCGCTGATTACAGGACTTTGAACTTAGGGCCTTGGCTTCAGTACTCGTATGGACCGCCAGATTCAGAACTTGCTGACCGGGGTATCATCCGTGGCCTGGACTCACTTTCTCACAGATAGGCCATGACATTCACTCATGCCACTCAACTTCCAACCTCACTGTCTTTGCTTTTTGACCTACAGATTTTAAACCTTGTTATCAACCCGAGGACTAACTAATCACAGGGATTTGTACTCCAGGCTTGAAAGTTTCGACACATATCGTCTGCAATCTCAGGACTTACCAACTTGGGGCAATCACCAGCCCTCACGCTTCCTGCCTGCACAGACTTCGATCCTGTGACTTGCTGACCTGGGTGGACTCACCAAGCTGGGGGTCATCACCCTTGTCCAAAAGTCCTGCCAATCTTGGCCAGTGACTATGGGGATCACTAGTCTATGTCTCAGTGCCTACCAACCCTATGACTGTCTGCAGGAATCACTGGTCGCTAACGTTGAGTGGTCTGACCTGGTCTCTGGCTCCTACCCTGATTTTTCTCTTTATTGTTTTTTAACTTTAACTCCCCTCATCACTGTCCTGAAACCCTAACCTGTCGCTAACTCTTTGTGCTATCCCCAGAACCATCTCAATGAACCGAAGAAACAATATCTGAGCCACGATGGACGTTGCAGCTCAGTAGCATCTTGATTGTGGACGGGGTACACACATATTATTTAGAAGACATGACAGACCGAGATGTGAGATAAAATTGACAAATGAGATGGGTCAGATTCTTACAGCCATTGTTTAATATACATTTATTCACATTTACATTATTGTTATCAGGACTTGCAACAGGATCTTGATAAGCTAAGTGGGCCAAGGAATGGCAAATGGAGTTTAATTCAGGTAAGTGCGAAATGTTGCATTTTTGGATGACAAATGAAGGTTGATCTTTCAGAGTGAATACTAAGGGCTGGAGGCTGTTGGAGAACAGCAGGACCTAGGAATACTGTGCAAAGTTGCCTGTCAAGTAGACAAGATGGTCAAGGAGGGTTGTGGCACCCTTGCCTTCATCTGTCTGGACAATGAGCATTGGTATATTCAGGGAGGCCACTCTTAGGTTGGATGAGCAGTACTTTATATTCTGTCTGGATATTCTCCAACCAGATGATATAAACATCGATTTCTCCAACTTCCAGTCATGTTCCCCTCCCACTTCCCTCTTCTTCATTGCTTGACTCTGGCCTCTTAACCGTTCTCCTCACTGGCCTATCACCTCACCCTGGTGCCTCACCTCATTTCCTTTCTCTCAGGATCCACTCTTCTCTTCTTTAAGTTTCCTTTTTCTCTAGCCCTTTACCTACCTGACTTCACCTATCATCTTCTAGCTTGCCTCCCTGCACTTTGTTATTCAAGCTTCTTCCCCCTTCCTTTCCAGTCCTGCTGAAGGGTCTTGGCCTGAAGTGTTGCTTGTCTATTCATTTCCTTTGATGCTGCCTGAACTGCTGCACTCCACCAGTATTTTGTGTGTGTTGATTTGGGATTATTGCATTGGGTTTTGGTCAACCTGTTATGGGAGGACCATTGTCAAGCTGGAAAGACTGTATATGAGATTTATGAGGTTGCTGCCTGGAATAAGGGCCTGAGTTATGGAGAGAACTTGAGCAGGTATGGACTATTTTTTATTGGAGTGCACGAGGATGGTGTGATATTACAGAGATATAATAAACAATGAAGAGCATAGATGGGGAGGATGCAAACAAACATTTTCCCAGGATTGGGAGATCAAGGACTGGAGCGCATTGGTTTATGATGAAAGATTTAGTAGGAACCTGAGAATTAGAATCAGAATTAGGTTTATTATTATTGACATACGTTGTGAAATCTGTTGTTTTGCAGGAGTACAGTGCAATGTATAAAATATACTATAATTTTCAAATATATATCTATCTATCTATATATATATATATTAAATAGTGCAAAAAGAGCAAAAATAGTGAGATAGTGTTCATTACCCAGTCATAAATCTGATGGTGGAGGGGAAGAAGCTGTTCCTGAAATGTTAGCTGTGTATATTCAGACTCCTGTACCTCCTGTCTGATATTAGTATTGAGAAAAAGACATGTCCTCGGTGCAAAGGGTCCGTGATGATGTATGCTACATTTTTAAGGTCCTGGGGAGCAACTTTTTCACCCAAAGAGTGATCAGCGTATGGAATAAGCTGGTGGAGGAAGTGGTTGAGGCAGGTACATTAACAATATTTCAAGGTACTTGGACAAGTACATGAATAGGAAATTTTTAGGGAGATACAGGCCAAAGGCAGGTAAATGGCTATAGTACAGAGAATAATCCTGGTCAGCATTGATCAGTTGGGTAAAAGCATGTGTCTCTGTAGTGTCTGACTCTATGACCCAGGTTGTGCTGCTGATGAACTGGCAGTTCCAGAGGGAACACTTGGGATATTTGTGTCTGGACATTGTGCATACCAAACCAATGCTTATATAAATGTAACACCCCAGTTCACATTTTTACTACTATGCTGTAGGTATTTCATTTAGGAATTCTGTAAGAGCAGTCTGTTCTGCTTTCAACCTGCATGGGTTATTGTTGAAGATAAGGGATGCTGACAAATGTTGTCATCCAATTAAGATGTTGGAACTGGGGAGTGGGGAGGTTTTCTGAGGGACACCAAGGTTGGTCCTGGTTTTTTTGTTTAACGGGAGATGAAGAGAGAAAACACTGGGGAGAACCAGTCATAGGATTCATCCTGATGCGGGACCCTGTTTTGATTGAGCAAGGTGCCAGGGTCTAGTAAAGATCGGTGAATATGCATGACTCTTGGAAGAGTTGTGCTCTAACTTGTGCATATTTGACATTTTAATTATAATAACCATATAACCACATAACAACTACAGCATGGAAATAGGTCATCTCGGCTCTTCTAGTCCGTGCTGAACGCTTACTCTCACCTAGTCCCACTGACCCACACTCAGCCCATAACCCTCCATTCCTTTCCGGTCCCTTTGGACAATGGCCCTTTTTGATTTTTTCTTCCTTTTCTTTACTAACCTTTTAGTTAAGATTCATAAATATAATTCCTTTAATCGTATGCAGTATGCTGTCTGTTATTTCTTGGTACTAATTTGTAACAGGGGAGCAAATTACACAGTATCCACACAAACCAGGGTTTGGAGTGGGAGAGCCATCTCAATCTCACAGGTTTGGTGGGATCAGAGTGGGCATTCCCTAGACTTAGGCAGCCAAGGAAACCAGTGGGGTTTCATAAAATATGTGAATTGAGTGATGAGTCATAAGTGTGGGGAAAGAAGACAAATGATCCGACCCCCAGCTGCTATTCCTTGTTATACAATAGAAATGCATCCTGAAATTATTTATTGTGGTGGAACCAAAAAGTGCATTTTGGCCATTCTGATGCAAGCCATTTCTGTGCATAGAGAATGGCAGGCTGTCTGCCACAATGACAGAGTGTGAGTGTGGAATAATTGGCTAGATTAGGACCATAAGACCATAAGATATAGGAACAGAATTAGGCCATTTGGCCCATCAAGTCTGCTCCACTATTCAATCATGGCTGATCCTTTTTTCTTCTCCTCAGCCCTACTCCCTGGCCTTCTCCCCGATTAAGTTTGATTTCAACATTTAAGGGTAAGTTGAAAAAGTACATGAATGGGAAGGGCATAGAAACATAGAAAATAGGTGCAGGAGTAGGCCATTTGGCCCTTCGAGCCTGCACTGCTATTCAGTGTGATCATGGCTGATCATCCAACTCAGAACCCTGTATCTGCTTTCTCTCCAGACCCTGATCCCTTTAGCCACAAGGGCCATATCTAACTTCCTCTTAAATATAGCCAATGAACTGGCCTCAACTGTTTCCTTTGGCAGAGGATTCCATAGATTCACCACTCTCTGTGTGAAGAAGTTTTTCCTCATCTTGGTCCTAAAAGGCTTCCCTTTTATCCTTAAACTGTGACCCCTCATTCTGGACTTCCCCAACATCGGAAACAATCTTCCTGCATCTAGCCTGTCCAATCCCTTTAGAATTTTATATGTTTCAATAAGATCCCCCCTTAATCTTCTCAATTCCAGCAAGTATTAGCCCAGTCGATCCAGTCTTTCTTCATGTGAAAGTCCTGCCATCCCAGGAATCAATCTGGTGAACCTTCTTTGTACTCCCTCTATGGCAAGAATGTCTTTCCTCAGATTAGGGGACCAAAACTGCACACAATACTCCAGGTGTGGTCTCACCAAGGCCTTGTACAACTGCAGTAGAACCTCCCTGCTCCTGTACTCAAATCCTCTTGCTATGAATGCCAACATGCCATTCACCTTTTACTCAGCCTGCTATACCTGCATGCCCACTTTCAATGACTGGTGTACAATGACACCCAGGTCTCGTTGCACCTCCCCTTTTCCTAATCAGCCACCATTCAGATAATAATCTATTTTCCTGTTCTTGCCACCAAAGTGGATAACCTCACATTTATCCAAATTAAGTTGCATCTGCCATGAATTTGCCCACTCACCTAACCTATCCAAGTCACCCTGCATCCTCCTCACAGCTAACACCACCACCCAGCTTCATGTCATCTGTAAACTTGGAGATGCTACATTTAATTCCCTCGTCTAAATCATTAATATATATTGTAAATAACTGGGGTCCTAGCACTGAGCTTTGCGATACCCCACTAATCACTGCCTGCCATTCTGAAAAGGTCCCGTTTATTCCCATTCTTTGCTTCCTGTCTGCCAACTATTTCTCTATCCACATCAATACCATACCCCCAATACCGTGTGCTTTAAGTTTGCACAGTAATCTCCTGTGTGGGAACTTGTCAAAAGCCTTTTGAAAATCTAAATATACCACATCCACTGGTTCTCCCCTATCCACTCTACTGGTTACATCCTCAAAAAATTCTATAAGATTCGTCAGACATGATTTTCCTTTCACATATCCATGCTGACTTTGTCCGATGATTTCACCGCTTTCCAAATGTGTTGTTATCACATCTTTGATAACCGACTCTACCATTTTCCTCACCACTGATGTCAGGCAAACCAGTCTATAATTCCCCAGTTTCTTTCTCACTCTTTTTCAAAAAGTGGGGTTACGTTAGCCACCCTCCAATCCTCAGGAACTAATCCAGAATCTAAAGAGTTTTGAAAAATTATCACTAATGCATCCATTATTTCTTGGGCTACTTCCTTAAGCACTCTGGGATGCAGACCATCTGGCCCTGGAGATTTATCTGCCTTTAATCCCTTCAATTTACCTAACACCACTTCCCTATTAACATGTATTTCTCTCAGTTCCTCCATCTCACTAGACCCTCGGTCCCCTACTATTTCCGGAAGATTATTTATGTCATCCTTAGTGAAGACAGAACCAAAGTAGTTATTCAATTAGTCTGCCATGTCCATATTCCCCATGATCAATTCACCTGTTTCTGACTGTAAGGGACCTACATTTGTCTTAACCAATCTTTTTCTTTTCTCACATCTATAAAAGCTTTTACAGTCAGTTTTTATGTTCTCTCCCAGCTTTCTCTCATAATCTTTTTTCCCTTTCCTAATTAAGCCCTTTGTCCTCCTCTGCCGGACTCTGAATTTCTCCCAGTCCTCAGGTATGCCGCTTTTACTGGCTAATTTGTATGTTTCTTCTTTGGACTTGATACTATCCCTAATTTCCCTTGTCAGCCACGGGTGCACTACCTTCCCTCATTTATTCTTTTGTCAAACTGGGGTGAACAATTGTTGTAGTTCATCCATGCGATCTTTAAATGCTTGCCATTGCATATCCACCGTCAACCCTTTAAGTATCATTTACCAGTCTATCTTAGCCAGTTCATGTCTCATATGTTCAAAGTTACCCTTCTTTAAATCCAGAACCTTTGTTTCTGACTATGTCACTCTCCATCTTAATGAAGAATTCCACCATATTATGGTCACTCTTACCCAAGAGGCCTCGCACGACAAGATTAACGACTTGCACAACTAACCCTTCCTCATTGCTCAATACCCAGTCTAGAATGGCCTGCTCTCTAGTTGGTTCCTCGACATGTTGGTTCAGAAAACTATCCTGCATACATTCCAAGAAATCCTCTTCCTCAGCACCCTTACCAATTTGGTTCACCCAATCTATATGTAGATTGATGTCACCCATTATAGCTGCTGTTCCTTTATTGCACACATTTCTAATTTCCTGTTTAATGCCATCCCTAACCTCATTACTACTGTTAGATGGCCTGTACACAACTCCCACCCGTGTTTTCTGCCCCTTAGTGTTATGTGGCTCTACCCGTAATGATTCCACATCCTCCAGGCTAATGTGCTTCCTTTCTATTGCATTAATTTCATCTCTAACCAGCAACGCTACCCCACCTCCTTTTCTTTCCTGTCTATCCCTCAGGGATATTGAATATCCCTGGATGTTGAGCTCCCATCCTTGGTCACCCTGGAGCCATGTCTCTGTGATCCCAACTATATCATATTCATTAATAACTATCTGCGCATTCAATTCATCCACCTTACAAATGCTCCTTACATTGACACACGAAGCCTTCAGGCTTGTTTTTACAACACTCTTAGCCCTTACACAATTATGTTGAAAAGTGGCCCTTTTTGATTTTTGCCCTGGATTTGCCTGCCTGCCACTTTTACTTTTCACCTTACTACTTTTTGCTTCTACGCTCATTTTACACCCCTCTGTCTCTCTGCACTTGTTCTTATCCCCCTGCCACATTAGTTTAAATCCACCTGAACAGCAGTAGCAAACACTGTCCCCTAGGACATTGGTTCCAGTCCAGCCCAGGTGCAGACCGTCCTGTTTGTATCGGTCCCACCTCTCCCAGAACTGGTTCCAATGCCCCAGAAATCTGAATCCCTCCCCCTTGCACCATTTTTCATTGCACGTATTCATCTGAAATATCCTCCTATTTCTACTCTGACTAGCACGTGGCACTGGTAGTAATCCAGAGATTATTACCTTTGTGGTCCTACTTTTTAGATTAGCACCTATCTCCCTAGATTCACCTTATAGGACATCATCCCATTTTTTACCTATATCGTTGGTACCTATGTGCACAACGACCAATGGCTGTTCACCCTCCCATTCCAGAATGCCCTGCAGACGCTCAGAGACATCCTTGACCCTTGCACCAGGGAGGCATCGTACCATCCTGGAGTCTCATTTGTGGTGGCAGAAATGCCTATCTAGTCCTCTTGCAATTGAATCCCCTATCACTATAGCTCTCCCACTCCTTTTCCTTCCCTCCTGTGCCACAGAGCCACCCACGGTGCAATGAACTCGGCTGCTGCTGCCTTCCCCTGATGAGACATCTCCCCCAACAGCATCTGAAACAGTATATCTGTTTAGGAGGGAGTTGACCTCAGGGGACTCCTGCACTACCTGCCTACTGCTACGCTGTCTAGTGGCCACCCCTTCCCTTTCTGCCTGTGTAGCCTTTACCTGCGGTGTGGCCAACTCACTGAATGTGCTATTCACGACTTTCTCAGCATCGCAGATGCTCCAGTATGAATCCAATCGCAGCTCCAGCCACTCAATGTGGTCTGCTAGAAGCTGCAGCTGGACACACTTCCTGCACACATAATTGTCAAGGGCACTGGAAGTATCCCTGATTTCCCACATGCTGCAGGATGAACAAACCACTGGGCCGATCTCAGCTGTCATGACCTACCCAATACATTGCCTCAAGTTTTGAAATGCTCTTCTTTTAAAGGAACTTACCCAGCCTTACCTCACTTGGAGTGAAGCTTGTCCTCAGCCTCTGCTCGCCGAAGCCTCTGGAGACAAAGCCTTCCTACTCTGTCTCCCTCTACTCCGTCTCCCACTCTGTCAAACTGCTCTCTATTAAATATTCCCACGCTTGTGCATCGTGCCCTGTTAAACTGCCGAAGAAAAGAGGGCTATCACCTGAGTGCAGGTCAATTGGGCAGGCTGCTAAATAGTCTGACACTGGCTATAAGGGCCAAAAGGCCTGTTTCTGTGCTGTAGTGTTCTGTAACTCTATGACAGACAAAAGGGGGTCACACATTCCAAAGAGTCACTGATGATATAGATTCTGGCATTACTGGATTAGCTGGTGCATTGCATCGGCCTCCACACCTGAAGTCTGTACAAACATTCTGCAGTACACTGAGCTGAGAGGCCAGACATAATTCCTTATCACAGCATGATCCTATTCACTTAAGGAGATCATGGATTTTCCTTTGAAATCTAAGCTCAGCTAAACTGTAATGATGAAAAATTAACTCTTTTCTTTTCTCTCCTGGGATACTACATGACCTGCTGAATATCCCTGGATTCCCAGCATCTGCAGACAATTGCTCTTTATTTTTCTTTATTTTGCTCTATGCTTATGTTTTTTTGTGAAAAGTGTTTTTGCTTTTTTTATATTTAATTTCTTTCCTGGTTTTGAAAAGTTACAAATTGACTTCAACTGCTGTTATTTTATCATCTTTATTTTACATTACAAAGATATTTGGAGGCAAGGAAAAGAGTGTTTGACAAGGATAAACACAGGAGATTCTGTAGATTGTAGAAATGCTGAGTAACACACACAAAATGCTGGCGGTCAGGCAGCATTTATGAAAAGGAATGAAGAATAGACAATTCGTGCTGAGACACTTCATCTGTCTGGACACCCGATCAGGTCACCTGATGAAGTTTCTCAACCTGAAACAACAACTCTTTATCTCTGGCTGTAGATGCTGCCTGGCCTGCTGAGTTCCACCAGCATTTCATGTGTGATGTCAAAAGCTGGCAGGTCAGTGCGTGGATTGAGATTTCCTTTCCACTTCATGCAACAGCTACAGGACTGAGGTTTCAAGACCTAGTTAGCCAAGCTACTGAGGCTGTTACCCTACCGGGTGAGGAGGATGGATAAGAAGTCAGAGGGGTCCAGAATGACACCATATAGTCATAGCCTCCCGTAATGAGAATGGAACTTTCATTCCTACATTCTGTTCCCCAACATTTTTTTCAATCTGTACTTACATATTACCTTACAGTCCCATGTACCCTAATCTGTTGTGTGATGTCTTGTAAAAGATCTTCTGAAAGTCCACCTTTGGCAGATCCAACTACATGTATGGAAAATGAAATGAAAACAGAAAATGCTGGAAATGCTCATTAGATCTGATGATGGTTCGAGAGCTGCTATGTTAACTGCTTTTCTTTCCACTGATGCTGCCCGACCTGCTGAGTTTATCCAGCTTCTTCTGGTTTTGCTGCTCTTTGTTTTCCTTTCCTGTTCTTCTTGTTACGATCCCAGAAAAAGTCAACAGATTTATCAAAAACACAAGAGACTTGCAGATGCTGGAAATCTAGAGTAACACACATAACATGTTGGAAGAACTCAGCAGTTCTCATACAAAATGTTGTCTCTTTATTCCCTCCTATTGAAGCTGCCTGACCTTCTGAGTTTCTCCAAAGTTTTGTGTATGTTACAACAGATTTATCAAACCTGATTTTTCTTTCATAAGTTGATGTTGAATCTGCCCAGTCCTACTATTAATTGTCAAGTGATAGATTCACTCACTTCTTTAGCACTGATGTCAACAAATCATAGTTCTTTATTTTCTCTCTCCCTTCCTTCAATCAATCTATCAAAGGTCCAAGTTGTACTGTTGGTGCATTAGCCTTGCGATAATGACCTTTTGCTCTCTGCCGCACTTCCTCCACTAGTTGCTGCTTTTATGCTGAAGAAATAAGCCATCTCCATCACAAAAATTTTATGGACAACATCTGCAAGTATACACACAGTGGCCACTTTATTAGGTACACTTGTGCACTTGATACTTAATGCAAATATCTAATCAGCCAATCATGTGGCAGCAACTGAATGCATAAAAACATTCAGACATGGTCAGGAGGTTCAGTTGTTATTCAAACATTGGAATGGGAAAGAAATGTGATCTAATTGACTTTGACTTGGAATGATTGTTGGTGCCAGATAGAATACCGCAGAAAGTAGTGATCTCCTGGGATTTTCACGCACAACAGTTTCCAGAAAAAGGTGTGAAAAACAAAAACAAAAATAACAAAATCCATGGTGAAAATGCACTGGTAGTGAGAGAGGTCAGAGGAGAATGTCCAGACTGGTTCAAGCAGACAGGAAGATGACGGTAATTCAAATAAGCTCTCGATGCAGAAGAGCATCTCTGAATGCACAAAACATTGAGCGGATGAGAGGAAGAACATCACAGGGGGTTCCACTGCTGTACCTAATAAAGTGGACGCTGTGTGCAAATCCCTCTGCATTCTTACATTAACTGTTAATAACTCTGTATTGACCCTCTATCACTGAAAATTCACATCTGTAAATGTGGGGGTCTAATCCAGGTTATGGAGTGCTTCAGATTTTTTAAATGTTTGATATAAAATCACCTTTAAATGTGACTTTCCCTTTCTCTTATTTCCCTTATTTCCCATCACTTTACTTTCTGTTCCCTCTTGGCTTGCCTCCTCAGTCCTGTTTAATTCCAAGCCATTTAGTCATGTTAATTAAAGAGATTTGCATATAGTTCCATTATCTCTTAGGTTTCCTAGTGTTCTGTTTCCCTTTATTCTGCTATCAGATCACACTTTCAGCTACTGTAGGTACAAGAGACTGCAGATGCAGCAATCTGAAGGAAAAGGAAGCAGATTTCTGGAGTAACTCAGTAGGTCTGACAGCACCTATGGAGGCAACGAAAATGGTCAATGTCCCATCCTGAAACGTTGACTCTTTGTCTCCACAGATGTTGTTTGACCCACTGAGCTGCTACAGCAGTTAGTTTTTTTTAATTTTGCTAACACATTCAGCTTTTAGTTGTACTGTGGTGGAGATAGTTGAGGTGTAAATATCACCAACATGATCCAGCCATGTATATGATATTAAAAAAGCACACCTGCTCCTCTAAGTAATCAGATGAAAATATTTATATATTCCTTTTATTTTGTATTAACAGTTATAGAACGCTACAGCACAGAAACAAGCCCTTCAGCCCATCCTGTCAATGCCAAACTATTATTTTGCTTTTGTTATCTAATAGCCCTGCTTACTTTTATTTTAAAATTCAGTTAGACCCCGACAAGAATACAGCCATTTCTGCTTTAAGTAGAGATTTTCATTCAGGTTGAAGCGCACGTATATAATCTGTGTCATCTTTCTTTCATTTATGTCATCAAAGTCATCATCTGTAAGTGTTCTTTTAGTTCATAACAGAGAATGCTACCTGAGCAATATTCTGTGCCAATATTATGCAAAAGTTTATTCCTGATTATCAGTATAGTGTTTGATCAGCGTTGATAATTTAAGGAATACTTACATGATAGTAATCTCCTTGTATACTTCAACAGTTTGTTTAAATTTTGATATTTTTCATACAAGTCTAGCATCATATCTTCCTAATTTTTATGTATATGTGACTTAATCACCATAAGTTTGCTGCATTAAGCATCTTCAGAATTTTTCCGTTTATTTCTCATTTTTACTCTTATTCAATTGTATCGATGAGTGCTGCCTGATAAAGCACCTGATACTTGGATATTATCCTGTCTCTTATGTTTAGTTGACTGTAGTTTGGCTTACTGCTGAATTGTGTACTTCTTACTTCACATACAATGAAAGTAATACAGTCTGATTTTTATTAATTTATCGCTTTTCATTTTTTTTGTTATTTGCTGTAATTACTTTATCTTTGCACTGTACAGCTGCAGCAAACAACAGATTTTACATCATGTAAGTCAGTGATAATAACTCTGATTCTGCTTTATCAAGTCCCAGTTGATCTTCAGCAATTTTTTTACAGATGCACCAGAGAAAGAGCCCTAAATTGATGCACTGCAGCTGGATATGGCAGTTGCTCTGCCCAAAACTGGAAGAAGTTGCACAACCCGGTCCATCAGGGATATCAGCCTCCCCTCTATTGAATCTGTTTATACTTCCTGCTGCCTTGGGAAAGCGGTCAACATAGTCAAAGACCTTTCCCACACAGGTAATTCTCTCGTCTCCTCCCTTCTATGGGGCAGAAGATATGAAAGCTTAGGATGACATACCTGCATGCCTACCTAGGCTAGCATCTTTCCTGCTGTATCGAGACTCTTCTTCTGAACTCTTATGCAATAAGAATGAACTCTTGATATCTCTATCTACCTCAACCAGGCCTTTACAATTACTTGTCTACCTCCAGAGCATTTCTATGTATTTGTGACACTAGGTATTGCATTCATCTTTCATTTTCTTTTTACTATCTTGATGTATTTATATATGAAGTCAAAAACATAAGAAACTCCGTAGATGCTGTTAGTCCAGAGGAATAAAAAACAAAATGCTGGAGGAGCACAGTCAGTCAGCCTTTAATCTCTTCTACGATCACTTCACAGTTTCTTAAATTTCCATCCTCCTCACACCTACCTTCCCCCTGAGCTGGTCTCACCCAACACCTACCAGATTGCACTCCTCCCCTTCACCCTGCCTGGCTGCTTTCTCCTTCCTTTCCAGTCCTCATGAAGGGTCTCAGTCCAAAACAGCAGCTGTTTATTCCTCTCCAAAGATACTGCCTGACCTGTTGAGTTCCTCCAGCATTTTGATGTGTAACAGGATCTGTCTCAATAAAATGCAAACAAAATCCTTCTGCTGCATCTTGGCACATGCAATGATAAGAAAAAATTAACAATCACTTTCATCTGAAAGATCCTAAAGCCCATATTTCATAATTACCTTTCTTCAAAAAATGGATTTGGGGCTGTGTAGATTCAAATTCCCTTGATATCCGTAGTAGCTAAGAACTAAAATGCTGCTTCTTTCAGTTTTTAAAAAGACAAGTTTATACTGAAACTTTCTGATGAGGGCAGAGTGACAGAAAAAACAGTATGTGGTGGATACAACCCAGTCCTTTACATGAAAAGTCCTCCCCACCATTGGACACAGCTACAAGGAGCGCAGCCAGAAGAAAGCTGCCTCCATCATCAAGCACCCGCTCCACCCAGGCCAGGCTCTCTTCTCACTGCCATCATCGACAGACGTACATAAGTCGTAGGTCCATCAAGTTCAGGAAAGGTTGTCACCCTTCAACCATCAGGCTCCTGACCCAAAGTGGTAAATTCACTCACTTCAAATCTGAACCACAATGCATTGACCCACTCTACAACTTGTATTTCCAGTGTGATCTATTTATCATTATTGTTACTATTATTCATATTTTGCACAGATTGTCTTCTTTTGTACTTTGTTCATTTGTCAGCCTTTGACTTTGAATAGTTTTCCATAAATTGTTTACATTCCTATAAATGCCTACAAGAGAATAAATGACAAGGTAGTGGATGATGACAGTAATTGACAACAAATTTACTTCAACTTTGACTCCCCATAGATGTTTTTCTTCTGATTTTCTTACTTGCTTCTCTTAGGGAGACTGTGGACTGTGTTCTGAGTGCATCATCAGACTACGATAATCTTATAGCAGGCTTGTTGGTTAAACTTGCCCTTTTCTGACCCATAATTCCATCCTTTATATATGTTAATAAAATAACAAAGGATTTCTTATCATTCGCACTGGTAGGTGAATTTCATTAGTATTACTTATTTGCTGCAGTCAGCATTATCAGTAACATGTACTGCACACAAAGAAAGGTCCTGGCAATTCCACACATTTTATTAACTTGTAACTTTGTTCTGTTAACTCTTTGTGCATTGTTTCTGTGCAAAAATGAAGATAATTAAAATTACGGGCAACAGAAGATCTGCTAGAGGAATGCAGACAGTTGGGAAACATCTCTTCTCCCATCTTCCACTGAGCAGGAAGCTACATACCACTGGGCTCAAGATCAGCTTCTATCTCATTGATATCAGAATCATGAATGGATCTCTTGGATGAGTAAACGGGTTCTTTGTCCCAAAATCCATCTTCTTAAGACTTTGCATTTTACTGCTCATGTGATATGCGTTTGTTCAGTAGCTTTTACACTTTATTCTGCATTGTTATTGTTTATCTTCTTCTACCTCAATGCACTGTGTAGCGATTTGATCTGAATAAGCAGGATGCAAGAAAAGCTTGGTACATGTGACAATAATAGACTGAAGTCAATATCAAAAACATGGTGAAAAATAGAAAGAGATCTGTGTAGGATTGGTATTAATGTCTGCTGGATTTATAAAAATCCTAACGAGAATTGGTCATCGGAGCAGCATGTTTTCTTTGCAAAAGGATAGATGATTGAGTAAAATAAAAGGCAGAAAATGGAAAAAATTCATGGGTTGATATATAGTGAATAACAATAATTATAAAAAAAGCAAAAATGGCTGCCTACATCAGAAAGATAGATGCATTTGATTACACAAAGTATAACAGGCTCAAGTATATTGAGCCAATTAAGCTGTATATGGAGCAAATGAAATAGCCAATGAGAAACAAGTGCACATATTGCAGAGAGCATTGAGTTTAAAGGGATATGGTTTGTGTCAGAGTATAAATTTTCCAACTGAATCAGCCAAAATAAGTTTTGCAGATATGGTGAAAGTAACACAGAAACATTTAGAACTAAAACCATTGTAGTCTACATAATGTCTTAGGTTTCATAGGCAGAATCAAAAGGAAGGGGAGTCCAGTTCGGTGTTCATGGCTGAATTGAAGAGGTTGCCTGAGCATTGTTAGTTTGGTAATGGGCTTGATGATGCACTAAAAGATTGCTTAAGTTGTGGAATCTTATAAGAAAACTTTCAAAATAGCTCCTAACTAAACCCCAACTTACATTTAAAACAGCAGTTAAAATAGCTGTATTAATGGAATCTGCATACAGAGACACAATTCAGTTGCGGTCAGGAATGAAAGTGTGTGTTAACAAAACTGTAATATCTGAACCATCCTTTTTTATGCTATGGACCAAAACCATTAATCAAGGAGCCTGTGGAGCCCAGTCTGGGAACCCCCTAGTCCAAACAGAAATCAGCCTGGCTGAACAAATTATGTTACCATTGTGGTAGGGGCTCACTCACACCAGGACAATGCACATTAAGAGTGAAACTTATAGAAAATGCTACAAAGTAGGGCACATATAAAGACCATATGAGGCAGTCAAAAATAAATGGGCAGCACAGGGAAGAGAAAAAGTTATAAAGACAAGTTGTATTTCAAAAATAGCACTAATCTAAATTCTGTTGATGAAAATTGTGTCTTACAGGACTAAGCAGCCTTAAGATTTACAATGTGAAAACTAACCAGGGACAAGCAATATGGCTTACAACAGAAGTGAATAGTAAATTAATTAAAATGGAATTGGGCACTGGATTAACTGTTACACTCATTCCCCAAAGTGATTTTGACCAGCATTTCAAAGACACTGAACTTAAGCCTACAGATATCCAACTAAGAGCTTATACTGGAGGAAAGATAACTCCCGTAGGAATGACATTTGTAACAGAGAAATACAACGACCAACAAGCCATATTTAGTTTGCATGTTATTAAATACAGGAGGACCAGTATTGTGCAAGCCAGATTGGCTGAAACAACTATAACTTCATTGGAGATCCATCTGCAAACTGCATAACACATCTCCACCACAGAGTCAACTGTTAGTGAATTAAGAAAGGTACTGAATGGTGCCACAACTATTTCCGTGCCGAACACCATGAACCATTGCCAAACAGAGGACACATTGGTATTGGTGTCAGCCTCTGTGTCTCTGATTGGGAAGCATATTGGACCAATGATGGATCAGGCTGCTCTGAGAAATTGTGCAAGTGACAAAAGAGGTAATTTTGGGGACAACGTATCTGAGAAACCTTCTGATATGATAATCAGACTACTAATTGAGAAATGTTACTTGATTTTAAGATGGTAGGGAGTTGAAGGAGCATCAGGAAAGTTGCAAGTATTTGGTTTGTGAGTAGAATTTACCAGAATCCATTCTGCGTGCATTAAGGATATTGCATGAGCTTCAAGTGGGAGACAAAAAGCAGCTAGTAAAAGTAGATACAAAGAGCAAAGCCCATCTGGATGAATGGAAGGCTAAAAAGAAAGGAGTCAATGGGATACGAAAATAAAAGATTTGTCAGATGATGTTTGGATGAGGAAATCAAGAGGAGAGATCGGATCATAAAGGGAGCAATAGAAGGATTAATAAGAGTATATTCCAGTGAACTAAAGGCATCTTTCCAAGATTGAGATGCACAAATAGAAGAAAAAGGAAGGAGAACACGCTCTTCCTGCAGTCTCAGTTAATTCCTACAACCATCATGGGGAAGGCCCCAGAAACTGAGATTGTTTTCACAGCCTCAAGTCTCAGCTGCCAAGCAAAGTGACCTCCCTTGTCAGGAAAGATGTTATCTTACAAGAATAAGATATCCTCCACAGCAATTAATTCTTTAGGCTTGAAAGGTAGATTTTAAAAATTTACTATGCTGTGAATATCTGTATAATAGCTGTATTATATAGTGTACTGAGTGTGTGCATAGAGTAAATGTATAAGATGGCTAGAGAATATGTTGCATATTTGAATTGAGATGCATTCTATATTGAGTTGGAGTTTATAGCTAAAAGGAGCTGTGTATTTAATAATTCAGTAGTATTTGAGTAATATTGTAAATATGTTGTTTGATTAAGCATTCTTCATTGTTCACATAATGCATTGTGGGTTATCTGTAGAAGTACACAAATGGCATATGTCATCTCACCACCACACGACAAGCACACACCTTGCTTAAAGAAAAAAAAACAAACTAAGGTTGCATCTCTTGGCTCCCTTGTTTTCCTTTTAATTGGCTTTTATGTTTTGGAGTTACAAAACTATGGTGAACTACGTATACCTGTCTGGACACGCCCCCCTGCTGACTGCTCCTGTGGCTCCTCCCACAGACCCCGGTATAAAGGCGATTGAGGCCTGAGCCCTGCCCTCAGTCTCCAGGATGTAGCATGGTGGTCAATTGCTGCTTGTTCTTTCTTCCAGTCAATAAAATTGATGCACCATCAATAACTCTCTGAGACGTGAGGCGAGATATCGGCTTTTATGATATCTCGCCTCACGTCTCAGAGAGTTATTGATGGTGCATCAAAAACATAACACAATTAAGCACACCTTACAATAGTGCTCTGCAGAAGAGCACCTATGAATGCACAACATGTCAAACCTAGAATTGGATGGGCCACAGCATGAGAAGACCACAGACATACAGGCAGTGGCTACAGTACTTTATTAAGTACCACTTTACCAAGTAGCCACTGAGTGTATATATCAACACAACCAAAGCTGAACTCTGAACTTTGACTCCCCAAGTTGTAATAGTGTCACACTATGATGGCGCCATTTTTAACACTGGGGTCCATGAGATGCTGTGTCTATTATCAGCACTAGATGCCTATCCCACTGACATTTGCAAGCTCATTAATAAATATAACCTTTACTCTGCCACTCTGCCATTACCACTGGACTGAACCTTGTAACATGATTACATATTTTTTAAAGTTTCAAAAAATCTAAATATTAAGATGAAAATCTGGTGAATTTACTGCAGACACACTTAACAGCCAAAGCAGCTAACACATACAGAGTAAATTTGTCCTGCAATCAATAGACCAGATTAAAGATCTGCAGACCTGTCACATCCAATCCAGAATGCTAGTGAACAATTCAATCATTGCTCTGAGGAGGAATGTCTATAAACATCTTCATCATGAAATTTCTGGTGTCTTATTAACTTTTCTCTCAATCAACAGCAAAGTGTTAAATAATGTTATATGTCAGCAATGGTGGAGTGATAACCTGCCACTGATGTTTGGAAAGTATGCTGCTTGGACAATCAGACCCTACTTTTAACATAACATACTGTGGCGACCCACTTTCTGTGCAAGCCAACTGGCTCACAAATAGCCGGCGTGCGGGGGGAGACTTTGGTAATGCACCTCTGATGCCATTTCCGTCCAGAGAGGGCGAGCGCTAGGGATTTAAATGCCAGCGCCGCAAAGTTTGAATAAACTAGTCTCGAAACGACTTACCGACTGTATGTCGTTATTTCAGCCCTGTGTGTAGCACATCGCTACATTGGTGAACCCGACGGTCCAAACGGGATTTGGACCAAAGATGACTGACTCTTCATCTGTTCATGCAGTTTCGTGAAAACTACCGACTTTCTGGACGCTGCGACCACGCGTGTGGTTTAACCAGGCAGAAGCCCAGTTCCAGATTCGGTAGATATCCTCTGATTCCACACGTTACTACCACGTGCTAAGCGCCCTTGACGAGGAGACGGCTGCCCAGGTAGCGGATTTCATACAGTCGCCCCCGGACAAAGGCAAATATGAAGCATTCAAGGTGCTGCTCATTGGGACCTTTGGCCTCTCATGGCATGAGCAGGGTACCCACCTGCTTCACCTGGACGGTTTGGAAGACAGGCTGCCGTCAGCATTGATGAACGAGATGCTGTCCCTGGCTGACAGACACAAGCCCTGCCTCATGTTTGAGCAAACGTTCCTAGAGAGACTGCCCGAGGACGTACATCTGCTGCTGGCCGACGCAGATTTCAGCGACCCCTGGAAAGTGGCAGCCCGGGCAGACGTGCTGTGGAAAGCCAAGAGTGAGAGCGTGGCGTCCATTGGTCATATTACCAGGCCACATGCCCAACAGCAGACAGACCAGGCCCAGCAGGGGGGCGCACACAACTGAGAGGCAGGAGGCCAGTGAACAGTGGTGTTTCTACCACCAGCGGTGGGGCACAAAAGTCTGCCGTTGTTGCCGCCCTGCAAGGGCCAGGGCCAGGGCCAGCTGCCGCTAATGATTATGGCGGCTGGCCACCAGGACAGCCTCTTGTACGTCTGGGACAAACAGTCGGGATGCCGCTTTTTGGTCGACACCGGAGCGGAGATCAGCGTTTTGCCCCCGACGGGGTACGACACCCACAACAGGAAGCCAGGACCCACTATGAGGGCTGCAAACGGCAGCATGACACTGACCTACGGGACCCGCACAGTGCAGTTGCAGTTCAGCGCCAGCCGGTTCACGCGGGACTTCACACTGGCCGCGGTGGCCCAACCACTCCTGGGGGCGGACTTCTTGTGAGCTCACAGCCTGCTGGTCGACGTGCAAGGGAAAAGCCTGGTACATGCCAAAACTTTCCAGACGTTCTCCCTGGGTGAAGCCAAGTTGTCGGCCCCACACCTGGACTCCATCACGCTGTCAGACAACGAATTCACCAGAATCCTGGCAGACTTTCCATCGATTCTGGCACCGCAGTTCACAGCAGCCATGCCTAGACACGGGGTACAGCACCACATTCTAACCCAGGGACCACCCCTCCACGCCCGTGCATGAAGGCTCCCCCTGGAAAAGCACCACCTGGTGAAGGAGGAGTTCAAGAGGATGGAGGAATTGGGGATCATACGGAGGTCCGACAGCCCATGGGGTTTGGAGACCATGCGGCGACTACTGCAGACTGAATGAGGCTACCACTCCAGACCGCTACCCTGTTCCGTACATACAGGACTTTGCAGCAAACCTGCACAGGGCAAGAATCTTTTCCAAAGTAGACCTTGTCCAGGGATACCATCAAATCCCGGTGCACCCTGAAGACATCCCCAAAACAGCACTCATCACCCCGTTCAGCCTGTTCGAGTTCCTCTGAATGTTGTTCAGCCTGAAAAATGCCGCACAGACGTTCCAGCGGCTAATGGATGCAGTGGGATGTGACCTGGAATTTGCGTTCATCTATTTGGATGACATCCTTATAGCCAGCAGTTGTTGTCAGGAGCATCTGTCCCACCTCTGCCAGCTCTACTCCCGCCTGAGTGATTTCGGCCTCACGATCAACCCGGCCAAATGTCAGTTCGGTCTCGATACCATCAACTTCCCGGGCCACAGGATTGCCAAAGACGGGGCAACACCTCTGCCCGCCAAGGTAGACGCGATCCGCCACTTCACCCGGCCCAACATGGTCAAAGGCCTGCAGGAGTTCGTTGGTATGGTGAACTTCTACCACCGTTTCCTCCCCTCAGCAGCCCGTATCATGCGCCCTTTGTACACCCTGATGTCAGGTAAATGCAAGGACATTGCTTGGGACGAGGAGGCCGCAGCCACTTTCGTTAAAGCCAAGGAAGCCTTGGCAGATGCCGCGAAGCTGTTGCACCCCAGAACGGACGTTCCGACTGCCCTCACAGTGAACGCATCCAACACAGCAGTCAGTGGGGTGCTGGAGCAGCTCATCGAGGGGCGCTGGCAACCCTTGGCGTTCTTCAGCAAGCACCTACGACCAACCGAACTCAAGTACAGTGCTTTCGACCAGGAGCTGTTGGCACTGTATCTGGCAATCCAGCATTTCAGGTACTTCTTAGCAGGCAGGCCGTTCGCCGCGTTCACGGACCACAAACCATTGCATTCACGAAGGTGTCCGATCCCTGGTCGGCTCGCCAGCAGCGACATCTATCCTACATCTCCGAGTACACGACGGACATCCAGCATGTCTCCGGAAAGGACAACGTTGTGGCGGACGCACACTTCAGACCAACTGTCCAGTCCCTGTCCCTGGCGGAGGCACAGCAGGCAGACGACGAGATGCCCAACTACAGGACCGCAGTCTTAGGTTTGCAGCTGCAGGATGTTCTCGTAGGCCCATGTGATAGGACCCTCTTGTGCAATGTGGCTACCGGCCAATCTCGCCCCATTGTCCCGGCAGCCTGGAGGCGGCGGGTTTTCCACTCCATACACGGTTTGGCTATCTATCAGGACAACCATCCGACTGGTCTCCAGCAAGTTTGCATGGCACGGACTTCACAAGCAGGTCAGTGAATGGGCCAGAATGTGCGTGCAGTGCCAGACGGCCAAAGTGCAGCGGCACACTAAACCCTGCCGCAGGAGTTCGAACCCACCCACCGGAGGTTCGACCACATTCATGTGGATATCGTGGGCCCCCTACCAGTGTCCCAAGGAGCGCGGTACCTCCTAACTATGGTAGACCGGTTCACGAGGTGGCCAGAGGCGGTCCCGCTCACCGACACATCGGACGATTCCTGCGCCCGAGCACTGATCGTAACCTGGGTAGCATGTGTCGGGGTATCTGCCCACATTACCTCCGACAGAGGTGCCCAGTTCACCTCCAGCCTGTGGTCAGCTGTGGCCAGCCGGTTGGGAATGCAGCTACACCACACAACTGCTTACCACCCACAGTCGAACGGACTAGTGGAATGCTTCCACTGTCACTTGAAGTCGGCTCTCATGGCCCACCTGAGAGGACCTAACTGGTTGGACGAGCTTCCCTGGGTCCTGCTGGGAATTTGTACAGCGCCCAAAGAGGATCTACACACCCTGTCGGCCGAGTTGGTGTATGGCGTGCCCCTGGTCAGAGTGCCCCAGGGGGGCAAGAGGAAGAACCTGCAGCAGTCCTGGACAGGCTACGTGAAAGGCTCGGCAACCTGGCCCCCATACCGACTTCACAGAACGGACGGACCCCGACCCATGTACCCAAAGACCTGCAGAACTGTATGTTTGTGTTTGTACGAAGGGGTGGACACCGGGCACCACTACAGCGGCCGTACAAGGGGAGGTTCAAGGTGATCAACAACAACGGGTCCACGTACGTTCTGGACATTGGGGGGGGAGAGAGGAGGTTTTCACAGTGGACCAACTCAAACCAGCCCATGTGGACTTGGCGCAGCCAGTCGAGGTTCAGGCACCGCGGCACAGAGGAAGACCTCCCAAACAGAGGCTGACCCAGACTGTGGACATGGGGCGGGGTGTTATGTGGTGATCCACTTTCTGTGCAGGCGAACCGGCTCACAAATAGCCAGCGCGCGGAGGGAGACTTTGGTAATGCACCTCGACGTCATTTCTGCCCAGAGAGGGTGGGCGCTAGGGATTAAATGCCAGCGCCGCCAAGTTTGAATAAACTAGTCTCGAAACAATTTACCGACTGCGTGTCGTTATTTCAGCGCTGTGTGTAGCACATCGCTACAATATGGCAAATATGGAGGAATAAAATGACTTTAAATGGGGTGCTGAGACTGCCCTTGACTCTGAGTAATGTTTCATCAGATGTCAAGTCAAGTCATGCGAAGTCAAGTCACTTTTATTGTCTATTCGACCATAACTGCTGGTACAGTACATAGTAAAAATGAGACAATGTTTTTCAGGACCATGATTTACATGACACAGTACAAAAACTAGACAGAACTACATAAAAAAAAAACAACACAGAGAAAGCTACACGAGACTACAGATCTACACAAGACTACATCAAGTGCACAAAAACAGTGCAGGCATTACAATAAATAATAAACAGGACAATAGGGCAAGGTGTCAGTCCCGGCTTCAGGTATTGAGGATTATGATAGCTTGGGGGAAGAAAGTGTTAAATAGTCTGGCCATGAGAGCCCAAATGCTTCGGAGCCTTTACCTAGATGGCAGGAGGGAGAAAAAATTGTATGAGGGGTGCATGAGGTCCTTCATAATACTGTTTCCTTTGCGGATGCAGCGTGTAGTGTAAATATCCATGATGGCGGGAAGATGATGATCTTCTCAGCTGACCTCACTATCTGCTGCAGGGTCTTGCGATCCGAGATGGTGCAATTTCCGAACCAGGCCGTGATGCAGCTGATCAGGATGCTCTCAGTACAACCCCGGAAGAATGTGATGAGGATGGGGGGAGGGGGTGGGAGATGGACTTTCCTCAGCCTTTGCAGAAAGTAGAGACGCTGCTGGGCTTTCTTTGCTATGGAGCTGGTGTTGAGGGACCAGGTGAGATTATCCATCAGGTGAACACCAAGAAATTTGGTGCTGTTTACGATCTCTACCAAGGAGCCATTGATGTTCAGCGGGGAGTGCATCAAGAAGGCATAGAAAAATAAAACATTAATAGGAACCAGTGAAAACATTCTCACTGGCTGTAGGGAAACACCACTGAAAGAAAAGTTCCAGTTTTCTAGAATTCAATCTTCACCACAGAATAACACTGTGTTGTTCTAGTTGCCATGTTATAGCAGTAGGCTTTAAGTAGCATTTGATTGCACTAGGGTGGTTGTAGAGGAGACTCACTGGAATGTTGTCAGAGATGGACAACATCAAGGGGTGACTGGGTTGGTTGGATTTCTTTATTTATTTCTAACAGAGAAGGCTGATGACATATGAAGTATTGTGAGCAGTTTACATCTCCATATCCAGTTTAGGGGACAATATAGTACAAAGTCAGCATGATTTCCTTCAGGGAAAATCCTGCCTGATGAACCTGTTGGAATTCTTTGAGGAAATTACAAGTAGGATAGATAAAGGGGTTGCAATGGATGTTGTATATTTGAACATTCAGAAGGCCTTTGACAAGGTGCCACACGTGAGGCTGCTTACCAAGTTAAGAACCCATGGTATTACAGGAAAGTTACTAACATGGTTAGAGCATTGGCTGATTGGTAGGAGGCAGTGAGTGGGAATAAAAGGATCCTTTTCTGGTTGGTGGCCAGTGACGAGTGGTGTTACGCAGGAGTCGGTGTTGGGACCACTTCTTTTAATGCTGTATATAAATGATTTAGATGATGGAATAGATGGCTTTGTTGCCAAGTTTGCAGATGATACTAAGATTGGTGGAGGGGCAGGTAGTGTTGAGGAAACAGATAGGATGCGGAAGGACTTAGATAATTTATGAGAATGAGCAAGAAAGTTGCAAATGAAATACAATGTTGGAAAATGTATGGTCATGCATTCTGGTGGTAGAAATAAATGTGCGGACTATTTTTTAAATGGTGAGACTATGTACAGAACATCCTAATGGTTAACTTGTAGGCTGAGTTGGTGGTGATGAAGACAAATGCCATGCTAGCTTTGATTTCAGGAAGTCTAGAATACAAGAGCAAGGATGTGATGCTGAGGTTTATAAGGTACTGATGAGGCCTCACCTTGAGTACTATGAACTGTTTTGGGCTCCTCATCTTAGAAAAGATATGTTGGCATTGGAGAGGGTCCAGAGGAGTTTCACAAGGATGATTCTAGGAATGAAATTGTTGTCATATGAGAAATGTTTGATGACTCTGGGTCTGTATTTGCTAAAATTCAGAAGGATGAGGGGGATCTCATTGAAACCTTCCAAATTTTGAAAAGCGTAGACAGAGTAGATGAGCAAAGGATGTTTCTCATGGTGGGAGAGTCTAGGACAAGAAGACACAGCCTCAGGATAGAGGGGTACCCTTTCAAAACAGAGATGCGGAGAAATTTCTTTAGCCAAAAGGTGGTGAATTTATGGAATTTGTTGCCACATGCAGCTGTGAAGGCCAGGTCCTTGGGTGTATTTAAGGCAGTGATTGATAGGTTCCTGATTGGACATGGCATCAAAGGTTATGGGGAGAAGGCCGGGAGCTGGGGTTGAGGAGAAGAAAAAAAAGGATCAGCCATGATTGAATGGCAGAGCAGACCTGATGGGCCACATGGCCTAATTCTGCACCTTTGTCTTATGGTCTTATATCTGAAAAAAGGTGCACAAGCATTAGAGAGGGTCCAGAGGAGGTTCACAAGAATGATCTAAGAAATGAGTGGGTTAATGTATTAAAGCATTTGATAGTCTTGGCCCTGTAGTCACTGGAAGTTTGAAGAATGAAAAGGCAGCTTATTGACACCAATCTAATATTGAAATACCTTGATTGAATGGGTGTAGAGAGGATATTTCTTATAGTGGGTGAGTCTGGAAGCAGAGGGCAATTCCTCAGAAAAGGATATCATTTTGGAACTGAGGTAAGGAGAAATTTCTTTAGCTACAGTGTGGCAAATCTGTGGCATTCATTGTCACAAACAGCTGTGGTGGCAAAGCCATTGGGTATATTTAAAACGGAGTCTGGTAGCTTCTTGAGTAGTAAGTGTGTCAAATGTTACAGGAAGAAGGCAGGAGAATGAGGTTGAGAGGGAAAATAAATCACGTAGGATCAAACGGCAGAGCACACTTGATAGAATGAATGACCTAATTCTGCTCCTCTGTCTGATGTTCTTATTTATGAGTGACATGCCTGAAGTGTACAAAATTATAATGGGGCTATGTAGGTAGACAGTGAGAAACTTCTCCCGGCAGAAATTGTGTTTAAAACCAGAAAGCACAAGTTTAGGGTAAGAGGTAGAAAATTTAAAGGAGGGGGTGGGGAGAAAAGTAGAATCTTCTTTTGCTAGAGTGAAAAGAATTTGGAAAAATACATCTTTGGTGATGAAGCCTGTTACATGCACCGCATTGAAAGTAGTATTTGGATGAGCACTTATAATGTCATGGTATAGAAATACAGTGAAATAGGTCATTTGTGCATATCAAATCAGTGAGGATAGTGCTGAGCAAGTGTTGCCACACCTCCAGCACCAAAATAGCATGCTCAAAACTCACTAACCCTAACCATCCATCTTTGGGAGGTGGGAGGAAGCTAAAGCACCTGAAGGAAACCCATACAGTCATGATGAGAATGTACAAACTCCTTACAGGCTGTGGCAGGAATCGAACCCCAATCTTACTGTTAGCACTGTACAACTGACTGCCATGCTGTCATATTGTGCGGTAATAGTTAAATAGCAAACTGTGAGTCACCTTTTGTTGCATCAGGGTTGTGATGGAAATACATAGCTCCAAAAAACACTCAGGAAATTTTGTATCATACAGCAAAAAGCAACATAATATATTGGCATCAGATCCACCACCTTAAAACTTCACTCCCTCCACCCACTGGTTCTTTCTGGCTGCAGATTTGCTCCACTCTACAAAGTGCTACAGACATCAATCAGGGCTACTTGAACAACACTTCTCAAAGTCATCACCTCTACTGCCAAGGAGGATAAGGGTAGCAGCAACACTGCCATCTGCAAGACAGCAAGTTTCGGTCTATCCTGCCTTTAAGTGTTATTGCCATTCTTCTATCATTGCAGTGTCTTTGTCCTGGAACATTAGATTAGATTAGATTAGATTCAACCTTATTGTCATTGTGCTGAGTACAGATACAAAGCCAATGAAATGCAGTTAGCATCTAACCAGAAATGCAAAGAATAGTGTTACTTACAAAATAACTACAAATAAAAACACAAATATAAAAGTACTGAGACAGTACAATATGGGTGCAATACTGCTTAGCGCTGTGATGTGAGGTTCAGCAGGGTCACAGCCTCAGGGAAGAAGCTCTTCCTGTGCCTGCTGGTGTGGGAGCGAAGGCTCCTGTAGTGCCTACTGGATGGGAGGAGTGTAAAAAGTCCATGGTTAGGTTCAGATGCATCCTTGATAATGCTTTTTGCCTGTCCAGGTAGCGTTTATGGTAGATGTTCTCAATGTAAGCGATTGTGTGCTAATATCCTGCTGGGGAGTTTTCACCACACGCTGGAGTGCTTTGCGGTCCAAAACAGGACAAACCGCATTCTTAATGTATGGTTACCGGAAAAGTTCAGTAAGTGCAGATGCTCAAAGAAATGCATCATCAGTGTGGCATCAACAGTGGAGCTATGGCAATCAGGAGGAACTGTGGAACTGATTTAAATACACATTCAATACACACTCAACTGAGTGAATGTTTATGATCTTCTGCATTAGTAGTCCATCCGTTTCTGAGGTTCAACATGTGTGGTCAGAGATGCTTTTCTGTACACCACTGTTGTAATACAAGGTGCCTTCCTGTCAGCTTGAATCAGTCTGGCCATTCTCTTCTGAACTCTCTCATTAACAAGCACAGAACTGCTACTCGCTGACTATTATTTTTTGTTTTTATTTCACACCATTTTCTGTAAACACTGGAGACAGTTGTATGTGAAAATCCCAGGAGATTAGCATTTTCTGAGATACTGTCTGCCTCCAACAATCATTCCACAGTCAAAGTCACTTAGATCACATTTCTTCCCCACTCTGATGTTTGGTCTGAACAACAACTGAACCTCTTGACTATGTATGTATGTGCTGAGTTGCTGCCACATGGTTGCATTAATGAACTGGTGCACAGGTGTACCTCATATAGTGGTCATTGAGTGTATAGACATAGGAAGCCTACAGTTTAAATATTTGAAATTTGCAAAGGAAATGCACTGAAGCAAAGGCAAACTAGATCTTGCTTGTCACAATCTGTGGGATGTACAGTAATACTTAACTAGTAATACTTAAATTTAGGGTGTAAACTTGATGAACTGCTGGCAGTGAAGATTAATTTTGTTGCTTTGTTCACTAAAAACAAAACTGCAATTCAAAGTTAACTAATGTTGAAATATACAAAAAATACATATTAAAATGGAATAACTTTTCAGAAGATCTTGTTTGTTAATGCATGGTAACTTCATCTTCTCAATACATCAGAACATTCAGGCCATCATATGCTGAGCGAATTTGTTTCTTCAGCAAATATTTGTTGATTTATTGAGATAAAGTGCAGATCGGCCCTTCCAGCCCTTCAAGTCGTGTGGCATAGCAACACGTTTAACCCTAGATTAATCACAGGATATTTTACAATGACCGATTAACCTGTATGCCTTTGGACTGTGGCAGAAAACCAGAGGACTGAGAGAAAACCCAGCATTCCACAGGCAGGTGGTACAAACTCTTTACATTTGACATTGGAATTAAACACCAAACTCCAATGCCCCAAGCTGCAATAATATTACGCTGACCATGTTGCTACCATGGCACCCATGGTATCATTAAATATTCTTACATTTCTAAGACAACTTTCACTGAAGGTAAAGCAAACCATAATTAATAACACCATTTATAATCTTCATCTAGAGGTAAGTATTCTATAGATATTCCCCTCTTGTCTGACGTCTTGTACCACAGGCTCTAACATTTTACACAGTTGCTTTGTGGGCAGCGTAACACTTTGCATTGTCAGTATTGAGATCAGGGTTCAATTTCTGTAAGAAGTTTGTACATTCTCCCCATTACAGCTTGGGTTTCCTCCAGGTGCTCTGGTTTCCTCCTACATTTCGGAAACGTCGACGTTAGGGTTAACAGGTTGCGGGCATGCTGAGTGATGCCAGAATCATGGCAACATTTGAGGGCTGCTCACAGCACATCTTGGGCTTTGTTGGTTGTTGATGCAAGCTACACATTTCACTGCATGTTTTGATGTACATGGGACAAATATAGCTAATCTGTCCATCATTTAAAAAAAAGACTATAAGATACAGGAGCAGAATTGAGCCATTCAGCCCATCAAGCCTGCTTTTCTTCCAACCTCATTTTGCCATCTTCTTGCCATAGCCTTTAGCCAGTCAAAAACCTATAAATTACTGCCTTAAATACATCAAAGGACATGGCTTCGACCATCCTCCATGGCTGAAATTCCCACTCAGCTCATCTTAAAGTGCAGTCCCTTTACTCTGAGTTTGTGCCTTCAGACCCCAGATTCTCCAATTCATGAAAACATTCTCTTTTCTTTCTGGTAGTTATCTGGAGATCAACACCCAATGGATGTGTCATCTTTACATCAAAATAATTAATCCTTCTGCCCACATCAAAGTTTTCCTTTTTATATGTCCATTGTTCAGGATGTAAGTGATACTAATATTTATTGCCTGCCCCTAACTGGCCTCAAGAAGGTGCTGGAGACCTACAATCTGGAACTGTGACAGAGCTGGTGAAAGTATTTTCATTATAGAACTGGATACTGAATCCCCGGATTTTGATGATGAAGGCAATTTAGATCCAAGTCAAGATAACTTGGAGGGGAACCGGGCAGTTGAGAGTGTCATAGAGTCACTTAGCAGTGAGATAGGTCCTTCAGCCGATCATGTCGATGCAGACCATCAGCTGCCCATTTATACTCATCTCCACTGATCTCAGCCTTCCTTCAATGGCCTTTGTATTTAATGGGGTAAGTGTTCATGGGTTTAGGAGGCCGATAGAGGCAGAATCTCTTAGCACTTGAAAGGTAAAAAGCAGTAATCTTGTGTACCAAAAACTAAAGTTCAAAGTTATAAAGTTGAATCAGGCTCATGGATCTGGTAAGTGAGACTGAAAATAGTGACTATGAGTAAGTATATTAATCATTTATTTCCAAAAGTAAAAATTCAGCCAAACATTCACGCTCCACAACTAACATACACTACAAAGCTGAATATTCAACAAACATACTTATTTAAAAGTGCACACAGAGCACACCTTCCCAATGGCTATGTGCACCACTTGCCTTAAACAAAGGAAGAGAGCAAGAACCTCCCACACGTACTCTCTATATATCCAGGACATTTGAAACTGGACACCAGCCGGCTACCCAATGGGAAAAGCAGCTGCAGTCTCTAAAATAACCAATCATAACAGAAGTGACTTTTGACAATCAGAATAAGTTACAACCCCAGAGGACAACAGTTCAAAGTAAATTTATTATCAAAGTACATATATATATTGCCTTTAGATTCATTTTTGAAGGCATTTACAGTAGCACAGAAAAATACAATAAAATCAATGAAAAACTACACGCTTACATTTACTGTACACCTTTCCCTCAGTACAATCCTCAGATGTGATGCAAAACAACACATCTCACTGTATGCTTTAATGCTTTGAGATAACAAGTACATCTTTGTTGTTGTCTTGTTCAGCATTTCTCATCCTTTGATAAGCACCACCCCATCAGATAAACAAGTTAGTCATCTCTTTTTACTCAATGAGCTGCTAAAGTAGTTGAGGCATTCACTTTAAAGAGACTTAAAGAAAGAGTTTTAAAGAAAAATAGATCTACTTTATTTGTCACATGCACCCCTCACATAAACTCTTCTCCCTCCTGCCATCTGGCAAAAGGAACCAAAGCATTTGGGCTCTCATGACCAGACTGTGTAACAGTTTCTTCCCCCAAGCCATTAGACTCCTCAATTCCCAGAATCTAGACTGACACCAGCCTACACTCACGCGCACACAAACACACATGTGCACGCACACACAACACACGTGCACGCACACACACACATGCGCATGCACACACACATACACACACGTGCACGCACACACAACACACGTGCACGCACACACACACATGCACGCAAGCACACACACACTCAACTCCCTTTGCAATTTTTTGCTCATTTCTTTCTCAATTCCTGCTAAAACATTGTTTACATTTACATATATATTTACATAATTTGTTATTATATTGTAATTTGCCCTTTACTGTGCCTGTTGTCTTGTTTATTAATTATTGTACTGTCTTGCACAGTTTTGTGCTCCTCATGTAGCCCCATGTAGGTCTGAAGTGGAATGTAGTTTTATGTTGTTTCATGTAGTCTAGTGTAGTTTTGTGTTGCTTCATGTAGCACATGGTCCTGGAGGAACGTTGTTTCATTTTTAATGTGTACTGTACCAGCAGTTATGGTTGAAATAACAATAAAAGCAACTCGACTTGACGTACATCCAAACATACAGTGAAATGTGTTGCTTGCGTCAATGACCAACACAGTCTGAGGATGTGTTGGGGACAGCCACCAAGTGTCGTCATGCTTCCGGCTTCAACATAGCAGGCCCACGACTTACTAACCTGTAGGATTTGGAATGTGGGATGAAGCTTCCAGGGCACCTCGATGGTGATCTTGTGCAGCTCATCATGATGGATATTGTTAAGTATTCCCATTTCAGCCTGATACAGCTGAAAATCACAACTACTTCCAATGACTATACAATTAATAAAGATGTCTTAACGTGATTGAATAAAACTGACAGAAACAATGCCATTTGTGGTTAACTTCTCGCCAGACTCCTCGCAGGGAACATGGCTGCTGGTTATGGATTTTCGACTCCCAATGCTGACTATTTTGCTTGCAAATGTACAGAATCTAGCAAATAAAATTGAAGATCTCAGAGCTAGGGTGCTATATTAGAGGGACATTAGGACCGCTTGCCTCCTTTTTTTCAGAGAATCCTGCTTAACCCAATCAGGTTCGCTATACACCATCAGGATAGCACTGTCGAGTCTCTCAAAAGCAGAGGTGGAGGTGCATGCCTCATGCTCAATTCCTCTTGATGCACAAATGTATCAGTGTTGTCTCAATCCTGCTCACCAGACATGGAATATCCTGCAAGTAAGTGCTATCCATTTTAACTGCTGTAAGGGATTTCCATGATCATTTTGGTAGCAGTCTACATTCCACCTCTGGAGTTTGTGGATGTGCTTGCTTGGAATGATAGTTTTGAAGGAAGAGCTGATGTCTAACATACTGAAAAAAACACACAAAATGCTGGAGGAACTCAGCAAGTCAGGAAGCACCTATGAAGGGAATGAGAAAATCAGGAGATATATAGATATAAAGACCTCTGGAATGATCAACAAACAGCAAATTGCTTCCTCCTGGATTATGTGATTGTTACATACCCCGTAATGGGTTAAAAGAACCAGCAGAAATGGAATACACCTGAAGCCTGGTTTTGCTACTAACAAAACACTACTTATTTAGTATCTACCAATAATAGTAAACTTAAACCAGATAAACCAAGGATTAACAGTGTTAGGCATATATAAGCATATATAGGTGTGAGTATATGTTTCCCAAACTCATTCAAGCTTAGGTGGTAAATGATACAATGTTATGGTGGTATGTGAGAAAGTTTGGTTCAATGCATGAGGCTGCTGTTGTTGGTAAAAGAGAGAGAGATTTGTAATCCAAAGGCGTATGTTGTGAGAAGGCAATTACGTCAATATTCCACAGGTTCCACGACAGCAATACAAAATAACAATAGCAGTAGGTTTTATCTCCGAAGTTGTTCCACTCCACACATGAAGTATCACCAACAGTGATCTTCAATGAATATCCTTTCAACACAAGTGGTACCACACCTGAATTCAGCTACAGGACATCTCAAAATGGTGGCCACAGGATACTCAAACAGAATCCACGCATGGATTATCATCAACAGTAGCTTATCACAAAAAAGGGACCATCTTCAAGGGAACCACCAGCCAGGCAAGGGTTGACACACCAGTAGATTCCACAAGGTTACCCCAAATACACAACATGATAGCCACTTATCCAGTTCCACGACATACATGTCCAAACAGTGATCTCTTTGTCACTAGGTTCCTTCTGTTCCAAACCTTCCTCTCCTCTCTTCTCTTCCTGCAAACTTGTTCTAGTTGTAGCAAACTTGTGTGTCATTTATCAATACCCAGGAACGATCTCAACTCACCCCTTTTGGGCTACTGAAAATTTAAACCATTGACCGAATCCATCTTGACTCTGTGTGTCCTTGCTTATTCAAAACAAGCCGCAAGAAATCATAAACACAAACTGCTCACAATAGCAACCCAGCAACTCTGCAGTCAGTAGAAATCCAGAAAAACAAAAATCAGTCTCAATTTTTCGGTGTTTTAAAGTGACAGACCACAGGCAAAAAAGGAACCCTAGAGGTACATAACATGATCATTTGATAAGATTGCAGGCTCTGCTGCAGAGATTCAATAACTTTCCAGTTCCCTAAAGTTTGAATTTAAATGCAAGGGTAACATATCTAAATTTAGTTTATTAGTTTGAAGTTAAATACATTGTTCTTATGATATAGATCCACACTTAATTGGAACACTTGGGAAAGTGCTGGGGGGATTTGGAAGAAGCACATGTTCAAACAAGCATATGTGATGTGTCAGCAGACTTCAGACTGTAGTAAAGAATGACACTATACAGCATCCTATTCCATGAATTATGTTTTAGTTACTGCCATCTGTAATGGTGTCCTCTAATATTTTGTTTTCAGGTACAATTAATTGGCTGTATTGCTGATGAGTTTACATAGAACAGTACAGCATGGTTCATACAAACCCTTCAGCCCATGATGTTGTGCTGACCACTTTACCAACACCAAAATTGATCTAACCCTTCCCTCCCACATGATCCTCAATTGTTATGCCTCTTCTAAGAGTTTCTTAAATGTCCATAATGGATCTGTCTCTACTACCAGTACCGACCGCGTGTTCCACGTAACACCACACTGTGTAAAAAAACTTCCACTGATATCTCCCTGTACTTTCCTCCAATCACCTTAAACTTTCACTCTCTCTTATTAGCCATTTCAACCCTGAGTTCTAATAGCAGGTGATTTCAATTTCATAAATATTAGCAAGGATTTCCTTCCCATTAAAATAAAGTGGGAGCAATATATCTCAGGTGCATTTATAGAACACAGAACCATTCTGCACAATGATGGGCTGATTTTTTAACATTCCAAGATCAATCTAACTCTACCCTCCACATAGCCCTCCACTTTGCTATAAGCTATGAGCATTCTTATGTGCATGCAAAAATGCATTTTCTCAAACAAAAGCAAATGTATGGCACATTGGCACAATTAGTAATGCTGCTACCCCAAGGTCAATCTTGACCCCAGGTCCTGTGTGTGAAGTCAGCACATTCTCCCAGTGACAGTGTGGGTGGTAGTGTCACTCGAGTCAGGAATGATGCTCTCATAAGGCTTTGTCTATTGGTGGCTGCGTGTGACTTTGTTTAACATGGGGAGGTTGATGCCACCACATGGACAATGAAAGATCCAGTAGCATGGAATGCAAGACAATTGGAGACCCTTCACTGCTGCAGCTTTCCTCCACCTTCACTGCCATTGTGATGTATCATCATCTTCCACCAGCTCCACCATTGTGGTCTTGGTATGGGTATCTCCTGAGTGTTCCATTTCCTCCCACATCCATGCAGTTTAGTAGGTTAGAGGTATGAAGGTGAGTGAGGGATGGGAATGAATGGAGAATCATAAGAGGATTAGAGCCTGCTTAGTGTAAATAAATGTCTGTTGACTGGCTGGGACTTGGTGGGCTGAACTGTCTTTCTGGGCTAGTTAACTCGATGAAATATATCTCAGATGCTGGAAGCCTGGAATCAGAAAAAGCTGGAAGTGCCCATTAGTTCAGGTTTCTGAGATTGAAATCACATGGACTGTTGGAGTTAGTGAGGGTGTCTCCATATTTTGATGATTAAAGCGAGCATTAAAAGTGTTGAGCTCATCTGGGAGCGAAACCTTGTTGTTGCCTATGTCACTTGGTTTCACTTTGTAGGAGGAGATAGCATTCAAGCCCTGCCACAACTGTCATGCATCTTTCAGTGATTCATGTTTTGTCTAGAATTGCCACTTAGTATATGAGATGGCTTTCCATAGATCATACTTGGACTTCTTGTATTTTACTTTAGCACCAGACCCACCAGACCTAAATACCACTGATCTGGTCCTCTACAGACTGCGGATCTCCACAGCTTCTGCTTGGAGAAGACTCTGAATGATTTTGTGGGGACACACTCATCTATGACTATTTCTATAAAGTCCCTAAAAACAGTGGTGTATTTGTTCAGATCCTCTGATGTGTCCTTGAATACAGCCCTATCTATCAACTTGAAGCAATCCAATAGCCGCTTCTCTGCCTCCCATTGTCCTTAATTCTGGAGCCTCTTCATTGTTCTTAATTGTTGAGCCTTGCTCTTTAGCCTCTTCCTGTATGTGGATAAGAGAGTGATCAGATTTCCCGAAATGTGGTTGCAGCATGGGACAGTAGACATTCCTAATTGTAGTTTAACAGTGGTCAAGTGCATTGGAACCCCTGGTGCTGCTGGTTATATGTTGATGCTAATTTGGCAAAGATTTCTTCAAACAAGCCGGATTGAAGTTCTCAAAATGAGAACTGGTTCTTGATTGCTGATTGCAACACCCAGTTCCTCGTGTGCCTGCATTTGGCAGTATATAAATTGTGGTCCAGATCATAGAGACCTCTTTTGGTAATAGAACAGTGGGTACTGAATCATCAGATGTTACAGGTCAAGGGAACAAGAACACCACAAGACCACTACATCCAAGCATCACAAAGGGTTTATCATGAAACACAGATCCCCACATTTTACCTTCTCTACATCAGCAGTCCATTCTATCCTGTGTTCTGATAAGTGCCCAAGTCCTATTACAGAATCTATCATCCCAAATTGAACCATGTCTCTGTAAAACAAAGAATCTAGCAATTCCTCATTTCCCTCCAATACAGCAATGCTGCCCTTAGGTCTTGCTCTCCAGCGACTCTCCAGTGAGAACTTCCTTCAAGGTGGTGAACCCATGGAAAGTATCTGGCCCAAATTGGGTACCTGGCTGAGTACTAAAGAAGTACGCTGATTAACTGGCTGGAGTGTTCACTGATATCCTTAACCTCTCACTTTGGCAGTCTGAGGAACCCACTTGCTTTAAGCAGACTTCAATTTTATTTGTGCCTAAGAAGAATGTGGTTATCTGCTTCAATGACTGTCGTCCCATAGCACTTATATCCACTGCAATCAGGTGTTTTGAGAGGCTGGTGGTGAAATTTACCAACTCCTGCCTGAGAAGTGGCTTGGTTCTGCTCCAATTTGCCTACTGGAGCAACAGGTCACAATACTAAGTGCTACAGGATGACAGTCATTGAGGCAGGTTACCATGCTCTTCTTAGGCACTGATATAATTGAGGCCTGGTTAAAACAGGTGGGTACATCAGAATGCTGAAATAAGAGTTATCATTGGCTCTTCACTCAACCCTGGAGCATCTGGACAACAAAGATGCATACATCAGGATGCTCTTCCCTCAGCATTCAATAACATGATCCCTCAAAACTAATCTCTAAGCTTCGAGATCTTAGCCACAATAAATCCTTGTACAATTGGATCCTTGATTTCCTCACTTGCAGACCCCAGCCATTTTGGATTGGCATCAACATCTCCTCCATGATCTCCGTAAGTACAACAGTACCACAAGGCTGCGTGCTTGGCCCCCACTCTATTTGCTTATGACTAAGTACTGTTCAAGTGCCATACTCAGGTTTGTGGACAACTCCACTGCCATTGGCCGAATCAAAGGTGGTAACAAATCAACATATAAAAGGGAAATTGAAAATATGGCTGAGTGGTCAAACAACAACAATCTTTCACTCAATGTCAACAAGACCAAGGAGCTAATCATTGACTACAGGAACATCAAACCAGAGATCCTTAAGCCAATCCTCATCAGGGGATTAGAGGGAAACAGAGTCAGCAACTTTATATTCCTTGATGTTATTATTTCAGAGGACCAATATGTAAGCACCATTACAAAGAAAGCACAGCAGCGCTTCTACCTTCTTAGAATTTTGTGATTCAGCACATCATCTTTATCAAGTCACCTCTCAGCCTCCTTCATTCCAAGAATAAAAGCTCTAGCTTGCTCAACATGCCTTCATAAGACATGTCGTCCATCCTAGGGGGCACTCTGGTAAATTGAAATTCATCTTCTGTTTACTTTGGTCCACTAATGGTCCTGACCATCAATTACCTATTTATATCAAACTTACATTAATCTCTTTTTCATGTCCTCCCTCATTCTCATCAACTCCCACCAGATTCTACCCATCACCTACACACTTGGGGTTACTTGTACCTACCAAACCACACTGGCAAGGATTAAATCTAGGTCATTGGCACTGCAAGTCAGTGGCTCTACTGACTGTGCCAATACACCACATCTTCAATGTTTTCTTTTGATGCTTCAGAAATAACTTTGCACAAACAGTGTCTAAAGAAGAAATTGAATAATGTCCAATTCAATTTCTGGAGATATTAGAATAACTGAAGGCATGGGTCAAACAGCACTTGGAATATAGAGAGCAGTTTTGGGCTTCTTATCTATGAAAGGATGTACTGGAATTGGAGAGGGTTCAGGGGAGGTTCATGGCAATTATCCTGAAAATGAAAGGGTTAATGTAAGAGGACTGCTTGATGGCTCAAGGCCTGTACTCACTGAAGTTTAGAAGAATGAGGGTGATTTCTCATGAAATCTATCATATATTGAAAGTCCCAGATAGAGTAGATTTGGAGATGATGTTTCCTACAGTGGGGGAAGTCTAAGACCAGAGGGTGTAACCTCAGAATAGAAGGATGTCCCATTAGAACAGACACAGGGAGTAATTTCTTTGGCCAGAAGGTGGTGTATCTGTGGAATTTATTGACACAGATGGCTGTGGAGACAATGTCACAGGGCTTATTTAAAGCAGAAGTTGATTGGTTCTTGAATAGTAAGGGTGTCAAAGGCTGTGAGGGAAAGGCAGGAGAATAGGATTGAGAGGGAAAATAAATTAACCATAATATAATGGTGGAGCACAGTTAAATGAGTTAAATGGCCTAATTCTGCTCCTATACCTTATGGTCTTATAGATTCAAGGATAGTTGCAGCCTGCTGGGGAAGAGAATGTGCCAGAACAGAGAAATAAACAGCACATGTAAAGAATGGGGCAGCTATTCTTTACTGTCAAACATAATGAATTTATGAACAGTTTGCCTATTTTAAAAATGATGATTTGGGTACATTATAAACTATCAGTCACCTTCATGGATTGCCATACATATGGAGATGATGAGGTGATAACATCTACCTTGTAATTGGCTCCATGTCCGTTTTATCATCGTTGCCCTTACCTTATTTGACTAAAATCAATGGACCTGTTCAGAGTTGCAGAGATTGTTCATAAATTAACACTTCAAATGGATATTTAACGTGGGAGGTTATTCGCCAGATCCTGCTCAACATGCAAGCAAGTAAAGTGACATTGACACATACTGGTTCTTCTGTTGGTCTTTGACACTCCGGTATTGAGATATCATCTGACACTTCCACTTCAACAAGTACAACATTCAATCCATGACAAGCTCTTGCTAGTCCCTCATGTGCCAGTACAAAATGAAGCCAGAGCTGTTTTACTAGACCTTCCAAGCCAGATTGCAAAATCTGTTGGCACAATACCATTCCCTAGAGAGCAGTAGAGTTGGAGTATTGCTGTGTGTTAATTTTATAGAGGCAAAGCTGACAGCTCAAGCACTTAATTGGAGAATTTTGTAAATAATCAATGGATTTGTCAACTCTGCTTCTGCTTGGCTTCAGGTGGAGATAGTGGCATTTTGAAATATAAACAGAGGGAAGGAAAGAGATGAATAGAAGATTTCTATCTTGAAATTGGAAATGCAAGATTCATCTTCAATCACTTGCACAGGATAATTGAACTACATACTGTACCACTAAAACATTCCACACTGATTGAATTCAATAAAACTAAGTTAAATGGAATACAATGTGCATTTATCACTATTTTGAGTATTTAATGAGGATAACTTGAGATTTCAAAGAGTCTTTTGTCCGTACATTTTACTTGAAGTCTCCAAATCAATCTCCAAAAAAACATTAGAGTTTATGCAGATGCTAGAAAACTTGAGGAACACACACAAACTGCTGGAGGTCAGACTACACCTATGGAGAGGAATAAACAGACGAGGTTTTGGGCTGAGACCCATCATCAGGATGTTCCTATAGATGTGCCTAACCTGGTGAGTTCCTTCAGCACTGAGTATCTATATTGGTCTGGATTTGCAGCATCGGTAGAATCTCTTATGTCGATAACAGTGTTATGTCAGGAGTCATGAATAAATCAAAACACAGTTGGATTAAAAAGCATTTTTCCCTCAGAAGAACGCAATTGAATCAGATGGGTTTTCACTTGCAGTCTAGTAGGTGTTGGGTACTACTACTGAGATTACTGCAATTTTACAAATTGATTTGCATAGATGTTCAAAACACATAGTTTGAAGTTCAAAGTAAATTTATTGTCAAAGTATATATATATGTCACCATATACTGCTCTGAGATTCATTTGCTTGTGGGCATTCACAGAAGAACAGAGTGATAAATAGAATCAATAAACTACATACAAAAATGACAATCAATGTACAAAAGACAAATGATACAAATACAAAAAAACCCAATAATAAATAATTAAATATACAATAGTGAGAGCATGAGTTGTAGAGTCTTTAAAAATCAGTCCACAGGTTGTGCTCAGCGATTATTTCAGTGCTGAGTGAGTGAAGTTATCCATGCTGGTTCAGAAGCCTGATTCAGGTGAGCTGGAGGGCCTGTTTCTGTGCTGTTCAGCTCTATAAGTCTATGAATATACCTTCTGAATTTATTTAAGTACTTGAATTTAAATTGCACAGTTACTATGATGGAATTTGAACTCATTTCTCAGTTAAATTAGTTCACGCTTTTGATGCAACTCTCAGATCTTGACAACAATTCTAGCTCACTCCAAATTCCAAATATGTGAAAGAAAATGTGCCATCTATCAGAATTTAAACAACTGTGCAAAATTACTAAATGTAGTGACAAAAAATATGAATTTATAGCAGTTATTACCCTCAAAGCTGTGGTGTAATAAATATTCTCAACCCAAATCCATTACAAAAATTGAAACCCATTTCATTCTTTTCAGAAATAATTATAGTAAATGAGAGCCCTTTTACAATTCAAAGCTTTTTGTGACTTTGAGAATTAATCATGTCATGCCAATAATGGGCTGTGATTCCTTCATATATTGATTTATTTTTCTTCCAAAGTGTTAAACATAAAACCTCTAATGTATGTGTATATAGGAAGAAAGGGCATTGAAGCAACATAAAGTAATTTGAATTCACATTTATTGTCTAATATTAATCTTGCAACTTTGTGTTTTCTCTTGCTTTTTTAAAGTGCAAACCATAACCATGACACATGACTGGGAAGCTTTGTAGAAAAAGTCCAGAAAGTAATTGTGGTTCAAAACAAACAGAAAATATGGGAAATAATTAGGAGGTCTCCAAATATTCATCGGAAAAGAAAGTTGTTGCAGGTCAGTCTGACGAAAAATCTCTTCTTCTCCCATGATGAACCCACTTTTAGGGTGAAGGAGCAACACCTCATAGAAGAATTTTAGCAGGATGCTTCTTGGATGAGAGGACATTAGCTTTAAGAGGAGGCTGGACTAATTTTGATGGTTTTTTCCAGTGTGTTGGAGGCAGATGGGAGACTCTGCCCTTTAAGTAGCCTCCAACCTGATGGCATGACCATCAATTTCTCCTTCCAGTAAACATTTATGTTTTTTTTTTCCTCTCCCACTTCTTCTAATCCACACTCTAGCATCTTACCTCTTCTCCTCATCTGCCTATCACCTCCTCCTTTGTACCCCTCTTTCTTTCTTTACTCCCATGGTTCACTGTCCTCTCCAAACATATTCCCTTTTCCCTTTTCTCCAACTCTTTACCTTTCCCACAACCTGCTTCACCTATTATCTTCTAGCTTGTCCTCCCTCCCTTTCCTTTCCCACATTTGTATTTTAGCACCTTCCCCCTTCCTTTCCAGTCCTGATGAAAGGTCTTGGCCTGAAACGCCAACCATTCATTCATTTCTACAGATGCTCCCTAAACTGTTGAGTTCCTTCAGCATTTTTATGTGTTCTACCCTATCTAAATTTATAAACTTCTTTTCTGTTTCCCCTCTTCCTCTGACATGCCAAAGAAAACCATTCTAATTTGTCCACCCTCTCATCCAGGCAGAATCCTGTGAAACTTCTTCTGCACTGTCTCCAAAGCCTCCGGATCATTCCCATATTGAGGTGGCCAGAAGTACCCATGAATTGCCCTGTACAGAGCATTTAAGCAGGTGAACTCTGGAGTTTAGAAGCATGAGGCATTCTACTGTTTAAATGTATTTGGTAGAAATTAGTCTTAAAATGGAAATGACAATGCTGACCACTCTTTGAACTTCTGATTCAATATTCTATCGCATTAAACAAAAAAATGAAGAAGGAAATACAGTGAGTAGATGGAAAGTATTTAAGGATGAATTCCTACCTCTTGTGCCTTGATGTTAAATTCTTGAGGAGTTTTGTCTCATTGGGAAGGTATGAACAATGGGTTACAATTTTAAAAAATCAGCCCAGCCCTTCACAAAAAGTCATCTCTACCACTAAACACATTTATAAGGAGCATGGCTACAAGGACCCCCACCATCTAGGCCATGCTCTCCACTCACTGCAACACACACACAATTCTAGAGGAATTCAGCAGGCCAGGCAGCATCTATGGGAAAAGTACAGTTACTGCTGTCTTTGGGAGGTACAGGAGCTTAAGGTCCAACACCACCAGGGTTAGTAACCCTTCAACCATCAGGTTCCTGAACCACCATGGATAACTACACTCACCCCATCACTGAACTGATTCCACAGCCTATAAACTGACATTTTAGGACTTTACAGCTCAGGTTATCAGTATTATTTATTTACTTAATTTATTTATTTATTATTTTATTGTCTTTTGCACATTGGTTGTGTGTCCATTTTTGTTGTGTGCAGTTGTTCATTGATTCTATTGTGTTTCTTTGTATTTACTGTGAATGGCCATACAAAAATAAATCTCAGGGTTGTATATGGTGATATTCGGGTACTTTGATAATAAATTTACTATGAACTTTAAGCAGTGTGGATACTCATTTGAAGATATTGGAGGTTGAAAGGTTTTTGGCTACAAAAGGAAGCAAGGAACATAGAATAGTGGGGAAGGTGAAGCTGAAGTAGAAGATCGGCTATTTTGTGATGCAGTAGGAGAGCAAGCTCCGTAGACTGAATAGACCATTCCTGGTTCAGCTTTTCTTACTCTTACAATCAGCAGCTTGCTCTGAAGACAAATCTTTGAGGAAATAACAGAAGGATAGACAAAGGAGAGTCTTTGGATATTGTTTGCTTGGATTTTCAGAAGACCTATCATAAGGTGCCATTCTTAAGAGCCCATGGCATTACAGGAAAGATACCAGCATGGAGAGAAGATTGGCTGACTAGCAAGAAGGAAAGAATGGGAATAAAGGTTGCCGGTGACTAGTAATGTTCTGAAGGGTTTTCACATTATATGTCAATGATTTTGATGGTGGAATTGATAGCTTTGTGCCCTAAGTTGCAGTCAATACAAAGGTAAGTGGATGGCCGGGTAGTGTTAAGGAAGCAGGGAGTCTGCAGAAGGACTTAAATAGATTGTGCAAATTGGCAAATGAGTGGTGGATGAAATACAGTGTAGGTAAGTGTATGGTCATGTACTTTAGTAGAGGGAAAAATGGAGTAGACTATTTTCTAAATTGCAAGAAATTCAAAAGTCAGATGTGCAATGGGACTTGGAAGTCCTTGTGCAGGATTCCGTAAAGGTTAACTTGCAGGTTGAGTTGGTGGTAAGGAGTGTAGATGCAATGTTAACATTCAATTTGAAGGAACTAGAATACATGAGCAAAATATGATGCTGAGGCTGTATAAGGCATTGGTCAGGCTGCTCTCTGAGTCCTGAAGCAGGGCATCAACCTGAAACATTGATAATTCCTTTCCTCCTGCTTCCCTTTCTCCCATGATCAACTCTCTTCTCCTATCAGATTTCTTCATCATTATCCCTTACCTTTTCCACCCTATCACCTCCTAGCTTGTCACTTCATCCCTCTTCCCCCAACACCCATCTTCCCCCTCAAGTGGCTTCACCTATCACCCTTCCAGCTTGTTCTGCTTCTTCCCCCCACCTCCTTATTTCTTGCCCATTCCTTTCCAGTCCTGATGAAGGATCTCAGACCAAAATGTTGGCTTTTTATTTATTTCCATAAATGCTGTCTGACCTGCTGAGTTCCTCCAGCAGCTGTGTATGTGTCTCCACAACTGCTGCCTGGCCTGCTGAGTATTTGCAGCATTTTCTGTTTTTATTTCAAATTTCTAATACCTGCTTGTTTTTATTAGGAATGTGGTTTTGCTGGGCTTAGAGGTTATTAATAAATTCAAAGACCATAATTTATTGAAAATCCCTATTCACTCCTGACATAGTGGTGAAGAGCCATTTCATCTACTGCTACCCTTCTAGTGAAGCATTGACTTTGTGTGCACTGGCTTTGCACATTACTGCAATGCCAATAAACTCCTCAACTTAATCATGCAACTAATAAAAGATGCTTGATTAAAATGAAGAATTTATTGGCATTGCAGTTGCAATTGATGATGCAATTACTTACCTACTCTACTCTGATGACACCTTCCAAAATCAAGACTCTCCCATTAATGAAGGACAAGGGTGTTGTTGAGGCCTGATTTGGAGTGTTGTATGCAGTTCTTGTCACTAACCTACAGGAAAGATATGAATAAGCTCGTAGAGGACAGAAAAAACTGACAAGGATGTTTCCAGGACTTGAGGACCTCAGTTATAAGGACATTTTGAATAGGTTTGGACTTTATTCTCTGGACAGAATGAGATTTTATAGAGGTATTTAAGTTATGAGGGGTATAGTTATGGTAAACGCAAGCAGGCGTTTTCCACAGAAGCTGGGTGAGGCAAGAACTAGAGGCCATCAGTTAAGAGTAAAAGGTGAAATGCTTAAAGAAAAATTGAGGGGATATTTCTTGGTATAAAGGGTAGTGAGAGGTGGCAGCAGTTGTGGTGGATGTGAGTCTCATTTCAACATTTAAGAGAGATTTCAGAAAGTACATCAAAGAGAAGGGAATGGAGGGCTATGGGCCAGGTGCAGGTCAATGGAGCTGGGCAGAATAGTAGTTTGGAATGAACTAGATGGGCTGAAAGGCCCGTTTCTGTGCTGTAGTGCTTTATGACTCTAAGGGCTCTGGGCATTTGAGGACACCGCCTCCAAGCTGCACAGCATTCGGACTTGACATGCCCCTTCATACTCTTACTCAAAAGGTTCACTAGGGCCACAGTAATTCAAGAACACAGAACAGAGTACAGACCTTCAGCCCATGATGTTCTGTTGACTCTTTAACCCACTCCATGATCAGTCTAATCCTTCCCTCCCATATCACCCTCTACTTTTCTTTCAACCATTTCCCTATCTAAGAATCTCTTAAATATTCCATGCACCTACCACTCTTTGTGCAAATAACTGCCTCTAAAATGCCCCAGTAATTTCCTCCCAATACCATACAAGTTATGCCTGCCTCTTTGTGTTAGTGATTTCTGTCCTAGGAAAGAAATCTCTAGTTGTCTTGATCTATGCCTCTTATCATCTTGTACACCTCTATCAACTCATCTCTGATCCTCCTCATCTCCAAAGAAAAAAAAACCCAGTCCCCTCAATCTTTCCCCCATAATACCTGCCCACTATTCCAGGTAGCATACTGGTAAATCTCCTTTGCACACTCTCTAAAGCTCCCACATCCTTTCTGTAATCAGGTGACGGGAATTGAACATAGTATTCCACGTATGGTCTAATCAAGGGTTTATAGAGCTGCAGAATTACCTCATAAATCTTGAACTCCATTCATCAACTAATGAAGGCCAACACACCATACTACTTCTTAACCACCCTATCAATTTGAGCAGCAACTTTGAGGGATGTATAGACATGAACCCCAAGATGAAGGCAGGTCAACACCACCTACTCAAGGGCAATCTAACGATGGCTGTCTGATGGTAATACCCAGGTACAAATAAATAAATACAATCAATACATTGAGTTTTTTCCCTTATAGGTCAAAATAGGTTAAGAATTCTATGCATGATATACAGAAAGAACTTAGCATGCATGTCTGTAACTCACTGAAATTGGCAGCACAGGTAGATAGGTTAGTGAAGAAAGCATGCATGATAGTCTTTATCTCCACCTCTCCAGGATCAGAAACTTCCCCAGTGTTATTAGCTGAGACGACCTGTCTTAGGCCCAACAAAGCAAGTGCAATTATGAAGACAGCCCTGCAGTGATTCTACTTCCTTAGGAGTTTGCGAAGAATCTGCATGACATCTGAAACTTTGTAAAACTTTTATAAATGTGTAATGGAGACCATATTAGTTGGCTGCATTGCAGCCTGGTATGGACACACTAATGCCCTTGAATCAAAAGTCCTACAAAAAATAGTGTATATGACCCAGTCCATCATGGGTAAAGCCCTTCCTACCATGGAGTACATGTACATGAAATGTTGCAGCAGGATAGTAGCATCCATCATCAGGGATCTCCACCATCAGGACATACTCTTTTCTCACTGTTGCCATCAGGAAGAAAGTACAGGAAACTCAGGAGTCACACCAGCAGGTTTAGGAACGGTTACTATCCCACAAACATCAGGCTCATGAAGCAAAGGGGATAACTTCACTCACCCCATAATTGAAATGTTCCCATAACCTATTGACTCACTTTCCAGGACTCTTCGTTTCATGCTCTTAATATCTTTTGCTTATTTATTTTTTCTCAGTATTTCGTACTTTTTGTATTTTCAGTTTGTTGCCTTTTGCATGTTGGTTGAATGCCCAAGTTGATGTGGTCTTTCACTGATTCTATATGGCTGATCTATTGAGTATGCCCACAAGAAAATGAATCTCAGTGTTTTATGTGGCAACACACATGTACTTTGATATTAAGTTTACTTTGAATGTTGAACTTTATTGTTTGGTCTGATGAACATGAGTGTCTTGAAATCATGATGGAACTGTATAAAGCTTTGGTTAAGTGTCATTTGGAGCATTGCATGTATTTCTGGTCACCACTTTACAGAAGGATGTGAAGCTCTGGGGAGGGGTCAGTGGAGGATCACCAGTGTGCTTCCGGTGAATTTGTTTTGTGCTTTGTCTACAAATGAACATACTGTGCTCCTGATTGCAAATTATTTCAACGTCCCTCCCCACTCCTGAACCAGTCAATTTGTGTTTGGCCTCCTCCACTACCAGGGTGAGGAGAGGTTCAAACTAGAGAACTGCATCTAATAGTCTGTCAAGGATGTATTCATCTCAATGGTTTGAACTTTGAAACCTCCGACTACATGTAACCCACATTCCCTCTGTGCATCATTTTAAGAGGCCAAGTAATTCTATTCCAAAAAAATTATTTGATAGAATTTTAATCAAATTGTGGGTGAGGTGTTGAATAGAACTTTGTAGTATGCAGTTCTTACATGAAGAAATATTTCAGGGACTGGAGAAATTCTAGGCCAATTAGCTTTTCTCAATGGGTCTGAAGGTTATCAAACTTGTCAACAATCATAGTCTGCATGAGTCTGGAGACTAACAGAAACAATTTGATTGACAGAGGAACTATTGTTAGAAACAATTTTATGAGTCAGATAACCTACAGTAGCCAATCAATCATGAGTTGGAACTAGAGTTATTCTTCATTAATCCCTTGTGATGCATTAACATAAATGGAGCCAGCATGGACATAGAACTAAAATTGATAACTTTTCTCAGCCTCCTCCTGAGATTGTCCGATAAACTGGTATTAGATTTAACTAATTTATAGCCATCAAAAAAGACACTGTAGTGTAATGGCTAACATAATGATGTACAGCATCAGCAACTGGCAGATTGTGGTTCAGTTCTCACTGTGTCTGTAGGAGCTTGTATGTTCTCACCATGATTGCATGAGTTTCCTCTGGGTTTTCTGGTTTATTCTGGTTTACTCCTACAGTCCAAAGACATACAGGTCAAGGCTAGTAAACTGTGGGAATGCTATTTTGGCACTAGTGGCATGAGAACAATTGTGGGTTGCCCACAACAATCCTTAGATTATGTTGATCATCAACGCAAACGGTGCATTTCATAGCATGTTTCAATGTTCCAATGTACTTGTGATAAATAAAGCTAATTTTTAAAACAAATCTTATCTTTAAAAGAGCCCCAGCAACATCATTAATCTCTATCAAATACCTGTGTACCATACTTTCTCATACCATCTATTTCAGTACACATTCAACCTTGTGTCCACTGTAAAATACAATATTCCCAATTGTACGCACATGCAGTGTACAGGACAGATATAAAACAATTAGTTTACCTTCATTAATCAACAAATGTGTGAAAATAATAGTTAGTGCTCTCAAGCAACACTTGCTCACTCTCAATCAGCTCACCAGTGTTATCTGTTTTCAATCAAGGTTAGTCATTTCAGTCCTGATGAAGGGTCGTGGCCTGAAACGTCGACATCGCTTCTCCCTATAGATGCTGCCTAGCCTGCTGCGTTCTACCAGCATTTTGTGTGTGTAGTCATTTACTTATGTTTTTAGATTATCTTTCCATTTCTGAGTACATTAGTATCCATAAATCAAAGCTGAAAAGAAAATGTAAATGCACAACACTTGGTTTTCTTTTGTAAAGGGAAAGAAAAATTGAAATTTCCTGCAAGACATGCATGAGAACTGGCACAGGCAAGATCAGTCACCAGGCCTTGGTCCATCTTTGCTGCAAACATGTCCCACCTTCCCAAGGGCAATTTAGGATAGGCAATTAATGTATAGGTAGCGTTTATCTCTAATAAGCAAAGATAGGTAGCATAGTGGTTAGTGTAATGCAATTCTAGCTTGGGGCATTGGAGTTCGGAGCTCAATTCCAGAGTCATCTGTTTGGAGTTTGTACATTCTTCCTGTGACTGAGTGAGTTTCCTCGGGTGCACCAGTTTGCTCCCAGTGTTCATTGACATACTGGTGAGAAGGTTAACTGGTCATTGTAAATTGTTCTATGATTAGGCTAGGGTTAAATAGATTGGTTTACTGGGAGTCCGCTGGGCTGAAAGGGCCTGTTCCACACTGTATCTCTAATAAATAAGTGTCATGATTTCATAACTCAAGATGTAATAAGATAAACTGCTACAATAATTTCAGCATTTATGCAAATTGTGCTTTTATCAAAACTTTAAGGGCACAGTCTAGTTTTGGATGGGTTATGTAAAGATATTGTCTCATGGCATTTCCAAACTAACTCCATGTTTCCATCCATTGTAAAATACAGTTTTATCCAATAACATACCCTTTGTGCCATTTTTGCTAGCTTTCCATTTTTTATATGTTTAATATTTTATGTTTTCTATAGATAAAGTGGACAGCGAGTGCATTTTTTCCAGGATGGCAATGGCTAAAATGAGAAGATATACTTTTCTAGATGATTGGAGGAAAGTATAGGGCGGTGTTAGTAATAGTTTTTTATTTTTACACAGTTTGGTGAGTGCATGGAATGTGCCACCAGGGTGGTGGTAGATGCAAGTGCATTAGGGGCATTTAAGAGACCCTTTCGATTAGATGAAAGGAAAATGGAGGGCCATTTAGGAGGGAAGAGTTATGAGGGTTGATTGTTAAGTTCATGGCCTAAGGTAGAAGGAGTCAATTTTAGAGAACCTAGCACATTTATTTTTCAACATAGTCCCCTCCTACATTTACACACTTAGTCCAGCAGTCGTGGAGCATATGGATCTTGGACCTCCAGAAAGTGTCCACAGCAAGGGTGATTGATAAGTTCGTGGCCTAAGGTAGAAGGAGATGAGTTATACAGCTCTTGTTACATGCACATGCAGTTCAACTCTTTGAGTGATTATGCAGAAAGTTTGAAGTTAATAACTCATCAGGGGTGATTGATAGGTTCGTGGCCTAAGGTAGAAGGAGATGAGTTATTAACTTCAAACTTTCTTCCTAATCAAAGAGTTGACCTGCATGTGCATGTAACGAGAGCTGTATAACTCATCTCCTTCTACCTTAGACCACAAACTTATCAATCACCTATCTATGAACATTTTCTGGAGGTCCAGGATCTGTATGCTCCACAACCACTAGACTAAGTGTATAAATGTAGGAGGGGACTATGTTGAAAAATAAATGTGCTAGGTTTTCTAAAATTGACTCCTTCAACTTTAGGCCACAAGCATTTCAATCATTCCTCGTAAATTGATTTGAGAGTAAGTTTAAAGGTCATTGTGGGCTGAATGGTCTGTACTGTATTGTTCCATATCCCACGTTCTGATTTGTGCAGAAATGAATAATTCTCCCATACTTCCCTCTTGGTTTCTCAGTATAATTGTGAATTATTTTCTTATCAAGCTCCAATTACAGAAAGGTTCCTCCTCCAGCAAGGCTTCCAAAACAGCTGATAGCCCTTAATCATAGATTCCACTGTAAACACATCAATGTTCACCTCATTAATACCTCTTTGCATTTTTGTCAGCTTATCTTTTAGTGCAGGAGTTCATAACTTGCAATGGTGCTACGTTTTCAAACGCTACCCAAACAACATGCAATTTTATTTTCTAGGGGTGGTGTTCAATGGCCTGTTCTCCATTAAAATATGGACAGAAACCTGAGGTCGTTAATAATGGTACAAACTTGTTCTTGGCTTTGGTGCTTTACCGACAAAATACAGGCACACTGGGTAATTAGTAATTGGTTTATAATTGTCACATGTACCACAATATAGTCATGGAGCACTACAGCACAGAAACAGGCCCTTTGGCCCATCTAATCTATGCTGAGCTGATCTTCTGCCTAGTCCCATCTAACTGTTCTCATACTATAGCCCTTCATAGCTCTCTCATCCATGTGCTTATCCAAACTTTCCTTCAATATTAGTATGAACCCACATTCACCACTTAAGCTGGCACCCTGTTTCATAGTCACACCACACTCTGAGTGAAATTTCCCCTCAAAGTCCCTTCAATATTTTCCCTCTCACCCTAATTCTATGACCTCTATTTCTAGTCTTACCCAACCTGATGGGGAAACACCTGCAATCATTTATTCTACCTATCCCCCTAATAATTTGGTAACATTTTTGTTATAGTGAAATGTTTTTGTTTTATGTGCCATCCAGAGATCATGCAAAGATAACTACATTGAGGTAGTAAAGAGAAAACAAAATGAAGACTAGAGAAACAAAACACACACACACACACACACACACACACACACACACACACACACACACACACACACACACACACACACACACACACACACACACACACACACACACACACACACACACACACACACACACACCCCAGTTCCTCTCTTCCCCTCCTTCCCTTTAATCCATGGTTGACTGCCCTTTCCTATCAGATTCCACCTTCGTCACTTCCACGTATCATCTCTCAGCTTCTTACATCATTCTTATTCTCTCCCTCCCTCATCTGCCTATCAGCCCTTCCCCACACCTATCAGCTCTTGCTCCACCCCTTTGCCCACGTTTGTCTCCCTCGCCCTTTCTGATGAAGGGTCTTGACCCAAAATGTTGGTGGTCTAGTCCCCTCCATAGATGACACCTTACACTGTGTCAGTTTGCGTAGCAGTTTCAGAGAAAGTGCATTACAGGTAGACAAATAAAGTTCAAGGGCCATAATGAAGTAGATTTTTTCATGTTCTCCTCAGATTAACTTCCTAATTATATATTTGCCCAGTTACTTAATATATTTAAATAAAAGCAGAAACAATGCAAGTGCATAACAATTACTTCTACATTTTAAAGGAAATGAGATATTGTGGTTTCCAGTGGGACGCTCTGTTGGAACAAATTAGGTTGTTCTTAGTGGGTTGACACATATTTGCCCACGTGAATGGTGGAATCAATGGACTGGGATCACAGGATGATATCTGTGGAAAGGTTTTCAATAACAAAGATGTTGAACTACTGTGGAATTAGCTAGCACATATGTATTCATACAATCAATCCCTTGACTAAACAGTCCAGCAGCAAAGGCTCAAAGATATCAGATTATATATAAATGTCTATGCTAGTTTATAGTATTTGAACTGATTAGTCTCCTTCAGATAGTGCCACTCCCTGTTAGATTGCTTGATAATTACCTTAATTCAGTCACTTGAAGTACAATATTCCTGCTGATCCACCCACTGGGTTTCCACACTAATAATGGCATGAAAGATGTAGCAGTGTACTTTCTGCACTCATGTCCTTAGACATGTAAAGATATCTTTGTTCAAGTTCTTCTGATGTGCTGTGGTTGATGCGCTTTTTCAGCAAATTTGCATTTTCTAAAATAGCTGATATTATTGGAAATAATCTCTCTACTGACTGGTTTCTAGTCTAACTCGGTGAGTTGAGGGGGCTGATGAGGTCAATGTGCAACCTACGCTGCTGGAATGGCAGGAGGTGCCTGAGGGTTGTGTTAGTGGGTAGCTCAGGAAGATGAGTACACACCTTTTGTCACTTACAATGAGCTTTTGCTTTTGAGATTTGTAATACAGATTCAAATTTGCCATCCTGATGAAGGGTGTCAGCCCAAACCACTGATTGCTTATTCTTTTCCATAGATGTTGCCTGACCTACTAAGTTCCTCCAGCATTTTGTGTGTGTTGCTATGGATTTCCAGCATCTGCAGAATCTCTTGTGCTTACAAGTTTACCATCTCCTTTTTGAGTGGCCCTGGGAGCTTTAATCATTTTGTGAGGTTGGTATACTTCCTTGAGAAGGGTTTGAGAGTATCCTTGAATTATTTTTTTTGTCCATCTTTTGGCACAAGGGAGTTTAGAACAGTATGTCTTTTCCAGGAACCTGGTATCAGATTCTGGCATTGCATGCTTATTGAGCCAACTCTGTGTAACGATGGCCTCAATACTGGGAATATTGATCTGATGGAAAATGATTGTAATAGATTTAGAGACAGAGTAGGTGGTATTTGTCTAAAATTACACAGAAGTAGACAAGGAGGTATATTCCTTTGAAGTGCACATTAGAAATAGTTTGAAGGCTCAAAGGTCTACTGGGATGTAGGAATCACCTCTTGGGTGACACAGTAGTGTAGTGGTTATCATGTTGCTTTACAGCCCTAGCAATCCATGTTCAATTCCTACCCCTGTCTGTAAGGAGTTTGTACTTTCTCTCTGTGACTATGTAGGTTTCCTTTGGGTGCTCTGGTTTCCTCCCACACCCCAAAGTGTGAATTAGTAGGTTAATTGGTCTCTTGGGGGGTATTTGGGCAGCACAGGCTCATTGCACTGGAAAGGTGTACTTCTGTATTATATCTCTAAATATAAATATATTTAAATAGGGTCCAGGGTCTTAATCTTCCTACACTATTTTTCTCAAATAGCCAAAAGCTATTGTGAAACATGAAAGCCAAAGATATCCTCCTTCACTGAGGGGTGATTCTGCGATATGGAAAATGGTCACCATGTTCTGAAGTCTCATTATTAAATCTTTATCATTAGAAGCCAATATACAGAGTAGGGGTGGGGAAAAAATAGTTGGTGAAGGACTACTATTTTGTGGACATTAAGAGCAAGGCCTATTCTCTCCTACAGTTCAAAACACAAATTGACAAGGACTCAGAAGTGAACTACAAAATGCAGACGTGTAGGTGTCATTTTCATGAGGAAGTTTGACGACTGAATTAGAGTGACTTTTGTTATGCAGCAAAGTGCACATGAGAAATTAGGAGTAGGTCACCTGGACCATCAAGACTGTACTGCCATTGATTATGATAACGACTGGCATATCACAGGCCTCGCTTCTCATCTGTGCCCATTGCCCCACAGCTGTATCTTCTGATCATTCAACAATTTATCTATTTCCATATTAAAACCTTCCAATCCACATCTCCCTTGTGTATATAGAATTCTAGGGAATGAAATATTTCCTATTTATCCTGTTTCCATGCCTGGCATTGAAAATGGCAAGGAAGAACAATTCACAGTGTGACCAATATGCAGGAGCGAGATAAACCAACCAGTGGAGTGGTGTCGCAGCAACAACTTTGCACTCAATGTCAGTAAGACGAAAGAGCTGATTGTGGACCTCAGGAGGTGTAAGACGAAGGAACACATACCAATCCCCATAGATGGATCAGAAGTTGAGAGAGTGAGCAGTTTCAAGTTCTTGGGTGTCAAGATCTCTGAGGATCTAACCTGGACCCAAATATATCAATAAAGAAGGCAAGAAAGTGAGTATACTTCATTACGAGTTTGAAAAGATTTGGTATGTCAACAAATACACTCAAAAATTTCTATAGATGTACTTTGGAGAGTGTTCTGACAGGCTGCATCACTGTCTGCTATGGGGGAGGGGCTATTGCACAGGACCGTAAGAAACCACATTGGGTTGTAAATTTAGTCAGCTCCATCTTGGGTACTATCCTACAAAGTATCCAGGAGATCTTCAAGGAGTGGTGACTCAGAAAGACAGCATCCATTATTAAGGACCCCCAGCACACAGGTCATGAACTTTTCTCACTGTTACCATCAGGTAGGAGGTACAGAAACCTGAAGGCACACACTCAGTGATTCAGGAACAGCTTCTTCCCCTCTGTCATCCAATTCTTAAATGGACATTGAACCCGTGAACACTACCTTACTTTTTTAATATATATTATTTCTATTTTTTGCACGATTTTAATCTATTCTATATGTATATACACACACAGTCTGTAATTTATTTATTTCTTTATTATTTCTTTTCTTCTTTTTCTATATTAGGTATTGCATTGAACTGCTGCTGCTAAGTTAACAAATTTCACGACACGTGCTGGTGATAATAAACCTGATTCTGAAATAACTGGTGTTAGCAACTTTCACTGAGGAGTAAGTCTTGATCTGTATGATCAGAGGGCAGAGATTTAAGGTGAGAGGGGAGGAAGTCAAAGAAGAATAAACAAACTACTGGAGGTACTTAGCAGGTCAAACAGCCTGTGGAGGGCAATAGTTAATCAAACTTTTGTGTGGAGGCCTTTCTGTCTATAGGGCTTTGGGGTGCTGATCTATAGGTCGACTTAGTTCTGTGTTGATCTAGGCTTTTTCAACTGCTGATCATTTTCCTCGTGGACATCTGTTTGTATATAGAAAACTAAAAACGCAAGGTGACATGATAGTTGTCTATCAAACTGTTCAGGATTATGAAAGGGAAAGCACAAAGAAATTGATTCTATTTTTAGCAATACCTACACAAGGAGACAAAAAATACAAAACAGTGGCTTGTAAATTTAGCAGGCAAGGTAATTCACAAGAAGATTGTTTATCCAGAATGTAAAACTTACTACTATAGGAATGTAATGCAAATGATCATTCAGACCTGAAATTTCCTGCAGAGCCCAAGAGGCTCTCCAAGGTGCTCACCAAAAGCATTGTTTCAAGGCGCAAGGCACACGACCTCCATTTCTCAAGGACAAATAAGAATGGTCAATGAACCTTATTGACAAACTTGTAAATAAATTAAAGAAAATGTATTAAAGGGCAGTCAATTAGGGAGATGAGGGAGACTGGAGCAGATCAAGATATTAGAGGCTGAAGGGTAAAAACCTTGCATTAAAAAATACAACAGATATACATTGCATTAACTTTGACTCATTTGATAATGTTATTAATAATCATTGTTGCAATGTGTAAATAGGTTGTGTGCATAACACAACTGTAGATTAAATGACTTTTCTCATTTGCAAGTCCAGACTTAATGTTGTGTTTATCCTTTTGTAGCCCTTTTCCTCCTCTCCCTCTCTATCTCTCCCTCCCCTCCCCCCTCTCACCCCCTCTCTCTCCACCCCTCTCTCCTCTTCGATACCTTTAACTTACAATATTGCTCCTCCCTCCCTGTTGTAATGTGAGTATTATTAAAACTAAGTTAATACTAATTGGGGAAATGTTGGTAGAAAGAGGTGGGGTCTTTACTTCCACTCTTTTACTCCCAGTATGCATTGTATGTAGTTCCCCCACCCATGCCGCACAAGGTACCGGGAAGACTCTGTATTGTAAATATCATTTGCCGTCCCAGATAAAGATGCTCTTTTGGCCATCAAGCTGTCGAGTGGTCTTTTTGTAAAGTAGAAGTTACCACATTCCCCCTTCTCTTTTCTTCTATTCCCATTCTACCACCCCTCTTACCTTTTCTCCTCACCTGCCAATCAACTCGCTTGGGTGCATGTCCTCCTTCTTTTCCTCCCACCGTCCACTGTCATCTTCCACTGTCCTCTCCCACCATCCACCATCCTCTCCCACCGTCCACTGTCCTCTCCCATCAGTTTCCTTCTTATTCAGTCCTCTATCTTTTCCACCTATCACCTTCCAGCTTCTCACTTCATCCTCCCTCCCCCACCCACCTACCTCCCCCCTCACTCGATGTCACCTATCACCTTCTAGCTTGTACTCCTACCCTCCCGTGTACCCCCCCCCCACTGTCTTATTCTGGCTTCTTCTTCCTTTGTTTCCAGTCTTGTCCCAAAGCATTGACTCTTTATTCCTCTCCATAGATGTTGCCTGACCTGCTGAGTTCCTCCAGCATTTTGTCCGTGTTTTCCTGCATATAATAGCTTTAGTACATAATAATGATTTTCCAATCTTTTCTGGCTACATTCTCCCCCTCCACTAGGAAATTAATCCATGCAACAAATCTACAGGAGGAGATTACCATCAGAAACAACAGTGTGCCTACATCTTATACACTTACTAATTCCTTGTAAAGGTTTTCATCTTCGAAGAATGAGTAACATTATCTGGGAACAGATCTATTTTGTGCTGCATGCACACTGTACAGTGGCATCTTTAATGCAATATTTTTCTTTAGAATTTATCGTACTCTTATAAAGTGAGAGTCCGGGAGCAGAGGACTGAACAGATGAGAATGAATTTCTTTAACCAGTGGTTAATGAATCTGTGGAATTCATTGCCACAGGTGGCAGTTGAGAACAAGTTATTGGGTATATCTAAAGCAGAGGTTGATAGGTTCTTGATTTGTCAGCTTGTCAAATGTTACAGGGAGAGGCAGCAGAAGAGGGATATTAAATCAGCCATGATGGAATTGTGGAGCAGACTGGATGGGCCCAAGGGCCTTATACTGCTCCTATGTCTTATGGATGGCAGCTGAAAAAGAGACTGACCGCAATACGGTACAGAAACAGATCCTTCAGGCCAACTGGTCCATACCATCCAATCATCCCATCTAAGCTAATCCCAGTTGCATTTGGCCTATATACCTCTAAATCTTTCCTCTCTGTGTACCCATCTAAGCAATTTTAACAAGCTGTTATTTTACCAGTCTAAGTCACTTTTCTTTCTGGCAGCTCATTGTATACATTGACCACACTCTGGGTGAAAAGGTTGTCTCTTTAGTTATATTAAGTTTCTCCCCCCTCACACTAAACCTATGCCTTCTCATTCTTGATTTTTCAACCCTGGGAAAAAGATTCTGCACATCATCCCTACCTAAGGCTGTCATGTTTTCATACACCCATAAGAAAATCACACCTCATTCTACTACACCCCAATGAATAAAATCCTAATCTGCTCATCATTTCTCAATAAATCAACCCTTAAGTCCCATCAGAATGCCCACTAATCTCCTCTGCACTTTTTCTAGCATGATTGCATCTTTGCAATAGCAAGGTATCCAAAACTCATCAAATCCCCTACACTTGAGGAAATAAAATCGTAATATATTTAACCTTTTCCTATAACTCAGGTCCTAAAGTCCCAGCAATATCCTTGAAAATTTTCTCTCTACTATTTCAATCTTATTGATATTTTTCCTGTAGTCAGGGACCAGAAACACAACACTCCCAAATATTCATCGATGTAGAAACTAATAAAAATATTGGAAAAGGTAAAAAAAAAAGCATCTCCAGATTTATTTAAATGTATTTATGTTATTCAATGTCTTGCTGAGGTACTCTCCTGTGCTTCCAGATTGATAGTCCTGATCTTTGGCTTCCACCCCGGAAATGTAACCCATAAAGAGACTATCCCTTTAAGTCAATGCCATTTCCTGAGTCAAGTTGATTGTTTAGCAATGGCTTTGAGTTCCTAATTCATCAAAATCCCCAGTTCTACCAGAGAATTTGAAGAACATTTGCTAAAGTCATGGGAGATGCCTTGGCGGTAGAACCAGGTTTTCGGCCTTTCAAAAGGTTGGCTAATCCTTTGAGTCCCCGGGATTTGCTTCCCAGATGGAAACTGCGCATAAGCAGCTTCAAGCTTTTTGTAAAATTCATGACAGATGGCTTGTACACGAGGTGACTATTTAAAAAGTTCCAACACCTTTGGGATTCCTTCAATTGCCTGAGTCCATTTTCCAAGGCTGACTGCTACTGTAACTGGAATGTGCCCTCATGAGCCCTCAGTCCAAATATGGAAATCCTCTGGAGCAGATGGCTTCCTACTAATGAATGACATTTTTAAATAGCCTTTGGGTATAGAAGCCAGTTCATGCATATTAGATCATTTTAAACTGTTAGTTGACTCTCACTACCAGGAAACAAGAAGGTTCATGTAACTGTTTTTGATGTAACTGTTGAACAAAAAAATAATGGCATTGGAAAGATATTTCTCCTATTTGCAATGTCTACTATAACACCGGCATTTATCAATACCCACTGTGGTACTGATACATTCTTTTAATCAACATGAAATACGTATGTCATAGTAAAACTTGGTGCAGTTACATACTTCATTTCCAAAAAAATGAATATTATAAAAAATTCAGACGAGCAGAACATGATAAAATGAAGAAGGTCAAATCATGGTCCTTATGTTTATGTAGATACACATGTCTATTGACTAAGGTTAAATGAATTTCTGATTAATCTGAATAGATATGAGTCATTTAACAAAAATAAACATAATATTTTTTCAACCAATGAGATGACAATGGGAAAAGAAAAAAATTGACCTTTCCAGTGACCTTTCCAAATAACTCCATCAGGATCGTCTATAGGTTATAAATGTAGGTGAAACTGAGCAGCGTAAGCCTCACAAACTAGTATGTCAGGAGGATGTGGAATAGGTCGTGTACCTGGGCTTAATGGACTCCATCCATACTGGGAGAGCTACTGTCTCTTGCTGCACTATTGAATCTATAATGGAATGGCTTCTATTCATGTTATATGAATATTGCTGGTACAACTTCACAATCATTTTCCATCCAAATTGATGCCAAGAAGGCTGTCATAAAGTTGCCTTTGAACAATTGCAATTACCTTAGAGAAGGTGGTGGTGAACTGTCTTCTTAATCCTCTGCATTCCTTCAGTTGTGTTTACACCCACACTGCTTTGAGAGAGGGAGTTGTAGGATTCTAGCAATGGTGCAGGAACAGCATGTCACGATGGTGTGTGGCTTGGAGAATAACCTCTAGGTGGTGGGTGTTGCTCCCATGCTTCTGATGTCCTTGTTGTTCCTGTTGGTAGAGGTTATGAGCTTGGAAGGTGCTATCCAAAGAGTCTTGGCGAGTTGCTGCAGCACATTGTGCTGGTGGTTGAAGTAAGCTACTATTGTATGTCAGTGGTGCAGTGATTGAATGCTTGCGGATGGGCTGCCTATCAATTTGGCTACCGAGTCTTAAAATATGGTGTTGAGTAGCTTGAGTACTGTGCAGCTGCATTTATCCAGGCAAGTGGAAAGTTTTCCATCAAACTTCTAACCTGAGACTTGTAGATGGTGAACAACTTGAAACATTATCTTAAGTTTTCTTTCTACAGATGTTCCTGATCTGCAAAGCGTATCCAGCTCCTCCTGTATATAATCGAGTCACATGATGTTTTCAACAGGTAATATACATAATACTCTGCCTGTGAGTTCCATGAATTAGAACCAGCGAAGGAATGGTGATAAATTCACAAGGCAAAATGGTGTGTGCTGTGGAAAGATTGTGCCATCAGTCTCCCATTGCCCATGTTGTTTAGATAGGTAGATGGATAGATACTTTATTGATCCCAAAGGAAATTACAGTGTCACAGTAGCATTACAAGTGCACAGGTATACAATTATTAGAAGAGAAGTAAGAAAGAATAATAAATAAGTTACCACAAGCCGTCTAACAGGAGGGGGTGGTCTCTTGTCTTAGTCTATTTTTAAAAGTGCTACTCTATTCAGCCAGGGTAGCATGCAGAGGGTGAAAAACATTGTCCAGAATTGCCAGGATTTTCAGCCTGAAGTGTGTCCAGTTTGATTCCTAAAACAGAGCCAGCCTTTCTAATCAGCTTATTGAGCCTGTTTGCAAATACTATAGATTTTACATGTAAAATTAAAGTTCAAAGTTCAAAATAAATTTATTAACAAAGTACGTCTATGTCACCATATACTAAGCTGAGATTCACTTTTTCTTGCAAGCATTCACAGTAGAACCAAGAAATACGATAGAATCAATGAAAACTATCGACAACAACTGACAAAACACTAAAGTGCAAATACAAAAGAAATACATGAATGAATAAATAAATAAACAAACAAACAAACTGTGTATATGAGTTGCATAGTCTTTGAAAATTAGTCCATAGGTTGTGGAATTAGTTCAGTGTTAAACTGAGTGAGGTGAATACATGCAATGAAATGAAATGCAATATATTAATAAAGAGATCATCCAGATGAGGAAAGAAATTCAAGAAAGCCATTTTGAAAGTGGAAGCATTGTCCCAAAAAGCAAGACTAGGTATTTTATCTGCGTTGGCACAGATTAAAGCTTTCAAATGATTCCAATGTATTCATTATTTCCCAAGCTCATTCCTTAAAGTTTTATTCTATTCACCATCATGTTTCATTTATGAGTTTTATCAGTCAGAGCAGATGCTGAAGGAGCAATGCTCTAATATTTTTCAGCAAGTCTGTTATCCATGGCTGTTATGAAACACTAACAAGTAATGGACAAACCCGATGTAAATATTGTCAAATTGCACATATTTATATATCTGTGGATGTGATCATGTGGATCTTCAAACCAAATACTCTGATGGTCTTTTCATTATTGTTGGCAATTTTAACCATGCAAACCTGAAGACAGTCCTGCCTAACTTCCACCAGCATATTGATTTTGCAACTAGAGGTGAAGATACATCAGACTTGGTTTACACTAACATACCTGATGCCTATAAAGCCATCCCTTGACCACCCCATCAGACTCTCAGATCACTCATCTGTAATGTTAATTCCAGCATACAAACCAGTGATCAAACGGGTCAAACCAGTTGTAAAGAAGGTGAAAACCTGGCCTGAGGGTACAGTCTCTGCACTGCAGGACTGCTTTGATAATATGGAACTAGAGAATGATCTGGAAGGCTGCTACCTATGGCAACCATGTTAACATTGAGGAACATGTGGATTGTGTAAACAACAATATGGAGAAATGAACTGAGGATGTTACCATCACAAAGCACATCCAGGTGAGGGCAAATCGGAGGCCATGGGTAACTGCAGAGGTCCATGCCAGGCTGAGGGATCGTGATGTTGCTTTTAGATCAGGAGATGTGACAGCTCTCAGTGAAGCAAGAACTGTGTTTTCCTGCTCCATCAGGAAGGTGAAATGGGAGCATTCTCAGTGAATTTACAGTCACTTCTGTAATACAAGAGACACAAGGCACATGTGGCAATGAATTCAGAGGATAATGGACTATGTCTACCCTTCATGTCAGTGACCCGGATGCTTCACTCCCTGAGAGTCAGAACGTCTTCTATGCCCAGCTTGATGCACAGAACAAAGTGCTGGTGAGGAAAGCACCAATCCCCCCAGGGGAGCAGACACTCTGTCTGGCTGAAACTGAGGTGAAGAAGACCCTGGTCAGAGTCAATCCACACAAAACTGTGGGGTCCAATAATATACCTAGTCAGGGTCTGAGAGGCTGCGCAGCCCAGCTGATGGAGGTGCTTACAGATCTCTCTGGAACAGATAAATTGTCCCTTCGGTTTTCAAGACAGCAACCATCTTCCCAGTGCTAAAGAAGGTGACAGTAACCTGCCTAAATGACTATCGTTCAGTGGCATTAACATCAGCCATTATGAAATGCTTTGAATAGCAGGTCATGGAGCACATTAAAGCCTTTCTCCTGGCTACACTGGACCCTTTCCAGTTCGCTTATCCCAGAAACTGGTGGGGAAACTGACCTTGCTGGGTCTCCTCTGCACTGTATACTGACTTCCTAACAGTAAGTCCACAGTCAGTCTGTGTGGGCAGCAACGTCTCTCATTACACCAACACTCCCCAAGGCTGTGTGCTCAGCCTGCTGCTGTTCACAGTGCTGATGCATGACTGTGTCGCAGGATCCAGCTCAAACCGTGTCATCAAGTTTGCGGATGACTCAACAGTGGTTGGCCTTATCAAGAACGATGATGAGACTGAGTATAGAGAGGAAGTGGGTTAGCTGGTGTATTAGGTTGAGAAGAACAACCTAAGCCTGAACGTGGAGAAGACAAAGGAAATCTTTGTGAACCTCAGGAAGGTGCAGATGAACCATCCCCCATCAGCAAATACATGGCTCCTCCCAACCCTCGTCTTAACTGCGTTTCACAGGAGCACCATTGAGATTGCGCTGACAAATTGCATCTCCGTCTGGTCTGGGAGTAGTCGAGCAATGGGCTAGAGGTCTCTACAAAGGACTGTAAGAACAGCTGAGAGGATCATAGGGCCCTATAGGACCCTACCATCCATCGGGGCATTTATGAAGAGCACTGCGTACACAGGGCCCTCAGTATTATTAAGAATCCCAACCATCCATTCAGCATCCTTTTTGACTTTCTACCATCAGACAGAAGACTACGATGCATAAACACAAGAACAGTCAGGATGAGAAGAGGTTTCTTCCCCCAAGTCCTTAGGCTTCTGAATGCCCAGCCGCATTGTATTCACTGTCACTGGTTAATCTGTTCTGTACCTTACAAAATTTAATTTTAATGCACTTTAGATTGCTATTTATGTGTGAGTCATCTGTAGATTTTATCCTTGCCTTCATAAGTTATTGTGTGTTATGTGTACTACTGTGCTTTACGCCCTGGTTCAAAGAAACATCTCTATACACATTACATGGTTATATATGTTATATACATGTATATAGCTAAAAGACTATGGAATTAATGACTGTGGAATTAATTGCAACAGACAGCTGAGGAGGTTAAGGTCAGTGGGTATACAGGGCCTTGAAAAATTATTCAGTCCCTATAATTATTTTGCTGTCTCATGTTCTAAATTTAAAATATATTGAAGTAGGATTTTTTGAGCTAATCTACAAAATGTTGTGAATGTCAAATCAAAATAAAAATTCCAAAACATGTCAGCAATTTACTAAAAACCAAAATTGTGAGGCTAAAGAGGTATTCATCCCTTTGAAATTACTTCACCAATGTTCCTACCCTACCAGCTCACCCAATTTGTTCATGTACAAAACTGAAGGATCACCTGTTTTCAATAAATTCTCTCTCTGTAATGTCCAGCAGTGGTAGATTTTCAATAGATCAAACCAAAATGAAGACAAATAAGCTTCCAAGAGAAGACAGAGAAATGGTAACAGAGAAGAACAAATCTGGGGAAGGGTACAAGACCATCTCAAAGCACCAAATATTCCTCAGAGCTCAATACAGTCATCACCAAAAAGTGGAAACAGTAGGAATCCACAGACACAGTGCCTAGGTCAGGACACCCCTCTAAACTTAGTTGTCAGAGAAGAACTGCACTTGTAAGAGAGGCTAATCTGACAACAACAGTCACTCAGAAGTCAGTGGCCACAACTGGAGATGAAGTTCATGAAATCCCTGAAGCCTTGCACACAAAGGGTATTTATGGACGAGTGGCAGGGAAGATGCTATGACTAAAATAAAAGGCACCCCTTTGCCTTTAAAGACTTTGTAAAATGTCATTTAGAAGATACTATAAAGACGTGGAAGAAGGACTTGTGTTTGAATGAGACTAAAGTGGAACGGTATGTGTGGTGTAAATCTAATACTGTGCATCAGCCAGGTAGCTCCATCCCTTCTGTAAAGTACACCGGAGATGTGATGCTATGGGGATGCTTTTCACCAGCAGGGCTGGAAATCTATTCAGTACTGATGGGAAGATGAGTGCTGCTAAATACAGAGGGATCCTAGATAAAAATCTGCTAGTCTCTACCAGAGAGCTTAAACTGGAGAGGAAGTTCACCTTTCGGCAGGACAACAACCTAAAGCATACTGCCAGAGCAACCATGGAGAGGCTTCAAATAAAGAAAATTGATCTCTTTTAGTGGCCCAGTCAGTGTTCTGACCTTAATATGATTGAACATCTCTGGCAAGACCTCAAGTTTGCCATCTATCACTGCTCCCCAAATAACCTGGCACAATTTGAGCAATTTTGGAAGCAGGAATGTACAAATCTTGCTCCAACATGTGAAAGCTATTAGGGATTTATCCAAAAAGGCTACTGGCCGTAGTAGCTGCACAAGGTGGTTCATCTAATTGCTGAGCAAAGGGAAATGAATACTTCTGAACTGCTGACATTTCAGTTTTTGAATTTTTAGCTTTTCATGCTTTAAAATTTTTCCCGTTTTTTGGCTCAACTGTGAAAAACTGAGCATGTGATTAATAAATAAAAAATCACAGCTAGGTTGATGAAAATCCCTGGTTATAATACTTACTTATGTGAACAAGGGGCTGGCTGCTGAATACCTCTGCAAGGCACTATATTTCAAGTCAAGGTTGATAGGCCCTTGATTAGAAAGGCCATCAAAGAATATGGGGAGAAGACAGGAGAATGGGGTAAAAGGGATAATACATCATCCCAATGGAATAGCAGAGCAGATGCGATGGGCTGAACGGCCTAATTCTGCCCCAATATCTTCTGGTCTTATCAGTGTTTTATCAGCAGAACACAGCTTCTGACAGAGATTACTCGAGGATCTGTGAATATTTCAGGTTATAAATCAAAATAGACTTCAAGCCAAGCTCAGAACCACATAGGAACAGCCTCCCATCTTTCAGTTCCATGCTACTAACTTTGCTTCATACCTATTGTATCCATTTATACTCTGTTAGAGCTTGTTCTAGAGTTATAGAATTATATTAAAAGCAAATATTAATTAAACTGAAAGATGAGAAAAACAGATCTATTCACAGTTTAGCTTTGACTGATACTTTAAATCCCTCAAAACCAATCGCTGAGCATGGATCATTCTGACACCATCCCTTTGTAACTATACAGGGAAGTACATGCGGCAATAATAAACCAATTATCAGTCTCAATAGATGGATGTTCACGTTAATTAACTCTCATTGAAACCTTCATGATGAAATTAGAGAAGGTGTTAAGTGACCATCTCACATCATTGAAGGCATATCCCATCCATTTAAAGCACACTTCCAGGCATATTTGTTAGGTTGTTTAATGCACTGACTATACTCAGGGAGCCATCCCTCAACACCATAAAAAAAGATGCATATTTTGGATGCCTTATGATCTGTGTTCAGAACCGCTCTGAGTAGTCACTGGTATTTGAATTCAAAGTTGTTCTGCAAGTTGGGATTTGCCTTCATTGTACAGCCTGAACCTTCTGGTGAAAATACTCCCTACTCCATTCAAGCATTCAGCCAGCAGTGATGAGCAACATCATTCTATTTTCAAGTCAGGATTATGTATGTTTCCTCCCACTACTTTTATGGCATGATCTTAAATGTGAATTGATGAAATTATGGAGACCCATATTGGCTAGACTGGTTAAAGAGAGCAGATTCACTAATTCAGTCCAGACAAAAATATTCATCCTGAAATCCTAACTGTTCATTTCCATTTTACAAATGCTGCTGAACCCACTGATATTCTAGTAGTTTTTTTTGCTTCAGATTCCTGCATTTGTGGTCTTTTGAGTCTCCTGTTACGTACCCGTGGGTATCTTGTGCCTGTCACATGACCATGTTGTAATTGAGGCTATGCTGGGCATGATGTAATGGTCTTGTGATGGTGGAGTGACGTAATTTTCCCGCCAGTGAGAGGTCATGTGATAGTTTTTTTTTTAACAGGGTATAAAAGGAAAATCCCTCCCTGTGACGCAGGGGCAGTTCGTGGTTGAAATCACCAGTGACTCCGTTCTACCGCATATTCAATGTTATGACACAGTTTTGTTTTAAAAATTGGAGTTTTACTTTCTGCCCCAAGTCTCAAAGGTTATTGCTGGCAGGTTTGCTACAATACTGCCAGTTCAGTCCAGTTGGAGAGTAAAGATTTATCGAAGTTTGGGAAGCTGAAGGATCGAGGAAAGTTGATGTTGGCAATGAAACAGGTTCAACCTTATTTAATCTTCATACAAGGAATTAGTAACCTGCAATCTGAGATAGCTCCTGCTTTGCTAAAAGAGCAGAAAGGGTTGGATGCAGGGTTTCACCAAGGAAAAGGTTAGTGCCTCTAAGCCGTTTTATTTTCTTCATTGTAAATTCTTCAGGCAAGGCATACTTTGGCTGGGATCAGCAGTAACGCCGCGAAAGAGAATATATTATTCCAAGGAAAGTCTCTCATAAGTGACTGTGTAAATCATTTGGACTTTTGCCCAACTACTTTTAAGAACTGTTTTTGCATTATCGCTTTAAGAACTGTTTGGGTTGCCATATAGTAGCTGACTTCTTGTTAAGTTAGTCATTTGTTTGTTTTTGAGTTTTTTGTAGCAGTGTTTAATAAATGTTTTAATTGTTATAAAAAACTTGTCTCAATTATATATTCATTGTTGCTGGATCATAACACTCCAAAGACAGAAAATTCCCTTCCTTAAACATTATTAGTGAACTGGAGGCATTGTTCCACCACTTATTACAAATGCAGTCTTTTTTTTTTTTTTAATTCCAGATTAGTCTGATTTTAAGTTAAACACACAAAGTGCTGGAGAAACTCAGCAGGCCAGGCATCATCTATGGAAAAAAGTACAGTCGACATTTTGGACCGAGCAGGATGGGAGGTAAATAGATTTAAAAGGTGGGTGGAAGGGAAGAGAGAAGCACAAAGTTATAGGTGAAACTGGGAGGGGGAAGGATGAAGTAAAGAACTGGTCAGTTGGTTGTTGAAAGAAATACAGAGCTGGAGAAGTAGGAGTCTGTTAGAAGAGGACAGAATGCCATGGAAAAAGGGAAATGGGGAGGAGCACCAGAGGCAATGGGCAGGCAAGGAGATAAGGTGAGCAGAGGAAAGGAAAAGAGAATAGGGAATTGTGAAGGTTGGCAGGGAGGGGAGGAGATTACCAGAAGTTCAAGAAATCGATCTTCATGCTGTTGGGTTGGAGGCAACCCAAACAGAATACAAGGTGTTGTTCCTCCAACTTAATTGTGGTCTCATCACAACATATCGGAATGGGAATAGGAAGTGGAATTAGAATGGGTGGCCACTGGGAAATCCCACTTATTCCCGCTGATGGATTGTAGGATTATAGGTGCTCGGTGAAACATCTCAGCCTGAAACAATGACAGGACTTTTTTTCCGCTGATCCTGGCTACTCTGCTGAGTTCTTCCAGCCTTTTGTGTGTTTTGCTTGCATTTCCAGCACCTGCAGATTTTCTCTTGAATTGAATTGAATTGACTTTATTTCTTACATCCTTCACATACATGAGGAGTAAAAAACTTTACGTTGCATCTCCATCTAAATGTGCAATGTGCAATCATAGTAATTTATATTAGTTTATAATAAAACAGAACAGTCAATGTAATACAGAGTACACTCAAATAAGCATGAGTTCATCAGTCTGATGGCCTGGTGGAAGAAGCTGTCCCAGAGCTTGTTGGTCCTGGCTTTATGCTGTGTTACCACTTCCCGGATGGTAGCAGCTGAAATAGATTGTGGTTGAGGTCACTTGGGTCCCCAGTGATCCTACAGCCCCTTTTTACACAACTGTCCTTGTAAATGTCCTGAATCATGGAAAGTTCACAACTACAGATGCGCTGGGCTGTTCGCACCACTCCAAACAGAATCCTGTGATTAAGAGAGTTACAGCCATACCAGGCAGAGAGGCAGCCAGTCAGGATGCACTCAATTGTGTCCCTGTAGAAAGTTCTTAGGATTTGGGGGCACATAGCAAATTCTCTCAGCCGTCTGAGATGAAAGAGGCACTGTTGTGCCTTTTTCACCACATAGCTGGTGTGTACAGACCATATGAGGTCCTCGATGTTGTCAATACCGAGGAATTTAAACCTGTTTACCCTCTCAACCCCAGATCCATTGATGTCTATAGGGGTTACCCTGTCTCCTCCTGTAATCTACAACAAGTTCCTTTGATTTTGCGACATTAAGGAGGAGGTTGTTTTCTTAACACCACCGTATCAGAGAGATGACTTCTTCCCTGTAGGCCACCTCGTTAATGTTTGAGATTAGGCCAATAAATGTAGAGTCATCGGCAAATTTAATTATCAGATTGGAGCTGTGGGTAGTGACACAGTCATGGGTGTACAGGAAGTAAAGGAGGGGACTCATTACGCAGCCCTGAGGGGCTCCTGTATTGAGAGTCAGAGGGTTGGAGGTGATGGAGCCCACTCTTACAACCTACCAGCGATCTGACAGGAAGTCCAGGATCCAGCTGCACAATGTAGGGTCAAGGCCGAGGTCTCTGAGCTTCTTGTCAAGCCTGGATTGAATTAAGGTGTTGAATGCTGAACTGTAATCCAAGAACAGCATACTCACATCAGCATCCTTCTTCTCCAGATGTGTAAGGTCAGTATGTAGAGCAGTGGCTATTGTGTCATCTGTCGATCGATTGTGTTGGTAGTGGGTCCATTTTGGGTGGTAGTAAGCTGCAGATGTAATCCTTGACCAGCTTATTATTGTGGTGAGTGTGACAGGACGCCAGTTGTTTAGGCATGTTACTTTGGTCTTTTTTTGGTACAGGGACAATGGTGGATAATTTGAAACAGGAGGACACTGTACACTGGGAGAGGGAGACACTAGAAGTGTCTGTAAACACAGCTGCCAGTTGTGCTGTGCACATCCTGAGTACTTGTCCTGGGATGCTGTCTGGTCCTGCAGCCTTGCGACTGACCATTCATTGGAAACATCTGCATACTTCAACCTCAGAGATGACCAGGTTGCAGGTTGTAGCGGTGGTTTTCCTCAAGGCTCAGAGTTAATGACATCGAATCGAGCGGAAGAGCGATTGAGCTCCTCTGGGAGAGAGGCCGCACTGTTGGTGGCACCACAACATTTGGGTTTGAAGTCTGCGATGGTAAGCAGCCCTCACCATAAGACACGTGTGCTATCTGTTGTGACTCTTGACTCAATCTTCTCCCTATGTTGTTGTTTTGCAGCCTTGATAGCTTTGTACAGATCATAGCTGGTTTTCTTGAGCTCTAGTTGATCTCCAGCAACGTAAGTTCGAGGTCGTGTGGTAAGTGCTGCTCGCATGGATCCAGGGTTTCTGGTTTGAGAAGACCATGACTGCTTTCCGGCGGGAAACATCATTGATGCACTTCCAGATGAAGCATGTGAACTTGGAGACATCCTCATCATGGAATACATTCCAGTTGATGTCCAAAGCTTGTTTCTGATTTTAAGTTATCCTGTTACCATGGTGAGATTTGAATCTATGTCTCCAGATCATTAGTTTCATTAAATCCCTGGAGTCTCACAATCCTTGCAGTCCTTTTTATACTCACCTCCCTACTGTCTATATGCATTAGAAATTGGAAATCATACGAAAAACAGAAACAGATAAATAATTCATTTTAATTTTATAGCTCCTTTGAACTTTACATTGGTTGCTGGAATCCTGGTGGGTGAAATGGATTAAATTCTGCTTCCCTCTTTTGGTAGATTTTCCCTTCATTATCCTGGTGTGCAGTATATTGCACTTCGGACTCTCCTCTTCTTGACTAGAATTCAATTGTTGGCCTTGTCTTAATGGTGTCTGCAGAGATCCTCAGGAGGTTGAGAAAGAATGGACAAGAGGGGGAATTGAGTGCAGGTTGATAGTGGTCCAATATTATTCTATGGAGCCAAATAGCACACTACTACCCTAAATAATAGTGTTTTGCCACTCAGAAAAAAATAGTACAAAAAAAGGAGGAGCTGCTGGTCCCTCAAAGTAGCTCACTCATTCCATATGACCAAGACAGAATCTAATCTTTGGCCTTGACTCCATTTTCCTCCTTGAAGGTCACAATCCTCGATTTCTCTGTTGTGCAAAATTGACCTCACTCTGAAGCATTCTTCATTCTTTCCCAATCCTCTGTAATGGAGAACTCCAACGAATCACAACTCTCAGTAATTCTGCCATGGATGGTCCCAGGCCCAGCTGCAAAAGGAGGGCATCCCATCGAAACCCAGTGCGACAGAAACACCAACAGAAGCTCCAAAGTTCAAAGCAAATTTATTATTGAAGTACATATATGTCACCATATACAAGCCTAAGATTCTTTTTTTCTGGGACAATCACAGTAAATACAGGAAACTCAGTAGAATCAATGAAAGACCTCACCTAAAAGGATGGAGAAACAACCAAACTGCAAAAAAAGTGTCAAACTTGCAACTACAGAGAGAAAAATAAATAATAATAATAATCAAAATAATTCAGCAAAAAATATCAAGAACATGAGATAAAGAGTTATTGAAAGTGTGGGATGTGAGATGTGCGAACACTTCAGTGATGGGGCAAGTGAAGTTGAGTGGTTATTCCCTCTGCTTAAGAACCTGACGGTTGATGGGTAACAGATGTTGCTGAACTTGATGGTTTAGGTCCTAAGGTTCCTGTACCTTCTTCCTGATGGTAGCAGCAAGAGCATGTCTTGGGTGGTGTGGGTCCGTGTTTCTGCTTCACGCTGAATGGGTAGGAAGGCCAAATGCCTCATCCTTGGGCGAGGAAAGTTCTAAGGAGATGGGCTAGGCCTGGGACAAATTGAAAGTCTGACTCAGGATAGAGGACTGTTGAGTTGCTGTCAGCTGCTTATGCCCTAGCAGGGACAACGGCTCAGGAAGAAGAAACAACTCTCAGTGTTATTCCCAAGAAATGCTCAATATCTTTAAGATTCCACCAATAAACAAAAATAATCTTCAGAGTAATTTTGATGCAAGATCACATTTTATCCTTCTAAACTCCGGTGAATACTGGCTCAACTTGCACAATTATTCCCCATTAATCAATCCCATGAATTCATTAAGGAAATTATGGATCCACTTCCTTCAAGTATGTCCTGTGACATTACATTACTACATGTTCTTCCTTTTAATAAAGTAGTGTTTTTGTATTCTGTGCATTCTTGTTTGCCAAAAGGCAGAGCAGACTCAATGGTCTGAATGGCCTAATTCTGCTCCTATGTCTTAAGATCTTGATGCAGCATATTTTAAGATGATTTGCATTATTTACAAGTCTGCAATGTCCTTGGTCCTGATACTGGATCAAAATGCTTAATGATTACAGTTGTTATATTATTATGAGGCAGAGCCACATCTTTGTTTTTAATGATTATTTTATCTGATTTTAGTTCCACACGACTTTAATGATATATGCACTGCCTTTCCACAAACACTACTGTTCTTTTTTACTCAGAATTGGTCTATTGGTCCACGCTGATTCCTGGGGGAAATCCTCCTGTTTCCTCTCCCTCTGCACATACAACCTGTTGTCTCCCACATCAGTCAATCAACTCCTCTTTAATTATTTCTGCTGTAACCTACACTGAGAAACAAGCCAGTTAACCTATGGGGACATCTTTCTGATGTGGGAGGAAATCACAATGCACAGCATGACAATGACATCTTGCAACCTCTGCACAGGCACCTCACAAGATTAGCTTCGAACCTGGGCCAGAGTAAGCTTCAAAGCAGCACCACTAAATGCTATGATGCCTTGGCACCCATGAAATTTAAACTATGTTTCAACAGAAATGTCCACAGTAATTTCCAAACTAACCACATACACCAAGATCAAGTCCATAAAATAGTTTGGTTGGTGATGAGTTCACTCAGAACTGTGGTGTTGTTCTGCAATAGAATTTGCAGTGAATTTTGTGATAGCTTTTCATTGCCTTTTGTTTTACAAACATCTTCCATACCCTTTTCCTCTTTGACACAACTTATTAATTTCACTTTTTATTGTATGTCTTGCACTATCCTGCAGCCACAAAACAACATCAGTAATAACAAACCTGATTCTATTCTTATTCTGTTTGTTCAAGCTGAAAGTTTAAGCTACAGCAGTCTTGCAGCTATTGGTGATCTTGTTCTGGTTCAATATTTCCTCATCACAGGTCTGAGCAGGAAGTGAACCCTAGCTCTGCCTTGCTTTTATGATCAAGCAGCATTCTGATTGGCTGCATTCATGGCCTCCTGTGGCAATTCCAACCTACAACAGCTCAAAAGTTTGCAAAGACTAGTGGACACAGCCCAGTTAATCACAAGCACATCCTTCCCCACCACTGACAGCATCTGCAAGGCGCAGTGCCACAAGAAGGTGGCATCAATCATCAAAGATCCCAGCATCCAGTTCATACCTTCTTTTTACTGCTGCCATCAAACAGGGGGAAGAGAAGACTGAAGTTCCATATCACCAGGTTCAGGAACAACTACTTTTGCACAACCACCTGATTCTTCAACTAAGTTACACAACTGTAACCCTAACCTCAGCAACAGGTCACTATGGACGACTTTTCTCACCTACCTATCACCCTCCCTACCCACCTATCTTCTTCAAGCTATCCTCCTTCCCCCCACCCCCCACCATTTACTCTGGCGTCGTTCCCCTTTCTTTCCAATCCTGATGAAGTGGCTCAGCCTGAACTGTTGACTGTTTGTTCATTTCAGTGGATGTTGCCTGATCTCCTCCAGCATTTTGTGGGTGTTACTACTGACCAGCTCTTGCCACTAGACCACTATGGATCTGTCTCTAATTATGTTTTATTTTCTGCGTTAATGTCTTATTTTGAAGCATTTTTCATTTCTCTTCATTTTCCTATAAAAAGTTAGGTATCATTTATATTTTTGAGTTTTCAGAACCAACGTCCCCATGAAGCTGCAGCAAGCAAGTTTTATTTTGGTTCTTGTAATTCGTCACACTTGTGCACATGCCAACCAACTCAACATGGCGATGTGGAGCTGTGCAACTGTGAGTCTTCCCTGTGCATTTCTCAGAAGTTGCCTGGCTGTTTTATCTGATGTTCCACAATCCAAAAGGAAAATAGAGATAGTGTGATGATGATGACTTATCACTAGTTAGAAAATTCAAAGTTCAATGTAAACTTACCTTTAAAGAACATACATGTCATCAAATACAACCCTGGGTTTAATTTTCTTATGGGCATTCTCAATAAATCCATAAAAGAATAATAACCATAATAGAATCAATGAACGACCACACCAACTTGGGCATTCAACCAATCAGCAGAAGTCAACAAACTATACAAGTGCAAAAAGAAATAGATAATAATAATAAATAAATAAACAATAAATATAGAGAATGTGAGATAAAGAATCCTTAAAAGTGAGTCCATAGATTGTGGGAAAATTTCACCGACAGGGCAGGTGAAGAGGAGTGAAGTGATCCCCTTTGGTTCAAGAGCCTGATAGTTGAGAGGTAATAACTGTTCCTGTACCTGGTAGTATGAGTCCTGAGGCTCCTGTATTTTCTTCCTGATACATCACTACCTTTGATTTGGTCTATGACACTGGTGTCATCAGCAGATTTGAATATGGCATTTGAGCTGTGCTTAGCCACACAATCATAAGTGTAAAGAGAGTAGAGCAGGGGACTAAGCACACAGACTTGTGGTGCACCTGTGCTGATAGAGATCGTGGAGGAGATGTTGTTGCCAGTTTGAACTGACTGAGGTCGCAATTGAGGGAATCAAGGATGCAATTGCACACAGAGATATTGAGGCCAAGGTTTTGAAGCTTAATGATTAGTTTTGATGGGATGATGGTATTGAATGCTAAGCTGTAATTGATAAAGAGAATCCTGATGTATGCATGATGTAAGCTTCATAAACTCACCTACATCTTTTATACCTTCATCTGGAATTCAGTGCCTGGCCTATTAAGTTTTCAGCTAGCAGATGCTGGCTGCAGATGTGGGCTGGTTGGAAAAATAATCAATGGACACTATGCAGTCTTGGCTTCAAACATGAGAGGATCAGCTGCTAACCTTCTGTTCAGACATGGGCTTCTTTTAGTGTCTTGCCTCCATACATTTGCATCACTATTTTGTATGAAACCCTTCACTTCTCCTTTCATTCCTCACCAACATGGTGATACATAAACTTTGCACAACTGCTCTCTCCCAGTCGTGATGAGTGCATGCCATCAGTATGCTCATAGATCTTGGCACCAGTGTACTCTTTCACATAGATCACTACAGCACAGTACAGGCCCTTCAGCCCAGGATGTTGTGTAACCTTTTAACATACTCAGATCAATTATGACCCTCGTATTAGTCACTTCCATCCTGGGAGAAATCCTCTGGCTATTCACTTGATCTATGCCTCTTATCATCTTGTACACCTCTATCAAGTCATCTCTCACCCTCTTTCACTCCAAAATAACACCCTACCCCAGTCACCCTCCAGAAAGCGATCCAATATCAGAATTATCTTTAGTATCACTTACATTTGTGGTAACATTTGTTATTTTGTAGCAGCAGTGCATGCAAGGGAAGAAGCTATTCCTAAAACTTTGAGACCGTGTCTTCAGATTGCTTTGTGGGTGCATGGAGCGTCCTGTCAGCAGTGTGGTAGAGGCAGATACGTGAGGGACATTTAAGAATTTCTTAAATAGGCACAGGGATGACCAAGAAAAAGGAGGGCTGTCTATTATCTTCTCAACAGATTCTCTGAAGCAGCTAGAGTTCCTACCTGGTACTGTAACATGCTTCCACAATATAGATGAACTTCCCTCATTAAAGCTGAGAAGCTGAGTACATGTTACAGCACCAGGTAGGAACTCATACTGCTTTTTCAGAGTATCTCTCATAATCTTACAGTTTTTGCAGCATTGTAGCAGGTGACTCTTTAATTCAGATAAATGCAAGTGCTGCATTTTGGTAACACAAACCACGACAGGACTTATAAGGGGTATGGTCCTGGGGTGCTTGGGAGAACATATTTTCTTGAAAATGGCAATGCAGGTGGTGAAGGTACTGAAGAAAATGTATGGTATTGACTTGGAGGGGCGGAGCGAAGTCATGATGGCGCTAAATGGTGACTCCTTTGCTTGCATCTTCAGAAACAGCTCTATTTCCATCTTTGATATCTTTTTTTCCTTGTCAAGATTCTTTTGAAGACCCTGACCTGGAGTTACACTTTGACTTCAGTGTTTTGCTGGAATGAGACCCACTTTCAGGGCCTCATGCTTTTTGATATCCCAAGGACGCGGCCTGGAAGCCAAGAGTCCCTTCAGGGTGCCAGATTTTCATGGCTCAGGACACGTGCTGATTCTAGGCCCGTGCCCCCAACTGAAGCGTCACAGGAGAATGTGGAACCTTGGGAGCAGCGGGTTAGCTGCCAGGGGTTGTGTGCTCGAAGAGCTGCACCTTTCTGGGGCCAACCTTCTGGGTGCAGAGCTCGAAAAAAGCAACGTAACAGACTTTTAACATCGAAAATCAGCAAGTTGTTTCTTATGACTCCCCTCTCACTGTGAAAAAGGGACATCACTTTTTTCCCTCTTTAAGGAAAGAGAGAGCCTGCGGTACGTCAAATTAGCGGGTGAATGAGTAATCTTTGGGTACTGCAAGTCTGTATCTTTATTGATGCTTTTCTGCACACTTGAGGGCCCAGTGAAAGGCACTAAAGCTGTCTGCTGGGGAAGTGGGGTGGGGGGAAATGTTGGTTTGCTGCTGCTTGTGTGTGGGAGGGAGGAGATGGGGGGACTTTGGGGTTCGAACGTTTAACATTCATTCTTTGGGTCACTCCTCTGTTTTTGTAGATGTTTGCATAGAAAAAGTATTTCAGGATGTATATTGTATACATTTCTCTGATATGAAGTGTACCTGTTGAAAACTTCATTGTTCAGGATGCTGAATACAGGGCTGAGATGTCAGGTTACAGCTATATGCATCATGTATTCCCCTGCTACAAATCAGCACCACAAAATAACAAACAGTACACAATATGCAATTAAATGTAATTCTTAATTCTTAATTTGACTATAGGTTCGTAAAAAAACATTGCTAACAGACATTTTGCAAAACTGGCAATTGTCCAGGGAAAGTTTTAACCCTTCACCTTTCAGGCAGCCCAGCACCTTTCTGCTACAGATAAACCATTACATTAGCAGTGAAACCTTACAGCACGTTACACTTAAAAGAAATTTGGACATGTAAATGGTTTAGAGGAATGAAAGCAGGTATGTGGAAGTAACTCAATTTGGCTATATAGTTGGGCAAACAGTCCTGTTTTCTATTCAGTATTACTCTATGGCTCTATTAAACAGTAACTTCAACATCAAAGTCATTATTATAGGCTGATCTTTCAACATTTTCATGTGGTCCATTTCTGTGTCTACAATCCTTCAGGAAGATTCACACAATGTGGTGAGTATGACACAGAAATCTCACAGCCTGTACAATAGTTACTGGATGTCTGTAAACACAGAGTCTGTGATCAGTCAGCATGTCTGGGCATCTCCCACATGTAGTGATGGGATCTCTCAAGGGTAAATGTCACAGAAAGAAGCTTTCCTCAGTTTCCAACACAAAGCACCAGTTGTTCCATTTCACACGACTGCTTCTCAGACTCATTTCTGAGCTCATGGTGCCAGAGTCCCTGCCACTGAAGAAATGCCTTTGATAACATAGAACAGTACAGTGCAGTACAAGCAGTTCAGCCAATGATGTTGCTCTGACATTTTAACCCCTCCCTTCCCATATAGTCCTGCAGTTTTCTTTCATCCAGGTTACCATCTATGTGCCTCTTAAATCTCCCTAATGTATCTGCCGCTATTATCAGCCCCGGTTGTGCATTCCATGCACCCACCACTCTCTGAGTAGAGAGCATCATCAGTCCCCTATACTTCCATTCACTCACCTTAAAATTATGCCCCTGCATATTCGCTATTCCTGCCCTGTGAAAAATAACTCTGGCTGTGCACTCGATCCTCTTATCATCTTGTACGTCTTTATCAAGTCACCTCTTATCTTCCTTCAGTCTAAAGAGAAAAATAGCTTGCTCATCTTATCCTCAGAAAGCACGGTCTCTAATGCAGACATCATCCTGATAAATCTCCTCTGTATCGTCTCTAAAGTTTCTATGTCCTACCTGTAATGAAGTGACCAAAACAGAACACATCAGTTATATAGTTTGGTCACCTTTCCTATAGAAAGCACTTGCTAAATGATGCAGAGATTCACCAAACTAGTTCCTGGGATGGAGAGTTAGGTGTGAGGAAATACTGAGTAAACCAGTGTTCTTAAGTCCTGTGATCTCATTGAAACAAGCAGAATTCTCAGAGGGCTTGACATTATTGTTGGAGGGAAAATGCTTCCCTGATTGAGAAGTTCAGAACAAGGGATCAAAACAGCGATAGGTCAGTTGTTATTGAAAACAAAGCAACAATCTGCTGGAGCAATTCAATGTTCCTCTAGCAGATTGGTTGTTGCATCAGCTTCCACAATCTACAGCCTCTTGTGTTCTCAGTTACAACAGAAATTGATCGATTTTAATGGAATTGGGGTGTATGGAACAAAATTACCAGGCTAAGATTGTGAACTCCTGTGCCTAATTCTTATACTCTTACATTCTAACAACATCAACAACTCAGCAGATGTATCTTGGGCCCAACACATTGATACAATCAGAAGATGGTATGCCAGTGGTTGTATTTCATATGGAGTTTGAGGGGATTTGGTAAGTCCTCAAATACTCTAGATGTACTGTGACTAGTTGTGTCACCACCTGGTATGGAGACTTCAATATGAAAGATCGAAGATTGTAGACACAGCCAGTTCCATCATACACACATAACCTTCCCACCATGGAGCACATTTTCAAAAGGCAGTGGCTCAAGAAGGCAGCATCCATCATTAATAATCCACACCATCTCACCTCTTCTCACTACTTGTCACCATCACAGTTCAGCAGCGTAGGTGATACAACAATTGCACTCGTGAATATGCACATGTCAGCTAATTATTATTTCATTGTGATAGTATTTAACTCCATTCTTTCCGTCGTAGTGCTTGTCAAAACTTGAACACAGCACAGTAACACTTTGCTGCCTGTTTGCATTTGGCCTTGCCTGAGAAATTGGACTGTCGAGTCAACTGACTCTGAAGATTAGCAATATTCATTTTATATTTAGTTATTCCTTTCAGCTGCAGTGTAAGCTTCACTTTCCATTTGAGAATTTTAGTTTACAGTCCTGTTTGGCCTAGTGTTTCTTGTTTTCTTTTCCTCCTAACTCTGTTTGCGTTAAAGTCTGAACTATCGACCCACTTCAGTGTCTCTTGCTCCATACTTGGGCCATATCCAAACTTGGTGACACTACTACTATCGGGGAAGGAGTATGAACAAGACCCTGAGGAACCACACTCAGCATTTTAGGAACAGCTTCTTCAGTTTTGCTATCAAATTTCTGAATGGTTCACAAAATCATGAACTGTGTTTGTAACCCATCTTTTGTACTATATGTAACTGGGGCAAAATACACATGCAACACAAATACTTTTTTGGGTCATAATTCCTTTATCTGTTTTAATGTAGAAATAAGGTATCAAAATAAAAACAACAAAATTAATTTTAAAAAACAGTTCCCGCTCTTACAATCTCAGTTAATTTCAGTCTACATCTTTGTTATGTATACAATATGAAAATAACCAAAACAAGATATACAAAACCAATACGCTGGTGGCAATTTGTGGCATACACATGCTTAAATTCCAAACACATACAGGATAGACCCTGAAATGAGTTTTCCTCGCTCACGCTACCAGGCCGATAAGGAACCAAGCTATCCAGAACTGGTATCTTTCCTCACCATACAACCAGCACTCAATGTCATTCTAGAACATTGTAACTCTTCCTTCTACTCCAGATCTACATAATGACATCACCATTTTCTCTTACAGATACAGGCAACTATTTTAGCATTACCAGGGTGAATGTATAAGTGCTCTTTGACAATAAAGAAAATGAAATTCAACAGTCACCTGGTTACATGTATATTTATTTTCATTGTAACTTGCAGTAATTTTTATGCCTTACATTGTACTGCTGCCACAAAACAACAAATTTCATGACATGTGTCAATGGTACTAAACCTGATTCCCAATTTTGATTCCGATATCAGTGATTTTACAAAAGGTGTATTGAAGACTGACAGCGGCAAGTGTTCACTACTGAGCTCAACGTGCCAAAATCCATTCTTGCCATCAACCACAGACGTTTTTTTGCACTGCTCAGATAGAAACATAGAAAATCTACAGTACAATACAGGCCCTTCAGCCCACAATGTAGTACCAAACATGTACTTATTTTAGAAATTACCTAGGGTTACAAATAGTCCCTATTTTTCTAAGCTCTATGTACCCATCCAAGAGTCTCTTAAAAGACCCTATAGTATCCACCTCCACCACCGTCACCGGCAGCTCATTCCACGCACTCAGCATCCTCTGCATAAAAAAACTTACCCCTGATATCTCCTCTGTACCACCTTCCAAGCACCTTAAAACTGTGCCCCTCATGTTAGCCATTTTAGACCTTGGAAAAAGCCTCTGACTATCCACACTATCAATGCCTCTCATCGTCTTATACATCTCTACCAGGTCACCTCTAATCCTCTATTGCTCCAAAGAGAAAAGGCTGAGTTCACTCAACCTATTCTCATAAAGGCATGCTCCCCAAACCAGGCAACATCCTTGTAAATCTCCTCTGTACCCCTTTGATAGTCTCCACATCCTTCCTGTACTGAGGTGACCAGAACTGAACACAGTACTCCAAGTGGGGTCTGACCAGGGTCCTATATAGCTGTAACATTACCTCTTGGCTCTTGAACCCAATTCCATGGTTGATGAGGGCCTATACACCATATGCCTTCTTAACCACACAGTCAACCTACACAGATGCTTTGCGTATCATATGGATTCAGACCCCAAGATCCCTCTGATCCTCCACACTGCTAAGAATATTGCCATTAATTCTATATTCTGCCATCATTTTTGGCCTTCCAAAATGAACCACCTCACACTTATATGGCTTGAACTCCATCTGCCACTTCTCAGCCCAATTTTGCGTCCTATCAATGTCCTGCTGTAACCTTTGACAGCCCTCCACACTACCCACAACACCCCCAACCTTTGTGTCATCAACAGATTTACTTATCTATCCCTTCACTTCTTCACCCAGGTCATTTATAAAAATCACAAAGAGTAAGGGTCCCAGAACAGATCCCTGAGGCACACCACTGGTCACTGACCTCCAGGCAGAATATGACCCCTCTACAGCTGCTCTTTGCCTTCTGTGGGCAAGCCAATTCTGGATTCACAAAGCAATGTCCCCTTGGATTCCATGCCTCCTTATCTTCTCAATAACCCTTTGCATGAGGTACCTTATCAAATGCTTTGCTGAAATCCATATACACTACATCTACTGCTCTACCTTCATCAATGTATTTAGTCAAATCCTCAAAAAATTCTATCAGGCTCGTAAGGCACGACCTGCCTTTGACAAAGCCATGCTGACTATTCCTAATCATATTATGCCTCTCCAAATGTTCATAAATCCTGCCTCTCAGGATCTTCTACATCAGCTGAGGTAAGACTCACTGGTCTATAATTTCTTGGGCTATCTCTACACCCTTTCTTGAATAGATCTGGCAGCAGATCAGTAATTGTCTTCATCAGGCAATGGTTCCTCTTCAGTGCCCTATATTTAGATTATGTGAATCCAAACAGATCTTCAACATGTTCAGTTTACTCATACATTCAACTTCCTTAATCCATGCATTATCCATTGGGCACCATGGTAGAGGAGTGGTCAGTGCAACACCGTTACAGCTTGGGGCGTCGGAGTTCAGAGTTCAAACCGGCTTCCTCTGTATGTTCTCACCGTTAAATGTGTGAGTTTTCTCAGGGTTCTCCAGTTTCCTCCCACAGTCCAAATATGTATCAGGCAGGTTAATTGGTCATTATAAATTGTCTGATGATTAGGTTAGGGTTAAATCAGAGTTGACTGACGCTGCTGGGTAGTACGGCTTGAAGGGCCTATTCCAAGCTATACCTCTAGATAGAATAAAAACTCTCCAAGCCTAATACCCAAGAGGCAATAAATCTACTGATTCAATTACTTCTATCTCCATTAGTTATTTAAAATCAGCTTTACTTTTCCCTTTCATAGCATCTAGAACACATCTTGCAGGATGCATCCCCTTTTCAAGATCTAAATGGAATTTTACCACAGCTCTTGCAAACATGCCTGAACAATTATTCACAACCTTTATTTATTGACTATAGAATTTATATCCATGGAAGTCTGAACTTTCATTCATATTTTCACTACTTTTACTGGTCTGCATGTCTACCAAGGATTGTTGCATAATTCTCCAAGTACACAAGAGATTCAAGGATTAAGTCAATCAGTAAATTACCTAAAGCAATGAGAAATTTCTTCACCCAAAGTGAGTAGATCATTAGAATTACTCCAGGGAGATATGGAAGCTCAGGCATTAATGGAACTAAAAAAAAAGATAAATAGTTTCGGGATATTAAGATAAAGATGGGGCCTGGTGAAATTATGTGGTTACCTGGATCAGCGAATTCGTGGATGACACCAAGATTAGGGGTGTAGTGAACCATGTGGAAGGCTATCATGGCTTGCAGAGATCAGCTGGAAAAATGGCCTGAAAAATGGCAGGTGGAATTTAAAAGAGACGTTTTGCACTTTGGTAGGACCAGCCAGGGTAGGTCTTATTCAATGAATGGTAGGACATTGAGGAGTGTGATAGAATGAAGGGATCTGGGAATTCATCCATAATTCTTTGAAAGTGACATTACAAGTAGATAGGGTTATAAAGAAAGCTTTTGGCACATTGGCTTTCATAAATCAATGAACTGAGTACATGAAATGGGATGTTATGTTGAAGTTATATTAGATGTTGTTAAGCCCTGATTTAGAGTATTTTGTGCAGTTTTGGCCACCAACCTACAGGAAAAATGTAAACAAGGCTAAAAGAGTACATAGAAAACTTACAAGGATGTTGCCGGGTCTGGAGTACCCGAGTTACACGAAAAAAATTGAATAGATTAGGACTGTATTCTTTAGAATGTAGAAGATAGAGGTAAGATTTAATAGAGGTATACAAATTATGAGAGGCATAGATAGGGTAAATGCAAGCAGGCTTTTTCCACTGAGGTTGAGGTAATTGGTTGGGTGTAAAAGGTGAGAAGAGAGTTGTGAGGTTAGAATGAGCTGCCAGCATTAGTGGTGCATGCAAACTTGATTTCAACATCTCAGAGAAGTTTGGGTAGGTATATGGATAGTAGTGGTATGGAGGGCTATGGTTTTGGTGCAGGTCGATGGCAGTGGGCAGTTTAACTGGTTTCAGCATGAACTTGATGGGTTAAAAGGCCTGTTTCTATGCTGTACTTCTCCGTGATTTTAAGTGGCAGGGAAATTCTGAGTTGAAGATCAGTCATGACTTTGTTAGATGCTTGTGCTGGCCTGAGGATCCAAATGCTCCACTGCTACTTCTGCTTCAACTGTTTTTGTTTCAGTTTATTCATTTTATGGAATGTGGGCACCTTTGGCAAGACCATCTTTTATTGCCATTAATTGCCCTTAAGACAGTGTTATAAACCACCTTTTTGAACTGCTGCCATCCTACTTTCTCAAAAAGTGGCATTGGCTGATGTGAAATGCACAGAGCTGCTTGTAAAATATACACTAACAACAGGTACTTTGTGATAGACAATCGATTTCCAGTCCTAGTGCAGGATTTGAACTCTGAAATGTTAACAATCCTTATAAACCACATCATTGGAGGAATCTGCTGAGTTGTTGTAGAAGATTTTTGCTGTCCATTCAAGCATTGTGTCGGCATTATAAAATGTACTGAATTTGCATAAAGTTTGAATGTTAGAACCAAAATACACTTGTACCATTGGATTCCCATTGAATGCTTAAAAGCATTACACAGACTTTTGAGCCATTTGTGCTGTTAAAGCAGGACAAGTACAGCTCACAGAAGTGTCAGGATCATGGCTTGCTAAAGATTATCATCTTCTGGACTGTTGGCTCTGGACATTTCTGAGTCAGAGTCATTTACTATCACTGAAATTAGTCATGTAATTTGTTGTGCAGGTATAATAAATAACCATAATGCAAGCTACATTGTAAAGTAGATAAATAAATAGTAAATAAGTGAGGTTGTGTTCATGTGTCAAACAGCAGTTTGATGATGAAGGGGAGGAAGTTGTCACTAAAACACCGAGTGTGAACTTTCAAGTTCCTGTACCTCTTCCCTGATAAGAAAAATCCCTCATGAAAAGAGGGCATGTCCTGGGTGGTGGGGGCCCTTAATGATTGATACCACCTTCTTGATGTCATCTTTTGAAGACGTCCTGAATGGTGTGCCTGATGGAGATGACTGTGTCTACAGCTATTTGTAGCTTGTTGTGATCCTGTGCATTGGAGCCACCATACCAGGCAATAATGTAGCAAGTCAGAATGCTGTCCACAGCATATCTGTAGAAATTTGCCACAGTTTTCTGTGAGGTGCTATTTCCCATCTCTAAGTCTGCTGATGACACCAATGTTACTGATAGAATCTCACAGGACAATGAGAAAGATTGTCAGGTTGAGTGGTGTCAGCAACAATTACTTCATGTTCAGAGTCAACACACACACCAGTCCTCACTGAGAGATCACTGGTAGAATGGGTAAGTGGCTTTTAAGTCCCATCATTAGTACTGTCATCAAAGGGCAAATGCCCTCTACTCCTTGATATCATTGATGAGGAGGTACAGGAGCCTGAAGACCCACACTCACTCCTTTTGATAGCATCTTTCACTGTGCATTCAGATACTGTTCATGAACTGTGCATGAACCCATGAACATTACCTCATTTATTGCCCATTGGCACAGTTTTAATTTTGTAGCTTATCCTAATGTTTTTGTCTTGCAGTGAACTGCTGCAAAACAACAATTTTTCATGACATAAACTCAGTGGCTACTTTATTAGGTACCACCTAATCTTCTGCTGCTGTAGACCATCCACTTCAAAGTTTGACATGTTGTGCATTCGGAGATGCTCTTCAGCGCACCACTGTTATAACTTGTGGTTAATTAAGTTACTCTTGCCGTCTGGTCAACTTGAACCAGTCTGGATGTTCTCCTCTGATGTCTTTCTTTAATAAAGCATTTTTGCCCACACTGGTTGTCTTCTGTGTCTTACATAATACTCTAGAGACGGTTGTGCATGGGTGTCCCAGGAGATCAGCAGTTTCTGAGACACTGAAACCTCTCTGTCTAGCACTAACAATCATTCAGTACTGGTATTAACAAGTAGGTATAGAGGTGTACTTAATTGGGTGATAATAATTCCGTGATAATAAATTGGATTCCAATTCAAACTTACTTGCATAACCACAAACGTGCAGTCTCACATAAAGAATAAACTACTTTATTTCTTTATAAATTCAAAACTTGCTGAGATTTGACTTGTAAATTCATTTATAAATTATAAATACATTTTATCAAAGAAATATATGTAATTAACAATATTAATCACCATATAACAAACTGTGTGAAACCCCTTAAAATATCATTAGTGTATGGTAAAATATTTAATTATTAAATTTTGTGTTTCAAATTATAAAAACTTTCATATATGTTCATTTGTCCTTTAAATAATTTAATGGACTTCTTAGAAAGGACACAAGTAAGCATGCTTAGCTAAAACTCACTGAGATGATTAATTTTAATTTGAGGTGACATGTGTTCAATTTTATAGGCAGAAAGGAGATTAGTACTGGATGGAATTTACCATGGAAATCTTTTGTGTTGGTTCACAGGAAATACACAGAACACATTGGAAGAAATTTTAGCTCATACTGTTTTGCTAATGAATTGAATACAAGTTTTAAAGTTTAGAACAGTTGGAATGTCTACCATTTGATGCAGATGAAGTGAGGAAGGACAAATAGCTACATTGCTTACAGTGAGGTATTTCAAACTGAGATAGAGCAAGGTAAATATATACACCCAGTGACCACCTTATTAGGTACATTTTATACCTAATAGAGCAGCCACTGAGCGTATGTTTGTGATCTTCTGCTGCTGTAGCCCATCCAATTTCAGATTGAAAGTCCTTCACTGCGCTCCTATGTTCTAAGTACTATTCTTTATGTGGTGACGGACTCTCCAAAAATTATTAGGTCAGGATACCTGGAGTAAAATAGCTGTTAAGAAATAAAGTCAACTGCATTTTTGTAAGTCGAGAGCCACAACAGGCTCAGGCTGGCTAAGAATATCTGCTTCCTTTCCTACTAAAGTGCAAATTTGTAAGTCAAATGGATTTTAGTCAGCCTAATTTCTCCTACTGGTGCAACAGAAAAAACAAAGTTAATGGTTCTGGGTAGTGGCTTGTTGAATGGGATATTGACCTACACAAATCTCTGGTGCTTTTACAGAGGAACAAGGACAATGGTGAGAAGGTTGTGTAATACTAGTTTCTTTAATTCTAGGTATTGCAGAGCACCACAGTAGCAGAGTGGTTAGCACAACACTATTACAGCTTGGGGCATCACAGTTTGGTGTTCTGTTCTGGTGTCCTTCAGATACTCTGATTTCCTCTCACGTTCCAAAGACGGATGGGTTAATAGTTAATGGGTCAGTGTAAATTGTCCTGTGATTGGGTGGATTTCTGGATGGTGCACCTCATTGAGCCAGAAGGGCCTGTCCTGCAATGTATCTCTAAGTAAAGTCTTGGAGAGCCGGACTGGAATTGCAGCCGGAAGAAATAGGTTGGAATGATAGAGCCAGGGTGACATGAAGAGAAGTGAGTTTATGAAGGCTTCAAATTTGATAGATCACAAAGCCTAGCCCAGGGTTACTGCTACTGAATACTTCCCCCCAGCTTAATTCAAAGATAAACCTGAAAGCTGATCCCACGAAAAGTGTTTCAAAAGTAAGCAATGTCAGATGAGTTCTCTCTACATAGCTTAAAGCAGCTGAACAGTGGCTCCCAACAAAGAATCATAAGAACATTCGGAATGGTTCTATGAGTCAGGCACTTGCCTTAAGTAACCAGTACGATTGCAGTATCATTACCTTTTGATGAACAGCACCTCTGCTGTCATCTTGAAGACAAATTAACCTGTCATATCTTGTTGTTGATCCAGATGCTATAATACGCCAGGGAACAAACCATTTCCTCAGCACTTGACAAGCACACTATGATTGTAAATACAAGTGTGTGCATGGTGTGCAACATGATATATGGCAGGCAGCCTAGATATTTCTCTTGCTGGTGAAAGGAATACCAGTTGGTGTGGTTTCCTTTAGATCTGGGAAACATATGCAGACTGAAGATGAACAATCTGCCTGATCAATAACAAAGAACCTGTGACTTACCATCTCGCCTGTTCAGCTTTGCAAAGCCAGGGCTGTGGGTGGTAGATAACACGGAGGAGGATTTGAATGCCGACTGCTGCAAGCCAGATACAAGGTGATTGTCACAATTGTCTGTGGGAGAAAAGAACAGGTTTTAAAATCGGGAGCTAGTCCAATCCCTTCACAAGAACACACTTCTAATAAAAATAGTTAACAGCTTCCCACAAAACATAATACTTGGCAGGCACCCATTATGTGTCTTCTGCTGAAGAACCATATGTTTCTTTTTCCAGATTACAAAACGCATTGTTGCAGAGCTTAAAAACCTGAAAGAAAAAGTAAATGCCAGAATCCCTGTGGAGACAGACAACTGACATTTCCATAGGGCAATTTAATGTAACAACATGCTTGATAGAAGACTAATTAAACCAGACTGAAAACAGAGCCATAAAAGGAGATGTTGCACTTTGAAGATGGAAGTTATATGGTTGACAGGAGAGGGGCAATATATAAGGAAGGAATTGTAAAGCTATAACTTTGACAGATAAAAGCACAACTCCCTGTGATGGAGCAATGGAAATCAGTGATGTGCAACAGCCTGGAGTTATAAGAAGGCAAATAGGCTTGGAGAACTTTAGAGAGAAAGAAAGGGATGAGGTCATGAAATGATTTGTTCCCAAAGGTGATTATTTTTGGATTCTCCAAGACCAATCAGATTTTTTCAGAACCTGCATTTCCTTTAAATCTTTCTTGTGGGAAATTTGTAACACTGCAGGAGATACCACTTATTATTTTAGTTCTTCCATTCCCAGCACCCAGGAACCCAAACAGTCAAAGCACACTTCTTCACTCACATTTCTTCCAATCAAGTTCATTGCATTCAGTATTCACAATGTGATCTCCTCTGAGCTGTTGAAACTGCGTAGCAATTGAGTGATGCTTTGTGGAACATTTGTTTGCAGTACACATGGGAATATTCAGACCTCCCTTTTGTTTCCTGTTTTAATTTTTCATTTCACTTGCACTCTGGCTTTTCTGTCTGAGGCCTCTTTTTAACTTAGAATGAGGTCCAACATAAGCCTGAGTTCCAACATTTCATTTGTCTGGCTGAAATCAGCTTTCTAGACTTACTACAAAATTCTACAGCTTCAGATACATTGCCTTCCCCAACTGAAACAGAATTAGCCACCTCTACAATCTATCTTTGATATTGGTTCAGTTCTCTCCTATTAGCATAGTGTTACCCTATAAGAGATATTCCCTGTGTCCTCACCATCCTCTCCAAAAACTCCCTGCAACTTCTACCAGGAGCATAATTTAAAGTTGATTGGAGGAACGTACTGGAGGGGGTGAGGGGGTTGTCAGAGTTAAGTTTTATTTCTTTACGCAGAGTGGTGAGTGTATGAAATGTCCTAGAGGATGCAAGACGCTGCTTGGATTAGACAGCATGTCCTCTATGGCAGTGGTCCCCAACCACTGGGCCGTGGACTGGTACTGGGCCACAAAGCATGTACTACCAGGCTGCGAGGGAATGATGTGATTTGGTTATATGAAATGATATTCCCTGTCATGCCCGCTGTTAAACTTGAATTTACACGAGGTCATTAACCTACAACTACTCGATGTGTAAAAAACAAACGCCGCTTGAGAGTTTCTTTGGAAGAGGTGGTAGGGAACATAAAAGGCCTAACGATGATGATAACACAGGGACAGCTGAGGCTGAGACTGCGAAAGAAAAGAAAGCTTCCTTCAACAGAAAATACGACGAGTCGTACATAAAATATGGCTTTCATGCAACCGGTGACTTGCATGCTCCAAGCCCCGTGTGTGATATCTGGAGATAAGCTGCCTAATGAGGCAATGAAGCCCGCAAAACCACTTTGCCACCTTGAGTCCAAGCACCCTGCACTTAAAGACAAACCCGTTGAATCTTCTGAGCGGAAAAACGTGAGCAAGCGGGACAGAAGCAAATGCTGAGAGCCACCCACCTTCACAAATGCCGCTGCTCTGAGAGCTTCGTACTTGGTGGCTAGCCATATTGCTAAGGCTAAGCAAGCCTTTCACTGTTGGTGAAGAATTGATTCTGCCTGCTGCCAAGGACATGTGCCGTGAACTGTTGGGAGAAGCTGCAACTAACAAGATGACACAGGTTTCTCTTTTAGCTACCACAGTTTCAAGGAGAATCAATGACATAGCGGAGGACTTTGAAGCACAGCTGTTGGAACGGCTTAACGAGTCACCATGTGACAAAGACTGGATAGCAAAACTGGCTTATCTGTGTGACATCTTCAACCTGCTCAATTAACTCAATTTGTCACTTCAGGGGAGAATGACAACTGTCTTTAAGTTGTCAGATGAAGTGCCTGCTTTCAAAGCCAATCTGGAACTGTGGGACGGCGAGTGGACAGGGGCATATTTGACATGTTCCCAACATTAGCTGGGATTTTGGGAGAGACTGAGGCTGCACCGTCCTTCTCACAGCTGGTGCGCGATCACCTAACTTCGCTGTCAACAGAATTCGAGCGTTACTTGCCAACCACAAATGACCCAAGACATGCAAAGGAATGGGTCCGTGACCCATTTGTGATTGTCCCCGGTGAATCATCCATATCAGCACAGGAAGAAGATCAACTCCTTGAGCTTGCAAATGACGGTGGGCTGAAAAGAATGTTTTACATAACATCTCTGCCGGCATTCTGGATCAAAGTCAAGGCTGAATATCCTGAGATAGCCACGAAAGCAGTGAAATGGTTGCTTCCATTTTCAACATCATACCTCTGTGAAGCAGGATTTTCTGCAATGAATGTAGTGAAAACTAAATTGTGGAATAGACAGGACATAAGGAACCCCTTTCGAGTATCACTGTCTCCCATCACCCCTCGATGGGACCATCTTGTTGCAGGGAAACAATCCCAGGGCTTCCACTGATTCAGCAATATTGGTGTGTTGCAATGATTTTATATATTCATATGAGGAAAATATGCTCTGTGGGTTTAATATCCAAACACTAATTAAAATGTTATGATGCTATTGACTTATAAGTGATGTATAATTGACCTATCAATATATTCATGTGAAGAAAATATGTGCTGTGAGTTTAATATTAAATTCATTAGATAAACCCTTTTAGAAATGAAATTGAGTGTATTAGCCACTTGTAAGTGACTTATAGTTGACTTAGAACCTATATTCCAGTCGTGATTAACACCTCCACCCCCCCCCCCAGCCGGTCCGCAAGAATATTGTCAATATTAAACCAGTCCGCGGTGCAAAAAAGTTTGGAGACCCCTGTCCTATGAGAACAATTTGAGTGAGTTAGGGCTTTTCTCTTCTAAAGGCGGAAATGGCTAATATGAAGGCCATTTTAATGCAACTGGAGGAAATTGTAAGGGACGTCAGAGGAAATTGTTTTTATAAACTGGTAGGTACATAAGATGCCTTACCAATGTTGGCAATAGAGACAGCTACATTATGGGCATTTACAAAAGTCAGATAGGCACATAGATGATAAAAAAAAGTGACATGGCTATATAGGAGGGAAGGATTAGATTGATCTAGAGCAAGTTAAAAGATTGGCACAACACCATGGGCTGAAGGGCCTGTGTTGTGCTATAGTATTCTATGCTCTATTTTCTAACTTAAAACTAACTTGTTATTGTTCTTTCCAATGAAAAGTCTTTGACCCAAATATTACCTGTTTCTTTTGACAGATATTGTCTAACTTTTTAAATATTACCAGCAATTACTTTATTTTTAAAAAAAAATTCAGACTTCCAGCATCTACAGAGCTTTCAAATTGCAAATGATATCTTACTTGATGATATGAACTTCGCACAACACTAATCCAGCTCATTTATTTCCTTATTTTCAGCACAAAAGACCAGTCTTTAGTTCTGTGTATGAATGAGAACAATGCATGGATTGTGTTATAATATCAGTAATGTGGTACTTGCATTGTGATGGATATTAACTTCCTAAACTTCTTGCTCATGTTTGCTAAGCTCATTTTCTAAATACATCAGTTGCCACTTGTAAAATTGAAACAGTGGTTGGTAAACTTCCAACTAATACTTGTTTAATTTCTGGTCATAAATGGGAGTCAGTCTTCACTCTTAAAATGTAAATGGAGAGCAGACATCAGCTTGAAGCTAAAAACATATCTCTACATATAAGCTCTGTATTAAGCAAACACTGTATGTGGAAAGTAAGATGTAGCTCACTGTAGCTAGTTTATTACAGCTCAAAGATGCAGTAATACAATAGGTTATTTAATTTGGCTAGTTTCAAAATAGACAAGCTAACTAATTTGTTTAGTTCAAGGAAACTTGCAGACCAAAATGATGCAATAGTTTAGCATATCAAATAGCTGATCTACTGATGTTGGGAGTCTAATGTACTCAGAGAAGCTAGCTTCAGAGCATTAAGTAGCTGAGTACTGTGTCTCCAAAAAAGCTTTTAGACTGTCTGTGCAATAAGGGTATCTGAAGAAATTTTGTATGAGTGTGAAGTCACCCAAGTGGCAAAGGAATAGTATAAATGTGGAGAGCAGATCAGGCTTATGAGGAATGGCTAAGGAACATCAAGAAAGACGAGAGAAATATGGAGTGAACTAGAATTCATTCATTTGATTTCAATTCCTGCAATGGACTATTCATTTGTCTGCATTGTATGTATGTTTTTTAGTTTGATGTGCTTTGATTGTAGAAGTGTTTCAGATAGAAATCCTGCATTTTAAACATGATTTAAGAATGTTGTTTGGATTTAAATGTGTATCTTTGAAAGTAAGTTAACTATTTTAAAGTATTTCAAATCAGAATCAGAATCAGGTTTATTATCACTGGCATGTGACATGAAATTTGTTAACTTAGCAGCAGCAGTTCAATGCAATACATAATCTAGCAGAGAGAGAAAAAATAATAATAATAACATAAAACATAATAATAAATAAACAAGTAAATCAATTGTGTATATTGAATAGATTATTTAAAAAGTGCAAAAAGAGAAATATTGTATATTAAAAAAGTGAGGCAGAGTCCAAAGCTTCAATGTCCATTTAGGAATCGGATGGCAGAGGGGAAAAAGCTGATCCTGAATTACTGAGTGTGTGACTTCAAGCCTCTGTGCCTCCTACCTGATGGTAACAGTGAGAAAAGAGCATGCCCTGGGTGCTGGAGGCCCTTAATAATGGATGCTGCCTTTCTGAGACACCACTTCCTAAAGATGACCTGGGCACTTTGTAGGCTAGTGCCCAAGATGGAGCTGACTAGATTTACAACCTTCTGCAGCTTCTTTCGGTTCTGTGCAGTAGCCCCTCCAAACCAGACAGTGATGCAGCTTGTCAGAATGCTCTCCACGGTACAACTATAGAAGTTTTTGAGCGTAGCTGTTGACATGCCAAATCACTTTAAACTCCTAATAAATTATAGCCACTATCTTGCCTTCTTTATGACTACATTAATACGTTGGGACCAGGTTAGATCCTCAGAGACACCCAGGAACTTGAAGCTGCTCACTCTCTCCACTTCTGATCTCTCTATGAGGATTGGTATCTGTTCCTTCATCTTACCCTTCCTGAAGTCCACAATCAGCTCTTTCATCTTACTGGCATTGAGTGCCAGGTTGTTGCTGTGGCACCATTCCACTAGTTGGCATACCTCACTCCTGTATGCCCTCTCATCACCACCTGAGATTCTGAAAATAATGGCTGTATCGCTGGCAAACTTGTAGATGGTATTTTAGCTATCCTTAGCCATGCAGTCATGTATATACAGAGAGCAGCATTTGCTGAATGTATCTTTTCTTTGGTAGGGAGGGGGATTCGCTATTTAAATAGTGGCACTGGCAGCTAAACTCAAAATGGAGAATAAATAAGTAAACTAGTCTTTGAAGATTGGATAGCAGCAGTACAATCTCTATGTCATGGGAGTACTTGGGGTTATTTATATCTGATACGGCTTAAGATCTTTGTTTGAGCTTAGAGTTTCATTGTTAGCAGACCCAATACCATCGCAACATTGCCTACGCAATACCACCAAGAGATTCCATGTAAATAGGTACTATTTTCATGGACATGGTGACCTTTCCTCACTGCAGTCATGTCTAATTGAGGTTCAACTCCCAAGTACTGACAATCTTCTCTGTGGATCACACCTATTCATGGTGGAGAGGCTAATGAGTCACTGAGATCCCAAGATCAAGCTTAGCTCTTGGTAGGGTCACCTGTTGTGGGAAGGTTAAGGGTGAAGTTCCAGATGATGGCTGATCCAACAAAGCCACAGTTGAAGCTGGCAGAAGTTGGTGACACTTCACAGTGATAGTGAAGGCAGAGGAAGGCTACAGCAGTGAACAGTCCCCAGTCATCTTGAAATCCTTTCCAATGAACACTAAACCCAGTCTGTTTAGGATCATGTTATGGCTGCCTGTGTATCAGTCCCATACTAAACAAAGTCATTCACTCTTCATTAATGGAATAACCATATGGGGAACATTATACTCAATGCAGGTGATTGCACTGTGTATCAGATCACTAGTGGGCATTTTAATTCCAAGCTACACGTCTGCCACACAGTGCCAATCACAGCACAATAAAGTGCCATTTGAAGGGTCAGAACTGACACTGAACTGATAAAGTATTTATCTTTCTTTATATAAATTGTAAGATCTCTGTCCAAAGTCAGCTTTACAAGCAAACCATTTGAGACAATCAGTGGAGTGAAAGAGAAGAACCTATGTATGTATAATCTATGTTTTCATTTATGTTTATCATTATTATTGTTATGAGCAGAGAGACAACATCTGCCGGAAGTAAATTCCTTGTATGTGCACAGGTACTTGGAGATTAAAGGCTGATTCTGATTCTGATTCTGATTCTGATTATAGCTTTATGTCTGACACTGAAGGCTACACCAAGTGTTGTAGCTCCTCTTTCTATCAACTCGCTCACTATTCCAACTGTGTAAGTACGGTCATCCAGAACAGTATTAAAGCATTGTTGTTGGAAGGTTTTGGCTTGTTGATAGCATTTATTTAATTCTTTTGAGTCAGTGGAATCCCAAGACATGTCATCTCAGAATCAACTGCCTCTCCATCCCCACCCACTGCACCACAACACTGTCACATGCATCACAGATTCAGGAATCAGAATCCATCAGATTAGGTTGATTTTTTAATATTTGGTCACAAGATATGGATATTCCTTGTAATGTTGGGATTTGTTGCCTAGCCTGATGCTCTCTCTATTCTTGCTGCTACTGTGGCAAAAGAGGTACAGGAGCTTTAAGTCCCACACCAAGAAAAGTTACTACCCTTCATTCATCAGGCTCCTGACAATTTCAGTCACCACTTCATTGAACTGATCACTGGCCACAACCCATGGACTCACTTTCAAAGTCTTTACAACTTACGTTTTCTGTAATATTTGTTTACGGTGATTAGTTTTTTTTTGCTTTTTTCATGTTTGCAGTGTCTTCCGCACATCAGTTGTCTGCCAGTCTTTGCTTGTGTGTAGTTTGTCATTGATTCTAATGTATTTCTTTGCTCCACTGAATGCCTATAAGAAAATGAATTCCAGCATTGCGTATGGTGACATAGACATACATTGATAATAAATTTTCTTTGATTTACTCTTGAACTGAATGTCTTGCTAGGCATTTGGAGGACAGATCACTGTCAGGTTACGTATCGATGGAACTTGACACACACATAGGTCAGACCAGATATGAATTATTGATTTCCTTCCCTGATGGACACTCCAATAGTTTTATAGTCATTATAGTCTAATGTCTTCCGTTCTGTTGTCCCAATGCATCCAAAAGTATACCACCAATAAGTGATTGGATTTCAATTCCTAGTAAAGAGTTTGTACATTCTCCCTGTGACCACATGGGTTTCTTCTGGGTAAGTGCTTTCCCACCTGGAGTCCACTGACCTCTCTGCTAATGGTAGGGACCCATGGCATAAAAGCATTGGGAACCCCTCTTCTGGGTGCTCCAGTTTACTCCCACATTCCAAAGAGATACAGGTTAGGATTAGGGTTAGTCAGATGTGGACATATTATGTTGGCACTGGAAGTATGGCAGTACTTGCTGGCTGTCCTCAGTATATCCTAGGCCTTTATCAGTCATTGACACAAATGAAACAATTCATTGTATTTTTCAATGTTTTGCAGTATGTGTGATAGATAAGGCTAATCTTTATAAAGGACTACAAAGTAGTATAACCATTTATCAGCAAGATAATCTAAATATTAAGTAGTCTATATGGCAAGTCCCTACTCTTGTTTGTTCCAGCTATTGTTGTAAGATATGCTCATTATATGATTCCTTCATCTAATGAAGTTAAAGTAGGTCCTTACATAGAATTACACTTAAATTACTAGGGCTTTCAAAACAGACTTAGACACAGAAGAGACATTAATTTACAAAGCCACAGTAAAGGACTGGGAAGAAATGGAGTGAGCAATTTGCTCTTCAGTGAACACAAAGTACACTGCAGATGCCGTGGTCAAATCAACACGTACAAACAAGCTAGATGAACTCAGCAGGTTGGGCAGCATCCGTTGAAATGAGCAGTCAACATGTCGGGCTGAGACCCTTCATCAGGACTGAAGGAGGGGGACCCTCCACCCTATAAAGAAGGTGGAGGGAGGGTGGAAAACCAATCAGAGGAAAAATCAAGGGGTGGAAGAGGGGAAGCAGGGAGGGGATAGGCAGGAGAGGTGAAGAAGGAATGTAAGAGGAAAGCACTATGGGTAGTAGAAGAAGGCAGAATCATGACAGAGGTGATAGGCAGCTAGAAGAGGCAGAGTGAAAGTGTGATGGGGGAAGGGAGAGGGAGGGAATTACTCTACTGCCATGATGAGGCCAAACTCAGGTTGGAGGAGCAACACCACATATACTCTAGGTAGTCTCCAGTCCCTTGGTATGAACATCAAATTCTCCAACTTCCGGTAATTCCCTCCTTATTTTGCTTCTTATATTTCAGATGTTTGTATTTCGTCCTGATCCACGTGCAAAACACTAAAAGTCCTTTCTAATTTTAGTTGCTCATCAACTTGTTTTGTACTCCCATCAATACTTTTTCTTTTATTCCTTTCAGTGACACTATTTTAAGTAGAGTGCTTAAGTGGTTTTGTATGTAGAAAATAATGCAAGAATGATAATTAAAATAAAATCCAGCTATCTGGAACCCAGCACTGGAATAATTAATCACAAAAGCATTTTATAAAAAGAGTGTATTCCATTTGATTTTCCAGAATCAAAGATTATATTCAATTGTTCAAATTACAAATCAATGTTATTACATTTTTATGTTAGCTGTGATCAGGGGACTTTAAAATCAGGAAGCATTTTCGTAACAGTGAAATAATTGCATTTTTCTTTAAGGTAACATGTCAGTCAAAATATTAGAAAACTCTCTGCTCTTTGAATTGTGGCTGTCAATGTTAATGAGTCTTATGACTGAAAACCTTTGTACACATCGTCAAAGAATATGGTCTTGTTAAACATGGAACATACAGCAACATAAAGACCCTCTGGTTTAAAATGTTGCGCTGACCTTTAAACCTACACTGTGATCAGTCAAACCCTTTCCACCTAAACAACCCATAACCATCCAGTTATCTTTCATCCATATGTCAGTGTCTCAAATGCCCATAATGCCACAACCCACAGCACTTACCACTCTCTGTGTAAAATAGTTACTACTGATATTACCCTGAACCTTTCTCCACTAACCTTATAAGAACGTCTTCTGGTCTTAGCCATTACCACTCTGGGGAAAAGGCAATGGCTGTCCACTCTATCTCTGCCTCTTATAATGTTATCACTTCTGTCAAGTCACCCTCTCATCCTCCTTTGCTACAAAGAGAAAAGCCCTAAATCTTTCCTCTTAAGACATGTTCTCTAAGCTAAGTAGTAATATTGGTGTTAGTAATAATAAACATGTTAAGTTTCTAACTCCAACATCTACAATCTATTTTTTAAACTTCCTGTTATTTCTGAAAATGTCCCACTAATTCCTTTCTCCATGTTTTCCTCTATTTACCAACCTTTTACCTGCACTATTCTATTACCAACAACACCTTTTGTTGATCAGTTGTTAAGTTGGGTCAGACTCTTCGTGATGTCATGGACTCCTGCAAACCAAGCCTTCTTGTTGGACACTGCCTCTCTAAAATCACCCAAGGTCATACACATTGTCTGAATAATATTATCTGGCCATCGTAGCCTCTGTCATCTCCTTCTACTACCTTCTGTTTTACCTAACATGAGGGTTTTCTGCAAGGAAACCCATCTTCTCATGTTGCGGCCAAAATATATGAGCTTTTGTCTCATAATCAAGCCCCCTAGTGAGCAGTCTGGCTGTATTTCTTCAGGTATTGACTTGTTGGATCTTCTTGCAGTCCAAAGAACTCTTAACACTTTCCTTCAGCATCCATGTTCAAAGGCGTCAATTCTTTTGTATTCAGCCTTACTTTTTTCTCTTTTTCTTAAGCGTGTCACACCAAACAGCCAGCCATTCTTGTCTGGTGTGTGGTATCAGGATTGGTCTCCTTTCTGATTAACTGGGTCACGATATGAACATTCCTGACTCGACCCTTTTTTTAATGAGGCTGAGTGGCTAGCTCGACACTCAACCCGGCACGGACGGAAAGCACGCTCGGGGGTGGCCCGACTTGGATTCAAACTCAGGAGCCTTTGTTCCAGAGTCTGGCACTGATGCCACTATGCCACTAGCCAGCCTTCAGCGTTACTAACAGTTCTCACAGTCATACATCACAACTGGAAATACCATAATCTTGACTATACAGATCATCACAGACAATGTTATGTCTCAGCTCTTCAGCTGACATTGCTGCCTCCCTAGAAGTGAGCATCATTTAATTTCATGGCTGCAGTTACCATTTAATGTTATTAATAGTTTGAATTGAAAAAGCAGTGCATTCCATTGTCCAGAATTGACAGAAATTGCACCTGATGATTGTCATATTATGTTAAAAATTTTACAATCAGGATCTTAATTACCAACAACACTAATTTCTTTCTGAAATGATTGCAGGTGTTAAGTAAATTACTGAAACAAATGAGTACTGAGCAATGAACTATATTTTTCTATTTGAGTGATCCATATGATCTTTCCCCATCTTTTACAGGGAGGTCAGCACTTTTCATATTCTCACTGCAGAAGTTTTCCAAATGGCTAAATAACATAGTCATACTGTAATCTTGAGAGTGTACAGATTTTAGGAACCTTAACTGATCTGACTGCTATCCAGGGTGTAAGTCATAGGGTCAGAAAGCTTGGAGGAAAATCCTTTAGACTACTGAGTCCATCACAGACATTGAGCATTCATTTACACTCTATTCCTCTCTCCTCACTTTATTCTTCTCACATTCCCATTAACTCATCTGAGATCTGACCATTCACCTACAAATGAGAGGTGATTTACAATGGCCAATTAATCTACTAAACTGCATGGTTCTGGGTTGTGGGAGAAAACTGCGGTACCCAGGTAAAACCAGAAGGATCACAGTGAGCAACAAAATGCTGGAGGAACTCTGCAGTTCAGACAGCATCTAAGGAGGGGTTTCAGGATGAGATCTTTCCTAATGTATGTTGCTTTCGATTTCCAGAGTCCGCAGAATCTCTTCCATTTATGGTAATGGAGGATGTGCAAACTCCACGTGGGCAGCAGGATTCAATAGTGGTTCAGGATTCAACCATGGGCACTGGAGGTGTGAGGCAGTGGTTGTACCTACAGAACCACTCAGTGATATGCACAGAATACAATGGCCAGGGAAATGTGAGCTATTGTTTGGTGTAGTATGGTGGAAATTCTTACGTTGCTGAAATGCTGTCCCATAGACTTAGTGAAAACCATTGAGTGTTGCTAGAACTAAAAATATATTTAAACCCCACACAGGTCAATTTCAGCTTCTTTGGCTCCTGTTCCTTAATATTGTTTGCTTCACGTTTCCATTAGAATCATTTACAGACACTCCTCAGATTACAAATGACCTGACAGGGCTGAAAAATGGCTGATACCAGTGGGGCATAGTTTTAAGTACAGAGGGGATATCAGGGGTATGTTTTTCACACAGAGTGGTTGGCGTGTGGAATGCACTGCCTGCAACAGTGGTGGAGGTGGATACAATAGGGTCTTTTAAAAGACTCTTAGATAGGTACATGAGGCTTAGAAAAATGGAAGGCTATGCAGTAGGATAACTCTAGACAGTTTCTGGAGTTTCTGGAAATGCACAACATTTTGGGCTGAAGGGCCTGTAATGTTCTATGATTTCTACATTCAATGATTTAAAGAAACAGGACTTTACACAAATTCCACATACTTTGCTAAAGCATTTTTGATCCAGTAATAATAAAATGAAATGTTTAATGTACTCATTAGTGACTGTACAGAGTATATAACCAATTGACAAGTCTGGGTAGTATTAGTATGGTTAGTTAATGAAATGAAATTATTTTAGCAAGATTATGTAGAAAAAAGATATGGGTTACTATTGACAACAGTAATTTCTAACCTGAAGAAATTAGCTTACAGACAATTCTTTGGAACAGAGCCCTCTCATAACCCAGGGATTGCCTATATACAGAATCTGCTCTTTACTTCATGATGTGCTACTTCACACTGTTCTGGTTTTAATGACAATTCATAGGAATTGCTACAAAAAGAGATATCTATATCATTACCATACTGAATGTCACAAGATGCATTTATGATAATTTTCTTAATACTTATTTATCACTGATGTTTTTTAAGTAACCTTCAAGCAAATCCAAAATACAAAAAGAAATCTCCAGTTGTTGAATACTTTAGGAACAACAAGACAGAAAGTTGTTCTTGTTCGTCCATAAGTGCACAATTCAGGGACACCTGTAATTTGTACACTGCTTCTAAAAAAACCTGAAAGCCAAGCTTCAATTTTCTTCAGAGTTAACAACTCACAGTGTCATAAAACCTTAATAACCCCTGATGCCCCTTTTCCCCTTTTTACAATTTACAATTTGTAATTAAACCACTTTCTCTCTGCTTTAGGGAGGCTGGTAATGTCGTCAAGGATACCTGCCACCTGCCACCATGGCATTTCTCTTTAAACATGAGAGATTCTGCAGAAGCTGGAAATTTGTGACACACACAAAATGCTGAAGGAGCTAAGTCAATCAGGCAGTATCTTTGAGAGAAATAAACAATTGATGTTTCAGGTTGAGGCCATTTGTCAGAATCAGATGAAGGCCCTGAAACATCAGCTGTTTATTCCTCTCCATTAATGCTACCTGATCTGCTAAGTTCATCCAGAATTGTGTGGCTATTTTCTGTGCTGTCTTCTACCTTCTGGGAAAAGATACAGAACTTGAAAACCTATAAGCAGAGATTTAGGAACATCATCTTCACTGCTACCAGACCTTAAAACAATCACCTCTTTCACATCTTATTTCTTGGTGGTACGACCACATTTTCTTACTCTTGATTCTCCCTTGATTATTCCATTATTGTTACTTTAGCATTTCTTTTTACACTACTTCAGAGTGTACCATAATCTTAGCACCATTCTGCTCTTTTGCCCTCGATTGTATGATTGTATTTATTGCGCCCTGGTGTACATGACGATAAACAAACCTGAATATGTATTGTTAAAAATAACTGCTTCCTGTATTCTTCCTAGATTTTGAAAACCCAAAATGTTCTACGTCTGCAATTAACATGAATTCAAAGAAAAATATTTCATCATCTTCTTTCTCTTCTTTTAGCGGATGTACTACACATGTGATCCCATTCACATAAATTTCCCTTCTGTCTCTCTAAAGCTTTTCCATTCTTCTTGAAGTTGGATACCCAAAATAGAACAGCAGCTCATGAAGATCTAGCCAGGAACTTCAAAATATTTGAACACAAAAACACAAGCTCACAAAAAATAGCAGGACTAGACCCCTCAAGCCTACCCCACTATTCAATATGATCACCCATCCGGCCTCAACTCTTTGCAACTGACTATTCCCTTTAACCTTCAGTTCTTTACTCTTTCAAACATTTATCTTATTCTACCATAATTATATCTAATATTCTGGTCTTCAGAGAATTCCAGGGATTCACATCTCAATATCTACCATCAATCTTCTTTCATTCATTCATTCTACCATTCATTCTTCTAAATTCAATGCAATACAAACCCAAATTGGGTAACTTGGCTTGACAGGACAACCCTTTCATCTCAGGAAGGGGCCTGGTGAATCCCTGTTGGACTACCTTTTACTTTCCCTCAATGTCATCAAAAGAGTGAGTCATTGACTTTGGGAAGGGTGACAATGCACATGTTCCTATTTACACTGCATCAGTTCTGCTAAGGTCAAGAGGATTGTAAGCTTAGACTTCCTGTGAGGGAATATCACCAATAGCCTGTACTTGTCCATCCACATAGATATCATGATGAAGAAAGCACTTCCACTTCCTCAGGAGTCAAGACACCCTCACCTATTTTTATCGATGCAATCTGGATACATCATCTTAATTACAGCATTTGCTCTACCAGAGACAATAATAAACTGTAGAGAGTTGTGAACACAGTTCAACACATCACTACAACCAGCCTCTACTTCATGGATTACATGTATACCTCTTGCTGCCTTAGTAACGCAGCCAACATAATCAAACACCCCACCATTTCTTTACCCCCTTGGAAGATACAAAAGCCTAAAAGCCCATACAAATAGGTTCAAGGACAGCTTCTGTCCCATTGTTATTAAACCATCGAATCATCCCCTTGTATGATAACATGGACTTTTGACCTCACAATTTACCCCATCATGGCTTTGCACCGTATTATCTGCCTGTATTACACATTCCCTGTAACTGTACACATTATTCTACATCTTGTTATCATTTTCCCTTGTAGTACCTTAATGTACTTTTGCAATGAAATGAGCTGTATAGATGGTATGCAAAACAAAGTTTTCTCAGTGTACCTCAGTACATAAGACAATAATAATAAACTAGTTCAGTAATTTATTGAATCTTTGTGGCCACTGATGTTAATATCACACCCTAATCATCTCCCTAAGTATAAAGCTTCATAAATTTCCTGTGAATATGATTCAGCTATATCAACATTCCCATATTATTCTCCAAATTTAGATAACCTAGCTGATATTTTCAACCAGCAGGTCATTACTCTATGAGCTATGGGCCCCACACTGATCTCTGCAATATTCTGTAGCTGCTGAAATCAATGCAATGTATCCACGTAATAGTTCTTCCGACTACTCTTTTACTCCAATTTTCTATCCAATTTGCCACATCTCTGTGTACCACATGCCAGTAATTGGTCTCTTAAGAGTAAAGTCTATCAACAGCTCCTGCTTACCCAAATAAATACTATAATTTGTATTTCTATATACACAGCAGATGTGACACTCAGGCATAATATATAAAAAAAAATTGAACTCCCTCTGGTAAATCAATGCTAACTCATCTCTAAATGACGAATCCTTATTTTCCAATATTTTTGCTACTAGTTTTCTAAATCATTGAATCAGATATACAGTACTGTGCAAAAGACTTCACATATGTAAAAATAATCTGTAAAATGAAGATACTTTCAAATAAAATGAAAAGTCTCCAACTATCAAAAAAATTACAATAGAGCAGTAAACAGTAAAAAAATAAATCAAATCAATATTTGATGTGACCACTGCAGTTTTATAGTCAGCTGGTAGATTGTTCCAAGCATCTTGGAGAACTTGCCATAGTTCTTCTGCAGAATTTGGTTGTCTCACTTGTTTGTCTCTCCAGGTAATCCCATACAGCCTAGATGATGTTGAGATAAGAGCTCTGCGGAAGCCATATCATCCAAAGCCATATTAAAAATTTAGGGTGTCTAAGACTTCTGCACAATACCTTATACTCAAACGTTCAAAGTAAATTGATTATCAAAGTACATACATGTTACCCTATACTACCTTGAGATTCATCTTCTCATAGGCATTTACAAGAAATTACTACAGCAAGCCAAAACAACCAATGTCTGTTGGTCAGCTGACAACTGACGCCAGGCTGACTTCTGACTTTCACTAAATGATCATTGTTCCAACCAATGTCTTGAGTGTTCTTGGGTATGTAGTTGTGCTTTGGGCTGTACACCTGGGGTTTTGAGTTTGAGATTTGTAATGTGGTGGTTTTACTGAATAAAGGAGTATTTAGAATTCTTGCTTTGTCCTAACTCCCGGTTTCCGGTCCCATCAATAGCTATAGGGGAGTGAACACAACAAAATTACAAAAGAATCAATGAAAATCGACACAGAGACAAATACTATCAAATAGCAAATGAGCAAAGGAAGACAAATGCTGCAAATAAAAATAGGCACCATGGTAGGGTAGAAGTTAGTTCAATGGTATTACAGCTCAGGGTGTCTCAGAATTCTGTTAGGAGTCTCTGTATGTCCTCCCCGTGGAATACGTGGGTTTTCCCTGGGTGTTCCAGTTTCTTCTTCTCCTTCTGACTTTTAATGGTGGATGGCAGTCAAACTTAAAGGTGCATAACCACCACCATCTGGACTGGAGTGTGGTGTAGAGACTTGCAAAATACAATCGTTACTAGTTCTTTATCAAACTAAATTACCCCAAAAAGCCCTATAGATTTAAGTAGTGAAAGACAATAACATGAATTAAAGTCACTCTCATAACTTAGTAAAGTTTTTAAATGAAGTCTATCAACCTCCAGAGATAGTAGTGAAACCTGCTTTTGATTTCTTTCAATCTTGTATGCTTCACACTGTAATAGAATGTGTTCAACTGTTTCAGAATGATGACAGAGCCTACACAACCCAGAGTGATGTTTTCTAACAAGATATAAGGAATAATTAAGCACAATATGTCCAATTCTAAGTTGAGTCAACCAAGTCATTCCCTCTAACACCTCTGTGTGCTGGGGTTCATAAGAACAGGCATGTAAACCAATACTTCAAATATGAAATATAGTTTAAAGAGCTTCCAACAGTAAATCTGATCTACTGCCAAAATGACCTGCTTTAAGACTCATCAAGACCAAAAAAGAATCTGAACAAATTATATTCCTGTTTCCACCCACAGTCTAAAGGCCTGCTAGGTGGGTTCATTGGTCATTGTAAAATGTTGCGTGCTTAGGTTCGCATGCTGGGGCAACATTGCTTGAGGGGCTGGAAGGGCCTACACCACACAGTATCTCTAAATAAAATAAATAAAAATAATAGTCAATATGTAGATTTCACTGCAAACAGGAGGTATTCAGTCCTTGAAAGTGAGTCCATAGCTTGTATAATCAGCTCAGAGTTGAGAAGAGTGAAATGAACCTCGCTGGTTAAGGAGCCTGATGATTGAAGGGTAACAACTGTTCTTGCCCAATAGCAGCAGCAGGAAGACAGCATGGCCTGGATGATGGGTTTGCTTTGATTCAGAAAGCAGCCATTCAGCACATTGTATCAATGCCAGCTAGAAGAGAAATGTCCAACTCAATCCTACTTACCAAAGCAGACTGCCACACTGATGATGACATTTGTTGGGGAACATGCATTCCCTTTAATTTGCTGCTGATGGTGCAAAGCAGATTTACCAGGATGCTGTTTGGATTAGAGTGTGTCTCAAGATCTGGGATCAGTCATGATGGAATGACAGAGCAGACTCAATGGGCTGAATGGCCTAATCCTGCTCCTATGTCTTATGGAGAGTTTGACTGGGCTGGGCCTTATCTCTTTGGAGTTAAGGAGGATAACAGGTGACTTGATAGAAGTGTACAAGATGTTAAAGAGCTTGGATTGAGTGAATAGCCAGAGACTTTTCCCAGGGCAGAAAGGGCTAATAAAAGTGGCATAATTTTAACGTTATTGGAGGAAAGTATAGGGGGAGGAGATGTCAAAGGAAAATTATTTACAGTGTTGGGTACATGGAGTACCTTGCCTGGGGTGGTGGTAAAGGTAGATACAATATGGGCATTTAAGAAACTCACAGACAGGCACATAGTTATGTAAGCAGGAAGGATAGGATTGATCTTCGATTAGGTTAAAAGGGTGGCACAACATTGTGGGTTGAATGATCTGTACTGTGCTTGTGGTCTACATTGTACCTGAGCACTATGTAAGATTGAGAACTGGTCAAATGAGCTTCTTTATGCTGTAATTATTCTGCATGGCCTGCTACATCAATTCCGAGACACAGGAATGGACTCTGCCCAATATATCAAATGCCAAGTTCTTCAAACTAAAGGTAGTTATCTAAAAGAGGTGCTGTCTCAAGAAGCCAACCTTTAACACCAAAGGTCCCCACCATGCTATCTTCTTGCAGCTATCAGGCAGACAGTACAGAAGCTTGACATCCCATATCTCCAAGTTGAAGAATAGTTACTTTCCTTTAACCATTTAGTTCTTGAGCCAACTGTCACAGCACTAATCACTAGAGTTTTGCAACACCTTGACCACCTTGCATTAATGTGATTTTTTTTTGTTATTCTGTTTTCTCTCGTGCTTGCTGTTTATCTGATACTGTATGCCTGTGATGCTGCTGCAAGTAAGTTTTTCATTGCATGTCTATGAAGGTCTCAGTATGTAGGTTGTTGTATATCAGGGCAGCTGGACTTGCTGTGCTGTCAAGAGATATCGCCACTCAATCAAGAGGCTTCTTCAGTTTGATCCATGATGGGTAGCTATCCAGCTTATAACCTCTGTGAGTTGTTTGAAGGTATAGCAATCACATGGGAGTCATTAAGATTCATTAATGAGAGGATGATTAGTCTTACCTTTGCATGAATGGAGGTGTGAACTGCTGTGGAGACACCGGGGTAGAGATGCATGGTAAGTAGCCGTTCGGATGCATCTGTGCATATACATACTTGTGCATATGACAATAAGTTTGACTTTGACTTGGATGATAATGAGCTCTCTAAGAGTTATTGGAGTTATATTCATACAAAAAATTAGAAGGTATCACATCACTTAACTCTATGTATTTCATCAATGTATTCTTGTGTCAGAAATATCAATAAATCTAGAATCCACTGCCTTCCAAGGAGTTCCAATAATTTTGAAGACTATGTGTGGGGGGAAATGCCAGTCATTTCAAGTCAGGTCATGTTTAGCATCATGTGCACGAGTATGGTGATGGACAGGCAGAACGAAAAACTTGCCTGCAAAGGTGGAATATAATTTATTCAAGGCAATGGAAATTCAGAAGAACTATGCAAAAACAGGACCTCAGTGCAAAAAAACTATACAATTTGCAGTAAGTCTGTGATAGTGCAAGAGTTGGTTATTGCTGAGATGAGGGTAGGATGGGACAGGCTATTTCAAGAGCTTAATGATTACAGAAAAATACTTGTGCCTGAAAAGTGCAGGATTTCAGATTTCTATACCTTCTGTCTGACATTGGCATGAATCTGTTTTTATCAGTTTTGAAAAGACAGATAGCCAGAGACATTTTCACAGGGCAGAAATGGCTAATGTGAGGGGGCATAATTTTAAGGTGATTGGAGGCAATAGAGTGGGGATGTAAGAGGAAAGATTAGTGAGTATGTGGAACACACAGCCAAGGGCCGTGATAAAGGCAGATACATTAGAGACATTTAAGAAATGCTTCCATAGGCACATGAATGACAGAAAAATAGAGGGCTATGTAGGAAGGAATGGTTAGACTGATATTGACAAAAGTTACAAGGTCAGCAGAATACAGTGCTGCTATTTTCTATGAACATTATGAGCTGCTCCCAATGATACAAAGTGAGTCCAATTCTGACTGGGTATTGAAAAAACTAAGTTTTCTGACTTGGGAGATGTTTTGGATTGGACAGTTTGGGGTGTACTCTCCCAAAAAAAAAACAGTTCAAGAAAGGAGTGTCACTGTCGTCTACTCCAATGCTAGTAAAATCTTGGAAACATACAAGCTGAAACAAACCCTTTCAACACACCTTGTCCATGCCGAACATGATACCTATCTACTCAAATCCTACTTACTTTTATTAGGCCCCTATCCATTGCTACCCAAGAACCTTGCCAAATGCCATTTAAAGGTTGTAAATGAATCTGCCTCCACGACCTCCTCTGGTAGCTTGTTGCAGATATTCACTACCCTCTATGTGAAAAACTCTCCATTAACTCTTCATTATATTTCTCTTGTCCTCACCTCAAAAATGCACTCTCTATTTACTGAGGTGCAGCGCAGAATAGACCCTTCTGGACCTTTGAGCTGCCTTTAGTTCGGAGCAATCCTCTAATTTAACCCTAGCCTAGTCACAGGACAATTTACAATGACCAATTAGCCTACCAACCGGTACATCTTTAGACTGTGGGAGGCAACCAGAGTACCTGGAGTTAACTCATGCAATCACAGGAAGAACATACAAACCACTATGCTACCATGCCACCCCACTTGTTCTTGCGTTCCCTGCCCGAGAAAAAAAAGTACCTCGATTCTATACTGTATATGCCATGCCTCTCATCACTTGATAAATCTTCATGTGGTCATGTTTCCACCCTCAATATTCCAGTGAGAAGAAATCCAGGCTGTCTATCCTTTTTTATAACTACAGCTCTCCGCTTCAGGCACCATCCTGTTGAGTCTCTTCTGTATTGCTTCCACATCTTTCCTGTAATCTGGTAATAGGAATACAATATTCTAAGCACAGTCTTACCGATGTTTTGTACAACTGTAAATTGGCATCCCATCTCCTCTGCCCAGTGTCTCACTCTATAAAGACAAATATATCAAATGCATTTTAAAATGCATATCCACTTATGGTACCACTTTCAGGAAGCTATGGACTTATAACCCTAAGATCTCTCTGCACATCAATACCTCTAAGATCTCTGCCATCTTTACGATGTACCAGAATTTGAATTTGCTAAGCGTAATACCACCTATTTGTCTGGATTAAATCCCATCTGTTATAAATGTGGTCATGTTTTCAGCTGATCTAATTTCTTCTCATATCTGTAAACACCTACATTGTGGTTTACAACTCCACTAACTTTTATATTATCTGGCAATTTATTCACAAGAGTATCTCCTTTCCAGTAAGGTAGTAAGGAATGCAAATGCTGAGCTGGCATTCATTTTGAGAGGACTAGAATACACAAGGAGGGTGTGATGCTGAGACTTAATAAAGCATTGTTCAGATCATATTTGGACTATTGTGAACTGTTTTGGGCACCTTGTCGAAGAAGCAATGTGCAGAAACATTGGAGAGGGTCCAGAGAAAGTTTATGAGAATGATTCTGGGAATTAAAGACTTAATGTACAAAGAGCTTTTGATGGCTCTAGACTGTACTCGCTCTCCTGCACAAAACCATGCTCATACCTCCTAATCGGTCCCTACGTTTCTAACATTATAAATCCTGTCCCTTAGGATCTGCTCCAACAACCTACAGTGACACAAAGATCATCAGTCTATAGCTTCTGGGTTTATGAACAAGGGTTTCTCACCTGTGGCTAATATAGATGCATATATCTCTATGAGATCTCCAGCAATCTCCTTACTTACATCCCTTGGTATCCTACTAACATTAAACAATAATTGTTGGCTGGTGCCAGAATGTGCTGCAAAACTTGCTGGCTGCCCATAACACATCCTTAGGTGTGTTTGTTTTAACACAAAGGATACATTTCACTGATGTTTCTATTTACATATAATAAATAAATCTGAATCTAAAATCATGCTAATATAAGTAATTACTAATGTAACAAAATATAACTAAAATACTTAAAGCAAAGGTGATAGTTTTTTTATTAGTAAGGGTGTCAAAAGGCTTGGGGAGAAAGCAGGTGATTGGGACTGATGGGGTCAATCAGTCATAATGGGCTGAAAGCCCTCGTTCAGCTCCTTAATTTTCTATGGTCTTATAAAAGAGAAGAAATAGTCAACCAATCTTCAGACACAAAATATTCATGCAAATGAAATGAAGCGTGCTCTTCCAACCCTCTAACCTCACACAAAGAGAAGCCATTCTACTTTAGGTTTCCTCATCCATTTCCTTGCCCTGTAAATCTATTTGCCATCACCAGCTTCCATTAGCAGTGGAAAGAATCATTGCACTGCATGACCCTCTGAAATGACTCTTGCTTCAAATCATAGCCTTTATATCACATTTATGTTTAAAATGAAATGTGTTGGTTCTGATAGATTTTGATTCAATTCAAAGACTGTGTCAATGCAATTAAACATTTCACAATGCATGCTTGTTTAAAATCCACATTTGGTATCATCAAACCACCACATCATGATCTCCCTCTTCTTCTCTCCAACTCATTTCAATCGATTTCAGTGGAAATTGACCCTGACCCTTCACCTGACTTTCCCATTAATTAAGGGACAGCAAAGTGCTGGAGACAGCTATTGGGCAGTAAATAATGGCCAGTAGACAGCCAGCAAAAACAATCAGAGACAACCCATTTGCCCAGACTGAAGTGACCAGAGGTCTAATCAATAAGGAAAGTGGATCATCCATTACAAGCTGGCAAATTGGTTGAATTGTGCCTTTCTTATGCCATTCTACTCCCTTAGCCTTTTTAATGCATTCTTTTACAAGAGTAGTAATCAATTGAAATCTGGGATAACTTTCTTTTGAGACAGACGACATCTTCTCACTGGGTTCCTAGTTATTGTTGCCGACAAAAATGATCTGAGAAAATACTATGCTCACCAGAATCTTAAATTATAGAGATTTTTGATGGTCAAAGAGTGGAATAAAACTCCTTTGCTTACCGATTAAAGAACAAAATCAAACTTTTCGGACAAATCGTTTCTGCAATTATCATTGTGGCAATTTATTTCTTTGCTGAGCTGTCTACATTAGCTTAGGAGGATTTTGTTTTTCAAATACCATTTTTAACAAAAATATTTCTGTAAAGCTTTAAAAAACCTTTAAAACTAATAAAAGAAAATACAAACAAGTTTAATGAATTCTCCTACAAACCATACCAAATAATAATCTTTTTTTGTATACAGAGATATGATATGAGATATCCTCAGTTGCTCTGTAAATTGTGCTGTATTCGAAAGACTGGATATTACTCCAACCACATATATTGAATCAGCAGAGGTACCATGCACTATGAATTTATAAATGCCTGTTTTGTTCCAGGTGGGAGGAAACTAGTTTCTCTCTCCCCCAGGCTAATGACTAAATGCTGTTTCTAGTTATTTGTTATTGTATTCAGATACATTGTGTGCAGTTGCTCTGTAAATTAGATTTCATCCATTTCAGATACCATCCAACTGAGGAACCAAACAAGACACTTCAATCTCCATGATGTTGGATTCCAGCAAAGTTCAAAATGTTTGGATTAACAACAACAGCTTGGAGAATGAAGCAGTTATTGATAGCATTATGTTAACCATTGACCTGATGAAAATAATGGGCCTTATTCAGAAATTGGAGATACAAAGGGACGAGAAACCTAATGCAGGATTCCCTGAAGGTTAATTTCCAGGTTTAGTCTGTAGTAATGAAGATAAATTTATTGACATTGGACCAGTACTCACTAGAGTTTAGAAGAATGGGGAACTAAAGGACACAGCCTCACAATACAAGGACATTCCTTTAGAACAGAGATGAAGTTCAATGGTCAAGGTAAATTTATTATCAAAATACATATATGTAATCAATATGCTAGCCTGAGACTCACCATCCTCTGGCTAAAGACATTCTTCCTCATTTCTGTTCAAGAAGAACAGGCAAGAGGGTGAGGAAATCAGAATAATTGCAGCACAGCTAGGTGCAGAATATGAGATTCTAAATATGCAGCCAGTAGGTTGATTTTTCTCCAATCATAAGAATGCAACACATAACATTGCATATTAATGTGCCACCTGTATCATGTGAAAGTTTCGAAGCTGAACTTAAACCTATAACAATCTGAACAAGAGGCAACAGTATTATCAACCAGGCTATGATGGTACTCGAAAGGTCACAGGCCACAACTGTACTGATAACAGAACATCTAGAGACAATAAAGCTAAAGGGCGAGAATGGACTCCACAAGAGAAAGTTGGATTGGATATTAAATGGTATGATTCCCTTTGTAATAAATGTCATAAGTGATATTGGTACAGAAAATATGATAGTTATCCCAAAGCAAAGGCTGATCAAATAATAAAACTATCACAAGGCTCCCTTTTTTTGCACTGTCTGAACAGGCTGGACTCTTCTATACAGATTTGTATCTTTGGTAAGAAATAGCAGTTCAGTGAAACATGACCATCTGAAATTGAAATGAATCAGATCTATTTTGCTTGAGTAAGAGATTTGTTTTACTTTTTTAAAGAAAAGAATATTTCTTCCTGGAATAGGGAAGATGATAATTTTGATTTAAAGGAGATGAGAGTTGAATTAAAATTAACAAGGATCCTCAAGTTAGAAGTCAAGACATATTGACCTTGTTAAACCATCTATTGTGAATAGAGACCTTGAGAATGAACATATTTATCACAAGGCTCATGTTATTATTTTGACGCTTTCATTACACTTGCAGCAATGTAGAAACATAAAGTACATTTTTAAATACAAAAAGACAGATCTTCATCTCTGGTCTAAAATAGATTGTGTATTGCATTGCATCAGACTTTGAAAACCAATCTTAATCTTCAGGGGTTCATTGGTAAATCTTTTGTTTATACCATAGGTGAAAAAGTATTTGTGCTTTTGACACAGCAGCCTTGGTAATATTGGATCAGTGAATTGTGTATCATGATAGAAATTGCACTGTTAAGGCCTACCAATTTACCACCAATGGTGTGTGACAGTGGATAATGAAGTTTCCTGGTATGGCAGCAGGATAGAATAGAATTTGGGGCTACCTGCAGATGTCACAGCCAACAAAGCTCATCACTGCCCCTCCTTGGGTCTAAAAAAATATTTGGCATGCCTCCTTTGGTCATCACCAATTTTTATGCATGCTCCATAGAAACCATGATATCCTGATGCAACAGGGCTTGGTATGGCAGAGAGCTGAGGACACAGAAATCACCCTCCCTTCAGTAGTGTGAGATGAACTCAGTGGGTCTTGCAGCATCAATGGAGGAATATAAACAGTTGGCATTTCAGGCCAGGACCCTTCACCAGGACTGCTGTCTCTATTGTGTTTCTCCTCCATAGACTCTGTCTACAATTCTTGTTACTTGTTACCTTAATAAAGCAATCAGCATAATCAAAGATCCCACCCACCCTATATATTCTCTCTTCTCCTCCACCCATCTAGCAGAAAGCATGTACTACCAGCCTCAAGGACGGCTTCTACACTACTGTTATGCAACCATTGAATTGTTCTCTAGGACAGTGAGCTGAACTCTTGACCTCACAATCTAACCTCATTATAGACTTGTAACCCACTGTCTGCCTGCAATGCACTTTCTCTGTAACAGTAACCCTTTATTCTGCATCCTGTGATTGTTTTCCCATGTACTACCTCAATGCACTGATGTAACAAAATGACCAGTCTGGCTGGCTTGCAAAATTAAGTTTTTCATTATACCTCAGTATATGTGATAATAATTAACCAATTACCAATTTAGCTTGTAATCTATAGAGAAATACAGTTTCAAAACAGGTCTTATAACCTGCTGAGATGAGGAGCAATTCCTTTAGCCAGAAAGTTGTGAATCATTGATGCTGACAACTGTGGAGCTCAATACATTAGGTATATTTAAAGCAGAGGTTGATTTGTTCTTAATTAGTTAAGGTGTCAAAGGTTATGGGGAAAAGTATTGGAAAATGTGATAATAAATCAGCCAGAGTGGAATGATGGAGCAGACTCAACGGGCCAAATGAGGCAATTTTAATCCTATGACGTGAAGTCTAATGTATCCACTTTAGTCTAATCCTACACGCATTCCCATCAGCTCCCTGTCGATATTACCAGTCACCTGCATAGTGAGAGATATTTAAAATTAAATTGCATGTCCTTGATATGTCAGAATCAGAATCAGGTTTATTGTCATTTATATAGACCGTGCCAGAGATGGATGACAGAGGGGAAGAAGCTATTCCCAAAACACTGAGTGTGGCTTTCATACTCTGTACCTCTTCCCTGATGGTAATAATGAGATGAGGGCATGTCCCACGTTGCGGCAATCCCTAATGATGGATGCTACCTTTTTAAAATGTTCTTGGTGCTGGGGAGGCCTGTTCCTGTGATAGAGCTGACTCAGTCAGCAGCAATGCAGCATCTTTCAAACCTGGCACTGGGCACTGGAGCATCCATGACTGACTGAGATGTACTGTGAGTGTATGTATATATACACAACCAGATTCACCAACATAGTCCACTAATAAATTACCGAATAAAGTGGCCATTGGGCGTATTTCTTGAAATTAGTTGTTTTGTCGCAGTAGTACAGAGATAGTCGTGAAAACGTGTATCACTAAAAATTACAAAAAATAAAAAACAATGCTCAAGTTCATGGATCATGGAACATTCAAAAATCTGATGGTAGAGGAACAGATGCTGTTCCTAACTCCTTGAGTGTGTGTCTTCAAGCTCATATACCTCTTCCCCAATGGCAGCGATGCAGTCCCTATGCTCACCTCACTTCATGCACATGAAAATAATTCAATATGTGGCTGAAGGGTGAACAGCATCGTGCTGACTATACATTGCCCACGTAGTGTTGTAGCACCTCTGCTTAAGCACTTTCTACTGGATCTCTTCATCAGAATCAAGTTTAATATCATCGGCATATGCTGTGAAAATTTGTTGTCTTTGTGGCAGCAGTACATGTACTACATAATAATTGAGAATAAAACATGAATTACTATATCAAATAGTTAAATTAAATAAGTAGTGCAAAAATAAAAATTTGAAAGTAGTGGGTTGGTGTTCGTGGGTTCAATGTCCATTCAAAAATCACATGGCAGAGGGATGAGACTGTGTCTGAATTGTTGAGGGTGCGGTTTCATGCTTCTGTACCTCCTTCCCGATGGTAGCAATAAGAAGAAGGCATGGCCTGGGTGGTGGGGGTCCTTAATGCTGGATGCCGCCTTTTTGAGGCATCGCTCCTTGAAGATGTTCTGGATACTACGGAGGCTAGTGCCCATGTATAAGTTTATAAGTCTCTGCAGTTTATTTCGATACTGTGCTGAAGTCCCATGCCCCCTTAACAGACAGTTGACTCCAACTTGTTGAACTGAATTTGAGAGTATTGTCAGTGAGGCTCTAATTTACTCGTGAACTGAGTATAGTCAACATGGAGGTTGTCTCAAAAGCATTCAGAATATCAAATAAAAGGCAGTCACTCAACACTTCCAAACATTCTTAGTAAGATTAAAATATTGATTGAGATTTTGAACTTCTTCCATCAATGAGACAAGATAAATCTTTCAGAAAGGCTTTCTTTGAAGCTTTAGATGAAATAGTACTCAGTGCAGAGAGCTTACCTAAACCAGGAACACAATTGTTGTTTTAGTAGCATTAGACTTGGAAAAGCAATTTGCATTGAACTCAAAGGTTTGTCATCACACTCAGAAAATTAGGCCTTTTTGAATCATCAGTATGTCTCATAGAAACTCATCCACAAGTCCCACCAATGCAGGAGAGGGGAGTTCGACCCAATATGCTGTATGTTTGTTTGAAGGGATTCCAAATAATGTATGCATGGGTCTCATCATCACTTTGGAGATTAAAAGATGACAAAGAAAGTATACTTGAAGGTCAGTTTACCAATCCAGAATCATACACTGTGGCCACCCGTTCAACCATGGACGTTGTATGCTAGGTGATAGGCAAGCCAATATGGGGAGTAAGTTGTTGCCCATGCAGCAGGATCCCCCTCCCCCTCTCCACACAGTTGATGAATCCAATGAAAAGGCAGAGGTTGATACAGTTTTGCACCAGTAGCATCACAGAAGTTGCCAGTTGGCATTAAACTCAACATAGGACTGTCTTAGGGAGTCCAGCTCCAGATATTTCCAGATATTTCCTTAGGGTTTACACCTGAAGTCTTTTGCATGAGTGGAGATAGGCACAAGGCAATGGTGGTTTGAAGTGAGAGTTTTCTTTCTCCTAGATGAACAGCCAATCACAGCTGATGAACCTCAACAGCCCAGAGCAACTAGTTTTAAGGCACCACTAATTCACCTTTACTCTTCTCCTGTCAGTAGAAATGGTTCTGCCAAGGTAGCTATGTCAACGTGAAGGCCAGTAGCTGGACTTGATTGTCAGACAAAACATTCCATGGTCAAAATCACTTAGCTCACACTTCTTCTCCATTCTGATGTTTGGTCTGAATGACAGCTGAACCTCTTGACCATGTCTGCCTGCTTCTCTGCATTGAATTACTGCCACATGCTTGGCTGATTAGACATTTGCATTAATGAGCATATGTACACTGTACCTAGTAAAGTGGCTACTAAATGTCTTTTGCTTTAAGGAACGAACATCAATATGTGTTTTTCTGGAATTTTATCCTTAAAAAGCTGAGTTTCTGAGTTTTAATACATTCAGCTTATATTCTGTTCTCACATTTTTTGTGGTGGATATTGTCCGAAACTCCAGTGAGTACCCTACCCTCTTGCCATGTTTTACAGGGGAATATGCAACAATTCAAATTTGTAGGCACACTTCGCACAGCTCTGTCAAATTTTACTGTGAATCGGTTTCTCCTCCAGTGAATGAACATTTGAAATTTCTGAGAAAACACAACATTTGAAGCTATCACTTCTGGACAACCAAGCGCAACACTTTTCCCTGCTGCACATGCATCAGATTTTTAAAAAAGACTTGGTTGCTTTTAGCATTCCTTTAAAGCTGTCTTGCAATATACAGTATTTGATTATGAGCTCTTTATTGGATGCCCCTTGCAGTTAAATTCATCAGTGTCTCACTTCCCAAAAGGTGCAAAAAATAATGGGTGCCCTATTATGACAATGTCATGTAAACTTGCTTCGGTTGAGACTCATGAACTAACTATTAAAACAGTCATTATTTCTTCCCTACATTGATTTTAGATATACCTTCATCAGCCCAAAGATGAGATGATTTGAATTCATGTCAGTATGCTGGACAAGAGTCCGATCTAATCACATTTCCCAGTAAAGATGATTGTGTAGCTTCTGGCAGCAAGAATACTGACCTGTCATCCAAAATTTTGCCACTTTTATCTTACCTCCTCCTAAGTGCTGTTTAGACATTGGCCTGGTGCTTGCCAATCTGCATTCACAAACAATTCATCAAAGCCTCCATTTCAATATTATTCCCTTTGATTTCACCAAATACTTTGTATTTGGCTCTTTTTGGCCTTCTGCTTTTCCTTCTGAATAATCATTTCATCACCCAAACCATCCATGCTATTCTGACATGGTTCCTTGCGCATTAACAAATTTAATTGCTCCACGTCAGGCAATTAAGATTTCAACTTATAGGGCACAAAGCTGAAGAAGTCTTGTCATCAAAATCTCTCTGTTTGTCTCTTTTCTTTTTTAAATACTTCTTAAAACTTAACTCTTTAATTAAGCCTTTTGTCTTCAGCCTTACTGCTCATGTTAATTCCTTCTATTGTCCAGTGACCCTTCACTGAGGCATTAACATTGCTATAAATGGCAATGTCTCCTCAGCTCAAACATACAGTATGATTATGAAACCTCTACCATCAGTGATCAAAATCACAGGAACTGCAGATGCTGGAAATCTCAGAAATTGTCCTGCAGGTCAGAGACCGTTCTTCACCTGATGCCAGTGAATGATCAATCCTGAGACCTTGCTGGGGTAATATGCCAGTGGTTACATGTGTTACTGTGTGGCCACTGCTAACTTTCTCATAAGAACAGTGTGATAAAGACATATGAAAATATCGGCACTGTCAGCAAAATACACTTGCATCTTGAACAAAAGCCATTTATCAGACTTCTGTAACGATTTGCTATATTGTGTTTCACAACACAGAAGTTCTATAAGCATAACAAAACCATCATCAACAACACTGTCTTGACAATCTGGTACTACAATGTCTATTAAAATAATTCACCCCTCCCCCTCCCCATTGGAGTTTTTCATGTTTTATTGTTTTACAACATTGAATCAGAACATTGGCTTTTTTGACTTCTTTCTCAAACTGAAAAAGACTCTGCCTTCTCAAAGTGAAAACAGATCACTACAAAGTGATCTAAATTAATTATAAATATAAAACACAAAATAATTGATTGCATAAGTATTCACTCCCTTCAAATCAGTGTTTAGTAGATGCACCTTTGGTAGCGATTACAGCCTTGAGTCTCTTTGTATAGATCTCTATCAGTTTTGCACAACTGAACACTGCAATTTTTCCCCATTATTCTGTACAGAACTGCTCAAGCTCTGACAAATTGCATGGGAAACATGTGTGAACAGCCCTTTTCAAGTCCAGCCAGAAATTCTCAATTGGATTGAAGTCTGGACTTTGACTTGACCACTTCAGGACATTAAATTGTTTTTAAGCCTTTCCTGTGTAGCTTTGGCTTTTGCTTGGGGTCATTGTCTTGATGGAAACAAATCTTCTCCCAAGTCACAATTCTCTTGCAGACTGCATCTGGTATTTCTCCAGGGTTTCCCTGTATTTTTCTGCATTCATTTTACCCTCTACCTTCACAAACCTTCCAGGGCCTACTGCAGTGTGATGCTGCCACCACCATGCTTCACAGTAGGGATGGTATATTTTTGATGTGCAGTGTTTGGCTTAAACCAAACATAGTGTTTAGTTTGATGGTTAAAATGCTCAATTTTGGTTTCATCAGATCAGCTCACTTTAGAGTATCCCACATGCCTTCTGGCCAACTCTAGCCAAGATTTCATGTGAGATTTTTTTTCAACAGTGGCTTGCTTTCTCTTTGCAACTCTCCCATAAAGCTGCGACTCGTGAAGCACCCGGGCAACAGCTGTTGTATGCGCAGTCTCTCCCATCTCAGCCACTGAAGCTTGTAACTCTGCCGGAGTTGTCATAGGTTTCTTGGCGGCTTCCCTCACCAGTCCCCTTCTTGCATGGTCACTCGGTTTTTGAGGATGGCCTACTCTCGGCAGATTTACAGCTGTGCCATATTCCTTCCATTTCTTGATGATTATCTTAACTGTACTCCAAGGAATATTCAGTGATTTGGAAATTTTCTTGTATCCATCCCCTGAGTTGTGCTTTTCAATAACCTCTTCACAGAGTTGTCTGGAGTATTCTTTGGTCTTCATGATGTAGTTATTGCCAGGATACTGACTCACCAGCAGTTGTATTTTCCAGGTACAGGTGTATTTTACCACAATCAATTGAAACACCTTGACTGCACACAGGTAATCTGCTTTTAACTAATTATGTGACTTCTAAAACCTATTGGCTGCGCCAGTGATGATTTCATGTGTCCTACTAAAGGGGGTGAACACTTACACAATCAATTATTTTATGTTTTATATTTCTAATTAATTTAGATTATTTTGTAGAAATCTGTTTTCACTTTGACATGAAAGGGTTTTTTTCTGTTGATAAAAAACAAATTAAATCCATTGTGATTCAAAGTTGTTAAACAATAAAACTTCCTGGGTGGGGTTGTGTGAATACTTTTTATAGACACTGTAAGCATTTATTGATCCATAATTATGGCATCGAAACAGGTTCGACTGGAAAGTTTAAAACAATTTTTTATAAAATGACCCTAAACTTCACTTTCACTGGACAGATGCTTTTAATGCAGACAAGAGAAAAAAATGAATACCAGACAAAGTAATTTAGAGCTATTTACAGTCATGAATTCTAATTAAGAAGTAACTGATTGCTGCTAGTTTAAAATGCAATTACTGTCTTTTACAGAGCACTGAAAAGATGAAAATCTATTTCTGTGACAGCAAAATGGAATGAGAAGCTCGGTTAGTCCTGTCCTGATATGTCATTGAGCTATAAATCCCAATTGCACCTGCATAGACAGCGGTGCTGAGCAGGGTTGAAGAATCAGGGATTATTTACAATGGAAAGGACTCAGCGAACAGTTTTTGACTATCTGTTCAAAGTTAGCCCGAGAGCAGGGAGGCAAGTGAGCCACCAGCAGCTATGGTCATGGTCAAGGCCATAGAGTAAAAGGTCATGGTCAAGTCAAAAAGAAAATATGGAGAAATAAAATCAAAAGATAATATGGAGTAGAAAAGCTATCCTATAAATGTGACACAGTAGCAAGCAACTTGGGTTTAGTTCCACTGCTGTCTTTGAGGAGTTTGTATGTTCTCCCCATGACTGTGCTCTGGAATCCTCCCATATTCTAAACACATATGGATTAATAAACTGAATGGTTACACGGGTGTAATTGGGCTGGAACAGCTTGCTACTGAGTTGTTTCTCTAAATAGTAATAACAGGTACATCTTGGGATCTTTTTTCTTCCTTTTGTACTTTCCAGATAAGTCCAGGTTCAATGTCATGACTGATAGCCAACTGCTCAGAACAGTGCTGCTAAATAATGCTGAGTACAGTTATGTTGAATTATCTTTAGAGGGCCTTCACAGAATTAAACACAATGTGACAAATCATTTCAATAGTTGGTATTAAATGTTTTTTGTTCAAAAATGGTGTCACTCAACTAACTTTGCCATAGCTGCAGACTACTGTTCTAAAGATACTGTTCAAGATTCTCTGAAAGGAGAATGACAAGGAAAGGATATTTAAGAAGAAATATTTTATTTAGAGCACCTCCCTTTACATATCCATCGTATACTAGTACAGTCTAAAATCCCTCTGCTCCTTTATTGAACAGATGTTCATTCAGTCCCCCTTTACCACCACCTGGTGGAACTATTTCTGATATAGAACAAGTTCTTCATCTTTATTAATTTTTTTATTTAGAGATACAGTGTGGAATGGGCCCTTCTGTTCCAATCAACTGCACCACCTAGCATCACACCTGTTTAACCTGAGCCTAATCACAGGACAATCTACAATGACCAGTTGACCTACTACCTGGTATGCCTTTGATCTGTGGGAAGAAACTGGAGCACCAAGGGAGAACTAATGAGCACAGGGAAGAAACTATGAGCTTTCTTAGAGTGGATTTCGGAATTGAACTCAAAACTCTGATGCCCTAGGCTGTTATGGCATTGTACTAATCACTACACTAGCACACAAAGGAAAACTTTCCAATGTCTCTTGGTCCATGAAACAATAATAAATCAGTTACCAATGCTTTTTGTATATTTATGACAACACTGGTGCTACTTCCAGCTCTTGTATACAACTGCAAAGCTGCATCAATCGGTTGTCAGCTTCCAGCCTGCTTTCAGGGTCCATCTACAACTATCCCCTCCCTTAAAATCCCTTTTCCATTTCAGTGAATAGGTTCAGGATCAGAATCAGAATCAGGTTAATCATCAATATTCACTTTAAGTACACAGATTAAAACAGTAAAGATAAAAGGTGGCGTTGCGGATAATGAAGTAGGTTTTCAAAGCTTGCAGAGAAAGTTAGGCCAGTTAGAAGAGTGGGCTGAACGGTGGCAGATGGAGTTTAATGCTGATAAGTGTGAGGTGCTACATTTTGGTAGGAATAATCCAAATAGGACATACATGGTAAATAGTAGGGCATTGAAGAATGCAGTTGAACAGAGTGATCTAGGAATAATGGTGCATAGTTCCCTGAAGGTGGAATCTCATGTGGATAGGGTGGTGAAGAAAGTTTTGGTATGCTGGCCTTTATAAATCAGAGCACTGAGTATAGAAGTTGGGATGTAATGTTAAAATTGTACAAGGCATTGGTAAGGCCAAAGTTGGAGTATTGTGTACAGTTCTGGTCACCAAATTACAGGAAAGATGTCAACAAAATACAGAGAGTACAGAGATTGACCAGAATGTTACCTGGGTTTCAGCACCTACGTTACAGGAAAAGGTTGAACAAGTTAGGTCTTTATTCTTTGGAGCATAGAAGGTTTTTAAAATTTTGAGGGGGATAGATAGAGTTGACGTGGATAGGCTTTTTCCATTGAAAGTAGGGGAGATTCAAACAAGAAGACATGAGTTGAGAGTTAGAGGGCAAAAGTTTAAGGGTAGCATGAGGGGGAATTTCTTTACTCATAGAGTGGTAGCTGTGTGGAACGAGCTTCTAGTAGAAGTGGTAGAGGCAGGTTCGGTATTGTCATTTAAAGTAAAATTGGATAGGTATGTGGACAGGAAAGGAATGGAGGTTTATGGGCTGAGTGCGGGCCAGTGGGACTAGGTGAGAGTAAGCATTCGGCACGGACTGGAAGGGCCAAGATGTTACAATTGTTACAGCACAGAATATTACAGCACAGTACAGACCCTTCAGCCCACAGAACTGTGCCTGTTAACCTCCTCTAAGATCAATCTAACCCTTCCCTCCTACATAGCCCTCCATTTTTTTCTATCATCTATGTGCCTAAGAGTTTTTCAAATGCCACTAATTTATCTGCCCTACCACCACTCATGATAGGGCATTCCATGCATCCCTCATTCTTTGTGAAAAACTCTTACTCTGATTCCCCCTATACTTTACTCCAGTCACCTTAAAATTATGTCCCCTTGTATTAACCTTTTCTATGCTGGGAGAATGTCTCTGGTTATACATTCTATCTATGCTTCTTATCATCTTGTACACCTCTATTAAGTCACCTCTCAACCTCCTTTACTCCAAAAAGAGAAACAAAACCTCACTCAACCTATCCTCATAAAACCTGCGCTCTAATCTTGGAAATACCCTTGTAAACCTCCTCTAAACCCTCACTAAAGCTCCTATATCCTTCCTGTATGTGACCGAATGTGAATGCAATATTCCAGTTGGAGTCTAACTAACACTACAAGATTCTCATATAGTCACATCAACTGCATCTCCTCCCATTCTACTTCACATATGTACTCTACTTTGCCAGTAGCTTCAGCCTCAATGAACCTGTCCTGATGACACCTTGCATCCATATTCTGAGACACATAAATTTTTCCCAGAATAAGGACTTCCACTCCACCAGGGCTAACGGGAGTCTCAATTACTTTTCTCGATTTCCTGCATTTTTCCTCTTAATTTTATTCCTGTTGCCCAGAGCAAGGGCAATGTTCTTCTCTCTGTTCTCATATTTTTAAGGATTAGCTTTATTGGTAACATGTACATTGAAACATCAAAACATTCAGTGAAATACGTCACAGCCTGAGGATTGAGTTGGTTTCATCATGCTTTTGGCACAGATGTAACACACCCACAACTTACTAACCCAATTGTCTTTGGACTGTGGGAGTAAGTCAAAGCACCTGGAGAAAACGCATTCGCTCATGGGGAGAACACATACACTCTCTACAGAATTGAACCCTAATGCTGGCATGGTTAAGCATTGTGCTAATTCCTGTGCTACTGTGCCATCTGGTCTTTCACCTATTCAGCTGCCCACTTCAACGTGACATCGCTCCAGATATCCTTCCCTCCATATTCAGCATTTTAAAGAGACCAATCACATCATGACTCCCTGGTTCAATGTTTACCAACACCCACTCCCACTCTCATGATTCTTTCCCATGTAGGAAATGGAACACTTGCTCTTTTAACTCTTTCCTTCTAATTATCCTGAGTTTGAACATTTCCTTAGGTTCAATCACTTGCATCACTAGTGTGGTGCATTTAGTGCTCATGATTTAAACCGAGTGACCATTTTGCAGAACACTTCCATCCAACTCACAAACATGACCATGAGATTACAGTTGTCTGTCATGTTAAATCTCCATATGACTCGTTCTCTGACCTTTCTTACATGGTTTCAATCATTCCAAAGTTATCTCAAAGAACACTACTTCATCTTCCAAGGAATCTTACAATCCTTAGAACATAACACCGAATTCAACAATTTCAGGTTGGCAATCTTCCAAACTTCTGTCAGAATAGGGTATCTCTGATATAAATTCATCAAACTGAGGCATCAGCTTTTTTTCACTCATTCCATAGATATTGCTAAGCCTGCTGTGTGTTTTATTTCATATTTCCAATGTCACTTTTCCCACCTTTCCATTTAACAAGCTCTGTTGTCATGGCATCATTACTCCAACCAGAGCACTGGGAAAGACAAAGGCAATACTGTGAAAGGCAAAAGCTGATATTGGATGCAAGAAGCATTTCAATTATAATTTTTGCTTCAACTAAAATTCTTTAAGCCTTCAATCATTTGTCCTGACTCTTGTCTGGTGTTCAGTGATAAATGCTGGTATGACAATGCTGCTGTGAAATACCTTTGGGGGCACTTAAGTCTGTTATACTTGTTTTGTAAATGCATGTTGTTAAAGGCTTAGTTTTAACTTAAAGACCAAATTTTCTTGAAACTACAAGGAAAACAGATGGAATATACAGAAATGCACTTTATACAGTGGCCACTTTACTACCTAATGTATCTAGTTAAGTGGCCACTGAGAGTATGTTTGTAGCTCCCTGCAGCTGTAGACCATTCACTTCAAGGTTTAATGTGTGTTCAGAGATGCTGTCCTGCACATCACTATGGTAACCCATAGTTATTTGAGTTACTGTTGCCTTCCAGTCAGCATGAACCCATCTGGTCATTCTCCTCTGACGTCTCTCATTAACAAGGTATTTTCACCCACAGAAATGCTCCACATCAAACTTTTTTTTGCTTCTTGTACTACTCTCTGTAAAGTCTAGAGACTGGTGTGCATGAAAATTCCAGGAGCTGAACAGTTTCTGAGATACTTAAACCACACCAACAATCTGGCACCAACAATCATTCTACAGACAAAGTCATTTAGATCGTAATTCTTCCTCATTTTGATGAATGGTCTGAACAACAAATGAAGCTCATGACCATGACTACATGCTTTTATCCATTGAGTTGCTTCCCAAGGATTGGCTGATTAGATACTTGCATTAACAAAGAGATGTACAGATGTATCTAATAAAGTGGCCACAGAGTGTACTTTAACATCATGATCTTGTTCCTGCATATATAATGCACAAAACAGCCATCTGATGGAACATTTGATATTGGTCTGGGTGACATAAGTAACATTCAAGAAAACTGAAAACATGCAGACATTTTGATTTTCATCCCACTAACCATTCTAGATGTTCATTTACTGTCTCTACAGTGTGAACCCTACATGAAATGCACCACAGCAGTATTTAACAGAATATCCTTATCCTGCAGTTTCTACCATTCAAATACAGAAGAACTGAGAGGACTAGAATTCAAATGCAAGGATGTAATGACCAGGATTTATAAGGCATTGATCTGACCACACTTGAAGTATTGTGAGCAGTTTGGGCCCCTTATCTAAGAAAGAATGTGCTGGCATTGGAGAGGTCCAGAGGAGGTTCACTAGAATGACATTGGGAAAGAAAGAGTTAACATATGATGGCTCTGAGCCTGTACTCATTGTAGTTTAGAAGAATGAGGGAAGATATCATTGAAACCTATTGAATATTGAAAGACCTGCATAGAGTGGACCTGCAGAGCATATGCTACTTACAGTGGGGGATTCTTGGACCACAGGGTTCAGACTCAAAATACAACGACATTCCTTTAGAACAGAGATGAGCAGGAATTTATTTAGTCCGAGGATAGCGAATCTGTGGATTTTATTGTCACAGATGGCTGTGGTGGCCAAATCATTGGGTATGTTTAAAGTGGAGATTGATAGGTTCTTGATTAAATTGGCATCTAAGATTACAGGGAGAAGGAAGAAGAATGGGGTTGAGATGAATAATAAATCAGCCACAATGGAATGACAGAGAGATACAATGGACTGAATGTTCCAATTCTGCTCTAATTCTTGTAGTCTAACTGAAGCCGAAGGCAAAAGCCTCCCTGGCTTGGAAAAGCAAAATGCTGACATCCCAACCTCTCAGAACCTTTCACTACACACACAGCAGTAGATCATGAAATATGCTCACCACCCAAGGACAATTAAAAATAGGGGACATGTTTTGACTTTGCCAGCAATATTTGCAACCCATCAATGATTAAAAGTACTTAACTCTGCTTATAGGGAAATTAAAGTGATTCAGAGTACTATTGATTTCTTCTTCACTACTTCTATAAATAAGAACCTGTTCACCCTGAGGTGACAGTCCAGGGCAATGTGTGTGAATTTGATGTTTGTGTTCAGATATTAAAAGAATTTCAAATAAGGGTCACTTAAACTTAGCTTGACTTCCATACCTTGTACTCAAGTTCAAGTTCAAGTTTATTGTCATTCAAACGTATACCACCAAACAAAACCACATCCCTCCGGACTATGATGCACAACCCAATATGCCTCCTCCCTACAGATCCTGTTGTCTCCAGGAAATCCAACAAAGAAGAGGCCTGAGGAAGTTGTGGAAAAAAGCAACAGCAGAGAAAAGGGAGGGCATCAACCTCCTTCAAGAGGACTTAAAACAGAGGCCCCTGAAGCTGCATAGAGCAGACAATTTAAGGAAACATCAGCCCTCCCAAGCTTAGCAAGGTGAAAGAGATAGTGAAGAAGGCAAGATCAGCATCAGTGCCAGGCCCTAACAATGTTCTGTATTGTGTCTACAAGAAATTTCTCTAGAGAACCATGACGGTTGTGTGGGAAAAGCAAGTGATCCCCAAAGCCTGGAGAAGAGTTCTGATCCCAGAAGAAAATAATTTGTCGACCATTGAATGGTTTCACCAAATAAACCTTCTGAACATAGAAGGCAAGATTTTTTTCAGTGTCTTGGTGCAAAGACTTACAAAGTATCTGAAACAAAACCATTTCATTGATACGTCAATCCAGAAGGCTGGCATAGCAGGCTTCTCTGGATTCCTTGAACATACCAGCATAATGTGTTATCGAATCCAGATGGCTAAGAAAGAAGGAAAGGATCTGCATGTCTTGTTCCTCAACCTGGCCAACGCCTATGGATCAGTTCCTTATTCCCTACTGGGGACTGCTTTTGAATTCTTTCAACTACCTGCAGCAATAACAAATCTGGTAAAACACTACTTCCAGGATATTCAAGTTTGTCTCACAACATCAGACTTCACCACAGCTTGGCAACCATTGGAAATAGGCATCATGGCGGGGTGCACCATCTCCCCATTGGCCCTCACTATGGCAATGGAGCTTATTATCAGAGCCTCAAAATGGGTTGTGGGAGGAAAACAGCTACAGTTTGGTCAAAGGTTACCACCAATACGAGCCTATATGGATGATATAACAATACTGATGACAACTGTCCCCTGCACCAGGAGACTTCTGGAAAAGCTTCAACAAAACAGCACATGGGCGAGGATGAAGATCAAGCCTAGTAAGTGCAGAAGCATCTCTATTGTCAAAGGTCAAGTCACGGATCAAAGATTTCATATTGATGGAACACCAGTCCCAACTGTGTCAGAAATGCCAGTGAAGAGCTTGGGCCGATGGTATGATGCTACGCTCAAGGACACCGAGCAGCTTAAACAACTCGGAAAGGATACCATCATGGGCTTCTTCACACAGTGTTGAATGAGTTGCCAAATGAAATGGTAAATGCGGGCTCACTTTTAACATTTAAGAAAAACTTGGGCAGGTACATGGATGGGAGGTTTATGGAGGGATATGGTCCAGGTGCAGGTCAGTGGGACTAGGCAGAAAAATGGTTCAGCACAGCCAAGTAGGGCCAAAAGGCCTGTTTCTGTGCTGTAATGTTCTATGGTTCAATGTACATAGCTCACATCAACAAGACCTGGCTGCCAGGAAAACTCAAGCTGTGGTGTTTCCAGTTCGGCATGCTCCCAGGACTTACATGGCCTTTAACAGTGTATGAAATCCCTATCAACAAGGTGGAAAAGCTCAAAAGAGTGATCAGCACACATGTGAAACAGTGGCTTGGACTTCCACAATGCTTAAGTCCTGGTGGACTGTACGGAAACGGCAAATTAGAATTACCAATTGCAAGTCTTGTGGAAGAATTCGAATGCACCAAAGCAAGGTTGGTCATGACCCTCACTGAATCTGAAGATACTGTAATTCGAACAGCAGCTCCCTGTGTAGCAACGGGGAGCTTGTCCCAAAGTGTCTTCAATGGCACAAGGCAACATCAGTGTAGAAGAGACAGCTCGTGGTGGAGGAGGTGAGAAGACAGGAAGAGGCCGAGCGACACGCCAGGGCCGTCTTAATGGCCATGCAGGGCCAATGGACTAATTGGGAGAGCCTGGAAAAGAGGAAACTCAGCTGACGTGACATCTGGGAAATGGAGGGATCTCGGCTAAGTTTTGTCATCAGAGCCACTTATGACCTCTTACCAACACCTCAAAACCTGAACCAGTGGTGGGGAGAAGACCCCACTTGCTCTCTTTGTCAAGCACCTGGATCACTAAGGCACATTTTAACAGGATGCACCACGAGCCTCAGCCAGGGGCGGAACACTAGGCAGCATAACCAATTTCTCAGACAGCTTGCGTCAATCTTGGACCAGAGGTGAATTACCACAAATGCTCCCCCACAATCATCAGCAAGAAATGTTCACATCACACGATTTGTACCAGCAGGCCAACTTCCAGAGCACCATATAACAACAAAAGAGGTAAGCATTCTGCAGGCTGCTTGGGATTAGAAAATGTGCGTGGACTTGAATAAAAAGCTTGTGTTTCCTCCAGACATTGCGGCTACAACACTCCGGCCAGACATGGTCTTGTGGTCCACAACAGCCAAGCTGGCATATGTTGTGGAATTGACAATACCATGGGAAGATGGTGTTAAAGAAGCTTATGAGAGGAAAAAGACCAAGTACTCTGAAATGGCAACTGAAGCTGCCCAGAATGGCTGGAAGACCAAGATTTTCCCTGTAGAAGTGGGATGCGGGGGATTTGTGGCTACATCTATGACCAGCCTGTTGAAGCAGATGGGGGTGAGAGTTTACTCACTCCAACAAGCAATCAAATGCAGCTGAAGAAAGCAGTAATTGGATTTGGATTGAAAGGAAAGACAACAACTGGACTGCAAGATGAAGACAGGAGGGTATGGAACTGAGGGGGATGTATCTAGGACGCCAGGTAGCACTGTTCAGCCCTCTGGAGACATCAACGAAACATCAAAGAAGGAGGGTGCCCACCTGATGACCCCGATGAGGTACCTACCCTCTTTGTTAGCGCTCCAAGCCCACTGCCAACGTCGAAAGTGCCGACATCATAGGGATTGAAACATCCAAGTCCTATTAGCTCTACTACATATAACACACACACACACACACACACACACCACATTAAATTAACAAGTAATAAAATATATTTCAGAAGATTGACATTTAGCATAATGTGTAGCTACAAAATTATTTAAAGAGTAAACAGTATAATGCTACAGGCACTTCATATGTGATGAGATCTGAGTGGTAGTAGTGAGTTCAGTTGTCTCAAAGCTTCAGGGAAGAAGCTATTTCTCATCCTAACAGTACTTAATGCTCTAAGTCCCTGGCCATGAAGACCAATATATCTGGCACCTTTCTAATTGTTGTGTCTATCTTTGTCTGGCACCTTTCTAATTATTGTGTTTATCTTTAATTACTACAGAGAGCCTTCTACAGATTTAGAATTTGAAATGCACTGTGTAAAATTCCTTTCAAAGCCAATAAACTCAACATTAGGATTTAAAGATTATTGCTGTTCTAATTCTTCATATTTCAGACTTCTAGAGCAAGTAAATTTAGATATGTTAAAATAAACTTCCCAAATTTCATGGACAAATATCAGAAAAGAAACCAACATCATTGACTTCACTTATTCTCCATGCAATTCAATCCTTCATCTGTCTTTGTTGGTTATGCAGTGTGCTGTGAAGGTGAAATTCAAGAAGCAAGTTCCAGCCACAGATTTAGCCACAGGTGGAGACAGACCACAAATATCACTCCAAAAGCTCTATACAAGAATGTCAAGCCACATAATGACTGGAAGTATAACCTTTTTACAGTCAACAAACCCCATCAAAGTGTCTTCCAGTCACTCAATTAACACAAAAATTTAATCCAAAGTAGATCTGGGTTTCTGTGATGTAAACAACAATTGTAAACTTGGTTGAAGATTACAGTGAGCAGTCAAGAGAACGGCACTAAAATCATGTGAATAGTAAATAAAATTTCAGGGAAACTCTTTGGAAACAGGGGACTGGAAGCTCACTAAGTGTCATTGCCTTGTCTTCATTTTGAAGGACTTTAATGTATTTCACCACTTTAATGTAAATAATTATGAGGAGTATAGACAGAGTAAATGCTTTTTCCACTGAAACTAGAACTAGAGGTAATGGGTTAGGGGTGAAAGGTGAAACATTTAAGGAGAACACAAAGGGCAGGTTTCTCCACTCAGAGGGTGATGAGAGCATGGAATGAGTTGCAAATGGTGGGTGTTGGTCTGATTTCAACATTAAGAGAAATTTGGGTACATACATGGATGGGACCATGATCTGGGTATAGGTTGATGTGACTAGGCAGAATAATAATTTGACATGGCCAAAGCATCTGTTTCTGTTCTGTTCTATGACTCTATTACTCTCTGACTCTATGACTTTCCTCGCAAGTGAGGTTACGCACTTGAAATTTTGGAATTGGAGTTGGTTTCCAATTGTCAGATGTACGGTGAAAAGCTTGTCTTGTATATTGCTCATACAGATCAAAGCATTACACATTGCTTTGAGTTAGAACATGATAAAACAATAACAGAAGGCAGTGTAACAACTACAGTAAAAGTGAAAAGCTGATAAACAATAAATTGCAAGTTCATAATGTGTTCAATTGTGAGGTCAAGAGTAAATGTTTCACCTCTCCAGCTCTCAGCTTCAACCCACCCCCTCTGGTCTTCTATCCTTTTGCATTCCCCCCTCCCCCTCCTACATTCAAATCTCTTGCTATCTTTCCTTTCAGTTAGACCTGATGAAGGGTCTCGGCCCGAAACGTCGACAGTGCTTCTTCCTATAGATGCTGCGTGGCCTGCTGCATTCCACCAGCGTTTTGTGTGTGTTTCAAGAGTACACCTTATTGCAGGGGTGTCAAACTCATTTTAGGTCACGGGCCAGATTGGGCAAAATGCAGCTCCATGCGGGCCGGATCAGTCGGGCGCGTGCGAATGCAGCTTTCGTTGCCTCCTTTTTTTCAGCCTGTTCTCACGTGTCTCAGTCTCTGCTATAACTACAAAGTGTTTCACTTCACAAATTCTGTTTCTTATAAAGAAGACTGCTGAGCAAGCATTATTTTTATGATTGGTATTAACTTACAATCACAGGCTTCATATCGCCGGGCCATTAATAATTAAAATAATACATCTATCTAAAATGATCTCGCGGGCTGGATATAATTGTCCACCGGGCCGGATATGGCCCGCGGGCCTTGAGTTTGACACCTATGTCTTATTATATTAGGACACTTTTCAATAGACTTATAACAATGGGATGCAATCTGTCCTTAAGCCTGTGTTTATGTGTTTTCAGGTTTTTATATCTTCTGCCCAATGTCCAGAGCAGGTGGTGTCTTTGATTGTGCAGAGAGAAGTATAGACAGAGTTCATGGAGAAGAGGTTGGTTTTCTCCAATGTGCTGAGGTGCATCTATGACACTCTGCTGTTTCCTGTGGTTTTGTGCAGAGTTGTTGACACACCCAGCCATGATGCATCCAGATTGGAGATTTTATACGATGGATCTATAAAAACTGGTAAAGGTCAATGAGGATATTCCCCATTTATTTAGCCTCCTGAGGAAGTGAAGGAGCTGATAAGCTTTCTTAGCTGTGGCTTCTGAATGGGCAGGCTATGAGTGATGTTCACTCCTATGAACCTGATCCTTCCTGCTACGACAATAATGTGTAAGGAGCTATTGGATGCCACTGTGATATCAAGCACCAGTGTAGGTTTTGACACCCCCGCAATGATGGGTGCATATAGGACCTGCATCTGAAACAGATGAAAGAAGGCTTGCTTCTCCATTAAAGCCTTTTCCTGAAGGTGCTAAGAGGTCAATGGTGTTGATCTGCTAGCAGGTAGGTCCATTTTAAGAATTTTACTTGGTACTCACTCTCGTCCTAGGTGCTGTCCATGATGACACCTTTGTTCAGGGGCCTATCTGTATTATCATATAACATGGAGGAGTACAGCACAGGCACAGGCTCTTCAGCCCACAATGTCTTTGCCAGATTAAACTGGGCACCATGTTAGTGCAACGCTATTACAGCTCGGGGTTTCAGAATTCAATCATGGCATCCTCTGGAAGGACTCTCTGTCCCTCCACCCATGTAATGTGTAAGTTTTCTCTGGTTCCTCCAGTTTCCTCTCACAGTCCAAAACTGTATCATACAGGTTAATTGGTCATTGTAAATAGTCCAGTGATTAGGTTAGGGTTAAATCTGGGTCGTCAGGAGCTGCTGCACAGTGTGGCTCGAAGGGTCTTAAGGGGCTATTCTGCACTGTATCTCTAAATGAATAAATAAATGAAATAAATCTGTCTCCCTGCATATGATTTATATCTATTTTCTGCACATTCATGTCCCTGTCTCAATACCTTATTAAATGCCACTGCTGTGTCTTCTTCCAACACCCATCAGCTCCACGTCCATCAACTATAGTTTTCACTACTTGACAATAATGTTTCAGCATTTCTCTCAGCAAGTAATATTCACCTTGTTTTGTCTCTTCCCTGAGCTTTAGTTCCTTTACTTTGTTCCCACATACTGTGGTTCTATTTCACATGCTCCACTTAAACATACTTGATTCAATGGATACCGAGTAACATCTGAAAAAAAGTAAATTGAATGTGTGTTGGTATATTAATAGAAACAACATCCAACAGGAGGGAAAATCTGGCAGTCCAATGTCACTAAAATCACAGGATGCTGGATTACTGGAGATTTGCTGTATATTACCGCAACCTTCACTCCTTGATCTCATGTCTGACCCCAAAAGTCCCCTCTCTCTCTCTTGCCCTACCCTTATTCCCATAGACTTTTCTTCCTGAACTCTGAAGATTAGGTGGAGGAAATATTGCACGTGTGGTTTTCAGTGCATGACCTTTTTATAGCAGATTCACCTTTGATGTCAAGAAATGTTGTTCAAGAACCTTACTCAAACCTGATATACATGTTGTTCAAGAACCTTACTCAAACCTGATATACATGTTGTTCAAGAACCTTACTCAAACCTGATATACATTCCCTCTGTCCTAATGTTCATGTCATCCATGTCAACTGTGTTGCCCAGTAAGCTGGTCCCTCCTGCCTATTTGGCCTATAGCTTTCTAAAATAGACCTATCCATGTACCTATCTAGATGGACTTTAAACGTTGCTAATCTGCTCACCTCAATCACTATTACTGGCAGCTAATTTGAACTATGTACCATGCTTTGTGCAAAGAAGATGCACCTGATGTCCTTTTTAAATCTCTCACCTCAGATCTTAAACCTATGCCCTCTCATTGTTAGCACTCTGTCCCTGGGAAACAGCTGCAAGGGACGTAACTCCCCGATACTTCCTTGGGGCTACAGGATTTCTAGGACAGGGAATTAAGTCAACATTAACAGTGCAACTGAAATGTGTCAAATTACTTATTCCAAGAATGACTGTGTATTGCAAAAACAGAAAGTTTAAGAGCAGCTTGATGCAGAACAGACTGGAAATGTACAAAAACCAAATCAATCATCTGTGAGACATAAGCCAATATCAGTAATGGCAACTGTGAAAGATTGCCTCAAAGCCCACACAGTTTATTCCTGTCATTCAAGGAAAGAAATATGCCATCCTTCACTGTGAAGGTCTCTTAACTGCCTTCAAAAATGACCCAGCAAGGCACATACAGTACGCTCAGCGGCCACTTTATTAGGTACCATCTGTATCTAATAAGGTGGCTATTGAGTGTATGTTCGTGGTCTTCTGCTGCTGTAACCCAACCACTTCAAGGTTTGGCATATAGTGCATTCAGAAATGTTCTTATCTGCACCACTGTTGTGACACATTATTATTTGAGTTACTGTTGCCTTCCTGTCAGCTTGAACCATTCTGGCCATTCTACATTGACCTCTTTTATCAACAAGGCATTTTCAGCCAGAGAACTGACACTCACTGATTTGTTTTATTTTTTTGCACCATTCTGTGTAAACTCTAGAGACTGTTGTGCACGAAAATCCCAGATGATCAGCAGTTTCTGAGATAAACAAACCACCCTGTCTGGCACCGGCAATCATTGCATGCTCAAAGTCACTTAGATTCTCATTTATTCCCCATTGTGATATTTGATCTGAGCCTTTTGACCACATCTGTATGCTTTTATAAATTGAATTGCTGCCACGTGATTGGCACGAATATGGAGGTGTACAGATGTACCTGATAAAGTGGCTGCTAAGAGATGTAGAGTGGTTTTTGAGGAAGGATGTTTCTCAGCCAGAAGGATATGGAATGTTTTGCTTGAGTGGGTGACAACACAGCTACTCTCAAAACATGTAAGAACAACCCAGACCAATACCTGAATCATTTGTGCAAAGAAGACTATGACCAAGCTTAGGCAACTGGAATTAGTATTTTTATACTTGATTGTTGGCTTCGACATGAAAGCCAGTTTCTATGTTGTATGATTTTATTCTTCTATGGCTATGACATACTTTCAATGCAGAACTGCAGATGACTTTTCAAATAAAAATCTATTGTCTAGCATATAATAGAAGAGCACATACTGTTACGTACTCGTGACACATGACAGTGGAGCCCTTGTCACGTGACTGGGGTTGAAGCTGTACTGGACTCGAGGTGATGGTCTTGTGATGGTGGAATGACGTCATTTTCCTGCCAGTAGAGATCATGTGACAGGGTTTTTTTATAGGTTATAAAAGGAAGACCCCACCCTGTGAGGAAGGGCAGTTCGTGGCTGGATTTGCCAGGTTGACTTCATGCCACTGCGTGTTTTAAGTGATGACGCAGTTTAGTTGAAGGATGAAATTTTTATTTAATGCCTAAAGTTTAAAAGGTCATTGCCAGCAGGTTCTTTACGATTCTGCTAGTTCAAGAAAATTAATGGAGAGTGAAGATTGGAAGTTCGGAAGTTAAAGATCGAGGAGAATCGCTTTCTACGGTGAAACGGGGGTGACCTTGGTTTGATCCTTATTTGGAAGGATTTCGTTGACTATCTTCACGTTAATCCCTAGGTTTAACTAGAAAGGATTGAAGGTAGTGGAGAAGGAAAGGTCAGTGCCTTTAAGCCGTTCTGTTTCGTGAATTCTTCGTGGGAAGTTCGACATCGGGGATCGAAGCCAAGCGACGTGAAAGAGAACCTAAATCGTCTTATAAAGTCTCTCCTTTTAAATGGACCGTGAGCATATCGAACTTTTGGCAATACCACTTTAAAGAACTGTTTTTGCAATAGCACTTTAAAGAACTGTTTTTGCAATATCACTTTAAGAACTGTTTTAAGCTGCCGCACCGCAGCTGTTTCCAGTTACGGTAGTGTTTGTTTACTTTTGGGGGGTTTGTTTTCGGTGTTTAATAAACGTGTTGTTTGTTATAAGAAACCCTTGCCGAACTCATATATTTGTTGTTGCCTGAAAATGTAACAATACCTAGAGTTGTTAGTATCTTATATTAATTCATCGTATCAGCCAATTTAGCTCACAATGTTTTACACTGGTTAACGATTTCATGAGTAAATTATAAATACATTTTTCTAATTTAGAGACAGAGTGAGAAACAGACTCTTCCAGCCCAACGACCCACCTATTTAACATTAGTCTAATCACAGGGTAACTTAAAATGACCAATTGACATAAGAACCAGTACGTGTTTGCTCTGTGGGAGGAAACTAGAGCACCTGGAGGAAACCTACGCAGTCATGGGGAGAACATACAATCCTCCTGCAGACAGTGCCGGAATTGAAATCAAAACTCAAGAACTCCGAGCTGTAATAGAACAGAACAGAATTTATTTAAATCCTACATCCATCCCACAACATGATGGAATAAAACTCTTTGTGTTATGACTCTGTCACAATGTACAGACATGTAAATTTATAAATCTAATGGCTTGTAGAAAGAAGTTGCCCTGTTGCCTGTTGGTCCTGGCTTTAATGTTGCAGTACCGTTTGCCAGATGGAAGCAGCTGAAACAGTTTATTGTTGGGGTGACTGGTGTCCCCGAAGATCTTTCAAGCATTCTTTCTGCACCCGCTGCAATAACTGGCATCAATGGAGGGAAGTTCACATCCACAGATGCACAGTGCAGTCTGTACCACTCTCTGCAGTGCCTAGCAATCAAAATTGGTGCAGTTCCTGTAACAGGCAGTTATACAGCCAGTCGGGATGCTCTCAAAGGTACATCTGCAGAAGGTCTTGAGATCTGGGGGCTCATTCATTCGCCTGAGGTGGAAGAGGCACTGTTCTGCTTTTTGCCACACATCTGGTGAATACATAAAAATGTAGAAAACCTACAGCACAATACAGGCCCTTCGTCCCACAAAGTTGTGCGGAACATATCCCTACCTTAGAAATTACTAGGCTTACCCATAGCCCTCTATTTTACTAAGCTCCATGTACCCATCCAAAAGTCTTTTTAATCGTATCCGCCTCCACCGCCATTGCTGGCAGCCCATTCCACGCACTCACCACTCTCTGCATAAGAAACTTACCCCTGACATCTCCTCTGTACCTATTCCCCAGCACCTTAAACCTGTTGTCCTCTTGTGGCAACCATTTCAGCCCTGGAAAAAGCCTCTTGACTATCCACATGATCAATGCCTCTCATCATCTTATACACCTCTATCAGGTCACCTGTCATCCTCCGTTGCTCCAAGGAGAAAGGGCTGACTTCACTCAACCTGTTTTCATTAGGCATGCTCCCTAATCCAGGCAATGTCCTTGTAAATCTCCTCTGCACCCATTCTATGGTTTCCACATCCTTCCTGTAGTGAAGCAATACAGTCCAGGTGAGATCTTCAGTGATGTGTATACTGAGGAATTTGAACTACTCACCCTTCTCAACTGCAGACCCATTGATGTTGATCAGGACAAGCCTATCTCTGTCATATATCCCTTGTCATATAGGCTCTGACAAGCCTATATGTAGACCTGATGGTCTGCATCCCAGGGTGTTTAAAGAGGTCACTCTAGAAATCGCGGACGCATTGGTAATCATTTTCCAATGTTCTATAGATTCAGGAACAGTTCCTGCTGATTGGAGGGTGGCTAATGTTGTCCCTCTAATGCTGTCCTTTCAAGAAAGGAGGGAGAGAGAAAACAGGGAATTATAGACTGGTTAGCCTGACGTCAGTGGTGGGAAAGATGCTGGATTCAATTATAAAAGAGGAAATTATGACACATTTGGATGGCAGTAGAAGGATCAGTTCGAGTCAGCATGGATTTATGAAGGGAAAATCCTGCTTGACTAATCTTCTGGACTTTTTTGAGGATGTAACTATGAAAATGGACAAGGGAGTGCCAGTGGATGTAGTGTACCTGGACTTCCAGAAAGCTTTTGATAAAGTCCCACATAGGAGATTAGTGGGAAAAATTAGGGCACATGGTACTGGGGGCAGAGTACTGACATGGATTGAAAATTGGCTGGCTGATAGGCAACAAAGAGTAGTGGTTAACGGGTCCCTTTCGGAATGGCAGGCTGTGACCAGTGGGGTACCGCAAGGTTCGGTGCTGGGACCGCAGCTGTTTACCATATACATTAATGATTTAGATGAAGGGATTACAAGTAATATTAGCAAATTTGCTGATGACCCAAAGCCGTGTGAAATGTCAGGAGGATGTTATGAGAATGCAGGGTGACTTGGACAGGTTGGGTGAGTGGGCAAATGTATGGCAGATGCAGTTTAATGTGGATAAATGTGAGGTTATCCACTTTGGTGGCAAGAACAGGAAGGCAGATTACTATCTAAATGGAGTCAAGTTAGGAAAAGGGGAAGTACAACGAGATCTAGGTGTTCTTGTACATCAGTCAATGAAAGCAAGCATGCAGGTACAGCAGGCAGTGAAGAAAGCTAATGGCATGTTGGCTTTTATAACAAGAGGAATTGAGTATAGGAGTAAAGAGGTCCTTCTGTTGGTGTACAGGGCCCTGGTGAGACTCCACCTGGAGTATTGTGTGCAGTTCTGGTCTCCAAATTTAAGGAAGGACATTCTTGCTATTGAGGGAGTGCAGCATAGGTTCACAAGGTTAATTCCTGGAATGGTGGGACTGTCATACGTTGAAAGATTGGACTGATTGGGCTTGTATACACTGGAATTTAGAAGGATGAGGGGGGATCTGATTGAAACATATAAGATTATTAAGGGATTGGATGTACTGGAGGTAGGAAGCATGTTCCCGCTGATAGGTGATTCCAAAACTAGAGGCCACAGTTTAAGAATAAGGGTTAGGCCATTTAGAGCAGAGATGCAGAAAAACTTTTTCACCCAGAGAGTGGTGGGTATGTGGAATGCTCTGTCCCAGAAGGCAGTGGAGGCCGTCTCTGGATGCATTCAAGAGAGAGTTAGATAGTGGGGTCAAGGGATATGGGGAGACTGCAGCAACGGGGTACTGATTGTGTATGATCAGCCACGATCACAGTGAATGTTGGTGCTGGCGAGAAGGGCCGAATGGCCTACTCCTGCACCTACTGTCTATTGTCTATTGTTCCTCCTGTAATCCACAGTTGTTATCTTGGCACCACTGTGTCAGGCTGTCAACCTCTCCTCTGTAGGCTGTCTTGTCACCACTAGAAATAAGGCTGCTCAATGTCATATCATCTGCAATTTTTATCAACAGATTGGAGCTGCAGAGCAGTACAGTCATGGGTGTAAAGGGAGTAGAGAAGGGGACTCAGAACACAACGCTGGGGGCACCTGTGTTGAGGGTCAGAGGGGGAGAGGTGAGGGAGCCCATCCTTACCACCTGTCAAAGATCCAATAGGAAGTCTAGGATCCAGCTGCACAAGGTGAGGATAATGCTGCACTAATTGCTATGCTACCTTGGTGCCCCTTTTATTGTAGTTGGTGGCAGCACTGAACAAGTCTAATGGAAACAAAATGAATAAAATAAATTGAACTGAATGTTCAATGGTGCTTGAGGTCAAAGGTGGAAGTGATCAAACAGAATCAGAATTGTTAGCATTGACAGTCAGGATAACTTCCTGTTCTTAATGACTGTTCTGATGGACTCTTTGCCATACACCAAAAGTAGTGGAAATAATACAAAAGTATAGAATTTTAATTGAAAGACAATGGAGTAATATTCTCTCAAAACTGCATATTAACTGTCAAGCTAAATGTTCAATGGAAGGCCCTGGAAGGACTCTTGAACTGTTAACTTCTTAAGGGGCAAATATAATTTCAATTGAAATTAACTGCTCTTCATAGATCCTCAACTTCCTAGACATGGCTGTAATCTAAAACCTCTTAGAAAATGAAAAGGAATATCGGAAGCCTCATTTATTCCAGTTTATGTAACATAAAACAACCACAAATCAATCATATCACAAAAAGCAGACTCTATTATAAACTGAGGACTTGAGTTTCTCATGTTCAGTCACAGAGTGATTGCCATATAGCATGAACGCAGGCCCTTCAGCCCAACTGGTCCATGCTAACCAAGATGCCCATCAGAGTTAGTGCTGTCTGCCTGCATTTAGCCCATATCCCTCTAAATTTTACCTGTCCAAGTGTCTTTTGAATGTTAATGCACTTTTCCAAACACTTCCTCTGGCAACTCATTCCATATTCTGACAGTCCTCTAGGTGAAAAAGTTTCCTATTAAATCTCTTCCCTCTCACGTTAAACCTATCTTTGTCTGTCATTATTATATACACCTCTATGAGAACACTTCTCATCCTCCTGTGCTGCAATAAACAAAGCCCTTGCCTGCTCAGCTTTTTTCTTTAAACCAGTCCTTCAAATTCTGGCATCCTCACATAAAAACAAAAAACTGCAGCTTAAAATCCTTCTTGGGGAAAATTACTCCTTTTCCACCACTTAAGTTTTGTGCTCATTGGAAACATCAGCCATGTAAGATAAAAGATGTCTTACATGGTTTCAAAACTGCCATATATACTCATTAGCAACTCTATTAGGTACGTCCTGTATATAATAAAGTGGTCACTGAGTGTATATGTATGGTCTTCTGCTGCTGTAGCCCATCCATTTCAAGGATCAACTTGACATATATGTGTTCAGAGATACTTGTCTGCACACCAGTCCGGCCATTCTCTTCCGATTTCTCTCATTAACAAGGTGTGTTTGCCCACAGAACTGCTGCTCACTGGATGTGTGTTTTGTTATTCACATCATTCTCTGCAAACTCTAGAGACTGTTGTGTGTGAAAATCCCAGGAGATCAACAGTTTCTCATATACACAAACCACACCATTTGAAACCAACAATCATTCCACAGTCAGTCGCTTAGATCACATTTCTTCCCCATTCTGATGTTTGAAATGAACAACAACTGAATCTCTTGACTATGTCTGGATTCTTTTATGCATGGAGTTGCTGCCATATAATTGGCATTAATGTTTGCAGTTTGCAATATGATGTTTGCATTAAAGGACAGGTTTACAGGCGTAGCTAATAAAGTACAAAGGAAATTTATTATGAAAGTACATATATAACCATATCAACCCTAAGATTTGCTTTCTTGTGGGCATACATGGTAAATCCAAGAAACACACAAAGAATCAATAAAAGATGACACCCAAAAGGATAGACAAACAACCAATGTGCAAAAGACAACAAACTGAGCAAATACAAAAAAAATAAAAGCAATATATACAAAGAACATAGAAGTGAGTCCAGAATAGTAGGAACAGATCAGTGATGGGGTGAGAGGCTACTGAGTGTAGATTACTGACTAATTTCAATTGCTTAAGAATCATTGGCTCGGTGATGCTGGTGGAAGATGTGGAGCAAATTTGAAGAAGGTAACATCATGCTGATTGTGTAGTTGTTATAATTATAGTGTATTTTCATTGAATTGCATTCTCTGGAGAGACTGCTGGTTGATATATTTCTAGAAGTTTTTGCAAACTACTGTAACTACCTTATTTTGTCAAACAAAAATAAAACTGAGGAAATACCTCCAAATTGAACTAAAATGATCAAGTTCAAACCGTAAAAAATGGAATTGAATTGAATTGACTTTATTTCTTACATCCTTCGCATACAAAAGGAGTAAAAATCTTAACATTACGTCTCCATCTAAATGTGCAATGTGCAATCACAGTAATTTATAATTGAACAGACAATATAACATAGAAATACACTTAAATCAGCATGAGTTAATCAGTCTGATGGCCTGGTTGAAGAAGCTGTCCCAGAGCCTGTTGGTCTTGGCTTTTATGCTGTGGTACCATTTCCTGGATGGTAGCAGCTGGAATAGATTGTGGTTGGGGTCTCTTGGATCTCCAATAATCCTTCGGGTCCTTTTCTCACACCTGTCTTTGTAAATGTCCTGAATCATAAGAAGTTCACAACTACTGATGCGCTGGGTTGTCCACACCACTCTCCTGTGATTAAGGGAGATACAGTTTCCATACCAGTCAGGATGCTCTCAATTGTACCCCTGTAGAAAGTTTTTAGGATTTGGGAGCCCATTGCAAACTTCTTCAACTGTCTGAGGTGAAAGAGGTGCTGTTGACATTTTTCCACCCCACAGCTGATGTGTACAGATCACGTGAGGTCCTTGGTGATCTGGATGCCGCGGAATTTAAAGCTGTTCACCCTCTCAACCCCAGATCAATTGATGTCAATTGGGGTTAGCCAGTCTCCATTTCTCCTGTAATGCACAACCAGTTCCTTTGTTTTTGCGACATTGAGGGAGTGGTTGCAATTTCATGCAAATAATTAAATCTTTTGCATTAAAGTAAAACAGAAGCTCCACTGAAGTTGTATAATACTTTCCTGGCTGCATTTGAAGTGTAATGGGTAATTCAAATCACCCTTTTACAGAGAGGATGTAGGTAGTGCGATCACTGTAAAGGTGCAGCATTACAGAAAGATACTCAATGAACATGGTGGGTACAATTGACAGTGTATTCAAATCCAATTAGCAGCACTTTACTGAAATCACTTGAATTGTGTATGATGTTCTCCTCGGAAGTTGTCTATTAGTGGGTCCTCAAGGTGGCTGTAGAGGCAGATCAGAGACCCACATATTCTGATGCAAATGGTAGCTGTGGCAAGTGGTTGAGTCTTTTGGTTGTTCATGGTCTCCTTTTGCAGCTGCCTCTGTGGCACAGTGTACATCATTCTTAGGAAGGATGTGGAAGCTTTAGAAAGGGTACAGAACTGCTTCACCAATGCGCTGCCAGGTTTAGAGGGCATGAGCTCTAAAGAGAGGTTGGATAAATGTGGGTTGTATTCACTGGACATTGGAATATGAGTGTACACCTGATGAATGTTTATAAAATTATGAGAGACATAGATAGACACACTCTGCACTTCCCATTTCTACCTCCTACCCAAGATCCACAGACCTGCCTGACTAAGTAGTCAGCTTGCTCCTGTCTCACTGAAAATCTCTCCCATTTCATACACATCTGCTCTCACCCCATCCTCCTGCAACCCCACTAGGGATAGGGATCCCCTTATCCTCACCTACCACCCCACCAGCCTCCACATCCAATATATGACTCTCCATAACTTCCGCCGCCTCCAATGGGATCCCACCACCAAGCACCCCCCTTTCTGTTTTCCACAGGGATCACTCCCTACGTGACTCCCTTGTCCATTCGCGCCCCCCCCCCATCCCTTCCCACCGATCTCCCTCCTGGCACTTAACCTTGTAAGCGGATAAGTGTATCCTTACACTTCCTCCCTCACCACCATTCAGGACACATTTCAATTCCACGTCCCATTCCCATTCTGATATGTCTGTCCATGGCCTCCTCTATTGTCAAGATGAAGCCACACTCAGGTTGGAGGAACAACATCTTATATTCTGTCTAGGTAGCCTCCAACCTGATGGCATGAACATTGATTTCTCTAACTTCCGTTAATGTCCCCCTGCCCTTTTTACCCTTCCTATTTATTCATTCATTCATTCATCCATCTATGTATTTATTTATTTGTTTGTTTATTTATTTATTCATTTATTTATTTTCTCTCTTTTTTTCTCTCTCTGTCCATCTCACAATCACTCCTTCCCTGCTCTCCATCACCCTCTGGTGCTCCCCTCCCCCTTTCTTTCTCCCTAGGCCTCCTGTCCCATGATCCTCTCCCTTCTCCAGCTGTGTATCCCTTTTGCCAATCACCTTTCCAGCTCTTAGCTTCATCCTGGCTTCTCCTATCATTTCAGTTCTCCCTTTCCCCTTCTCACTTCAAATCTCTTACTATCTCTTCTTTCAGTTAGTCCTGACGAAGGGTCTCAGCCCGAAACATCGACTGTACTTCTTCCTATAGGTGCTGCCAGGCCTGCTGTGTTCCACCAGCATTTTAAGTGTGTTGCTTGAATTTTGAGCATCTGCAGATTTCCTCATGTTTGCGATAGACAGTCAAACCTTTTTTTCAAGGTAGAAAAATCAGATACTAGAGAAAATGCATTTTAAGGTGAGGGGGCAAGTTTAACAGAGATGCTGGGGTAGGCAAGTTTTTTTAATACACAGTTGTAGGTGCCGGAAATTAGCTGACAGGAATAGTGGCGGAAACAGATAAAGTAATTTTAAAGCCCTTTAGATAAACATATGAGTATGTAGAAAATGCAGAGATATAGATCACATGCAAGCAGAAGAGATTTAGCTTAATCTGGTATCGGGCTCAGCACAGACTTGGGCCAAAGGGTCTGTTCTTGTGTTGTACTGTTCTGTAAATACATTCTCTTTCAACTCTGATGAAGTCATACTGTCTACTGTTATTGTTACTTCATCCAAAATAATTTATTATTCGGTGCACTGAAAGCCTTTATGTGACATACCAGTGAATTTTAATTACACAATAAAAACCAATACTTACATTTGTACAATGCATTTAGCTTCCTGTTTAATACATTGAACAGAATTGAATTATTAACAAATTTGAACACTAATATATGGTGCTACTGCTGAGGAACAGCTGCTAATGTTATACTTACTGTACCTTATGAAAGCTGCCAACAACCTCTGCGTTTTTAAAATGCAAATTGTTCTGTTAATGATCCAAAAAATTCTATTTTCCTTTCACAGTAAGGTGATTTGGTGCAATAAATAACACGACATACAGTAGATACTCATCAAGGTTAAATGTATGAGTGAGGTCGAGGTTTCCACAATTAATATATTACGCTGGAGGACAAACACAGAGTGAGCCCATCAAATAAATATTCCAGGGGAAAGCATTCAAACCTTGGCACCTGTCTGTCATTACTCATTTATATGGGTCTGAAATAAAAATCTATTTTGGAATTGCAACCCAAGTACAAAAAGTCTGGATTGCTAGAAATATTAAAAAAATCATTTTTATCATTGTCAGATGGGATTCCTCCCACTGACGGGTGAAAAGTAAAACAGTTCAATACATTCTGAAAAGAATTAGGATCAATAACTGTCTTACATTGTGTAGGATAGGTCAAGCTTTCAAAAAGACCCTCATTACTCCTGTGTATCCATTTCAATAAAGTAATTTACAGTAAATACCACATATAACATTCACCCTTTCTGAACTACTGATCCATTAGGAAGTATAACAGACTCTGCTTAGTCATAGGGAATCAGAACATTTTTCATTTATCATCCATTCTAATATCAATAACAATTTAAAAACATTGCCTCAATAGTTGTATTCTAATTGGATTTTAACACAATAGAGATTTAAAAAAATGCAATCATCAGGTTCGAACTTGATACTCTAATTTAGCTGATTTGTTCTGATCCATGAATATTTTGAAAGTATATCTTCTTGAAATCTAATCTGTGTAAAACAAATAACAAGGCAATGACAATCCAGAGGTCATCTAGTTGCCAAAGTTTAACACTGATGGATGGCAATTCAGGAGCCATAGGTGCTTTGTTTGCGGTCATGAGCCTTTTATTAATGTTTTGTGATGTTCAGAGATCAAGAGACAATGTGACATCATCAAATTTCAACCGATATCTCAAATCTCCCAATCACAAGATGTCAAGCTGAGGGCATAAGTACGTACACAGTGGCTACTTTATTAGGTACCCCTGTACACCTGCTTGTTAATGCAAATATCTAATCAGCCAATCATGTGGAAGCAACTCAATGTAAATAAGTTAGCTGACATGGTCAAGCTGTTGTTTAGAACAAACATCAAGATGAGGAAGAAATGTGATCTAAATTACTTTAACTGTGGAATGACTGTTGGTGCCAAATGGGGTGGTATGAGTATCTCAGAAACTGCTGATCTCCAGGGATTTTGATTCACAACAGTCTCTAGAGTTTACAGAGAATGGTGCAAGGAACATCCAGTGAGCCGCAGTTCAGTGGATGAAAAGGCCTTGTTAATGAGAGGTCAGAAGAAAATGGCCAGACTAGTTTATGAAGGTGACAGTAACTGAAATAACTGTGCATGGTGCATCTCTGAACACACTATAAGTTGAACCTTGAAGTGGATGGAATACAGAAGCTGAAGACCATGAACATACCTAGATGTAATAAAAACATTATAAATAACTTACAGTCATATTCCACTTTCAGAGCTTTCCCAAGAAGAAGGTGGAGTTCAAAATGCAAGTTCAAATTAAGTGAATTATTGCAAGAGAGTAAACCCATAATTAGACACTGAGTGACTTTGTCATAAATTATGTATTGAAGGATAAACAAGGCTGCTAGCTGACTTGTAGGCAAATTCCTACATATAAGCTAATGTAATGCTTACAGTTGAATTTATTATGTAAAGTTCCATTTCCTCCCTTTACAGAAGTACTTGTATTAATAAAAAGGAAATGCATTTATAAAATTAGCCAGCATTCTGATATGTCAGTTAAGGCTTTAGGTTAATTTTGCTTTCAATAGACAGTCACTTTCTCCAGGAATTTCTACATTTTGTCTTATGAAATGAATGTGCAGATCCTGAATAATTGTAAGTGACCTTGATTTCCACTCAGCACCTCTCCGATTGAAGTGAACAAAAATTAATAGGGCTGGATTAACTGTGAACATGAGAGTTTTTGCAGATGCCGGAAATCCAGAGGAACAAACAAAAAAGTGTTGGAGGAACTCAGTAGGTCAGGAGGAGAATGAATAGCTGACATTCCAGATCAAGATTCTTCATCAGGTCCAGATTAACTGTGATTTTGTCTGGCACCCACAGTTACACACTTCCTCCATGATATTTGCCATGATCACACTTACTATTTGAAGCTTAACAATTATAGTAATTAACTATCCCACTGAGCAGAGCAGTCCATTAGCTCTCTCTAGGCCTCAGGCTTCAGATTCTGAAACCATTTCCTGCAGTACCTTTCTGGCCTTTATCCAGCATTTTGCTGATGGAAATATGTTTTAGCTCTGATAAAACATTAACAAAGTAAAATAATGTAAAACAAAATTTATATTTAAAAAGCTTCAAGTCTTTATTCAATGCAAAAAAGCAAACTAAAAATAACTAATCCTCTTTTTTTAAAATCAGTCATGCATCCAAACCCTTAGCTCAGTCTTTTTGCGTTCAAATGCATGACTTGGTGAAGGGGCAGGAGAGCAGATACACAGCATCTTTCCTTCAGTTCATCATGGACCTCTGTGTTGACAGATTTTAAAAATCCACTGACCACAGGCAAACACAACTGAATCTATCATGCTGTGATTAATGGCAATGAATGCAAATAGTGAGCACAGAACACTAAAGCCATGACACACAAAAACAGTTTACGTTTCAGATTGCGGTAATGTGAATCCCAACACATATTTGGGTTCTAAGCAGCCTTCCCACATGGGTAAGTGCTGATGAATAGGGTGTAAAGAAAATGGAAATAAAATATGGAAATCTATAGCACAAGAACAAGTCCTTCCTCCCATAATCATGTGCCAAACTCAGTATCTCTTCTGTCTGCACATGGTCCATATCCACCCTCCCCCCAGTCTCCACATTTGCATGTACTTATCTATGAGACTCAAAATGCCTTTGCCATATTTGTCTCCACCACTAGCCCATTCCAGGCATCCATCACTCTCTGTGTAATAAGCCTGCCCTTCACATCTCTTTTGAATTTACCCCTTCTCATGTTAACTGCATGCCATCTGTTATGAGATAATTCAATCCTAGGAAAAAGATTTTGGCTGACTACTCTACTGTCTTAGGCCTCTCATAATTATATATTCTTTTATATGGTCTGCGTTCCACTTCTACTGATCCAGAGAAAACATGCAATTTTAACAAAACACTTTAAACTAAAGTCAGATGTATCAGTATTGCAATGGAGAAAAGGGACTTTCTGAAGCATGAGAGAGGAATTGGCCATAACTGATTGGAAAAGAACACTGGCAGAGATTATGGCAAAATAGCAATGGCCACAGGTTCTGGAAGCTATTCAGAATGCAAAGTATGTATACATTCCAAAGAGGAAGAAGTATTCTGAAGAAAAGATGACACAGCCATGGCTAACAAGAGAAGTCAAAGCCAACATAAATGCCAAAAGGAGGGTACATAATAGAGCAAAAATTAGTGGGACATTAGAGGATTCAGAATCTTTTAAAAACCAACAGGAGGGAGCTAAAGAAGTCATAAGATGGTAATTAAGAAGATAGAATACAAAAGTAAGCTAGCCGATAATATTAAAGAGGATACCAAAAGTTTCTTCAGATGCATAAAGTGTAAAAGAGAGGTGAGAGTGGATATCAGTCCACTGAAAAATTATATTAGAGAAGTAGTAATGGGGAACAGTGAAATAGCAGAAGAACTGAATAAATATTTTGCATAAGTCTTCACTGTGGAAGACACTTGCAGTACGGTAGAAGTTCCAGGTGTCAGGGAGCATGAAGTGTGTGAAGTTACCATTAATTAGATAGAAGGTTCTTGGAAAACTTTAAGGTCCAAAGATAGATAAGTCACCTGGACCAGATGTTGTGCACCCCATGGTTCTGAAAGAGGTGGCTGGAGAGATTATGGAGGCATTAGTAATGATCGTTCAAGAATCACTGGAAAATTGCAATTGTCATCCCACTCTTCAAGAAGGGAGAGAGGCAAAAGAAAGGAAACTATAGGCCAGTTAGTCTCATATCACTGAATAGGGAGACTTTGGAGTTGATTGTTAAGAATGAGGTCTCAGGGTAATTGGAGGCACATGATAAAATAGGCATTGAGAGAAAATCTTGCCTGACAAAAGGCAGATGGAATACAGGATCAGGAAGTGTATGGTAATGCACCTTGCTCAAGGAAATAAAAAGGTTAATTATTTTCTAAATGGAGAGAAAATACAAAAAATTGAGATGTGAAAGGACTTGGGAGTCCTTGGGCAGGATTCCCTAAAGGTTAACTTGCAGGTTGAATTTGTGGTGAGGAAGACAATTGCAATGTTTGCATTCATTTCAAAAGGTCTAGAATATAAAAGCAAGGATGTAATGTTGAGACTTTATAAAGCACTGGTGAGGCCTCACTTGGAGTATGTGAGCAGTTGTGGGTCCTTATCTTAGAAAGGATGTGCTGAAACTGGAGAGAGTTCAAAGTGGTTTTACAAAAATGATTCCAAGATTGAATGGCTTGTCATATGAAGAGCATTTGAAGGCTCTAGGCCTCTATTCACTGGAATTCTATAAGAATAAGCGGTGACCTCATTGAAATCTATTGAATGATGAAAGACCTTGATAGAGTGGATGTGGTGGGATGTTTCCTAAGATGGGAGAGTCTAAGACTAGAGGACACAGCCTCACAATAGAGGGGTGTCCTTTTAGAAAGGAGATGAGCCAGAGAGTGGTGAATCTGTGCATTTTTTTTTTGCCACAGGCAGCAGTGGAACTAAAATCTTTATGTATATTTAAGGAAGAGATTGATAAAATCTTGATTGGGCATGGCATGAAGGGATACAGAGAGAAGGCAGGAGATTGGAGCTGAGAGGAAAATTGGATCCACCATGATGAAATGGCAGAGCATTCTTGATGACATGAACGACCTAATTCTGCTTCTATATCTAATGCTTACGGTCTATAAACATATAGTTTACTTCGGCAGCATTCCAAGATTTAAGAATAAAATAAGCTGTATTTATCACATGGACATTGAAACACCAAAACACACAGCAAAGTGTGTCATCCACGTCAACAAGCAACACAGTCCGAGGATGTGCTAGGGCAGGCAGCACGTGTCACTGTCAACATAGCATGCGCCACCATTCTAACATAACCTGTAAGTCTTTGGAACGTGGGAGGAAACCAGACACCTAGAGGAAACTCATGCAGTCCTGGGGAGAACATGCAACCTCATGAAAGAAGTGGTGGGAATTCAACACTGGCACTGTAAAACGTTAAGCTAACCATTACGCTACCATTGATTGTCCTCACTATCCACAATGTTACCAATTTTAGTGTCATCTTCAACTTATAATTCCATTGGTGTTTTCATTTGTCATTTAGATATATTACAGACAATAAGTGCCCCAGAACAGATCCACATGGGAAACCTTCGGTCTCAGACCTCAACCAAAATAAAACCTATTGACCATGACCCTCTGTCCTCAATTGATAGCCAATACTGAATCAAAACAGCCAAGACACTAAGGAACCCATACATCTTAATCTGAATGTAAATCTTAATATGAATACAAATCATGAGCAAGGAACATAAGAAACAGGAGTTGGAGTCAGCCATTCATTAAGTCTGCCCTGCCCTTCAATAAGATCATGCCAGATCAGGCTATGGACTCAGCTCCATCTACCTGCCTGGTCCCAATAACCTTTAATTTCTCTGCAGTGGAAAAATTCATCTGCTTCTTAAATATATTTAATGAGGTAGCCTCTACTGCTTAAAGGCCATGCCACACAAATCATAATTTGAAGTAGAGAGTGTGAGAAGGACATCATTGCAAGGTGGGAGCCCTTGGATAAGAACAAGTCTCACTGGGACTGAGTTATAATTTGAAGTAGTGAGTGAGAGAGAGTAATTGCTGAAAGGTGAGAGCTATTTGAAAAGAAGTTTCATCATGAGTGAGTTTTATTTAAGCCAATAAAAGGATGGGAGGTGCACAGCTGAACGGCCATTGTTGAAGAGGGCCAGTGTGAGAGTAGGAGGCTTTGGCTCAATAGGTTTGGGCGGGAACAAGAGAAGGTTCTGAGTAAGTTTCCAGCAAGTTTCTTTTTCTGTTTCTTTATTAGTACATAGCTTGTGTGATGAGAATGGATTCAAAGTTTGTGGCAAGTTCACTCTGTAGGAAATTTGGGATACCTCCTGTCTCCCTGTTAATTTCATATGCATTAAGTGCATCGAGATGCAGCTCCTTAGAGACCATGTTAAGGAATTGGAGCTGCAGGTCAATGACCTTCAGCTCATATGGGAGAATAGGAGGTGATAGACAGGAGTTAAAGTGAAGTAGTCACCCCTACTTGCAAGAAACAGGCATCTGTGTGACAGTCAGGTGAGGGAAAAGGAGAAGGCAGCCAGTACTAAGTACCTTGTGGCAATTCCCCTCGATAATGTATACCATTTTGGAAACCGTTGGGGGGACATCCTGAGAGGGAGAAACAACAGTGACCAAATCTCTGTTGCTGAGCCTGGCTCTATGGAAGGGGGAAGAAGAGGAATTGCAGTAGTGATAGAGAGCAGGCAGGAAATTCTGTGGACATGAAAAAAACAACCAGATGGAATTTTGCCTCCCAGGTGTCAGGATTAGGGATGTCTTGAATCAAATCTACAGCATTCTAAAAGGGGAGTGTGAGCAGCCAGAAGCTATGGCACGTATTGTTACCCATGATATTGGTAAGAAGTCCTAAAGAGAGAATATAGGGACTTAGGAGGAAAACTGAAAAACAGGATCTCCAGGGTAGTAATCTCTGGATTGCTGCCTGTGCCATGTGCCAGTGAGGATAAAAATAGGATAATTTGGCAGATGAATATGTGGCTGAGGAATAGGTGCATGGGACAGGGTTTCCGATTTCTGGATTATTGAGAATTCCTTCTTGGAAAGATATGACCTGTACAAAAATAATAGGTTATATTAAAACCCAAGGGAGACCAATATTCTTGCAGGCAGGTTTGCTCAACTGGCTGGGAAAGGTTTAAACAAATTTGGCGGGGGTGGGAACTGAAGTGACAGGGCTGAGGATGGGCTGTTGGTATAAAAGCAGGTGCAGTGTAAGGGAAGACAGGCAGATGAGCGGGAAAAATTGCAGTCAGTGGGATAAGTTGAAGTGAAACATGAAGGTAAAATCGATATGGGTGATCAATACAGGACTGAAGGTGTTATGTTTGAATGCATGCAGTATATGGAATAAGGTAGGTTATCTTGTAGCGCAGTTAGAGATTGGCAGGTCTACCGTTGTGGCCATCACTAAGTCGTGGCTAAAAGAAGATCATAGTTGGGAGCTTAAGTTCTATGGATACATATTGTCTCAAAAGGGCAAGCAAATAGGCAGAGGTGAATGGGGTGGCTCTGTTGGTAAAAATTAAAATCAACTTCTTAGAAAGAGGAGCTGTAGGATCAGACAATGTACAGTCCTTGTTGATAGAGTTAAGAAACTGCAAGGTAAAAAGATCCTGATGGAAATTATATACCATCCTCTGATCAGTAGTCAGAATGTAAGATACAAATTACAGTGGGAGATAGAAAAGGCATGTAAAAAGGGCAATGTTGTGATAGTAATGGGGATCTTAATGTACATATAGGTTGGAAAAATCAGATTGGTGCTGGATCCCAAGAAAGGGACTTTTAGAATACCTACAAGATTGCTTTGTAGAGCAGCTGTGGTTGAGCCCACAAGAGGAAAGATAATTCTGGGCGGGGTGTTGTGTAATGAACCAGATTTGATTGGGGAGCTTAAGGTAGAGGAACCTTGCAGAGGCAGTTTTAAAGAGAGATGATAAAGTCAGATATATTAGTATTACAGTGGAATAATGGGAATTACAGAATCAGGAGAGAGGAGCAGGCCAAAGTTACTTTGAAGGGGACACGAGCAGAGATGATGTCTGAACAGCGATGATTAGAGTTTCTGGGGGCAATTCAAGGGGAAACTTAACCACGAACAAGAGAAAATCTGCAGATGCTGGAAATCCAAGCAACATACACAAAACACTGGAAGAACTCAGCAGGCCAGACAGCATTCAGGAAAAGATTACAGTCGACATTTCAAGCGGTACTCTTTTCCTAGATACTGCTTGGCTTGCTGTGTTCCTCCAGTGTTTTGTGTGTGAAACTTAATTACTTTACATCAGTCCTCACTATGGAAGACACCAACAGCAAACCTGAAATTCAAGAGTGTCGGGGCAGAAGTCACTGTAGTGCTATTAGTAAGGAGATGGTGCTTGGGAAGCTGGAAGATCTGAAGGTAGGTAACTCACCTGGATCAGGTGGTCTCCACCCCAGAGTTCTGAAGGAGGTAGCTGAAGAGATTGCAGGGGCATTAGCAATGATCTTTCAAAATCATTAGATTCTGGAATGGTTTCAGAGAACTGGGAATTGCTAATGTCACTCCACTCTTTAAGAATGAAGGGAGACAGAAGAAAGGAAATTATAGGCCAGTTAACATAACTTCAATGGCTGGAAAGATGTTGGAGGTCATTTGGGTACTTGGAGGAATTTGTCAAAATAGGTCTAACTCATGATTACTTAATGGGAAATCTTGTCTGATAAATCTGTTGGAATTATTTAAGAAAATAACAAGCAGGAAATATAAAGGTGGTTGTTGTTTACTTTTCAAAATGTCTTTGACAAGGTACCACACGTCAGGTTGTTTGACAAGGTAAGAGTCCGTGGCATTACTAGAAAGATATCAGCATTGATAGAAGATTGGTTGACAGGTAGCAAGCAAATAGTGGGAATAAAGCGGGCTTTTTCTGGTTGGCTGTAGGAGTCCTGTGGTGTTCCATAGAGTTGGTGGATGTCAATGATTTGAATGACCAAGACAGTGGACATTAAAAAGATTAATGGAGGGACAGGTAATGTTGGGGAAGCAGGTTGTCTGCATAAAGACTTGGGCAGATTGGAAGAATGAACAAAAAATGGCAGATGGAATATAGTGTAGGGAATTGTATGGTTGTGCACTTTGGTAGAAGGAATAAGGGCATCGACTATTTTCTAACTGTGGAGAAAATTCAAGGATAAGAGGTGCGAAGGGTTCCTAAATGTTAACTTGGAGGTTGATTCATGGTGAGGAAGGCAGATGCAATGTTAACATTGATTTTAAGAGGACTAGATGTCGTGCTGGGGCTTTATCCCCAGAGGAGTTGTACAAGGATGGTAGTGGACGAGTCTAGTACCAGAGGGAACAACCTCAGAACACAGGAGCATCCATTTAGAACAGAGATAAGGAGGAATTCATTTAGCCAGTGGGCAGTGAATATGTGCAATTCATTGCCACAGACAGCTATGGAGGCCAGGTGTTTGAGTATATTTAATGCAGAAGTTGATTGGTTCTTGAGGGTCAGGGTATCAAAGGTTTACTGGGAGATGGCAGGAGAATGGATTGAGAGGGAAAATAAATCAACTGAGATGGAATGGTGAAGCAGACTCAATGGGTGGAATAGCCTAATTCTGCTCTTGTGTCTTATGGTCTAACATCAGACATGGTCAATATGAATCCCATCACATGTATGGGTGTTACACAATCTTCTGTGTATACATTACAATGAACAGGATGTAAAGAAAGGGGAAATTGCTTGAGAGATTATCCTATTGTGTAAGTGGTGAACCATTTTCAGTTCTTCTGCTGGAGGTTATTAAAGAAATAAAGCATTTTTACAATAACCTGGTGATTCTATGCTTGAATGTACATATCAATAATAGAGGTATGTCACTAGGCCACCTCATGCATCATTCTAACTAATGGTCATCACATTTCTTCCTACACATGACCTTTCACTTTTTCACTTATCAAGAAAATGTGACTTGAAATTGTTTTAAGTCTTTGTCTCCATTGTCCTTGAAGGAAGAGTGTTCCAAAGACCTGGGAATCAGAGAAGGGAATTTACCTAATCTGCATTTTAAATAGTGTCTAGATTGTAAGTACTTCCATAACAAGAAATATTTGCTCCACATTTACCCAGTCAGAAACATCCAGGGTTTTATACATTTCAATCAATTCAGCCCTCATTCTTCTAATCTCCAGCAGCTATAAGTTTAGCCTCTACAACTTCCACATATAAAAAACCTTGTCTGGCTCAACTATCTCAACAAAGATAGGTGGAGGGGCCGGTAGTGCTGAGGAAACAGAGAGTCTGCAGAAAGACTTGGATAGATTGGGGGAATGGGCAAAGAAGTGGCAAATGAATTACAATATTGGAAACTGTTCGGTCATGTACTTTGGTAGAAGAAATAAATGGGCGGACTATTATTTAAATGGGGAGAGAATTCAAAGTTCTGAGATGCAATGGGACTTGGGCGTTCTCGTGCAGGATACCCTTAAGGTTAACTTCCAGGTTGAGTCGGTGGTGAAGAAGGCGAATGCAATGTTGGCATTCATTTCTAGAGGAATAAAGTATAGGAGCAGGGATGTGATGTTGAAGCTCTATAAGGCACTGGTAAGACATCACTTGGAATACTGTGTGCAGTTTTGGGCTCCTTATTTAAGAAAGGATATGCTGACATTGGAGAGGGTTCAGAGAAGATTCACTAGAATGATTCCAGGAATGAAGGGGTTAACATATGAGGAACGTTTGACTGCTCTTGGGCTGTATTCCTTGGAGTTTAGAAGACGGGGGGGGGGGGGGGGGGGGACTCCATAGAAACATTTCGAATGTTGAAAGGCATGGACAGAGTGGATGTGGCAAAGTTGTTTCCCATGGTGGGGGAGCTTGGTACGAGAGGACATGACTTGAGGATTGCAGGGCACCCATTCAGAACAGAGATGCAAAAAATTTTTTTTAGCCAGAGGGTGGTGAATCTATGGAATTTGTTGCCACGGGCAGCAGTGGAGGCCAAATCACTGGGTGTATTTAAGGCAGAGATTGATAGGTATCTGAGTAGTCAGGGCATCAAAGGTTATGGTGAGAAGGCGGGGAATGGGACTAAAGGGGAGATTGGATCAGCTCATGATGAAATGGCAGGAGCAGACACGATGGGCTGAATGGCCGACTTCTGCTCCTTTGTCTTATGGTTTTATTTTCTGAGTGCTTCCAATGCATTAATATCACTCCATAAATGAGGAAGCCAATACTGTACACAATAAATCAGATGTGGTCTCACTAATGTACTATATAAATGGAGCAAATCCTTCTTATGTCTAATTTTATTGCCTGTAACAATCAACAGTTTGTACCTACATGATAGTGTTTTTTGAATCATGCACCAAGACACAAATGCTACTTATCCCTAAACTTGCCCCATTTAGATAATATTTTCATTTATTTTATATTCTCCTGCCAAAATGGATGATTTCACATTTTCTTAGATTGTATCCTATTTGCCATTTCTAATTCCTAGACTTATTTTTGCATGATTTCTGTATTTAGCTGTCATGCCTTCAGTGCCTCAGAGTCACTTATACAAATTGTTCAACATCACGGCCCAGTACTGATCCCTGCAGCACAACATTCTTTACATCTTGCCAAACAAAAGAAACAAATCATTTACATTACTCCTGTTAGCCAATCAATTTTTAGTCTACACCATACGTTATTTCTCACGCAATGAGTTTTCAGTTCCTTCAATGACTTCTGAAGCAGTTTGTTTAGATACAGCAGAGACTGGGCCCAAAAGCAGAAAATGAACCAACATTTAGCAGATTCAAGCACTGAGCCAGATTAAAAAGGTCAAGGAGTTGATGCTGAGGGTGAAGGACAAACTGGTGTTCAGCTCATGACTCTGAGAAGCATTACTCGCCTCAGAGCTGAACTGTCTCTGTGGGTGTAGCCTGCAGCTACCCAGCTCTTGGAATGGCTGCAGTACTGAACCAGCTCAGTGGCTATGGACTTCCTTTTGGGGACTCTGTGGAGCATGTTGTGTGAACTATTTGTTTACTTTTCTATTACTTTCTAGACATCTTTATACATCCATTCATTCACACCAAACCCCTTAATTCAAAGCAGATGCTACTTCTTTAAAGAACTTCAATAAATTAGTCAAACATGATTTCACTGTCACAAAACTATGTTAACTTTGATCATTTTACTAAGAATCCAGATGTAACCTCCTTAACAATGACTTTTAATATTTTCACTTGACAGATATTTTGTTAATTGACCTATGTTTTCCTGTCTTCATCCCCGTTTCAAGAATATTACAAAGAGCCCTTCTCTAAACCTAGCTAATTTTTGATGTTGAAAGCAGCTCTTTCCTGAGTATCTCCCTCCTTCCAATTCCAGACTTAATGCTATTTTTTGCATCCTCTGTTGTAATGACTGGCGCAAATATCTATTTAATTAATTTAGACCATAAGACATAGGAGTAGAATTAGTCCATTTGACCCATCAAGTCTGCTCTGTCATTCAACCACGGCTGATCCCACTTTCCCTCCTCAGCCCCACTACACGGCCATCTCCCCATAACATCTTGATGCTGTGTCCAATCTAGAACCAAGTTCTGCCTAAAATATACCCAATGACCTGGCTTCCATAGCTGTCTCTGGTAATAAATTCCACAATTTCACTACTCTCTGGTTAAAGAAATTACTATGCATCTCTGTTTTAAATGGACGCCCCTCTATCCTGAGGTTGTGCCCTCGTATCATAGACACCCCAACCATGGGAAACATCCTTTCCACAGCTACTCTGTCTAGGCCTCTCAACATTCGAAAGGTTTCAATGAGATCCCCCTTTATCCTTCTGAATTTCAGGAAGTGCAGTTCCAGGGCATCAAACGCTCCTTGTATGATAATCCTTTCATTTCCGGAATTATCCTTGTGAACCTCCTCTGAACCCACTCCAATGCCAGCACATCTTTTCTTAGATGAGGAGCCCAAAACTGTTCACAATACTCAAAGTGAGGCCTCACCAGTGCCTTATAAAGCCTCAGCATCACATCCTTGCTCTTGTATTCTAGAACTCTTGAAATAAATACTAACATTGCAGTTGCTTTCCTCACCATCAACTCTACCTGCAAGTTAACCTTTAAGTGTTCTGTACAAAGACTCCCAATTCTCTTTGCATCTCAGTTTTTTGGATTTTTTCCCCATTTAGAAAATAGTCTGCCTATTTATTTCTTCTACTAAAGTGCATGGCCATGCATTTTCCAACATTGTATTTCACTTGCCACTTTCCTGCTTTTTCTCCTAATCTGTCTACCCATTTCCTCAACACCACCTGCCCCTCCATGAATCTTCATATCATCTGCCAACTTGGCAACAAAGCCATGCATTCCATCATCTAAATCATTGACATAAATCATAAAAAGAAGCAGTCCAAACACCGACCCCTGCAGAACACCACTACTCACTGGCAGCCAACCAGAAAAGGATAATTTAATTCCCACTCACTGCCCCCTACCAATCAGCCAATGCTTTATCTGTGCCAGTAACTGTCCTATAATACCATGAGCTCTTAACTTGGTAAGCAGCCTCATGTGTGGCACCTTGTCAAAAGCCTTCTGAAAATCCAAATATACAATATCCATTGCATCCCCTTAGCTATCCCACTTGTAATCTCCTCAAAGAATTCCAACGGGTTCATCAGGGAAAATTTTTGCTTAATGAAATCATGCTGTCTTTGTCCTATCTTTTCCTAAGTACTCCATAACCTTGCTTAACAATTGACTCCAACACCTTCCCAACTACTGAGGCCAGGCTAACTGGTCTATAATTTCCTTTCTGCTGCCTTCCTCCTTTCTTAAAGAGTAGAGTGAGATTTGCAATTTTCCAGTTCTCTGGCAGCATGCCAGGGTCCAGTGATTTTTGAAAGACCTTTACTAATTGTTCCACAAGCTCTGCCGCTACCTCTTACGGAACCCTAGGGTGTAGTTGTTGTGATTCGGGTGGCTTAAATATCCTTAGGTCTTTCAGCTTTTTGAGCAACTTCTCCCTTGTAATAGTAACCACACTCACTTCTCTTCCCTCACACCCTTCAACATCTGGCACACTGCTAGTGACATTCATATTGAAGACTAATGCAAACTACTCATTTAGGTCACCTGCCACCTTCTTGTCCCCCGTTATTATTATTTCTCCTGCCTCATTTTCCAGAGGTCCTAAATCCACTCTCATTGCTCTTTTATTTCTTGCATACTTGACAAATTATTTACTACCCACTTTGATATTGTTTGCTAGCTTACTTACATATTTCATCTTTTCCCTCCTGTAGATTCTTTTAGCTGCTCTCTGTAGGTCTTTAAAAGCTTCCCATTCCTCTGTATTACCACTAATTTTTGTGGTGTTGTATGTCCTCTCTTTTTCTTTTACATTAGCTTTGATGCCCTTTGTTAGTCACAGTTGTACTATTTTGCTATTCTAGAATATTGCTATTCTATTTTGCTATAGCCTTCTCTTTCTTTATTGGCTCTTCAGGCTTAATTTTTATGGGAACAACACCAAATTATCCATAGAAGCTTTACTGTCCATTGTTATATTTCTGGTTAGCTTTACACTATGTTTTAAACTTTCCCTCATTTATGAAGACCATTAAATAGGAAGCAGAACTATGCTACTCAGCCTATCAATTCTGCTCTGCCATTTAGTCATGGCAGAATTTTTTATTAATCCTATTCTACTGCCTTATCCCTGTAACCCTTAACCTTCATACTAATTAACAACCCATCAATCTCTGCTTCAAATACAAACAATCACTTGGCCACTGTGGCAATGAATTCCACAGACTTTCCACCCTCTATCTGAAGAAATTCCACCTCAACTCTGCTTTAAACAGCCCTTTATTCTGAGGTTGTGGTCTTAGATTCTGGACTCTCCCACAAATGCAAATACCTTCTCATGCACCCTATCCAGGATTTCAGTACAGTACTTGATGGTTTCACTCCCTTATTCTTCTGAACTCTATCATGGTGCAGGCCTAGGGACAGATTAATTAAATTATTTTTATTTAGAGATACAGCAGGATAACAGTCCTTCTGGCCCAATGAGTACATGTGACTGAACGTGCTTATGTGATCAATTAACCTATTAACTTGTGATGTGGTAAGAAACCAGAACACCACGAAGACATCCAAGTGGTCACAGGGAGAATGTACAAACTCCTTAGACAGCAGCAGGAATTGAATGTGGGTTTCTGATATTGTTACACGAACATTCAGGTATCTTGCCACCCCAGTGGCTACTTTTCTTTTAAGGTGCTGTCCAATCTTGTGACCTGCCATCATGTGCACTTCCATAAGTTTCCTTTAATTTTTGTATTGGCTTTAGCTTTTTGAGTTCACTGCACATGGAGTTCTTCCTCTTGGTATTGTCTATTATCTGTTCCATATATTCTGTCTAAAGAGCCCCTCAAATGACTGTCACCAAATCTCGGGTTAACTTCACTTGCCAGTACACTTCAGATAGCTGTGCTTTCAAGACTCCAGAACTGCCTTTTTTAAATTTAAAATTCCAGTGGACACAATCTTCTCTCTGTCAATTACAATATGAGCCCTATAACCCAGAGGCACCTTCAGTATGAGATCATTAATTAGTCCCATTGCTTTGTGCAATAGCAGGTCACCAATTTTCAAAGTAATACTTGGACTAGCTGTTAAATTCCAGATTATTATTTATTTATTTGAATTTAAATTCCTCAGCTGCTGGAGTGAAATTTGAACTCGAGTCTTCAGTTCAATCTCCCAGGCAGCTTGGTTATTGGCTTTGTAACTCAACATGAATGTCACTAAACTCAACATAGTATTTGTCATCCTATTTGTAGTATACAGCACCAAATCACGTTGGGAAATTGTATTGAAAGTGCTGCTGTAATCCCAGGTGAGGTCACCGAGGCAAAAATCCCCAGCATAATTTAAAAGAACAACAGATGGATGTGGGCACAGAGGGACGTGTTCCTTTCTGGATGGATGAGTTAGCACAAGAGAAGTAGGCTGGCTCATTCTTATTTATGCCACACTCCTGTGAATATCATAAAACTAATCAAGTATGGCTGATCTTGTGACAACACAGTAACCTACATGTCCTGAGCAATTCCGATGGGTGATTATTATTAAAGAAAGTATATGAGTGGCTGAATTAAGGGCAGCTTTATGTTTGAAAAATCTAATCTCCATTCCTGGCTCTCTGCCAGTGAATGACCAGCCTATCAGCTCCACTCCCCAAAGGATGTCACGAGCATGTGAAGCAGTCTCCTGTTTCCCGCTTTAATGAAGAGTTCCTTCTTTTTCTTTAATTTTGCTTTTCATTTGAAATTATTATAATTTTATAGCATATTTGTGAAATTACAATCATTTTGACTGGCAGCGATTGCCTTATCTCTACAGTATCTCTCGCTGATGGCCAATTTCTACTTCAGATGTCAGGGGCTTGATGCAAGCTTGTATCCACTGACTTTGTGCCAGGTCATTGGCGTGACAGAGTCATGTAAGCAGGCCCTTAGGCTCAATTGGTTCCTGCTGACCAGGATTCCCATCTAAGCTAGTCTCATTTTCCCATTTTTGACATATATCTCAACAAGAACTATATTGGCCAGACAGGACATAAGATCTCCATTGGTTTACAAGAACACAAACTGATGGTATGAAGACATGATCCACTGCTACTAATCTTGGTACATGAGGGCCAACAAGGACATTGTTTTAACTGGGACACCGCTGAGACTCAAAACACGAAGCAGGCATGATAATTTTTATAAGCGTGCTTCTCATCTGATAATCCCATAAGCAAACATATTGAAATAGAAGCCATCTACGAATCCCAAAGGAAATGCGAGCCAATAGAATTCAAAGATTAACTGGAGGGGTAGCCAATCAGGACCGAGGCAAGCAAATGGGGGCTTATAGAAACATAAGCAGTCCTGAAGAGAAACACCAACAACTGTACACTGAGGATGTTACCTCGTCTGGTGACGAAACTTATTGCCAAGCTTGGCGAACACTGTAACATCAAACCTTTCCTATCTGTATACCTATCCAAGTACCTTTTAATACTGTTAATGTACTGCTTTAACTATTTCTTCTATTGCAATCATTACAAGTTGTGAGGTTCTATTCAACCGATGATACCGTCAATAACTTTCCTGACTGTCTTGCTTACGCAGTGTTGACACAGTATTGGATTTGATTAAGGTTCAGTCCTGATCTCAGATGCTGTCTGTTTTGATCTTGTATGTTTACTCTGTGATTTTAGTGCTCAAATTTCTTCTCCCAAAGACATCATTTGTGGTAGATTCATTGAAAACTCAAAATTACTTCAACTGTAGATGGCCAGTAGAAGATTCAGTCATTGGTGGATGGAGGTGTGAGAGAGAATTGGTTATAGGGAAGTAAATCAGAGAATGAGATGGATTGGGAGCTGAAACTAATGAGAATGCTCTGAAGTCCAACATAGACCCAATGGGTTGAATTATCTTCTCCTATATGAAGGCAACATGGATCTCATGTCCAAAGAATGGGTGATTGACTGATACTGAACTTGAATTGCTGAAGGATGCTCGAGAGCTGTGGCAGGGCTGAATGCCATCACCTCCTACAAAGCAGAACCAAGCCATATAACTAACAAGGTTTTACTCCCAGATGAGCCTTTTTGCCTGCTCTGACAGAACATGGAGGCAGCTTCACAAACTTCAACAACCACTGACAACCCTGTGATTTCAGTCCCTGACGCTGACATGAGAGTATCTTTCAGGAGGGTTAGTTCATCGAAAGCATTTGATCCTAATGGTGTACGTGGCTGAGTCCTGCCCTCTGTTAATCAAGAGGCCGGAGTGTTCACGGACATCTTCAACCTCTCACTTCAGTAGTCTGAGGTATCTACCTGTAAGGTTCAACCATACCGATGCCCAAGAAGAATATGGTAACCTGCCTCAATGACTATCAGGATCCCAAACTAGTGCGGATAGCTTCACTCTCCAAAACTCTGAAGTGATTGCACAATCTATGGATTCACTTTCAGGGACTCTAAAAATAATTCTCGGTATTATCAATTTTATTTGCGAAATGTGTCTTCTTTTACACATTGTTTGTTTGTTTATATAAGTTTTCATGAATTTGATTACACTTCTTTATCTTCCTGTAAATGCCTGCAAGGAAATGAGTCTGAAGTTAGAACATGGTTACATATGATAATAAATTTACTTGGCTTTGACCATGTGACCAGACGACGGGTTTCAAAGAGCCTGATACATGATTTTCGGAACATCACTTCACATATGTGATTATACAGGTAACTAAATTAAATTACACTCCTCTGATCATATCATTCCATTAAAGCCTCAATTAACAGTAAAACTAAGTTTTGGTTACACAATTAGTCTGTCTTCATTAACAGCAAACCTATCTTTCGGCCACAACTATAGTGGTTTGCTATAACAGTTATGAAGCTTCTGTTCTTTGGTACAGCCATACCTGCATCCCATCTCTTTAATATTCAACATCCTGTTACCACTTCAACACAAGTTACATTGTCTTTCACTATTTGATAGCTCTCTGTATTTCTACCCCTGCAACACTACAACACAGAAAAGTTGGGTGAGCAGCCAGTAACCTGCAGGTACTAATTCCCTGAGACCTCTCTGAGCCCATAAACAGCACAACTTTGTATGTGTGAGCAACACACACAAAATGTTGGAGGAGCTCAGCAGACCAGGTAGCATCAATGGAAAAAAGTATAGTCAACATTTCAGCTTGTACTCTTTTCCATAGATGTTGCCTGGGCTGCTGAGTTCCTCCAGTATTTTGTGTGTGTTGCTTAGATTTCCAGCATCTGCAATTTTCTCTTGTTTACACTCAGTGGTCATTTTATTAGGTACACGTTATACCTGCTCGATAATGCAAATATCTAATCAACCAATCATGTGGTAGCAACTCAATGCATAAAGCATACAAATGTGATCAAGAGGTTCAGTTGATATTCAAACCAAACATCAGAATGAGGAAGAAATGTGACCAAGTGATCTTGACTATGAAATGATGTTTGTTCATGACAGACAGGGCAGTTTGAATATTTCAACAACTGCTGATCTCCTGGGATTTTCATGTACAGCAGTCTCTGGCATTTACAGAGAATGGTGTGAAAAACAAAAAAATATATCCAGTGAGCGGCAGTTCTGTCAGAGAAAATACTTTGTTTATGAGAGAGGTTAGAGGAGGATCACCAGACTGGTTCAAACTGACATGAAGATGAGAGTAACTCAAATAAACATGTATTGTGTAGAAGAGCATCTCTGAACGCACAACACATCAAACCTTGAAGTGGATAGACTACAGCAGCAGAAAATCATGAACAAACACTCAGTAATCACTTTATCTCTTTTCCTGCTGTCTGGGAAAAGGCTCCGAAGCATTCAGGCTCTCACGACCAGACTATATAACAGTTTCTTCCCCCAAGCTATCAGACTCCTCAATACCCGAAGCCCTACTGTCCTGTTTATTATTTATTGTAATGCCGGTACTGTTTTTGTGCACTTTATGCAGTCCAGTGTAGGTCTGTAGTCTAGTATAGCTTTCTCTGTGTTTTTTTTTTATTACATAGTTCAGTCTAGTTTTTGTACTGTGTCATGTAAACCATGGTCCTGAAAAACACTGTCTCATTTTTACTATGCACTGTACCCGCAGTTATGGTCGAAATTACAATAAAAGTTGACCTGACTTGACTTGATTAGATATAGGGTAGGTACTAACGTGGCCAATGACTGTGCTTTTAAATAAACTTTCTGGATAATCCACACTTGTCTTGTCAGTTTCAACATAGCAGTGAACAGAATGACACCTGAGACCAAAGCACTGTCCAAAGCAAGCAACATACTCCAGGGACAATGGCAAAATTGTTTGGATTTACCTGAACTTACAGAGATATAACCCAGTACGTTCCTACCATTGAGCACATCTACCCAGAGTGCTGTTGCAGGAAAGCTGCTTCCATCATCAGGGACCCCATCCCCACCTTCCAGGCCATGCTTTCTTCTTGCTGCTGCCATCAAGAGGAAGGTAGAGGAATCTCTGGACCTGGACCACCAGGTTCAGGAACAGTTAATATCCCTCAACCATGAGGTTCTTGAAACTGTGGGAATAACTACATTTATCTTCACTTAAACCATCACCAAACCATTCGCACAAACAATGGACTCACTTTCTCGATATTTATTGCTTTTTTATTACTTTTTTCTCTTTCTTTTTGTATTTGCAGTTCGTTGGGTGCTTTGCACGTTGGTTGGTTGTCCATTCTGTTGGGTGTGGTCTTTCATTGATTCTACTGTTTCTTCTTGTATTTACTGTAATCACTCACAAGAAAATGAATGTCCTGGTTGTATAGGCTGATGTACAGTATATTTCCTTTGAATGTTGAACTTTAAATGATTCTAAACAATACTTGTATTGGACGTGGTTGCTGTAGCCATTATCCAGCATAGGTAGCAAATCAAACTCACTATACAGGTCAGAAAAATGGTCGAAGTCATGACATTTTGTCTTCAATGCAAATTCAATGGACTTATCTTTGAGATAAATCTCCTCTCTGAAGGATCAATAATAGATTATGAATTTCAGACTCAACTTATAAATGTTTTCCAGACATACTTTAGAAGAAGATAGCTGTAAACATAGGCTCTTTACTTCAATATGGATGAAGAGGATTCTTTGACAATGAATCTGACGATCACCAATTAACTGAGTGATTCTCAAATGTCATGTAGATGTAGAATTGAAAATGATTTGATATTAATAAAAGAACCCAATAATATATATACATCAGTAAGTGTCCTAATATGTGCACAAGCTACCCCTTTTGTTTCATCTCATACATTATATCATGCAAATGGTACAGCAATATTTTGATACCTGAACAATCTACATTGACTAAGATGAGACTGAGGGGTGGCTTGATAAAAGTATGAAATATCATAAGAGACGAAGACAAGATGAAAGCACATAATCTTTACTTCCTGAGAAGGGGTGATTAAAACAAGTGGGGATAGGTCTATGATCAGAGGCGAGAGATTTAAAAAGAACATTACTGGTAGCTTCTTCACATAAAGGGTAGTGCATATTTGGATGAGCTACCAGAATTCGTGGTTGAAGCAAACATACTAGCAACAAAAGCTATCTAGGTAAATAATTGGATAACTGGGGTTGAGAGGGCTATTGGCCAAATGAAGACAGATGGGACTAGCTCAATGGGCAACACAGTCAGCATAAACTAGCTTGGCCGAAGAACTTGTTTCCAAGCTGTATGACTCCATGACTCCACTTACCCCAGAACAATCATCTAAACCAATCTGGTAAGAGATCATTGATCTGAAATACCAGCTTGCCCTCTCTCCACAAATCTTATTTGATCTACTATTTCCAGTCCTTGCTGTCCTGAATATGTATCGTTGAGAAATGTGGATCATTGCCAGAAATACTGCCTTTCAGACAATAAACCATTCATTCATGATCATTCATGAGAAAACAACATATCCTCTGGCATGAGTATTTCAAAGAAGAAAGGACATCCCTGGTGCTTTGGCCAGGCCTAACTGCCAGCAACATCAATGCAACAGATTATCTGTCATTATCATATCACGGTTGGTTGTACTTGGTGCCAAGTCGGCTGTTGCTGTACCTGCATTTCAATTAGATTTCTCTTCAAAATCTGAAATGGCTGGGGATATAATGAGGTTCTGAATGGTATGATAAAACACAAGGCCATTGTTTGGAAACTGAAGAGGGAGTTCCCTCCATGGTATTAAGATAATGGGGTTTACATGAAAAGAAACAGAAAATGCTGGGATTGCACATGACATTACCAGCTATTGAACAAGAAAGGAGGCCTTCAAATTGTATTTGGAAAATGGACCCCAATCTTGTTTAATGGTAGCTTTCTCATTTTGAAGCAGAAGTTTGGACTTAAACTTTAGAATAGAAGTCCTATACCAAATGCCATTATATAGCTCAGTTTCTATTTTTTTTTAGAAAATTGTGGTATATAGTAAAAAAGTCAATAGTGTGTTCCATTTTTTTGAGTTCCAGTAGCAGCCGGGTAATGGCTTTGTGGCCGAGTTTGCGGATGATACAAAGATAGGTGGAGGGGCAGGTAGTGTTGCGGAACCAGAGAGACTGTAAAAGGAGTCAGATAGATTAGGAGAAAGGGTGAAGCAATGATACATGCAATACAGTGTAGTGAAATGTATATTTGTGCACTTTGATAGATGGATTAAAGATGTAGACTACTTTCTAAGCAGGAAAGCCATTCAGAAATCAGATGTGCAAAGGGACTTGGGACTCCTAGTTCAGGATTCCCTAAAGGTTAACTTCCAGGTTGAATCGATGTTAATATTTATTTTGAAAGGATTAAAATAATCTAAGTTTAAATATCAAAGTAAATTTATTATCAAAATACATATATGTCATCATATACATACCTGAGATTTGTTTTCTTGCAGATATACTCAATAAATCCAATCATCATAATAGAATCAATGAAAGACTGCACCAAAAGGATGGACAACAAGTGTGCAAAACAAAACAAACTCAGCAAATACAAAAATAAAGAAAAAAAAGAAATAAGAATAATAAATAAATATCAAGAACATGAGATGAAGAGTCCTTTAAAGTGAGTCCATAGGTTATGGGAACAGTTCAATGATTAAATGAAACAATGCCCTCTGGTTTTGAAGCCTGATGGTGGAGGAGTAAGAACTGCTGCTGTGAGAACCTTCTTACTAATGGCAGAAGCAAGAAGAAAGCATGAACTAGGTGGTGGGGGTCCTTGATGATGGAAGCAGCTCTGCGAGAAAGCTCTGTGCTCAATTGTGGGAAGGGCTTTACCCATGATGGACTGAGCCATATCCACTCCTTTTTGCAGGATTTTTCATTCATGGTCATTGGTGTTTCCATACCAGGCTGTGATGCAGCTAGTCAATATATTCTCCATGCCACATCTATAGAAATTAGTCATAGTTATGGATGTCATCTGGAATCTTCGCAAACTCTTAAGGAAGTAGAGGCATTGCTGTACTTTTTTTGTAATTGCACTTATGTGCTGGGTTCTGGACAGGGCCTCTGAAGTTGTAGCACCGAGGAATGTAAAGTTGCTGATCGTCTGATGAGGATTGGTTCATGGACCTGTGATTTTTCTCCTCCTGTAGTCGATAATCAGCTCCTTGCTCTTGCTAACATTGAGTGAGAAGTTGTTGTTGTGGCACCCCTCAGCTATAGACTTTCAATGTCACTCCTATATGCTGATTTATCACCACCTTCGATTCGGCCTATGACAGTGTTATGTCAGTATGACATTGGTGCTGTGTTTAGTTAAGTGAATCAGAATCTGAGAATCAAGTTTATATATAACCGGCATGTGTCGTGAAATTTGTTAACTATGCAGCAACAATACAATGCAATATATGATAAATATAGAAAAAGTGTTAAATTACAATAATTATAGATATGTATATTAAATAGTAAAAGTAAGATAATGAGTGCAAAAACAGAAATTTAAAAGAAGTAGTGAGGTAGTGTTCATGGGTTCAATGACCATTCAGAAATCTGATGGCAGTGGGGAAGAAGCTATTCCTGAATCATTGACTGTGTGTTTTTAGGCTCCTGTACCTCCTTCCTGATGGTAGCAATGAGAAAAGGGCAAATCATGGGTGGTGCGGGTCCTTAATGTTAGACAGCACTTTTCTGAGGCACCACTCATTGAAGATGTCTTGGATACTATGGGGTTAGAATCCATGGTGGAGCTGACTAATTTTACATCTCTCTGCAGCTTACTTTGATCCTGTGCAGTAGCCTCTCCCGTACCAGTCGGCAATGCAGCCAGTCTGAAATTTAAAATGAGTCAGGCAAGGGGCTAAGCACACAGCCTTGTGGTGCACCTGTGCTGATGGAGACTGTGGAGGAGATGTTGTTGCCAATCTGAACTTACTTGGGTCTGTAAGCAAAGGACATCAAGCTATTGATGCCACGGTCTCAAAAATGCAAGGATATAGTAGCAAGGATGTAATGCTGAGGCTTTATAAAGTGTTTGTCAGATACTACTTGGACTATCTAAGAAAAGAAGGCAGAATAAGAAGGTGTTGGGAGGGAATGGTGCACAGGCTGGCAAGTCATAGTTGAAACCAGGTGATGGGGAAGGTAGGTGGGTGTGGGATGAGAGAAGAAGTGAGAAGCTGGGAGGTGATAGGTGGAACAGGTAAAGCTGAAGAAGAATGGATCTGATGGGAGAAGGGTGGAGCTTGGGAGAAAGCGAAGGAGGAGGAGCCCAAGAGGGAATTAATGGGAATATGAGAAGATGAAGCCAGAATAGGGAACTGATAAAGAGAGAAGGAGGAAGGAAGTTAGAAAAATCGATGCACATGCTGTCAAATTCTAGGCTACCCAAATGGAATGTAAGATGTTGCTCCCCCAAACTGAGGGAGGCCTCGCCATAGCAATAGAGGAGCCCATGGACCCACATTTCAGAATGAGATGTAGAATGGAGCATTCCACACCCAAACCTAGTAAGCTCTTCCAGCAGATTGTTCATTGATCCAGATTCCAGCATCTGGATCTCATATCTTCTTGTTACTTCTCAAGATTCAAGAGTGAAGATTCAGGATTGTTTAATATCATTTTCTGTAGACAAGTGTAAGGAGAACAAAATAATTGTTACTCCAGGTCTGATGAGGTATAAAAAAACACAAAAGATAAATATAATAATAGTAGTAAAACACAAAAATATAAATGCATAAGTTAGCTTATCTATGTTGAATGTACATCCATAAAGTGATATTATTCTGTGCATAAGGTTACTGACTGTCAATAAAAATTTAGTGGTGGAGTTTGCAGATGGAGGTGTTGATTAGCCTTACTGCTTGGGGAAAGTACAAAGTAATTGTTTTTGAGTCTGGTGGTCCTGGTGTGGATGCTACATAGCCTCCTCCCTGATGGGAGTGTGACAAACTGTCCCTTCTCCAGCATCTTTCTGTATATAGTTCCTTAATGGTTGGTAAGCTGGTGACAGTGAAGTGTTGGGTAATTTTGACAACCTGTTGTAGAGGTTCCTGTCACCATGCCATTATTAAAGGCTTCCATAACAGTCTTACCAAAGTTCAAATATAACGAGCAGCTGCATACTTCCACAATCTTTGGTTCAATAGACAACATCAGCTTCAATCTAAACTGTTTTGTCATGCAAAAGATGTATGGCTAAATTTGCATAGCAGAGAATGTGCTTGGAAACTGAAAGTACTGATATATATACATATATAATCTTTTAAATATGCATTATATAGGCCTTAATCATTATTGATTTCAGTAAAAAAGAGCTATAATTTAAGTTCATCTTCCTACTAATCAATTCAAAGGTCATCACGTCCCTTTCCTTATGGTAATCCCTTGAGATACACAACTCCAATAACTGTTTTCTAGTTTGCAATTGCCTCTTAAAGCTCCAGTACTTTGTAACTTAAAATCAATGGAAATTATCATATTAATGACCAGCTTCTCCCCATTAAAACAATGGCGACATCAAACGAAATCACTGCTAATTTCCTGGAGATGTATGCTGGAATGCTTCCTCTGAAGAATATCTTAGAAGGTCCAGCCTGTATCATTGCCATGCAGGGTAAAAACAATGCTAACATTATTTAACAATCAATAACAATTGAATATAAAGTACAGCCACTATCATTAGGGAATATACAATAATACATGAAAGCTGAGCATGTTGTTTTCCAACAATCACACAGTGTTAAATTTCACCTCATGGGGGTCTCAGAAACTTCATGTTACGGAGAAAGATGATTTCACACATGCTATCCATTGTAGTCAAAAGGACTAACCCTACTGTTCCTCAAGTGATCATTTCTCTTCACAGAAAAAAACCCACAAAACCCAAGAGATTCTGCAGATGCTGGAACTCCAGAACAACTCATACAACATGCTGGAGGAACTCAGCAGGTCACGCAGCCTTTATGCCGAGTCCCTTCCTCAGGATTGGAAAAGAAGAGGGAAGATGCAAGAATAAAACGCAGGGGAGAGGACAAGCTAGAAGGTGGAGCCAGGTGAGTGGGAGAGAGGGTTATGAAGTAAGAAGCTGTGAAGTGATAGGAAAATGTTGGAGGAACTCAACAGGGCAGGTAGTATCTATGGAAAGAAATAAACAGTTGATGTTTTGGTCTGAGACTCTTGATCAGGAGTGTATTTTGCTGCTGACCTGCTTGAGTTCCTCTAGCATTTTGTGTACGTTGCTCTGCATTTGCAGCATCTGCAGAATCTGGTCTGCTTATAAATCTCTTCAAGGGCATATCCAAGTATATTTCAAGAGTATTGTGGGTTTTTGTCTTATCTTGCAATGAATCTCAGACAAACACAACTTTCATTTCCCTTCTGTCCCTTTCCTAATTATTTTAAATTTTATGCCCCTTGTTCTGACACTTTTACTAACAGAAATAGATTCTTCCAATTTACGGTCTTGGTCACTCATTATTTTATGCACACAATTAAGATTTTCCTCTGTCTTCCTACTCGAACGAAGAACAAACACTCCCTATCTAATCTTCCCTAAACACTGAAACTTGCCTAACTTGGCTACATCTTCATGAAACTCCTTTGCATCTTCTCCAGTGCATTCACTTCTTCACAATGTGATTGTCAGAACTGTAACCATTATTCAAGCTATCACCTAAAAGACAGTTTGAGAATAAACTCCCTTCTCTCATGTTCTATCACTTATTTAATGAAGAAGTGCATCAAAGTTCAAAGTAAATTTATTATCAAAGTACATATATATCATCATATAGTACCTCAAGATTAATTTTCTTGCAGGCATTCACATAACAAAGAAATGTAATAGAATTGTATAGAGTGGTTTGAAAAGCTGACTGTACAAAAGACAAACTGTACAAATAGATAAATAAATGCATACATAAGTATATAGTCTTTAAAGTGAGTCCATAGATTGTGGAAACAGTTTAGAGCTGAGCTGAGTGAAGTTATCCACAGTACTTCAAGATAGTTAAAAGGTAATAACTGTTCCTGAAACTGGTGATGTGGGACCTAAGGCTCCTGTACCTCATTCCCACTGGCAGTAGCAAGAAGAAATGGTAGAAGTCCTTGATGGTAGATGCTTCTTTCTCGTGGCAGCTCTTCTTGTAGATGTCTTCAATTTTCAGAGGGCTTTTGCCTGTGATGGTCAGGGTTATATTTGTCACTTTTTGTAGGCTATCTATTCTTGGACATAAGTGATTCCACACCAGGCCATGATGTAACCACTAAGGATGCTCTCCACTATACATCTATAAAAGTTTGTCAAAGTTATGTTGTAGATGACATGCCAAACATATGCAGACTTCTAAGAAAGTAGAGACTCAGTATATCTTTGTGCACCTTTGTAATAATCTCATTGATCTTCAGGACCTATTGATTATCATAGTACTCACAGAGGCATAACAAATAAAGTTTCTGCCTCACAACTTTGGTGACCAAAATTCAATGCTGACCTCCATTGCTGTCCTTATGGAATTGACACACACTCTGTAATCTCATGTGGTAACTCCAGGTGCTCTGTTATTTTTCCCACGTCCCCAAAATATATGAGTCGATGGGATGGTTGACTGCTACAAATTGTGTTGTTGGAGTGATAGAATTTGGGAATAGATGGAGCTGTGGAGAGAATAAAACTGAATAGAATAAGATCGGTAATAAAAAAAAATAGGTGTTTGATTCTTGGGGTACCAAAAGACCTGTTTCCATGTTGTGTCTAACTTTTTTCTTCCATTTATTATGTATAGTCTTGCTTTTTTGACCTACCCAAATGTATCCCCTCTGGATTAAATTCTATTTGCAACATTTCTGTTCAAACCATTAATTCCTGCAGAACAAGGCTCTCTTCCTTCCTATCACCTGCAGGGCAAATTCTTAAATTTTCTGTAAACTTCATCTGAAAGTTCATAGATTCATGTTTTAAGTGGATACAGTTTATTTTTCATTTTTCAATCTACAAATTATATTTCAAATTTCAGTTTTCCAATTCCAAAGGATGAAGGATGCAGGACTGAAGTCGATGTATTTAAATTTGCATAACATTTGGAATAAGGTGGATGAACCTTATCGATTGTTCGGTATGACTTTGTGGGCATCACTGAATCATGGCTGAAAGAAGGCCATAGTTGAGAGCCTTACATCAAAGTATATACAGTGTATCAAAAGGACAGGCAGGAATGCATAGACTGTCATGGGACTCTGTTGATAAGAGATCATAAGATCTTTAGAAAGAGATGACAAAGGGTTGAATGTTCAATCTTTGTTGGTGGAGATAAGAAAGATAAGAAATTGCAAGGGTAACTAAACCATTATGGGAATCATATATAGGCCTCCAAATAGTAGCCAAGATATGGGGTTAAGATTACAAAGGGAGATGGAAAAAGGCATGTAATAAGGGTAATGACACAATTGTAATGGGGGATTTCAATATGCAAGGAGATTTGGAAAATAAGGTTGGTGTTGGATCTCAAGAGAGGGAATTTGTTGAATGCCTATGAGATGGCTTTTTAGAGCAGCTTGTTCTTAACCCTATTCAGGGAAAGGCCATGTTAGATTGGGTGTTGTGTAACAACCTAGATTTTATTAGTCAGCTTAACATAAAGGAAACCTTAGGAGGCAGTGATCATAGTATGATTGAATTTATACCTGAAATTTGAGAGAGAGAAGCATAACTCACATGCATCAGTATTACAGTGGAATTAAGGGAATTACAGAGACTTGAGAGAGGAGATCGCCCAGCTGGATTGGAGGAGGACACAGGCAGGGATGACAGCAGAGCAGAGATGGTTGAAGTCTCCGAGAATAGTTCACAAAGCACAGGATAGATTATGTCCCACAGAGGAAGAAGTTGTCAAATGGCAGGGGTAAGCAACCGTGGCTGACAAAGGAAGTAAAAGAAGGAATAAAAGCTAAGGAAAGAGCATATGAGGTAGCAAAAGTGAATGGGAAGTTGGATGATGTGGAAGCTTTTAAAATCCGACAAAAGGCAACTAGAAAAGATATATGAAAGGTGAAATATGAGGGCAGACTACCCAATTAATATAAAGCAGTGAAATAACTTTTTTCAGTTATATGAAGAGTAAAAGGGAGGTGAGAGTTGATATTGGACCACTGAAAAAATAATGCTGGTGAGGTAATAAGGGGGTCAAAGAAATGGCCAATAAACTTAATGGGTACTTTGCATCTGTCTTCACTGTGGAAGACACTAGCAGTGTGCCAGAGGTCTGTGATTGTCAGGGAGCAGGAGTGTGTGTCGTTGCTGTTACAAAGGAAAAAGTGCTGGGCAAACTGAAAGATTTTAAGGTGAATAAGTCCCCTGGACCGGAAGGACTACATCTCAGAGTAGCAAAGGTTGCTGAAGAGATAATGGATGCTAACACGACGAAATCTGCAGATGCTGGAAATTCAAGCAACACACACAAAATGCTGGTGGAATGCAGCAAGTCAAACATCATCTATAGGAAGAAGTACAGTCGATGTTTCAGGCCGAGACCCTTCATCAGGACTAACTGAAAGAAAAGATGGTAAGAGATTTGAAAGTGGGAGGGGCAGGGGAGATCTGAAATGATAGGAGAAGACAGGAGGGGTGGGGTGAAGCTAAGAGCTGGAACGTTGATTGGCAAAAGGGACACAGAGCTGGAGAGGGGACAGGAGGCCTAGGGAGAAAGAAAGAGGGAGGGGAGAACCAGAGGAAGATGGCGAGCAGGCAAGGAGTGATTGTGAGAGACAGAGAGAGAAAAATAAGGAAGTAGATAAATAAATAAGGGATAGGGTAAGAGGGGGAGTAGGGGCATTAATAGAAATTGGAGAAATCAATGTTCATGCCATCAGGTTGGAGGCTACCCAGACAGAATATAAGGTGTTGTTTCTCCAACCTTAGTGTGGATTCATTGAACCCAATGGAAGCATTGGTTATGATCTTTCAAGAATCAATTGATTCTGGCATGGTCCTGGGGGACTGGAAGATTACAAATGTCACTCCACTCTTTAAGAAGGGAGGAAGTTAAAAGAAAGGAATTTAGAGGCCAGTTAGCCTAACCTCAGTGGTTGGAAAAGTGTTGGATTCTATTATTAAGGATGAGGTTTCAAGGGTACTCGGAAACTAATGATAAAATAGGTCAAAGTCAGCATGGTTTCTGTGAAGGGGAATCTTGCCTGACCAAACTGTTAGAGTTCTTCAAGGAAGTAACAAACAGGATGTATAAAGGAGAGGCAGTGGATGTCATTTACTCAGATTTTCAAAAGGCATTTGATAAGGGGCCACACATGAGGCTCTTAACAAGATAAAATCCTGTCGTGTTACAGGAAAGATACTGGCTTGGACAGCAGAATGGCTGACAGACAGGAGGCAATGTGTTGCAGTAAAAGGGACCTTTTCTGGTTGGCTGCCAGTGACTGGTGGTGTTCCTTAGGGGTCAGTATTGGAATTGCTACTTTTCACATTGTTTGTCAATGATTTGGATAATGGAATTGATGGCTTTGTGGCACAGTTTGCGGATGATGCGAAGATAAGTGGAGGGGTTGGTAGTGCTGAGGAAGTAATGCAATTGCAGCAGGACTTACACAAATTGGAAAAATGAGCAAAAAAGTGGCAGATGTAAAACAGTGTTGGGAAATGTATGATAATGCATTCTGGTAAAAGGAACAATGGTGCAGACTATTTTTTAAATGGGGAGAAGGTGCAAACATCAGAGATGCAGAGGGACTTAGGAGTCCTTGAGCAAGGCTGCGAGAAGTTTAAATTACATGTTGAGTCTCTGGTAAGGAAGACAAATGATACAATGTTGGCATTGATTTCAAGCGGAATAGAATATAAAAGTAAGGAGATAATGCTGAGGCTTTACGAGACACCAGTCAGGCCGCACATGGACTATTGTCAACAGTTTTGGGCCCCATATCTCAGAAAAGATTTGTTGTCATTGAAGAGAGTTCAGGGGAGGATCATGAGGATTATTCAGGGAATGAAGGTGTTAACATATGAGGAGTGTTTTGCAGCTTGGGCCCATATTCTCTGGAATTTAGAATACAGGTGGATCTCATTGAAACCGAGTGAATGTTGAAAGGACTAGATAAGGTGCATGTGGTGAGGATGTTTCCTTTGGTGGGGATATCCAGAACAAGAGAGCACAGCCTTGAGATTGAGGGGTGACCCTCTAGAACAAAGGTAAGGAGGAATTATTTTAGCCAGGGAGTAGAAAATCTGTGGAATGTTCTCTCACAGACTGCGGTGGAGGCCAAGTCTGTACATATATTTAAAGCGGAAGTCGATTGTTTCCTGATCGGTCAGGGCATCAAAGGATATGGTGAGAAGGCAGGTGTATGGGGTTGAGTGGGATTTGGGATCAGCCATGATGAAATGGCAGAGCAGGCTCAATTGGGTGAATAGCCGAATTCTGTCCTCTGTCCTCTGTTCCTCTGTCTTATGGTGTTATAATTACCTTCACCTGAATTTAGGTTGCTTTTAAACATCCATACATAAAAGGCTTTCATTGGTAAGAAATTCTAGTGGAATAAAATTACAGCTTCAAGAAGTCATGCTTCATATTGCATGACTTATTCAATTATTGAATCCTGCCAAAGAGGACCACACTTTCATGTGGTTCAATGTTTAAGGTTTCAAAAGAAGTTTTTGACACACCGGCCTCCATAGGTAAAAGTTTTGAGTATATAATTTAAAATGTTATGTTAAAGTTGTATAAGAAGTTGGTGAGGCCTAATTTAGAGCACTGTTTGTAGTTCTGGTCACCCATCAATGAGAAAGATATCAATAAGATTGAAAGAGTATAGAGAAAATTTACAAGGATGTTGTCAGGACTTGACTATGTTCCATAAGTTTTATGGAAAGGTTGATTAGATTCGAACATTATTCCCTAGATTGTATGAGAATAAGGGGAGATTTGACATATATACAACATTATGAGGATACAGATAGGGTAAATGTAAGAAGGCTTTTTCCACTGAGCTTGGGTGAGATTACAACTAGAGGTCATAGGTTAAGGGTGAAAGGTGAAATTATAAACAAGAGAAATTCTGCAGATGCTGGAAATCCAAAGCAACAAACGTAAGATGCTAACAGAACTCAACAGCTCGGGCAGATCTATGGAAGTTAAGAAATAGTCAACATTTCGGACTGAGAGCCTTCACCAGAACTGGAAAGGAAGGGGAATAAAAAAACTGGGGGAATGGGACAGAGAACAGCTAGAAAGCGATAGGTGAAGCCAGGTGGTTAGGAAAGGTAAAGGGCTGGAGAGGAAGGAATCTGATAAGAAAACAGAGTAGACCATAGGAGAAAGGAGAGAGAGGAGAACCCGGGGGAGGTGATAGGCAGGTGAGAGGAGGTAAGAGGTCAAAGTGGGGAACGGAAGAATAAGGGATGGGGAGGGATTTTATTTTACTGGAAGGAGTAATCAATATTCATGTCATCAGGTAGGAAGCATGAGGCTGGTGAGTGTGTGGAACAAGTTGCCAGTGGAACTGATGGATGTGGATTTGGTTTCAACATTGAAGAGAAATCTGTATAGGTACATGGAAGGTATAGATAGAGGGCCATGTTCCAGCTGCAGTTTGATGGAAATAAGCAAATTTACAGTTTGGCATACACTAGATGGGCTGAAGGCCCTCTTTCTGTGCTGTAGTGTTTTATGACTCTATGATTCTATGACTTTCATGAGAGAATCGCTGACTTTTTCTGGATTCAAGACCTTCACAATTTACTATGACCAGAATTTTATTTATTGACTAATTGCTACTTTCTATTCCTTTGCTCACCTCATTCCCCATATTATCTTGATTGTGGTTCACTGGTTAAGACCCACATTAGAGTTAGATGGACATGTAAAAAGACTGCTTATTCTATAGAAACTCAGCTGTTCAAGGCATGGAGAAATAAGCTTCTGCCTGTCTGTTCTGTGGCTTATTTGGAACATGTACAGGATACCGGTGAGAATGAGCTTCCTGCTTTAGGAAGGAAGTTATTAAACTGTAAAGAGTACAGAGAAGATTTATGTGGATTTTGCCAAGACCCAATGGTATGTGTTATAGGGATAGGCTGAATAGAGTAGGATTTTATTCCTTAGAGTATAGGAGACTGAGAGGTGATTTTATAGAAGTTATAAAATCATGAGAGGTATAGAGGTGAAGACATTCAGTCTTTTACCCAGGGTTGAAGACTCAAGAATTAGAGGGCACAGGTCTGATGTGAGAGGAGAAAAATGTAATAGAAATTTGAGGAAGAAACTTTATAGAGAATGATTCAGATTCAGTGATTTGTCACATGTACAGTGCATCAATTCATACAGTGAAATGCATCATTTGCATTAACAACCAACGTAACCTGAATATGTGCTGGGGCATCACCGTTCTGATGCTAACATGGTTGGTAGAACAACTGCACCTGAACAACAGCAAAGCAAGCCCCTGGCCTCTCTCCCATCCACCCAACCACCCACTTACACACACAATCCCAGAACTGGTCACCTACGTGGAATGAGCTGCTGAAGGCAGTGGCTGAGACAGATACAATAACAAGAGTTGATCAGGTACATGGATTGGAAAGGCTGAGGAGATTGTGGGCCAAGTGCTGCTAAGTGCAACCAGCTTAGCTAGAGCACCCAGATGGGGATTGAACATTTGGGCTGGAGGGCCTCTTTCTGTGCTGTATAACTCCATGATCCTCTATGACTCTATGACTGCCTGTGACTATGGAGCATCTGGTATTGTATGGGGGAATTTCCATGAGTTTTAAATCTTTACCAGTGACTTGCAACATCCTACAAGTGCAATCTCTTACACGATGCATTAGACTGAGGTCCTGCCTACCTCTCTCTATTTAATATGAAAGGATCTATGCTGCTGCTTAGAGAACAGAGGAAATCGCTCAAACTTAATATTGTGGTATCCAGTCATTTCTGTGAGTTTTGCACATAACTTGGCCCCTGTATTTCTTGCATTCATTAATGACTTGATTAGGTGCACCTGTACACCTGCTCATTAATACAAATATCTAATCAGCCAATCATGTGGCTGAAACACCATGCATAATAGCATGCTGGCATGGTCAAGAGGTTCAGTTGTTGTTCAGACCAAATATCAGAATGGGATGAAATGTGATCTCAGCGATTTTGACCATGGAACAATTGGAGGTACCAAACAGGGTGGTTTGAGTAATTCAGAAACTGCTGATCTCCTGGGATTTCCATGTACAACAGTCTCTCGAGTTTATAGAGAATGGTGCCAAAAACCAAAAAACATTCAGTGAGCAGCCGTTCTGTGGGCGAAATTGCTTAGTTAATGAGCAAAGTCAGAGGAGAATGGCCAGACTGGTGCAAGATGACAGGAAGGCAACAGTAACTCAATAGACAATAGATGCAGAAGTAGACCATTCAGCCCTTCAAGCCTGCACTGCCATTCTGAAATCATGGCTGATCATCTACTATCAATACCCGGTTCCTGCCTTGTCCCCATATCCCTTGATTCCCCTAACCATAAGATACCTATCTAGCTCCTTCTTGAAAGCATCCAGAGAATTGGCCTCCACTGCCTTCTGAGGCAGTGCATTCCAGACCCCCACAACTCTCTGGGAGAAGAAGTTTTTCCTTAACTCTGCCCTTATTCTCAAACTATGCCCTCTGGTACTGGACACTCCCAGCATCTGGAACATATTTCTAGCCTCTATCCTGTCCAATCCCTTAATAATGTTGCAATCAGATCCCCTCTCGATCTCCTTAATTCCAGTGTGTTCAAGCCCAGTCTCTCTAACCTCTCTGCATAAGACAGTCCGGAATTCCCAGGAACTAACCTTGTGAATCTACGCTGCACTTCCTCTATAGCCAGGATGTCCTTCCTTAACCCTGGAGACCAAAACTGTACACAATACTCCAGGTGTGGTCTCACCAGGGCACTGTACAAATGCAAAAGGATTTCCTTGCTCTTGTACTCAGTTCCCTTTGTAATAAAGGCCAACATTCCATTAGCCTTCTTTACTGCCTGCTGCACTTGCTCATTCACCTTCAGTGACTGATGAACAAGAACTCCTAGATCTCTTTGTATTTCTCCCTTACCTAACTCTACACAGTTCAGATAATAATCTGCCTTCCTGTTCTTACTTCCAAAGTGGATAACCTCACACTTATTCACATTAAACGTCATCTGCCAAGTATCTGCCCACTCACCCAGCCTATCCAAGTCACCCTGAATTCTCCTAACATCCTCATCACATGTCACACTGTCACCCAGTTTAGTAACTCAAATAACCATGTGTTATAACAGTGGTGTGCAAAAGAGCATCACTGAATGCATATGTCAAACATTGAAGTGGATGGGCGACAGCAACAGAAGACCACGGATATACCGCACACACAGTAGCCACTTTATTATATACAATAGGTACCTAATAAATTGTCCACCTCGTATATATTCAACAGCAACTACATTTGATGTGTAACCATAATATAAATTATGATATGTCCATGTCTTATCACTTCCTTCTTCAAAAGGTTATCAAATTCATTCAAACTCTTTGTACCTCATGTTCCTGAGTATCTTACCTCCTGCAGCCAGTGCCTTGGTCCCAGGGTAGAAATTACTAATACAGGAATACATAATTTTAAGAAGATTGGAGGAAAATGTAGCAAGAGAAGTGCAAGAGGCAGATTTTCTACGTAGAGAGTGGTGGGTGTGTATAATGTACTATCAGGGTTGCAATAGAGGCAGATCAATGGAGGCATTTAAGAAACTGGTAGAAGGGCATGTGGATGAAGGAAAACTGGAGGATTAGATGAGAGGGAATGGTGAGATTGATCTTGAAAGGTTGGCACAACATGGGCCAAAGGGCTGTACCATGCTCTACTGTTCTGGTTCTATGTTCTGTAGTTGCCATCTTACATACGACCATAGACCGTAAGACATAGGAACAGAGGTAGACTATTTGGCCCATGGAGTTTACTTTAGCTTATGCATTCAGTTGCATAGTACTTTATTTCAGTGCTACTTGACTGCAGTTGCAATTTGCCTGAAGATAAATAGCCTATTGTCCACATTTGGGTCATTTCATGGTACTCTACAACAGCAGTTCCCAAACTTTTTTATGCCCTAGATCCCTACCATTAACTGAGTGGTCCATGGACCCCAGTTTGGGAAGCCCTGCTCCAGAATATCAACATGTCACTTAACATTTTAGGTCATTACATGTGCCTGATGCAGGTTCCATGCCTGATGCAGATAGCATACCAGATGCACATCAGAAGATTTCATTCTCTGAGCAGGTGTGGACGACCTTTTAAGAAAAGTTTTTAAAGAGAAAAACGTCCCTTTGCACAGCAAGGGACTGGACTCATTTGTCATGAGGAGTCAAGATAAGAATGTAACAGAAGGATGCAAGGCACACAAACACAAACACAAACTAAGGGACAATTAATTTACCAACTTCACACTTGTTAGCTTGTAGTCTCTATTGACTTGTATGCCAACCCCTCTAACACTAGTCTCTAATACTAAACCTGTATTGTGAATGGCAACTGATCTTGCAAATAAGAAATACACAAAATTACCAAATGGCCAAAATCTGCAACTGCTAGTCAGTTGTGTGTAAAAATGGCACTTCTTTGTTCAAACTTCAGAACAGTGTGAGTGACGGGAGCTATTCTTCTTGTGTATGAGAAAATAAGGAACGATTGAAGAACGAGTGTGAGTTTCCAGAGTCCAGTTAATCAGCAGTGTCCAAAGTGGTAGCATGTTCAGCTGATGTGAACTTGGTGCAAGCACAGAGCCCACATTTGGGCTTCAAAACCTGTAACAAAATTCCCAGGAAGGACACATTTCCACAGACCATTGTTATTGTGTATCATAGAGTTCTAGTTAATTTAGTTTCTGCAATTATTGCAGAACATGGAGGGTTTACATGTATTCTGTAGCTATAGAAATGACTGAAGATTGTAGCAGATAAATTACATTAGCCTTATACAGTGTAATATATCAAAAGCAAAAATGACACAAGTGAGTTATAAAATCTGCCAAATCACCAAATCACAGCTCAAACTCAATGGGCCAAATGCCTCCCTTCTGTACCATTACAATAACATAATTCTATTATTTTTTTGTCTTTCCTCCAAATCCAGATCTCTATTTTCTCAGAAACATACTGTTTCTTCAACAAACATATGTTTCATTTTATTTCAGTTTTCAGAAATTGAGATGGCAATGACTTGTTAGTATGTCATTTATAAGTGAGCAAATTCCTTAAAATGCACAAATCAATCAATCAATTTCAGCACTGGTGATGTTATGACCATATTAGAATCAGTTATGTAATCCCAACAAAACAGATAAAACTTGTTATTGTTTTCCTCTTTGTGGACAGTCTTTCAGGATCAAGAATGGCTTGCTGCCACTCCAGTTTTGTGGATCCTGTGGTAACTAATGAAGTTAATGTGGTAACCATACACTCAGAAAGAGTGGATGTGGAGAGGATAGTGGGAGATCATAGGGCATAGTTCCAGAATGTAAAGACATCCCCTTAGAACAGAGATGAGGAGGAATTCCTTCAGCACAGGTTATATATCTGTGCATATTTAAGGAGGAGTTGATACTCTCTTGATTAATCAGGGAGTCAAAGGTTATGGAGAGGAGTCAGGAAAATGGGTTGAGAATGAAAATAAATTAGCCATGGTTGAATGGCAGAGCAGACTCAATGGGCTGAATGGTTGAATTTTGCTCCTATGTCTTATGTTTGTATATTTTCCACAGCTGGGGCAGTAAGTGCCTAATTGGACGCAGGAAAGGTTGCTTGTGAATTGTGCTCAGTTACCATCCCAAATGCTCCTTCTCCAATGTGAAGTCATAGTGCAGAGGTTCCCAGGAGTTACTGGAAGAGTTATATATCTTTAAGGAAGTTTTAAGCACATCCTTGAATTTTTATTCTATCTGCCTGATAATCTCTTCCCATGATAAAGCTAATATTATACTTGCCTTAACAAAACAAAAAAAATCAAAGTTTATTACAGGACATAAATAAATTAAAATAATGGACACAAGCCATGAGATTTAATACCCTATTAATAAAAACTTCATCATAGAGGTAGGTTTTAAGAAGCATATTAAAAGTGCAAAAGAAGCAGACATTGTGATTGAATATTCAAGAGATTAGAACTATAACTGGTAAATGACAGCTAATCAAGTTGAAACAATTCAATTAAGCAGCTTGGAAGAATACATAACTGGAGGAGAACAGATATTTTTGTGCCTTACGTCACTTGGAAGCGATCATAGATCATGAAAACAGGAAGGGTTGATTAGCTCATAGCTAAAGTGCAAGGTACCAAGATCAATGGGATACAGCATATTAACCCAGGCAACAGAGGTTTGGGTAATCTCAGGTTTGAACAGAGTAGAACAAGGGAGTACATTGGGATTGTCAGACCTTGAGGCATCAAAGGCAGGGCCAAGGGTTTCAGCATCAGAAGGTGGGCTGGGTCAGTTGACATTAGGAGTTAGAAATAAGCAGTTATGTTGACAGTCTGATCAAGTCACTCAAAACCTAGACTGGAGTCAAATTTGAAGAATCTGGTGTAGGTTCTATCCAGTATTTACAGATAGCATCGAAAAGGGCGAAAGTCTCTGCCAGTGCCTTCAAAAGCATAATCCTTGATACCACAGAGGACATCTTCAAAAGGTGGTTCTTCAAGAAGGTGTCATCTGTTATTAAGGATCTTTACCATCCAGGACATGTTCTCTTCTCATCACCACCATTGCAGAGCCTGAAGGCACACACTCACTGTGGAGATGCCTGCTTCTCCATATACCAACCGATTAATTGTCACCACCACAGATGTTAATGGTCCCACTCTGTATTTCCTATAATTTCTTTTTGTTTCAATATTGATCCCAGATATTTTGCTTTATATTTACTATTCAAGTAAGGTTGCCTTTTCCCCTCCTGCATCATTATAAAGTGGCTCAAAATGAATTGGTGTCAATACTAAAGGATCAGTACATGACTGTGCTGTAACTGGAACTTAATAAAATGTTAATTAAGAATGAAAAATTAACTATTTTTTCATTAACAAATTATGAGCAGATGATGTAAATGAAAACCATTTTCCAACATCTCTCTATTTGTAAGGATTAACGCTAAGTTGCCATGTTAATACTCCCAATTTAGAATGGCTATTCTCCACAGTTTAGTAATTAGTTTACATTTATGATGGTTCCTATCAAGTAATGAACACAGCTTTTTAATAGCTAGAAAGATAAAAGGAAAATATCAACAAGAGCAAGTAGAAGACAAGATTTCTCACTTTGAGCGACTGCTAACCCAGGCTCCAGGATTCTGATTGTTTTCCTTATCACAAGACTGCTGAAAGGAGAAGGCTGTAAACGCATTGCCTTCCAGTGGAGTTGTAGACCGGAGGTGTGATCCCAAGATTGAGGCTGTTTCAAAACCATGTCTCTCATTTACACTCAGTGGCCACTTCATTAGGTGCAGTTGTACACCTGCTCGTTAATGCAAATATCTAGTCAAGCAAACATGTAACAGCAACTCAATGCACAAAAGCTTGCAGACATGGTCAAAAGGTTTAGTTATTGTTCAGACCAAACATCAGAATAGAGAAGGAATCTCATCTGAGTGATTTTGACTACGGGATGATTGTTGGTGCTAGATGGGGTGGTTTGAGCACCTTGGAATCTGCAGATCTCCTGGAGTTTATGGCGAGTGGTGTGATAAACATAAAAACATCCAACGAGACATAGTTCCTTGGGAAAAAATGCCTTGTTAATGAGAGAGGTCAGAGGAAAGTGGCCAGAATGTTCAAGCTGACAGGAAGGCAATGGCAATTTGAATAACCACACATCACAACAGTGGTGTTGGAAGAGCGTCTTTGAATCCACAATTCGGTGAACTTTAATGTGCATGGGCTACAGCAGCAGAAAACCACAATGGGCTCCACTCCTGTATCTAATAAGAAAGCCACTAAGTGTGTAAATCAAAGCAAAGCTCGTGTGATTAAATATCATTTTCAATTCTTAGACTTTAATTAATTGGGTGTGATTTAATCCAATTAAACTAAAAATTGATAACTTTTTATTTTGATTATGTTGTTATTATTTATGTCCTCTGACTGCATTTTGTGTCAACAACATTAAGCATTTCCCCGTCATCTGTAGACACGGGTCTTCATTGGATCCGGTCAGTTTTGTTTTGTCAACTGAAATTATTAGGTTTTATTTTTCATTAGAAAATGCACTTGATTTGATAGAGATCTACAAAATAATAAGAGGCATAAATTAAGTGACTTATTCCCAGGGTGGAAACAGCTAATAACAGACGGCATAATTTTAAGGTGATTGGAGGAAAGTATGGGAGGGATGTGAGAGCTGTTTTTTATGTTTTTTACATAGAGAGTGGTGAGTGAATGTAACACCACGCAAGAGCTGGTGGTTGAAGCAGAATAATTAGGGGCATTTAAGAGTCTCTTAGATGACAGATAGTAGGAGAAAGGGGTTAGATTAATCTCAGAGTAGGGTATAAGTTTGGCAAAACATTATGATCTGAAGGGCCTGAACTGTGCTGTTGAATTCTATCTTCAACATTCTACATTCTGTGTAAAGCTTACAACAGTCAAAAAGGCTACATTTACATTATTACTTCATGATGCTAATTAGTAATAATTTGAAGACTATGCTAAACTAATAAATATGGGTTTGAATACAAATTTGAATTTAATGTCAAAGAAGTGACTCTGTCAGGATATTTTTGCAGCATCGTGTATCCCATATAATATCACAGCCTTGTCCTTGGTGTCTTCCACTTACTTTAAAGAAGGACTTCAAAAGGTGATCTTTACTTGAAAATTTCTCTAAAAGTTCATTCCCTCCAGTGTCACAGCACACTACAGTCCCAACACCCATGCTCAATCTCGAAGCCTCCAACTTCAGCCGATTACCACTTGCACCCATAAATTGTTCCCAATTCTCCAGTCTGGGTGAAGGTTCTTGACCCGAAATGTTAACTGTTCTTTACTCTCTGCAGATGCTGCCTGACCAGTTGAGTTTCTGCAGCATTTTGACTTTGCGGCAGGTTGCAGCATCTGCAGAATTTTGTGTGTCCATTCTGCCAATCAGCTTAGATCTTCCATCCAGATCCCTCTGTTTACCAATCAATATTCTTAAAGCTTTGGATGTCTCACATTTAGCTCAATGATAAGAACTTTGCCTCTGAATCATTTGTTTCTCAGTCTAAGCACCAGCACCCTCCAGCAAAAACAAAGACTTGTACTACTGTGCCAGAAATGACCTAGAAAAGTTGAAGCATGTAACCCATAGTGACAGGGAGGCAATACCAAAACCATGCTGCTTTGCTGACTTTTCAATTTAAAAAAATGGTCCTATACACCGCCTTAAGTGAACAACAGCATCTGAAGATATTCTATCCCACTCTCTATTGACATCATCAGAAGATGTCTAAGGTATTAACCTTAAAGCTGATAATGAGATCATTGTGTGAATAGATTAAGTTCTTCAGTTTACTGAAAGAATAGAGAAAATACTTCAAAAATGGTTTAAAGGATAGGAAGAATGGCATAGTTGAAATTGAGTGCACAATTACATGAATGCACAGGTGTAATGATCACAGGCACGTGGGATCAGAAAAGAAGAATATGCAAACAAAACATAAGTTGTGAAACATTTGACAAGAGAGAATGGAATCATAACAAAAGAAAACCAGAATAGAAAGAACTACACAATACTGTTGGTAAATTGTAGTGGTTAGTGCTGTACTGGCTGGTTCGAACCAAATGATTTCTGTTCCTGAACCTGGTGGTGTGGGACTTCAGGCTTCTGTACTTCCTGCCTAATGATAGCTGTGAAAAGGTGGGTATGGTGGTAGGGCTGCCTTCTTGAGGCAACATCTCTTGTCAATCAGGAAGCACCTTAGGATGGTAACCATGTTTATACTTCAAGTTACTTCTTTCTTAAATACATCCCTCAGAGTCTTTCACTTTCCCGAACTTACTTCCCACTAGGACTTGATATTCACTAACATACAAGTTCACTGTCGCTTCACCCCTTCTATCAATATGAACATGCATTCTCTCTGCGACTGACACACAGTATCTCCGGCATGTAGTGTCCTTAAAATACACTGCAGTTACTTATCTAAGCGGTCTGACAGCAGATCGAGTCTTGATACAGGGCTCTGACTCAAAACACGTCAAATTTTGTTCCTCTCCACAGATGCTCTCGCATGTGTGCTGAGTTCCTCCAGCAGATGGTTGTTCTAGGTTCTAGCATCTGCAGCCCATTATATCTGTTCTGACAGCATCTGGGCAAATCAGAACAACTAACACCAAACAGGATAAGGGTATAGGTTCATTGAAATACCTTCACATGCAGGTTCTGGGCAATTCACTCACTATGTTGGTTTGGAAATATATTGCTGCTCTTTTATCATCACAAATCTAAAGACTGGAAAACCTTTTGCAAGCCTGTAAGAAACTGCAGGGAGTTATCAACACAGTCCAGTCTATCAAAAGAACAGCCTCCCCTCCACAGATTCAACTTACACTTTCTGCTGCTTTGGTAAAGCAGCCGACACCCACCCACCACCCCCTCCTCCCCCACCTCAGACATTCCCACTCCTTCCTTCTTCCATTTGGCAGAAGACACAAAACCTTGAAAGCCTGCACCACCAGGCTCAAGGACAGCTTCTATCCCACAATTATAAGACTACTGAATGTAACTCTTGTACAATAACAATGAACTCTACCTCAATCTACTTCATTATGGCCTACCTGAAAAGCACTTTCTCTGTAACTGTAGCGAATAGAACATAGAACACAGATATTACAGCACAGTAGCAGCACTTCAGCCCATGATGTTGTACCAATCTTTAAGCGTACCCTATGATCTAATATGAATATATCTAATACTTCTCTCACGCATAGCTCTCCATATTTATATCATCCATGTGCCTAGAAGAACATCGAAGTAACTGTAATACTCTATTTTTCATTTTGTTACTTATTTTTCCTTCAGACTACCACAATATAATGAAACTATCTGTGGCAATATAATTGCCACAGTGAAATTATCTTCATGGATGCATGCAAATCAAAGCTCTTCACTGGACATGTGACAATAACGAATTGATTACCAACACCAAATATCAATTGCTGTGGAAGTACCTTATCCAAAATGACAATATATTATGAAGAAGGTGGCTCAGTACTGCCTTCTCAAGGGAAATTAATGTTTGCCTTAATATCGCTTAAATGAAATGTATTTTGAAGCAGTATTTTTAGTATGTTAAAGCATAATCTTTTACTGACAGCAGCATCTCTAAACTGGAAGAACTTGATCAATTTTACACATTGTTGGTGAACTTTGCGTGCAGTTACTCATAATACCCAGGAGCTATCAGGAATACAAGACAAGCAAAAGAGAAGCAAGATATTTTGGCAGCCTTGCAAAGATTTCTTCACTTCCAGAAACTCCAACAAATGCAACAGTGGACATGAATAAATCTCATTAAGATCTTAATCTATTTGGGGGTCTGGACATTATCCCTCAGTTACAAAAGTTCTTAATAACATTGTGCAAAAAGAGCATGAGACAAAGAAAGCTTTGGCATGGATTCAGGATTGCTTTGAAATAATATAAATTTAGCTTTATATAATCTGTTATAACAGGTTCTTGATTAATCAAAGACCAATTGAACAGATTTGTTGACTACATGGACCTGAACAAAGCCATATTTTTTGTCATTCTCTTAAGCAACACAGCTAATCAAATAACCAACTTGTTGACTGGGTAAAGATAGATATATGTTTTTCCCCACTCTCTCCTGTCCTGTTGAGCTCCATCACAGCTAAAACCCTCCCCGCCACTGAGCACATCTACAAAGAGCACCGCCACAAGATCAAGGAATCAAGGAAACCCACCAAGATCAAGGAATCAAGGAATCCCACCATCCAGGCCATGTTTTCTTCTCACTGGTACCATCAGGAAGAAGGTACAGGAGTATTAGGTCCCACACCACTGGGTTCAGGAAGAGGTATTACTCTTCAACCTCAAGCTCCTGAATCAGCATGGATAACTTCACTCACCACAACACTGAATGCAACTTTGGATTCACTTTCTTTTTTTTTTACTAATTTTTTATTGAAACACCAACAAATTACATTCAATATAACCAATTGCCATTTACATTTTGACTGTTTAACCCAGCCTTCCCCACCATCCCCCCTCTACCCCTCTCCCCTCCACCCACCAACTGAATAGTAGTGCATACACAGACAAAGCATTCCTATTTTAACAAAAGATCTTTTAAGTTAGATATCAAATTTGTCCACATTAAGATTGAGTTTGGCCGTGCATCATTTACTCTTGCTGATGAAAGTTCCAAGTAAGAAATGTCCAAAAAGCTCTGAAGCCAGTGAGTATATGAAATATCATGGGGAGGTTTCCAACGCTGGACTACAATCTTCTTAGCTACAGTCAGGCCTGCCAGCCAGACTTTGTGTGATTTTTCCGTAAAGGAAAGGTGGGAGTCATCATTTAGAGGATGTACAGATTTCAAAGATTCTACATATTATGCTTCAATATGTACGTATGTACAGTATGTATGTATGCACTATATGTATGTTCTGTATGTATGTTTGTATGTATTTACTTTTGTTTGTTTCTCTACTGATTTATTTTTTGTATTTACTCTTTTGCACCTTGGTTGATTGTCAATCTTTGTGCGTGGCTTTTCATTGATTCTATTTTATTTCCTTATTCTACTGTGAATGCCTGAAATAAAATGACCTTTGATAAGACATATACTTTAAAATTCGAACTCTGAAGCTCAGAGTAATACAATGATTGAAAGAAGACCCCTGAACCTCATTACGATTAGCACCTCCAGGACATGAGAAGGAGCAAACTATCTAACCTGAGATTCCATATTAAATCAGGTATCTAAGTCAGAGTTTAGTTATTGGAAGATCAAAGTTTAAAGGACAAAACAGGTGCACGAGCTATTTCATTTCTCAGTATCATTACATACAGTACATGGACAATTCCAACTTTCAAAACAAATGAAACATGAAGGATGTACAGGAGGCTCAGGACCTACACCACCAGATTCAGAAGTTATTACCTTTCAGCCGTCTCTTGAACAAAGAGCGGATATCTTCACTTAACTTCACTTGTCCCATCACAGAACTATTCTCACAAACCTATGGACTGGCTTTCAAAAGACTCTTTATCTCAACTCAATAATAATGATGATGATTATTTTCTCTTTGTATGTTGGCTTTTGCACACTGGTTGATTTTCCGTCCTGTTGGTGTGGCCTTTCATTGATCCTATGCTGTTTCATTGAATTTATTGAGTATTCCCAAAAGAAAATTAATCTCAGAGTTGTACATGGTGACATATATGTACTTCGATAATAAATTTACTTGGAAAGTTGGACTTTGAGGCAAGAGAAAACACTGCAACAAATATGCAGGACCACGGTGATCAGCCATGTACGAGGAATAATGGAATAACCGTTCATATAATTGGCAAAGCAGAGATGGTTCGAATGTTTCCATTTTGTGTCTCAAGCTTAATTCTGCAGCATAACTTCACTGTTAAGCTACAAATTAGGGATCTGAAGTGGACTTAATTTTATATGCAAACTTCATTCTCTTTCACTTTCACATAGTTTAGTATTCCACTCCTCTATCATAGCATTTCAACGTGAGTCTATTAAAAATTTTAGAATTGTAACTAGCTCTCTATTCAAAAAGCAAAATACATCCTAAAGGCTCTAATGTTCTACTGGGCTCAGTTTATTACAGGTACCTATTAAGAACAATGACAGATAGGCAATAGTTATACAGCTAAAACATTATCTTTCAGCGGATGTGGGTGTTGTCAGAAACACCAACAATTGTTGCTTAGACTTAGCAGCTTTTTGTGAAGATGTTATTGGACTGCCTTCTTAAACCACTGAATTCTATGACTGGCAACATACTTCCACAGAATAGCTCCTTGTATGGAAAATCGAATTTTGACCAAACAATGAAGAAAGAACACTACAAAATTTCCATGTTAAAAAATTATATGGCTTGAACAGGAATTAGCAGATAGTCTTCAGCCCCCACACTTAAAGATAGGAGAGGTTAAATGTTTTGAAAGTACTGTTTAAAAATCCCTGGTGAGTTGCTGAACTGTATTTCAGAGATAATACACTTTGCAGTCATAGTGTACCAGTGCCTACTTAAATTGATGAATGAGATAGCAGTCAAGTGGATTGTGTTGTCCTTGAATGCTGAATTATACTTTCTGTTGACTGAGTACACTGCTGGGGAAGTAATAAATTGGATTAGATTTCTTCTTCGTTTTGTGGATAATACATACCTGTGCAATTTTCCACATTGTTGATTGGATGCCACAGTTGTCATTGTTTAGTTAGGTGAGCAGCTAATCGAAGAGCACAGGTCTTCAGCAGTATAGAATTTAGGCTTTTCTCTCCACAGACAAATCAACCATTTCTTAAGCAACACACACAAAATGCTGGAGGAACTCAGGAGGTCAGGCAGTGTCTATGGAAAAGAGTAAAAGGTTGATATTTTGGGCCATGACCTTTGATTTGAATCCACATGGCTCCCAGATTCATTTTCAGGCTTCTTGTTCAGACCCATCAAGGATCCAGGTACTGACATTCAATTAACTACTTCTCCACATGGCTTTAACCATTTCTTTTTTTCTGTGAAATGAAATGAATTAGCTGAAGATTGCTGTCTAATGGTAGCAAACACAGATGGATCTCAATTTTGCTAAAGATGGATCGGCTTTGTCTTTGGGATGCAATGCTGGCTCCACCATCGTTCAGAATGGGACTGTCTTAGGAGTTTTCTCTTCCAGTCAATGATTGAGTTTTATTGTTCACCACCTCCCAGGACTGTGTTTGGCATGACTTCAGAGCTTTATCTAATCATTCGTTATTGGATCATTTAGTTGTGTCTGCCACATTGTTTCTGCTCGTGTCACTTCAGATCAACAATAGTACCCTCTCACCTCAAACTTACCTTATCACAAGCAATAACACAAATGACATATTTCACTGTATGTTTCAATGCTTCGATGTATATATGACAAATGAAGGTAATCTTTAATCTCTTTATACTGGTCTCTTCCCTCTGCACTCTCAGACCAACATTCATTCACCTCCACTAATGTTAATTGACCCCTTGACTCCTTCAGCAGTTTGTATTTTGCTGTAGGTTCCAGCATCTGCAGTCTCTTGTGTCTCCATTATGTGTTGCCCACCTGGTGCTGGTCTTGACATGCTCTGTGACACTCCTTGTTAGGTCAGGAATGGTTCCCTACCTTGACTGTCAGGGCAGACTGTGGAATACACACTGTTGTAAGTTTGTGATAAAAGAGATTTTGGATGCTACCATTACCCCATTTCATCTCACTAATGTTTAGTTTTGAATTGCTGGATCAGTTTGTGCAATTGTCCGGTTTGGACAATTGGCCATAGTACACAATTCAATGGACAATATAAGTTTTTAAAAACACAAAATGCTGGCAGAACTCAGCAGGCCAGACAGCATCTATGGGAGGAGGTAGTGACGTTGTTTCGGGCCGAAACCCTTCATCAGGAGTGGAGTAACATGGGATGGTCGAGGGGGGATAAGAAGTTGGGGGAGGGATGAAGTAGAGAGCTGGGAAAAATAGTGAGGGGGGAAAAAGAGAGAGAAAGAGAACCAGACTAAAATAAAAGATAGGGATGGGGTAAGAGGGGGGGGGCAGGGGTATCAACGGAGGTCTGTGAGTTGAATGTTCATGCTGGCAGGTAGAAGGCTACCTAGGCGGGAGATAAGGTTTTGCTCCATCGACCTGCATGTGGCCTCATCTTGATGGTAGAGGAGGCAATGGACAGACATATTGGAGTGAGAGTGGTCTGTGGCCTGTGGAATTGAAGTGTGTGTTTTATATCATATAAATTTTTATATCATTCTTCTTTCAATTACTAACAGTAGACTTTAGAAAAATAACTAGATATAGGATTCTCAGTTGCCACATAATTTGAACACGTCTTTGAATCATAAATGAAGTCTCTGTATAACTAACCCAGTGACATAACCTCGAAGTTAACAGAACTGCTCTCTCATTTATTGGTTAAGGGAAATAATCCTCTATTGGAATACATATGTCTTTGTGAAGCAGTCCTACCACACACCTGAACTACCACTTGGCATATGGAGCTAACAATTTTGACCTTGCACTACATCTATTAATGGTAGGCAACTGATAAGTTTCTAAGTCCCTGAAGTTATTACTGTTACAAAATTAATTATATGGAAAATTTTGCACAGAAATTCTAAACCAGTTGCACTGCAAATTAGTTTAATGTTAATTTGTTTACAGAAATAATGTCACTTTAATTAGAACTCCAGGAATTTCAGTAAAGGAAATTGTAAATTAATTGCTATGAAGATAGAAACACAAATACTGAATGTGGTCCAGAAATGCATTCATAATGAAGCTTGGCTATAAAGCACTTCATCAACTTTTACCTGTACATACAAGGGCGATTACGTTTCCTATTAATTGAGGTTATTGACTGTAAAATTGAGGCTGCAACTTTTTTTTAATGAAATGCCATTTTTAATCTTTTCACCTCAGGAACATTGTTGGCCATCAAAACTTATTAAAAATCCATAAAATCCACAAGGAAACCTCAAATAATTTAATGTCTTTAATTATTGGATCTACAACACAATTCAAGGAAGAAACTAAACTAATTTCATCATTTGCTAGCAAATGACAAAATATTGTCATCTAAATGCTTTGGGAAACTTCAATCCATGTCATTTATGTATTTAAAGATTAATCATGCAATATCGATTAGTGTTCAAAGATATTTAAATTTGGAAGGAGTGAACACATTAGCAATTTTGCTGAAGGCATTTATAGTTTATCCAATATTATCCCAGAGTATGATTTGGTTAGCCCATGGAAGAAATATTTGTTTAACAAAAAACCCTGTAAATATTGTTGTCTTAAATCTTTTCTTAAAACAATATTTGCAATCTTTTATTCAATCATACTAGAGAATAGTCCAAAGTTTCAGTGCTTTTTTCCTGTTTGTTTTGTGTTTTCCTTATGGGATTCAGGTGTTACAGGCAATGCCATTATTGACTACCAGTTAAAAGTTGATGCCATTTGTGAATCTGGAGTCATATGTAGGAAAGGCCGAGTAAGAACAGCACAAAGAGAACAAGAGTTTTAAAAGAAAGAAATGCCATGATTTCACAGTCTCCATTAATAATACTAGAACTCTACTCCACATTTAATTATCAAACATTCAGTTTTCCTGCTGCAACAGTCGGGTTCAAATTTATGCTCAGACATCTAGATACCATTTTAGGAATGAGCACTCTGGCATTCAATAGCTGTTATGGGAGGGCAATCAAAAGAAAAACTGGACTGATTAGCCATTTATTCTACATCGATTTTCTATCACCCTCCATAGATGTCATCTGGCTTGCTGAGTTCCTCCAGTATTCCATGTGTACTGCTCAAGATTTCCAGCATCTGCAGAATCTCTGATGAATATATCTCATTGCTTCTTTTATTTCTAACACTTTACACTCCATATGCTTTTGATGGTTGGTTAAGCTTACTCCTCTAACCTGACCCAACTCTCAGTTAGCTACTCATGCCATAAATTCAATCTCTTGCACACTAAATGTAAATTTCCTTTTATAATCCCAGTTTACAGCAAGGTGTTAGGGCAAGGAATGTGCAAGAAAAAAAATAATTATTAGATACCTTTCACTTCAAAATGAATTTCAGCTAAAAGTGCCACATTCAAAGACCATTAACTTAATAAGAATCATAGAAACATAGATCACTACAACATAGAAGCAGGCCCTTCAACCCATCTAGTCTGCACTAAATTATTATTCTGCCTTGTCCCATCAACCTGCACCCAGACCATAGGTTTCCATACTCCTTCCATCCATGTAATTATCCAAATTTCTCTTAAATGTTGAAATCAAACCAGCATCCACAACTTCTGCTGGCAGCTCATTTCACACTCTCATCACCCTCCAAGTGGAGAAGTTCCCCCTCATGATCCCTTTTAACATTTCACCTTTTAGCTTTAACCCATGATTTCTAGTTCTAGGCCCAAAGCGTTGACTGTTTATTCATCTTCATAGATACTGCCTGACTTGCTGAGTTTCTCCAGCATTTTGTGTGCATTGGTCTAGATTTCCAGCATCTGCAGAATCCCTGACGTTTAAAGTCCTAACTTATTCAGCCTTTCACTCTTACTCCAATAGTCAAGGCAACATCCTTGTAAATCTTTGTAAATTTTCTGTGCACTCTTAAACTGATGTGATGTGAAGTGAGAATGAAGCCTTCTTGTACCAGCATACATGTAAACTGCCCTTTCCTGTTGGAAACAGGAAAGGGAAAGTAGGGATAAATGTCTGCTTTTCTAATGGCAGTGAGGAGGTGCTTAGATCAGTACTAGCATTCCAGCTATACACAATTCATATAAACAGATGAGGGAAGATAGCAGGGAGCACAGAGCTGGAGTGGGTGGGCAGGGTTTGTAGCAGAAATGGTCTGTGAGGCATTGCAAAGAGACGCTAATGTGATTAAGCCAAGATGCATAGGCAAATACCCTCCATATATAGTATAATGTGGATAAATATAGTGATATCCATTTTGGCTCTAAAGCCAGAAATGTGGAATATTATTTGAATGATGATGGATTGGGAAAGGAGGAGTTGAAATGAGACCTGGATATCCTTGTGCACCATTCACTGAAAATTACTGTTGAGATGCAACAAAAAATTGAGAATGAAATAGTATGCTGGTCTATATTGCAAGAAGCATTTAAGTGTAGAAGGAAGGACGTCTTGCTACTGTTGTGCAGGGCCTTGGTGAGACCTCATATGGTTTTGTGTTCACTTTTGGTCTCCTTATCAGAGAATTGTTTTTATTAACATGGTAGGAGTACAGCAAATATTTACCATTCTGATTACTGGGATGGCAGGAGCTACATACATGAAGAGGTTGAATCCATTGGATTCTATTCACTGAACATTAGAAGAATGTGAATGGACTTCATTGAAACTTGTAACATTCCAACAGGACCAGATAATTTGAGAATCCAGAACCACATGTCACAGTCTCCAGTTACAGGGAGATTGAGAACCAATATGAAGAGAAATTTCTTCACCCAGAGGGTGGTGAACTGTGGATTTCTCCACCATTGAGTAAGCAGTGAAGTTCAGAACATGATGTAATGCAGGCAGGTAGATACAGTATAGTTATTAATGCTGTGGAGATCAAGGAATATTGAGAAAAAGAAAAGCATACAGAAGTGAATGATTAACCATGATCATAATGAATACTAAAGCACATCCAAAGAATCAAATGGACTACTCTGGTTCCAAATTTTTTAAAAACTTGCAATAGAAAAAACAGTCATAGAGTCATACAGCATGATATCTGGCCCCACAGTCCAACCAGTCCATGCCTACCAAACCACTCATCCAAGCAAGACCCATTTGTCAGTCTTGGCCCAGAACCTTTTAAACCTTTCCTGTCCTAAGGGCCAAATGTCCCTTATTATTATACCTGGCTTAACCACTTTCTATAGCAGCTCATTCCACATAGGGACCACCCCACCCTCTGTTTAAAAACAGAAGCTGTCCCTCAGTTTCCTATTACACTTTTGCTTTCTCACCTTAAGCTATGCCCTCTAGCTCTTAGAATTAGAATGATACTGAGCAGCTGGAAGTCAGGGACAATTGTCATTTACTTTGCTTCTGTATCGGAGATCAACTTGTTAATGTTCCCTGCAGAGCCATTGATGGACGATCTCCTTTAACCATATCAGAAATGGATAACAAACACTGGAACACAAGTTCCCAATTTCAACCTACAGGTGGATGTACTGTATTTTTTAATTACAAGCACTTTACTTGAAATCTTTTCCATGTAGCCTCTTGTTTCTCAGCATTAGCTATGGATGCTGCATCCTAGTTGACTACAGATACACAAGCCCGTACATACAATGTGGAGAGCATTGTGGATAGGCTCCCCCTATCCACACAGATGATGAATCCAAAAGAACAAATGAGGGGGCTGTAGTCAGAACACAGTGGAGGTTTGAAATGAGAGTTTTTCTTCTCCTAGGTGAGCATCCAACCACAACCAATGAGCCCCATCTGCCCAAAGCAACTAGTTTAAAAATGAAAATAACCTACTTTTGCCCCTGCTCCTGTCTGTCGAAACAATTCCACCAGGCTTAGTGAAGGCAGGTGAAGTAGTCAGAGGCTATTTGAGACATGCACCATTGGGAACATTTAATAGGTAGTAGGAGCTTATCCCCAGTACCTCCCCTCCCCCCAACAGCCCCCAGCCATAATAATCGTAAGGAACCAATATTTTCCTTAAGCTTACTCTACTGTCGTTAACTTAATCTTTTACAGAGCATCCAGTTTGTCAGTCATTAAACATCTCTCCCCAAGTAAGGTCCATTCCACTTTAAAGATGGTAGATTGGCATCCTATTCACCATCGCAATCATTCACTCATTCATCCAGCATTAATGCAGACTGCGTGATCTTATAAAGAGTGTACTCACCCATATAACCATATAACAATTACAGCACAGAAAAAGGCCATCTCGGCCCTTTCAGTCCATGCCGACGCTTACTCTCACATAGTCCCACCTACCTGCACTTAGCCTATAACCTTCCATTCCTTTCCTGTCCATATACCTATCCAATTTTACTTTAAATGACAATACCAAACCTGCCTCTGCCACTTCTACTGGAAGCTCATTCCACACAGCTACCACTCTCTGTGTAAAGAAATTCCCCTTGTGTTACCCTTAAACTTTTGCCCCTTAACTCTCAAATCATGTCTTCTTGTTTGAATCTCCCCTTCTCTCAATGGAAAAAGCCTAACAATGTCAACTCGATCTATCCCCCTCATTATTTTAAATACCTCTATCAAGTCCCCCCTCAACCTTCTACGCTCCAAAGAATAAAGACCTAACTTGTTCAACCTTTCCCTGTAACTTAGGTGCTGAAACCCAGGTAACATTCTAGTAAATCTTCTCTGTGCTCTCTCTATTTTGTTGATATCTTTCCTATAATTTGGTGACCAGAACTGTATACAATATGTACACCCCTGCCAACATATCCCAAATACTTGACCTCGATGACTAAGAAATACAATGCATGGGAACATCACTGCCTGTTTCACACCATATATATGAGCAAGAGCAAGCTAGAGGTAGAGGTAGAGCAAGCTAGAGGTAGAGGTAGAGCAAGCTAGAGCTTTTCTGTTTGGAGTGAAGGAGGTTTACAGTAAACTTGATAAAGATGTCCAAAATGTTAAGAGGCATAGATGGAGTGGATAGCCAGAGACTTTTTCCCAAGGTGAAAAACTCAGCAAGTCGGGCAGCATCTATGGAAATAAATAAAGAGTCAATGATTTGGGCTGAGAGTTCTTTAGGACTGGAAAGGAAGGGGAAGATGTCAATTTTTACATTATTGAAGGAATGTAAAGAGGTGTCAGCGGGAAGTTTTATACACAGAGTATGGTGGGTGTGTAGAACACTTTACCAGGACAGTAGTAGAGGCAGATACATTAAGGCTTTAAAAGAACTACTTAGACAGGCACATGGATGAGAGAAAATGGACGGCTATGTAGGAGGGAAGGGTTAGATTTACATTAGAGTAGGTTACAAAGGTAGTGCAACGTCCAGGGCCAGAAGGCTTGTAATGTGCTGCAGTGTTCTACATTTGATGTAACAAGTCACTAAAAATCCAGAGTTGTAAATGTATCATCAGTCTTTCTTTGTTGCTGCACCTAAACCCTGGAACTTTCCACAAAACGGAATGACTGGTTCACCAGAGAAGTGGCAACAATGATATGTCGTCTCACAATTTTAAATAGCTAGGAGTGGTTAATAAATTGTCAACCACAACAGGTGAATGAACTGACCATTCAGTGAATGTTCCAAATAAAAGTCAGATTGAAGCTTGGGAAGGATTAACAACCTTTGTACAAGTTGCAGTTGAGTGGTGATCTTAGCTCCCTCGCAATTAAAGGGTTAGAAAAGCAATATTCTTAGGAGTGTACTGTCCCTCCCTAAACCTATATTACTAATGTTGTTCAGGAAAGCTTGCTTTCTTTTCTGTGAGTGATAGCCAGTCCAAAAAATATTTCCCTAATTTTAGATCATCAGATCTCATAAAGAGTTTCAGATATATATGTTACAGAGGGATCTTGGAGTGTAACTTTCTGAAAGTGGCAACACAATAAACAGGGTGTTAAAGAAGGCATACGACACACAGGACTTGCTTTGTTCAGTGAGTATAAAAGTAGAGAACTTGTGCGGTAGTATATAAAGCTTTGGTTAGCCCACATTTTAAGCATTACATTACAGGGAGGATATAAAGGTTTTTGGAGAGGGTACAGAGGAAATTCACCAGGATATTGTCTGGATTAGAGGGTATTAGTTATAAGGAGAGGTTGGCCAGGATTGGATTGTTTTCTTTGGAGTATTAGCAGCTGAGGGATGACTTCATGTAAAAATAGGTATAGATAGGTAGATAGACTGTGTCTTTTTGCCAGAGTGGAAAAATCAAACAGGAGAAGGTATAGCTTTAAAATGAGGGAGAGAAATTTAAATTTACAATGCAAGTTTTTTTTAACACCAAATTTAATTGGTGTCTGGAATGCACTGCCTGGCGAGATAGTAGAAGGGTACACAATAGCAATGATTAAGAGGTATTTAGAGAGGAACATAATTCTGCCATGGATGGTGCCAAGCCTGGCTGTGAAAGAGGAGGGTTGGATGTGGGGCTACCAGCCCCATCCTGTAAATACCTAGAGCTATATCAATGCCAACAGAAGCTCCAAAGACCTTATTCCAGGGAGAGGAAGGATCTTCACCTAGAAGACATATGAAATCATGTGCTGAAAGCAGAAGCCACTGTGGTGAACTGCATATACCTGTCTGGACACGCCCCCCACCCCCCACTGACTGCTCCTGTGACTCCTCCCACAGACCCTGGTATAAAGGCGATTGGAGGTACAGACCCTTCCTTAGTCTCCAGGATGTTGTGTGGTGGTCACTTGCTGCTTGTGCTTTCTTCCAGCCAATAAAAGCCTACCTTAACCCACGTCTCAGTGTTATTGATGGTGCATCAGCCACAGATCCAGGACAGAGTTCTCCGAAGAGCCACTGTCAGTGGCCTATGCCCCAGTAGGGGTGGTGAGCTTAGAAAGAAGAGGCAAACATTATAATGAAGGAAAATCAATCACATGCAGGCTGCTGAGATTAGTCTGGTTTGGCATCACAGCTGGCACAAAGGACCAATTTCCATGCCTTTACTCTTCAGTGTTCTATATTCAAGGCCTTCAGGGAAGAAAACAGGCACTGGTCAGTCCATAGCTGGAGTATTGTAAGCAGTTTTATTTATGAAAGGACGTGCTGGCATTGAAGAGGATTCAGAGGAGTTTCATGGGAATTATCCACGGAATGGAAGGGTTAACTTAGTAGGAGCATTTAATGGTGCTGGGCCTGTAATTGCTGCAGCTTAGAAAATGAGGGTATCTCATTGAAATATATTGAATATTGAAAGGCCTAGATAGGGTGGGCATGGAGAGGATGTTTCTTGTAGTGGAGGAGTCTAGGACTAAAGGGTACAGCCTCAGTGTAGAAGAACAGAAATAAGAAGGAATTTCTTTACCCAGACGGTGGTGAATCTGTGGAATTCATAAATGGATGTGGAGGCTAAGTTACTGGGTATATTTAAAGCTGAGGTTGATAATTTCTTGATTAGAAAAGTTGTCAAAGGTTATGGACAGAAGGCAAGAGAATGGGCTTGAAAGGGATTTTAAATCAGCCATGATGGAACAGCGGAGAAGACTTGACTTAATTCTGCTCCTCTGTCTTATGGCCTTATAGAAACATGTTATCCTTACAGTATATCTTTCCAGACCCATCAATGTGATTGAAGCTTAACTATACTTAAAGTAGGCATTGATTTTGTGTCCTATTAAAAATGTGTAACAAACAGCAACATTGCCAGCTATCTCGACACTCCAGGAAAGAATTTAAAAAACATTTTTCTCAATCCATCGCCACTAATGTTGGAATATTAAGATGGATATTGTTATACTGTGAGAGTAGAGAAAATCATAATGAAAAGCAAAGCATCCTAAAAATGTTCAGATGATCAGGCAGTGGTGAACAGAAATTGACCTGAAACATTGATCATGTTAAAAAACATTAACTTTGTTTTTTTTTGTCCTGCTTGTTTTGCCAAGTGATTCCAGCATTTTTACAAATTGTGGAGGAACTCAGCAGATCAGGCTACATTTATGGAAATCAATAAACAGATATATACAGTATGATTAGTCTCTGTCCTAACACCACATTGGCTGTTAATTCTCCTCCATAGACCATAGATGCTCCTGAGCAACTGAGTTCCACCAGTATTGTGTGTGTGTGTGTGTGTGTGTGTGTGTGTGTGCGCATGCACGTGCATGCGTGTATGGTATGTGTGTGTGTGTGTGTGTGTGTGTGTGAGTGTGTGTGAGTGTGTCTGTGTGTGGAGTGTGCATGCATGTGTGTGTGTGTGAGGTGTGTGTACGTGTATGTGTACATGCACATGTGTGTGTTGCTCTTTATTTCCAGCATCTGCAGAATCCATTGCTTTTCCAGAATTTCTTGTTTTTCACCAGTGTATTATTCTTTAATTAGCTGTTACAACCTGAAATCCGGTAAAGTCTGAGAGAGTTTGGAAACATGTTTATTTCTCTCCATTGATGCACCTGATCTGCTGAGTTCCTCCAGCACTTTATGTGTGCTGCTCTGGATTTCCAGAAGCTGCAGAATCTCTTATGTTTACATGTTATAATCCTTTGTTTTCTGATTTTAGCCTGGAAAGAAGAGGTTCCAATACTGGCTGAATAAAGCTAACTATATCCTGTACATAAAATTTATCTCAAATTGTACATCCACAGAGTATTTTTGTTCTTTGTTAATATTATTGTGGTTCTGTTATTTGCACCTTAGTCCCAGAGGAATGATGTTTCATTTGGCTATATACGTGTATGGTTAAATGACAATAAATTTGAACTTGAATCTGAAACACAATTGCAAATCATAGTACTTAATTCTCAATATCATAACCAGTAAACAATCTATTTTATTTAAATTTATTAAACTGAGCCAGAAATCAATGCAATACAAATCTGAGCAATCTGACACATGTCTGTGGACTGGTACGTGAAACACAGCAGAGACTGAAAGCTCAGTGATGCTTGTGTCAAAGTGTTGTTGCAGATGAAAATGCAGTGATAGACATGTTCATAAAAGTGACAGAGAAAAGTGCAGCATTTTTTTAAGCAGATGTAACTTCAGATGATTTCATATTGATTGAAGTTTACTTTTAAAATACATCAGTATTCCACACTGAATGTATTAGCAAAATTAACTGGCTTTGAGAGTCCCAACCAATACACAAGTATATAGCTCAAACCAGTCTTGAATTGGCCAAATTGGTCTGTGTAATCTCATTCAAATAAGATTGATGTGTTCTCTGTAGTCACCACTAAAAAGAAATGAGGGACTATGTGGATAAATAGAATTTGGATGACCATCTCAGTAACAATTTTGAAGCCCTGGATGGCTTATCCTTATGTTGCTGATGTGAAGTATAATATTGATGATCATTATTAAGAATAAGATCCTACCCCTAATGGTTCTCTGTGTAGCTCCAGCATTGTTCAATGTGGCACTTTTACTTAGAGATACTGTGCAGAATATGCCCTCCTGGCCTTTTGAGCCAAGCCGCCATCAACCCTGACTTAATCATGGAGCAATTTAAAATGGCCAATTAACCTACTAACCATTGGGCTATGGGAAGAAACTAAATCACCATTAGAAAACCCACACATTCCACGGGGAGGACGTACAAACTCCTTACAGAGAACATGGAGGTTGAACCCTGAACTCTGGTGTCCCAAACTGTAATAGTGTCATGTTAACTGCTACATTAACTGTGACACCCAGTTGTGAGAGACTGGGTGTACAGACAATAAATGCAAGAAGAAATACAACTGCTCACTCTTTTAGCTAATAAAGTAATTTTGTTGTTCGTATGCATGGCCAACAGATCTTTGAGAGATACTGAGAAAATCTAGCAGTCTTGCAATGAATACATCGTGCGTCTCTTTCTGAATAATTGCAATCTGTTGATTAAAAAATTTAAACAAATAATAGGTAATCAACATTACTTTTATTAGCATTAATGGGGGAAACGATTCATTTAACAAGGCATAAAGTTTATAGGTACTTGCGTACATGCAATGTGGTTTCTTCTGAATTCACTTTCAGCCATCAATCCCAATTATAGTTCTTCTGTTCATATGATCTTTCCTGGTTCGAGACTAAAGCTTTGGATAACACTCCGGTAACTTACTATGTTAAAGATGCTATTCAAATCTAAATGTGTGTTTGTTGCATTTGTTTAACTAAATAGGTTAAGTTGCCATGGATACTAGACCAGATAAATTCTCCTGATTAAATTCAGTTTTCTGAAAGAAAAAAATAGTTCAAGACAGAGTTCTTCCAGAAAATAGAACAGATGTCCTTTATCAAAATCATTACATAAGCACTTCTTGTTATAAAAGAGTTGAATGTCAAACAAAGTAAGTTATGGTGGTGGTGGGTTCGCTCATATGATATAAAAGGAAATATTTTTCTCATTGAATTCATTCTGACTCCCACATCAAATTCATCAGTCTAAGACCAGAGGGATAGCCTCTGAATAGATTATGTCCATTTAGAAAAAAGATGAAGAGTTATTTCTTTTGCCAGAGGGTGGTGAATCTATGGAATTCATTGCCACAGACAGATGTGGAGGCCAAGTCATTGGGCATATTTAAACCAGAGATGGATAGGTTCTTTGTTAATCACTGTGTCAAAGCTTATGGGGAGAAGGTCGGAAAATGAGTTGAGAGGGTTAATAAAACAGTCATGTTGGACATTTCATGGGTTAAATTGTTCAAATCTGCTTCCTCACTTATCTTCTCTGTAATTTAATCATCTCTCACATCCTTCCTTGGCTAATTCCTCTGGCACAATACAGCACTCTTTAGTGATTTAGGAAGAACCTGGCGTGCCAGGTGTAAACTCCGCACTGACAGGACCACAGGCCAGAAACATTTAGGATATTGGCAAGTCTTGTAGGGAAAGTTGTAATAGGTTAGGACTTTATTTCCTGAAGCATAGGAGAATGATAGAGGTACATAAATCAAAAGGGGTATAGACATGATAAATTCAAGTAGGCCTTTTCCACTGAGATTTGGTGAGACTGGAACAAGAGGTCATTGGTTAGGGGTGAAAGGTGAAATGTTTAAGGGAACATGGTAGAGACTTTCTTCAGTCAGAGAGTGGTGAGAGGGTGGAATGAGCTGCTTGCACAAGTAGTGGATTGGGGTTTGATTTCAACATTCAAGAGAAGTTTGGTTAAGTACATGGATTGGAGGGGTATGGGGGGATATTGTCCTGGTGCAGGTCACTAGGACCAGGAAGAATAATAGTTTGGCTGAAGGGCCTATTTCTGTGCTGTATGACCTTTATTAAACTCAGCTCCCTAGAGCTATAAGCTGATAGCTCCACTTGATGCAACCCAAAGTTTCCAAAGTTCTTACCAGCAATGTTTATAACTCAATAGAAAGTTAAACTTGTTCGAACATTTATAAACCTGGAAAGACAATGCCCTTGGTTTTCAATGTCATACATCCTTCAGAGATGATCCTCATTGCTTTAACTATCTACTTGAAGAGTTCAGTTACTCTCCAGGAAGATCTCTGCCTATGACTTTTATTGTTTTCTTTTGCCCTATACAGTGTCCTCTAAGAAATCATTAGCAAAGGCTTTGAATTGAATTGTATTTAGCGGTTATCACTGTGAGAATTGCTGGATCAAGCCTAAGTGTTGGTTTTTAAATAAATTTCTAAGGATAGGGGAGAGTGAAGATACTTCAAAGTTCAAAGTAAATTTATTATCAATGTATATCTCATCAAATACTATCTTGAGATTCATCTTTTTACAGAACTACAATAGAATCAATGAAAATCTATAAAGACTGACATGCCACCATTGTGCAAAAGACAAACTGCAAAAACAAAAAAAAATAGCACTAATAGTAAGTAACTTAATTAATTAATCATACTGAAAACATGAGTTGCTGAGTTCGTGAAGGTGAGTCCATAGGTTGTGTTCAGTGGCGAGGTGAATGAAGCTAACCATACTAGTCCAGGAGCTGGTTCAGGACTTCTATTTGTCCTTGGATCGATTACTTTGCTTCCCTGACTAGTTGAATACCTTGATGGGAACTCCGGGAAGAACATACAAAATTGCACTGGCCACAGCATCAACGCCATTTTGGAGAAATGGTGCGGAACAACAACCGGATTTTGCACACCAGCTAGAATTTGTTTTCAGGAGTGCAGGAATATACACTCAGCAGCCAATCTATAAGGTATCTCCTGAAGTTGCCAAGAGTCTATATTCATGGTCTTCTGTCACTGTAGCCTATCCACTTCAAGGTTTGATTTGTTGTTTTTTTTCAAAGATACTCTTCTACATGCCATTGTTTTAACAAGTGGTTACTTGAGTTATTGTTGTCACCTTCCTGTCAGCTTGAAAAAGTCTGGCCATTCTCTTCTGATTTCTCTTATTAACAAAGTGTTTTCACACAGAATTACCACTCACTGGATGTGTATTGTTTCTTGCACCATCCTCTGCAAACTCTAGGGACTGTTGTGCATGAATAGCCCAGGAGATCAGCAGCTTCTGAGATACTCAAGCCACCCCATCTGGCACTAACAGTTACTCCACAGTCTAAATTACTTCCATCACATTCTGATGTGTTGCCTGAACAACTGCAATTTTTGTGCATGTCTGCATGCTTTAGTGCGTTGAATTGCTGTCACATGATTGGCTGAATAGATATTTGCATAATGAGCAGGTGTACCTAATAAAATTGGTACTGACTATAAATGCATGCAGTGACCATGGTGTGTCAGCAAGATCCAACAAGCGTGAGCAAATAAAGAGCCTGTTCATTCTGTAATGCAGCAGCAAGCTAAATTCTTCCATATTATGTTGAACATCCATAATCTTTTATCATAATCATAATACGTTGAACATCCTTATGATCTGAAAAACATCTAAAAATCCTATAGATGTTCCCAACAGAGAAATGAACTTTCCTGTTTTATCAAAATCTTTAATCTAACTTAATTCAGTCTTGTACAGTCCAATGAAATATTGAGTCAATTTGACAGGCATCACTAAATAATTATAGTTGTCTTAAATTTGTGCCAATCTTTTCATCCAAAAAATCATTCTAACTTTTCAAAATATTTTAAGCATGTGCAGCAATATCACAATGCAGTGTTGTCCAAGTGTCAATCTCCACTTCTCAAATTCAGTTTCATTAATTACATATTAACAAGCACATGCTATCATATTTCATGTTTAGAGCCCAACACAGATGAATTTCAATGCCTGTTTTGTTTGCCGCTTATACATGAGCCTTGTGCAAATGTTTATAGATCACAAAAAACTCATATGCACTTAAGAAAAAAGAACTACACACACAAGCTCAAATATTGTGGAGTCTCAAATATAAATTCAAGAAATTGGGTAGTTTTTGTGGATTATGGGCCATTGTTTAATTAATGGTGGGCCTAGAATCAGTTCCTACTCAAACCTTGGGTGACTTTGTAGAACTTCTCTATACAGGTGGCATGGCAGTGTAATAGTTAGCATAATAACTTACAGTACCAGTGAACCGGGTTTATCTCCTGCCACTGTCTGTAAGAAGTCTAATCGCACGCGTTTCCTCTGGGTACATTCTAAAGATGTATGGTTTTGGTCTGGTTTGTTTGGGCAGGCTCTGTTGATGCTGGCAGTATAGCGAAACTTATGGGCTGCCCCCAGCACAATCCTCAGCTTCTATTAGGCATTAACACAAAATAATGGATTTAACTAAATATCTCAATGTTTAAATGTACATGACAAGTAAAGTTAACTTTGAGATGAGATTCAAAATACAGGAGCGGCTCTGTAGCCGACCCAGTTCCTTGCTGATTTAGCCGAATGAAGTTTCATGGGAGCCTGAAACATCAGGACAGTAGACGATCTGTGCTGCTGTCAGAAGAAGGCCCCTGTGCTCAAGTGATCCTCTTTCTCTCTCTTTCTCTTTTAATGGAGAGTGACAGCCTGTCAGTCCTCGAGTCAGGGGCTTGCAGAAATGATGTGGAAGATCGCAGCATCCCAACACTGAGTTGTTGGTCTTCACTTCCACTGTTACAGGAGTGACCTCTCTCTCTGCACTGCTGCTGGGTTATGGACTGATTGTCTCTAGATGAAGGTCTCTTTGGGGGCTTTTGCTATTGTTTGCATGGTGGAGGGGGGGTACTGGTGCTTCTGCAGGCACAAGTGGGGAGGGGGAGGGGGAGTGGACTTTGGGGTTCTGTTGTCTTTATTCATTGTTTCATGGATGTCTGTGACGAGTGACAATCTCTAGTTGTATACTGTATTCATACCTTAGTATTAAATTGAACTATTTTAACCATTTGAACTTAACCTGGTTCATCTACAAAAGTATGTTTTGTGTATTTATCTGCAAGATTAGGAACATAATTGATCTAATCATGACTTTAATTCCACTTTGCTCTCCTTTCCATCGTAATTATAATTAAGTTCCATTTTAGCCTTGAATATTTTCTGTGACTCTGTATTCATATTTCTCTGGCATGGAAATTCCAAAGATTCATAACCATCTAGAAGAAGACAAACTTCCCTAACTCAGTCTTAAGTAGTCAGACTGTCATGCTGAGATTGTACCCTCTGGTTTAAGTCTCCTCTACTAGAAAACATTCTTTCAGCATCCATCTTATCAAGAGTGCCAGAATCTTATATGTTTCAAAGAGCCAAGCACACTCTTCTTAATTCCAAAGATTTTAGCTCCAACCAGCTCAATCTTTCCTCAAAGGACAAAAAACATATCACAGGAACAATTTCAGTGAACATTTGACTGCAAGGCAAATGCATTCTTCCTTAAATGAAGCCAAAATTGGACAGGAGACAAGAGAGAGTGCAGATGCTGAAATCACAGAACTCTGGAGGAGCTCAACAGGTCCGGCAGAATATGTGAAGGGAAATGGACAGTCCACATTCTTGGTCAGTATCTTTCACTTGAGCTTAAAATTGTATTGAGAAATTGAGGTGGGATCTCACCAGCTCCCACAAGCAAGAGTTCCTGACTTGGTCCCAGAACAATCTTGAAGAACAGCCCAATATGTTTCATGTAGCCATATTGAATTCTACAACTTTGGGTTATTAGATTTTTCAGTATGTACCAGTCATTCATCTGCAATATTAGCTCAACTTTTTTCTTGACTTGTCTCTCTCTCTCACCCTCTCTCTCTTTCTCTCCCTCTCCTTCTCCCTTGATAGAGTGGATGTGGAGAGGATGTTTCCTACAGTGGGGGAGTCTAAGACCAGAGGGCAAAGCCTCAGAATAAAGAGGCGTCCTTTTAGAACAGAGATGAAAAGAAATTTCTTTATCCAGAGAATGGAGAATCTGTGGAATTCTTTGCCACAGGCAGCTGTGGAGGCCAATTCTTTATGTATATTTAAGGCAGAGGTTGATAGTTTCTTGATTAGTCAGGGCATGAAAGGATACAAGGGGAAGGCAGGAAATTGGGGCTGAGAGGAAAAATGAGCAACCATGATGAAATGGTACTGCAGGCTAGACTGACCAAATGGCCTAATTCTTCTCCTCTATCTTATGGTCTTATGAAAAGTTCACTGTTTCTTTTCCAATGCAGGCAGACCTGCAGAATGTTTCCAGCAATTGTTGTATTTTTTGAACTTCCAGTGGAAATGCAGTATTTTTTTTATTTCATTACTTGAGAAACTCATCTACACTGCAGTATGGGTTAACATTTGTCTACTTACTATAACTACTTACTGACTTCTAACTTATGCTAGCCTCACACAAGAAACTTAGCATTCAATATTATACAGAAGGGTAATTGCAGCCGATTCAGTCTGCAGGCTTTACACTCCATGTCCGTTTGCTGCACATCTTCAATCTTACCCCAAAATTGAAAGTAAATTTATTATCAAAGTACCCATATATCACCATATACTACCTTGAGATTCATTTTCTTGTGTGCAATTACAGGAAAGTAAGTACTGTAAATGTGAACTACAAAAATACAGACAAAGCCAAGACTGACAAACATCCAATCTGCAAAAAGAGAACAAATAGTGCAATTAATAAATTAAAATGTAAATAATTGATACTAAGAACATGAATGTCGAGTCCTTGAAAGTATATCTTTAGATTCTAGAGAACATTACTGGCAGGAGAATGGGGTTGAGAGGGATAATAAATCAGTCATGTTGGAATGACAGAGCAAGCTCAATGGGCTGAATGGCCCAGCTCTGCTCCTAAGTCTTATGCCTTATAATTACCTTTAGATGGCACATTCATAGAAAATATGGAATACTGGACTCAATGGCCAGATCCCTAGATCATTGATCTTTTCTGAGCTAAGTTATGTAAATTATTGATGCAGACACTGAAGGGGTGTGTGAAGGTGTGGCAAGATGGTGTATTGCAGATTCTTTGCAGACAGAGATTCAATGCCCATACAGATTACCTAGGTGTGAAGTTGGATGGCTCTGGGCTTCGAAAGCAGAAGTCAGGGCTCGGACAGAGAACATTTGATACTCATTCAACTGGCCAGAGAGCAAGGTTGGACAGCTCTGGGTGACAAGCAGATTTGAAGAGTTTGAGAGTGGCTTCAGGCTGGGCAACAGAGTCTGGGCCTGCAGCCAGTCGCTAGGCTGTGTCATCTATGCCCAAGCCCTTTCGCAGCAGTGGTCCTGAGGTACAATGCGCTGTTTTGACAACTTAAACACTGGCCCAGATTGGAAACAAGAGTTGATTTTGTTCACTCTCCACAATGCAACTTCCTCCCTTTGGGGCACCAGAGCATTTCACTGTCCATTGTTTGGTCAATATAAATGCCGGCCCAGATAAACTGAAAAGACAGGGAGTTGGTTGGGATGAGAGCTGATATCACTCATTCTCCGCGATGGCCATCTTCATGGCGGTGAGGCTATGAGGACTGCCCTGTCTGCTGAGCCCTGTGCACGCTAATATGATGAACTGATAAGTGAGGCTTTAAGCCTACTCCAGACTGCTCGGGAGTCTGAATCTGAGGATTCAACTTTAGTTTGGAATACTGGAATACTGTTCAATTGCTTGCATGATTTTTATTTTTTTTTCTTTTCTTTCTCTTGTGCATCAAGCTTGGGTCTTTTATTTTTATTCTCATTCTTTTTTTTCCTTTAATTGGGTTCTTTTGTGCTTCTTGCTTTGTGGCTACCTGTGAGCAAGAAAATCTCAAGGTTGTATAATTTATACATTCATTGATAATAAATGAATGAATCTTGGATCTTGAATCTTAAAGGAATGGGACAAAATGCAATTAAAATAATTGTGGAATTTAATGTGGAATTGATGGTACCTCTAAGCTACTGTTAAAAACATTCCATTCAGGGTTTGATATCAGCCAGAGTTAGCAAGTCTGGTCGATCCATGACTCCAAACCCAATTCTTAATGACCTCTTTGGGTTAAGTCGCAATTGAAGAGGGGTAATAATTGCTGCTATTGCTGGCCTTATTCACAACCTGAGAGTCAGTAATTAAATACAACAATGATTACTAACTCAGGCCATATTAAGCTCTGTCATAATGTTGTTCATTATAACATGGTTAACTCGATCAGCAAATTTGAAGAAGACACCAAGATAGGAAATGTCGTGGATGTGAGGAAGACTATCATGGCTGTAACTGTAACAGCTGGGGAAACAATAAGTGGTAGATGGAACTTAACGCAGTTAAGGAAGGTTAAATGGTTTCAGCATGGACTAGATGGGCCAAAGGAACTGTTGCTGTACTGTACTTTTCTATGATGCTCTTTTCACCAGCTGCATGGATGTAGTCAAATCTAATCCTACCAGACTGAATTCTAGCACAACCTCACTGCCTATTCTCTTGCAAAGATGAATGTTTAAAATCAGGGTTCCAGGGAGTAGATGAAATTGCAAAATCTTAGGTCCTTCCCACTGATTTCCTTTCCTTAAAGATGAACTAATGGATTGCATCATAGTGGTTCAAAGTATAAATATTCAAAATAAATGTATTAGCAAAACATGCCCATGTTACCACATATTGTACTACTTGAGCTTCATTTTCTTCCAGGTATTTACAAGTTAAAAAAAAGGAATGCAATAAAATGTGTGGATTGAGTCAGTAGTAGAAAAGGCAAATGCGATGTTAGCATTCATTTCAAGAAGACTAGATTGCTTTATAAAAGCAAAGATATAGTGCTGAGGCTTTGTGTGACCGTCTTTTGGTGTATTGGGAGCAGATTTGGGCCTCATATTCAAGAAAGTTCGTGTCAGCATTGGGTCCAGAGAGGCCCAGGAATGAAAGTGTTACTGTAAGAGGAGAGTTTGATGACCTGTGCTCAAAGGAGTTTAGAATGAGTGTGGGGGTGGGGGGAGGTATTATTAAAAGATACTGAATATTGAAAGGCCTAGATAGAGTGGATGTGGTGAGAATGTCTAGGATAAGAGGGCACAGCCTCAGAGTAAGGAGATGAAGAGGGTTTGTTTTAACCAGAGTGTAGTAAATCTATGGAATTCATTGCTACAGACAGCTGTGGAGGTCAAGTCATTCGATATATTTAAAGCAGAGATTGATAAGTATTTAATTAATAAGATCATCAAAGGTATGGGGAGAAGACAGTAAAATGGGGTTGAGAGGGGAAATAAATCAGCCATGATCAAAGATGCCACACAACTTGATAGGGTGGTTACTGTGGTGTACTGGCCTTCATTATTCAGAGCCACAGAGTAATCCGCAGCACTATAAAATTCTGGTTAGACCACACTTGGAGTATTCTGTTGAGTTCTGATTCCCTCATTATAGGAAGGATTTTGAAGCTTTAAAGAGAGTGCAGAGGAGATTTACAAAAGTGCTGCATGGATTGGGGAGCATGTCTCCTGAGGAATGGTTGAGCAGGAGTGGTTTGGATTGAAGGAGGATGAGAGGTGACTTAATAGAAGTGCATGAGATGAAAAGAGGTGTAGATAGAGTGGACAGCCAGAGACTTTTTCCCTGGTCAAAAATGGGGAGTAAGGTGGAGGATAATTTTAAGGTGATTGAAGGAAATTATAGGGTGGATGTCAGAGATAACTTTTTTTACACAGAGACTAAATGCCATAGGAGCATTGGATGCACTGCCTGGCAGATCCATCAGGAACATCAGTGAATGAACATCAAAAATGACAGGATATGTGTGAAGGAAGGATTAGATGGATCATGCAGTAGGACACTACCTCGCAGGCTGAAGTGCCAGTACAGAACTGTACTGCTCTCTTTTCTAGTTCTTTGCCACCTATCTACTATGAGAATAATTTATAATAACACACACAAACTGCTGGAGGAACTCAGCAGGTCAGGTAGCACCTATGACACTGAATAAACATTTTGGGCCAAAACAATTCATCGGGAATAGAAGGGAAGGGGGAAGTTGCCCGCAGAGGAGAGTTCACCATGGGAGAAAGGGAAGAAGGAGGGGCACCAAGGGGAGGTGAAGAGAAGAGGTAAGAAATTGGAGTTGGGAATAGAAAAGGGGAGGGGGGGGGTTTGCAGGGGAAGAAAAAAGAAGAAGAGATTTAAAAATTACCAGATGGAGAATTGGTGTTCATGCCATCAGATTGGAGATTATCCATACGGAATATGAGGCATTGCTCCTCTATGTTGTGAGTGGCCTGATCATAGCATTGTTTCTTCCCTTTCTCCTATGGTCCACTCTGCTCTCCTATCAGATTCCCTCCTCTCCAGCTCTTTACCTTTCCCACCCACCTGGCTTCACCTATCATCTTCTAGCTGGTCCTCCTCCACCCCCCACACTTTTTTATTTCGGCAACTTCCCTTTCCTTCCCAATCCTGGTGAAGATTCTTAGCCCTAAATGTCAACTTTTTATTCATGTCACAGATGCTGCTTGGGCTACTGTGTTCCTCCCACATTTTGTGTATGTTGCTGTGGATTTTCAGCATCTGCAGAATACCATGTTTATCGTTTATAGTAGCCATTTAACCTATAAGCCAGCGTATCATTAAGAGATGCAAGAAAACCAGGACATGGAGGGGAAAACCACATGGTCAGAGGCAGCACGTGGAATCTCCAGACATAGAGAGCACTCCAGGTTGGGATCGAACCCAAATACCTGACACTATGCAGAAGCTGTCCTGTGGCCCAGTGCTGCCCACAAGTAACAACACTACAAACTAGCCATCAGCATCAACTTGCATTTACCTGGCAATTACATTGTAGCAGCAATGAAGTTGGTGAGCTGGAAGTGTATAAAAGTCATCAAACTTGAGACGGTAGTTTTAATAACTGTATCTAAATAAAAGAACTTTCATTATTTGAACATACTTAATTTCCCTTGTTTTTCATTGAACCAATCATGGGGAAATTTGCATAGTGCAATAGCACCATTCTCTGGCTGCCAAAGGAATGGCATGGCCATCAATATTCCTGGTGTGTACCCCACAAACTGGATGAGTCAATATGCATGTGGAACATTTCTGCTACTTGACTATTGTGGCATATTCTCAGCATTTTCTTTGGCAAGATCACATCCAGCTAGATTTGGCATGCTGTATGAAAGCATCACACTACCCTTCAGCTTGGCTGTAAACACAGTACTGGTGAGTCACAAATAACCCTTATTTGGTATTATAATACCAGAAACTATGATATTCCACAGTATCATTCAGTGCTGAAGCTTGTCAAATCAATCATAAATGCCTACCATTAGTTTTTCTTC